>NC_067307.1:2425406-3025406 GCF_020740795.1 Apus apus | reverse complement strand
TGGTCACTTTCACTGACCTTTTTGTATAGGAGGATTAAAAACTTTGGGACTCTTAGTGTTTATAACATGAATTTAATGTCTGAAATGTTTGCCAAAGTCCTCACCTGAAAGGTTCTATGCAAGTTGGATAAGGTCAGCTGTTACTACATGAAGATTAAATTTGTATTTTCAATATGAAACAACACTAGCTTTAAGGACAGATACCTGCTGTGATCTGCAGTCACCTGCCAACCAGCAGGTTCCCCTGGAAAAGGTGCAATATGAAACAGAATAGATACAGTAATTTCCTCCTCCAGGCTTTTGCCACATGTGGCAAACAATGTTCACTGATGTACAGTTGTCTGCATAAAGCATATTGGAGACTGGCTGGGATCCTATCAGGAAAGTCACAGTACAACCTGTGTAAGAGCTATGGATGACATGGCTGACAGAATAAACAACTCTTCTTCCATACAGAGACTCTCTTTTTACCAGAGCAAAGCACCTTGGAGGGCAGTTTGTAGGGAAAGCACACTTGGCAAGAATTTAAGACTTAAGCAATCTTAAACCCTGGGTCGACCCAGGGCAGACCTTAATCTAAAGGCCCTCAGACTGAATTTCACTTCTATGCTCTTATTTCAGGTCTTGCAATAGTTGATTCAAGTGCTTTCGAATATTACATCACATGCTCTTGCCACCAGTTTAACAAAGCTCTTCAAAGTAGATTCATAATTAATGAACATGTAAGGTGTTGTCACATTTAATGCTTTCTGAATGCCTCAGTCTTTTACTTTCTAAGGCCCTCCCTCTTCAGTGACTGACTCTCATCCTATTAAAAACCCCAGTTTATAAATGTAATGTGACAAGGTGAAATAGAGCCTGAAGTGATGGCTATCATATGTGATCGCATGGCACAGCTCTGCAGATGCACGACCATAGGAGTCTAAAAAAAAAAAGCTTCCCTTAAGTCCTACAATACAAGTACATAAATCCCTACTCCTAACAGATCTCATTCTGAGTGGTTTTTCCTAAGCAGACCTCAATTTTCCTTTTTTCCCCTAATGCAATTTGAAGGGAGGGAGGGGAACACTAAGTATAAGTAACAGAAATCTACTAGTCAACTGATCAGTGCTTTTTTTGTTGTTGCTGTTTTAAACCTACCATCCCTTCAGGATTTTCCCTCAAAAACAGTAACAGTTACTGCCCTTATAAGTACCAAGAAGTGAGAGAATTGTATGGAGACTCTGGAAATAGCAGGAGGATTTCACACTCAAGTTAAAAGAAAAACAACAAAAAACTCAACATGCACAGACAGCAAAGTAACTCTGCTTATGTAAGAATAAACAGTCAATACCTGAGCAGCATATGCAGAGAGCTTGTTCCAGCAAGAAATCCTTTTGAAACAGACTATTACAGAATATGGTAACTTCTCAGGTCAGGGAAACTAAATTCTAACAACTGCTCCTTGAGCTCTGAAGCACCTTGTTGTTATGCACTGGAATAGTAGCACAGAGGCTTTAGCCTACAAGTAACCTTACAGGTCCTGGAAAGGAGAAGCTCCTTAAAGGAGAAAGGCAGGACAGTGTTCCTCAAACACTTATATTATTTTTTGCAGAACGAATCAGCAACAGTGTATCAATTCTAGCAGGGCTTGAAGTGAAAAATCACATAGCTTTTGGCCTAGGCATGACAGCACCAACCACTTCAGTTAAGGAAGAAAAAAACAGTACCCAAACTCTTAAGAATTATTGGTAAGCCAGAAAGCTGTTGAACAGTATCTGTTTTTTGTTCAGTCAAAAGAAAACAGAAGGCAAGTCAGAAGAGAATCTACCTGCACGTGAAGAGAGATAATAAAGAACACAGGAATTATTGCCATTGGCCAACTAGGGCAGAACAAGTGTTGTAGAGTGTTGCTACACTCTGAACAGCGTCTCTGAATAAACAGCATTGTGGGGTTCCATATTTGTCACTGATTCCTAGTAAAATGTGCTTACATTATACATTAAAAAGTGGGCTGGGTTGCTCTCTCCACTCCCTATTTATTCAGTTATATAAACTCAACTTTGTATTAGAACCCCTAATAACATTCTGTCCAATCTGAGCATTACAAATAAACAGAGGTAACAAAACAGGTCTGAACCTGTATTCTGCCCAAGTTTTTAATGCCAGAACACCCAATTTCAAGGAGAAGCCAACTGGACAACACTATATAAGATGCACTTTTTTTTTGGCCCATTCTGCTTTTCATTACATCTGAGCACTTCTACTTCCACCCTGGAAGTAACATGCATATAATTGAAGACATAATTTTGCCTGAAGGTCCTCAAGTATCAAGAGACCCAAGAGTGTGCCGAGCATTAACCACATGGTTAAATACATTGCTGAGCTAAGACTTTATGTAATTGTTCTCTTGAAGATATACCAACCACTAGGCTCCAGTGAAATGAGGTGTGGAATTCAAGCCATTTAAAGGTTTAACTATGTGGACTTTACTGCAAAATATAAAGGTGCACCTGAAGTAACATCTGTAAACAAGACACACAAAACTGAGTATAGTTCTCAAGGTCTTTGAAGAAACATGCTCAAAATACATTTTACCTTTTCAAAGCAAGACACCTTTATAGTAATATAGTTTTGTTATGAAAATATCCTATGCCTTCCCAGCATAAGTGAGAGTCAAAACCAACTTTGCCATCAAGAGTAACATTCAACAGCTTTTGCTCACATCTTTGCACTCTGCGTTAGCGTGTTGGAATAAAGATATGCATGCTTTCAAAACACAGTAATGCACTGTCCTTACTACTATACATACCTAAGAGAGGGAAATAAGGTCCTTTGCTTTAAGAAAACACCAAATTCTACAAACACTCCATTTCACCAGTCACTAAACTGGAAACCATATTGCACTGTACCCAAGCCAGTAACACCTGGAGAGCAGGATGCAAACACAACCTCTTGCAGAGGCACAATTGCTTCTGATACACTGTGCATCCCTGCTATTCCAGACCCAGACTGACCAGGGCTGCACAACAATATTCACCTCACATATTTACGCATAGGGATATAACTGCACATCCTCCTGAAAAAGCCTAAATGTTTGGAGACTGTTCAGCTGACAGCTCTAAAATACCACACAGAAAACAGCCCTTACATTCCTAGTACACAAAGATTCAAATTGCAAAAATACTAACTGCAGCAGGTAGTCATGACCACTATCACATCTCACTAAAGAACCTCATTCTACTTACCTCAACATCTCATTAAACCTCAAATTATTATTATTTATTCAGTTATCATTCATTACTACTTCAGGGGGTACTCAAGCTTGAGCAATAGATAAAGGAGAATTTTAAGCTCATGGCATTAGGATTTTTTTAGTTTGTCTTTACCAAAACAATAGTGAAAACAAATCTTTTTATCTGACATCAAATCCCTATTTAGGGGGAAAAAAACGGAATTTCAGAATGATGTAGAAATTCTTGAAGCACAAAAATATAGGAAATCCTTTCTTCTGCTCTTCCTGTTCTTAACAGGAATTAAGCCCCTGCAAGATACATAAACAAAAATAAAAATACATAATTTGTTTAATCTCTGTAACAGCATACTGCAACCACTTTTACGTGTTGCAGTACATAAGTATTTGTGTAATGGTCAATGACTAATATTTCTCCCCAATCCTAGAAAAAATGATAATATATTTTATACATGTTACCCATTAACATGAAGTGTCTCCCGTTCAATATAAGTATACAGAGAGCTGCACATCCCGTCTCCCAGGAGCTGCTGTACTAAAAATACATTATAGTATTGCTAGGTGACAGCAATAAAAAGGAGAAAATAACACTGTATAGGATTTTCATACTAAAAATTTGCACATGTGCAAATTCACATATTTCATATTTCTAACTTCTTTTGCTCTGCCACTGCTAATTCCAGTACCTTCCTGGGACTTTCAGGACTTCCAGAATACACCCACAATCTGTACTTAAATACAAGCCCAGGCACTCTGAATTTTGTTCTGAATGCAGCATCATGCTCTGCTTAGTCTGGTTCTCACTTTCTTCCCTGGAACCTTAATGAATGGATTTTCCATTCCATCTAAGGACATTCATTATTACAGTTTACGAGTTAGTTGTCCACACAACTAGTTTGGCTCCTTCCCTGCAGGCATCTTATTTCCTAATTTTCAGCAGGCTAGCCAGTATGGTTAGCATTTGGAGTTTTAGTATTGATTTACGCCTTGGGTGAAGAGGTTAATTAAATGTGAATTTTAAACCGACAACATGATTAGGGGAATGAGCAAAGCTGAATTCATTAATACCTCCAGAGCTGCTAAAACCATTTAAAATTAACAACTGGAAAAACCCTGCCTGTTACTGGCAACTGAATTAATGTGATTCTGAAGACTTTAAAAGAAATAAATGTCAGGCATTCTAGTCCAGCTGGGTATTTTTCTGTATTTATATTGACATTAGCACAGAACTTTATGTAAACTGCTGTAGTAAATTCTATTTTTGTTTCTTGCCTTTTCCTCCTTTATCCCTTTCAACGATTCAACCTGGAACTGTAGGAACTATGGGCTATACAAACCTTCAAACTGGTCTCATGGCAGACATCACATACTCTAGAGCAAGCTACTGAACTGATCTCACCTGAAAGCTTTGGAAGATCCAGAGGAACCATGTTTGTCCATTTATTTTTGAAAGAATTGTGCTAAGATGTTTACTTCCATATACAACCAACAGGGGAAGTTCCATTAATCTAAAGCACAAACCTATGCTCTTGAGCTCACCTACAACAGGAAACGTTAGTTCTTTTTTAATTTTTAAGTTCACATACCATTTCCTCTTCTACATCTATTGTTTTCTTGTTGCATATTTACAGAAAATATACAATCTTATAGTCAGTTAGAGAAACAATCACACTTAACACCATTCATTCTGCACATCCCCCAGCAAAACAACCAGCCTGCAATGGAAATGATCCATCTCCTGCTATTTGTTTAGACTGTCCTTGTCTTTTCCTCCCCATCTTTCATAGCAGACCATTGCTAATAATAAAGGGCAGAGAAAAGGCCAAAGATGGTTATTTATGCAGTACATTGCCCCAGCTAATGGACAGAAAAATGTGCTCAATTGCCATTTACCTCCCCACCTCATATGAAACCATAGGTTCATGGAACTTTTTTTATTAGCACTGTATCTGCCAATCTCTTGGGAACACTGCACAACAGAAATCTTTAGTCAAGCATTACATGCAGTCTTTGCCCTTGGCATACTGTGCATGTCTTGGTAGAAAGACAGAGATCATGCCTGAACCACTTTCAAATTTCTAACAGGCTGTTGGTATTCGCTTTCTAGTGACTAGTGGGGGAAAAGTCAACAAAACATTTATGTTTTTTTATTAATTCCCTGTCCTCTCACATCAGAACTGCTTATCTATTTTTTTAAAGGTTAAACTGAGGAAGATTAACCTGTGAATAGGCAGTGTCTGATTAACTGCCAAAAAATGGATACTTGAATTGATTTTGAGTAAAAGCAGAGGCAACACAAACAGCAACAGCACAGACAGATAGAAAAGCTCAAACCCCTCTGCCAGTTTTCCAAAACAGTGATATAGATCTTTTAGTGCACTCTTATGGCCAAGCTAACAGAATCTTTACAAAAAAACCCAAACACAAAAAACCACACAAAAAAACCCCAAATAAGCAAAGAACCATCTGGACCCAGTGCTGAGCAGCCAGCTCTGGGTGGCTCTGCCTGATCAGAGGGGGTTGGACAAGGTGTCTTCCAAGAGTCCCCTCCAACCTCCACCATTCTGTGATTTTTGTAATATGTATGTTCTGAATCTACACAAACATGAATGTGTACATAAGCACATGTAGACTGGGTATACACACACACACGCATCACTCCCCAAGAACACCAAGATAAGTAGCCTGTTCACTGGCATTAATTCCATTGCAACCAGAGCAACTACACTGACATTTTACATCACAAGGGTGCATTGACTTAAAGCTCTCCACCCTAATTATACTTTTGATGCTTCTGTAGTTTTGTGTAAGTAGAGCAAGATAGCTGCTGTGTTGAGCTTACTTCTTCCAGAATACTTTTAGCAGTCCTCTGATATTTAATTACATACCACACACTCTTCCTTGTACAAAATGTCTTATTTAATTCAAAATCCTACTCCATTAGCATGGCTGATATTATCAAACAGTAGTTGTTTTCTCTAGTGCTCTGTGTTAGAACTGGTTAAAGTATTTGTTGTGAGCACTTTATCTGCCTGATTTAGCTTTTTTCCCCTGCTCACTCTACAGAATGAGTTTTTATTTTCTTAATTTTCACTCCTAATTATTTCATGAACATCATGTCAAAACATTATTTGTCAAATGATCTTTATTTTTTCTTATTTCTTTTATGTAATATTTTACCTCAAATTGTTAATGATTTCTTGGTTATTTCCTGGACTGACCACATAACCCACAAGTTAGGCTTGTTGGTTTCTTTCCCTATTACCCAATCAAATAATTCTGAGCTTTAAAAATTCCTTTTTCTTTGTCCAACAATTATTCTTGAATACATGCAATCATGCTGTTTCTTGAATAACAGATTAAAACTTCACAGAACACTTGAAGAAACTGTGACACGGGTTTTGCTGTTTTTTTAGGAAATTAACGTTGTAGCTAGTTTTAACTTATTGAACTTCTAAACACGTAAGATAACCCCTTACTATATCTTCCAAAGTCAACAGCAGTCAAGATTTAAACAAAACAAAAATTAGATATCAAAACACCAACTGTTAATATAACATGAATAGATGACCAGATTGCTCTCGTGACAGAAGTGGTCACAAATTGTCTACAAGGGTATGAACTTATCATATGTTTTAAATGTTTTCTTTCTGTACATTATGCTACTAACAGTGGGGGAAGCTTCCATCAGCTTCTGGGTTGAAGAGAGGAAATGGGAGTCCATCTGGGTAAGAATTAATTACCAGGCTGATAATGACAGAATCATATGGGTAAGTTCACTGTTTGTAATGCAGGGCAGTCTAAAAACACTGGAAAGCATAAATACAGATCTGAAGAAATATAACACCACTAACTAGGCAAATTAATGAACACACAACAGTAAGATGAGGCTCACTCATTTCCTCGGTGTGTATGAACTCAAAGGGAACCAAATACAGTGAAATAATTGTTTGTGAGGTGTTTCTTCAACTGGGTCTGTTCTCAAATACTGCTGCTTTTTATCCCCATTTACAAAAAAAATAAAATAAATGTATGGTTTCATTCCAGGAAAGAATGTAAATGGAATCTGATAAAATGCTACAAGTGTAATTTGATCCATAAGATTCAATGAACATAATCAGGAAGCAGATGATGATCCAAAAGAGTTTTAACACCTTCAGATACCTCACATCTGACAAAACGATGAAGAGCAATCCCTTTGTATATACTAATCAATCTGATCCCATTTCCATACAGATTCCTTGGTGCTGACACATACCTCTGCAGTGTCAATTCCAAAGCCTCTGCTGTAGCTCTACTACCTGATGCCTGTTGCATTTTGCTCAAGGTAAGATACACATGTAGGCTTCTGTTGCAAGGAGGACAACCCGAACAGTTTTCAAATGCCTTCCGTGTCAGCAGAAACACCGAGGAGGAATAGCAACCGTGACCGGCAAACTTCGGAGATTTAATTTTCGAGCGTATTTATTCCACTGCCTGTCACCTTGACAACAAGGCATGTAATTACAAATCTGAAAGCACAAAATAGCAAAAAGAAAACTATACAGAGTGGCATTTGTGTATGGACATTTCTGAGAGTTGGTGACAGTAGTCAATAAGAAATCAACTTCTCAATAACCTGCTAAATGCCATGGACTCCAACAGGTCCTTTAAGTATTTCTCCAATCTCAAAATGATGTTGATTAGCTCATGTTTGTGAAGTTCTGACCTAAAGGATAGTAACTGAAAACACAAGGGTTCCATGCATTAAAGAGAAGGGGGGAAAAAGGCAAAGTACTTTCCTAGAGGTTTTATTTCCACATATAGAGATCCCGCTCTCCCTTCTTTTTTCCCCCTATATGCAAAGATTTTCAAGTTCATTTGCTTCAAGCTGATCCTCATAATTAAAAGACCTAATTGAAAAAAAAAAAAAAAAAAGAAAGGATCTGTGCATACTATAGCTCATTGAAATGCAATTTCAACAAAACAGGAAATCTTAATCTATGCGTACTTGGGAAAAGAGGGAGGAAAATTAGATTCTTCCCCCCCAACATGTATCTGTAGGCCGTACATATTAATTACAATTTACTTGTCTACATGAGAAAAATCACACATTAGCAAGTAGTTAACTAGTTATTAAAGAATTACTCTTCAGAGATTTGGGAGAAATTATACTCCCAGCTAAGGTGTTTAACCTAGCCTGTATATTCACATTGTATCATATTTAAGTATTTGTAAATGGGAAACATGGGCATGAAGTGACTTATCTAGGGGTTCCTCTTCTCATCTTTACCATTACTCAGATTTCAACACAGCAAGTACAAACGGAAGACTGGGGCCAGGCAGACACCCAGCTCTCTTTCTGGCTGACCTTTTAAACAGAGTGCCATTGGCCAAGTATGTGCTAATACTGCAGTATTTAACTAGCTGTTCTACCGTTGATGCTCTCTACTACACACACTATCAGATTACCAAGAAGTCATTTTTGCATCAAAAGGAATCAAACTTCCTTTGTATATAAACCCAGACACATCGAACTGCCAGTTTCATCTCCCTACCTAGTTAAAGGACTTTTGGCTGAATTCCCAAGAAAAAGCAGAGAAGACACATCAGCACTTTGGAAGACAAATTCCAAAGATAGGAGCTTCTAAGGAAAATCACACTAGGAATATCCTTCACACCTTGTTAGTGGAAAATGGGAGTAAACCAGTTTTTCTTCTGTGTTTCACAGCTACCTTGTACTGGTAGGAGTCATTACATACAGTAAAGCACCATATGAGCTAAAATGGTCCAGAACAGGCCTAATCCTCAATTGCGGTAAATTGACTCCTTGGAGAAGCCCCATTTTCAACCAGTCTGGCTGCTCAGCATACCAGCAGCTTCATTTGATAAAAAAAACATCCAAAATATCAGATATCCAGTCTTAGAAAAACAAGCTCAGCATCTTTATATACAAAGTTGCTGGCTTTTTCTTTTCAAGATGCACATAGTAATACTTTTCCCAAGTGCTATATCCTCAGTCTAACTGTTATGTAATGAACTGTTGATAGATGACAGCAATCATGAGTAACTGCTATTATATCTTGTTCTGTGAGTGGCAGAATGAATAGCATGAATTCATTTCAGAGTGAATGAAAACCTTCAAAGCATCTTTCACAAAACAGGAGCCTTTGAAGCAGGGTTACCATTTCCAAAGATTCAATCTTGCTCCAATTTACTTTTCAGATGGAGGGTCGAGCTCACTCTCACCCCAAGTCCTTTGAAGTCAGACACCAGAGTTGACACTGGTTCACAAATTTTAATACAGAGGGTGTGTCTTAAAAAAATTGTTACTGTACCTACTAATTTGTGTTGCACAGCATGACATACAGTGCAGTTCTGTTGCTGTCAGCTGAGGGTCACCTACAGACAGGCTTAACCCTTTACTTCCCTGTGCTGCTCTACAGATGGACTTGCTGCATGAACCTTTAGTGTTCACTGACCTAAGCACTGTGTCCCCTGGTATCAGCATTTCTGTTACAAACTTTGCACCCCACAGATGAATCTCCAGGGAAATACGGGCTTTATCATGCAACACACATCTCCTTATTAAGGCAGTACAGATAAATGAATGTCCGCAGGGATGACCGTTTTCAACAGCACTGATTATCCCAAGTCCCTTCAGTCACAGGTTCCCAGTAACCCTGAACACCAGGTCTCATACACACATCACAGAGTCCTCACCTGGCCTGCTGCAGCCAGAGACCTAAGCTGTACATGACAAGCTACATTTTATTAAATAAGCTGCCTTTTCAAATTTGGGAACTTCCCATTCCTCTCCAGCTGACACTTTTGAAGGCATCTTCCAACCACTACAGTGAACCACAAAACTCACTGGGACAAGGAAATTTGCCTCCCACTGTGTGTATTGAATCTTGGATGATGAAAATAAATAAATAAATAAGCCCTCGATTTTCCCTCTCAACCGCAGTGTAAATACTTCTTAAAAGCCGAGTAAGTGGTTTGAAGAGCTTGTTTCACTTAATCTTGATATTGCCATGGAACAACAGAAAGATTAATTATGTCCCATTTTTCTTCTTACAAAGGATAGAGGCAGATTTAGAATAACAAAAATAAACTCTCTGGATTAATATTCATAACACAATGCTGAGCAGTACAAAAGCAACTCATTTTTTATGTAGAAAGGGGGAGAAAACAAACTGTCAAGAATGCTCCAGAAGCATAAATACATATTAAGTAAGGAAGTCTTACAGGATGTACTTTCTCAGTCTGTTGAAAGAGGGCTGGGGGCTCAAAAAGGGTGTGCAATATGCCATGGTCTCAGGGAATGAAACCAAATTAAAGAATTCCAAATCAAAATTTGATTTGGGTCATGTCAAAAGTTGTATCTGTTCCCAAGTTTTCTATTCATCCTTATTAAAGCTGTAACCTTTGGTTCAGGTCTCTTAGCTTCGAAGCTCAGGAGGATTTTGGTTTGAGGTCCTGGGACAAGTTCAGTCTGTGTCACTAGCTAGTCAAGTGCATGACACAGGGAAGACTGGACAAGCATCACTGTCCCCACACTGTAATGATAAATACAAACCCAATTTTGAAACATGCAGCACTGAAGATGACAACGCAGGAATGAAATGCTGCCTGAGAAACAGACCAAGCTTGCCTTTTACAGCAAGTTCTAACTGAGGTATGAACAACACAGCACTTGTTTATGATGCAGACTGTATTGATGTGTAAGTTTAAAGGAAAAACCAAAACAGCCCAAAAACAAAATACAAAGAATATCTGCTATTTTCAGTGCACCACTTATTTATGAATTATATTAAGTATGTTGTAAAAATATATTTATTTAGACAAGCTTTTTGTTTCACCTTTCACTGGTAATCAGAAAAATCAAGCTTAAGTCAGCCTTCTAAAGACATATTCAATTCTGATTTGGAGCACTGTAAGGTAACAGGCCATTTTATGTATTGGATGCCACAGAGAACTTAATACATATAATTATGCGGTTTGCAAATGTGACAGCTCTGATGTTCCTGGAGTACAAGTCTATGCAGTTAAATTAGAATTATAATGACAGTAATTACACTAATTAGCCTTTTTTTCCAGTTTGTTACCAGCAAAGTTTTGCATATTTACATAACAGCTACTTCTGCTTTCTCCTAAAACCCCACCATAGCCAATTCACTTAAAATCTTACCTGTCGCAGCCCTAGAATACAAAAGTAACATTCAGAGATGCAAATGCAGATACCAAAAGGGATCAGACCCATACCATGGTTTTAATAAATTATTTACATGCATGGTCTACATCTGTAGTGCTGTCGTGGTTTGGGCCTAACACAACAACAAAGAAACAGCCGGGATGTTTCCTTACAGTCCTCCCCTGCTTCCCCACGGGGTCTCTCCCCTGGAAGGGAAGGGGGGAGCTTTCCAGAGCTGCATAATCTGAGTCCAATGGCCAAATTCACCCCTCCTGGCACCTTCTGGGAATGTTCCACCACATTCCTCCATGAATGCAGGGGGACAGCTGCCATCTATGCCATAGGTCGCAGGGAAAACTTCTGCTTGGGCACCTTCTTCCCCTTCATCCTCACCAACCACCCAGGATCTTCACCCCAGCACTGCTTCTCACCTCTTCTTTCAGCTCTTCTTTCCTAACTGCTCACTCTGCTCAGGTCTTACATCGGTTCTTTAGTATGTTCATTGTAGAGGAGCATCTATTGTCTCTCTAATGGCTCCTTGGCTGGCTTTGGAGCTGGGGGGAGGTCTCAGCTTCTTACCGGAGCCACCCCCGAGGCCCTTGCAAACTTATTAGTATTAATGAATAATTTGATTTCTTCATCATTTGAAGATGTCTGGAAATAAAGCCATTATGATTTTCTCCACCTAATACAGTCTTGAGCCTGACTCAAAAGATACAAGTGACTTTCCCAATTGCTCTGAATCAGACCACCTTTAAGTCTTCCTTTGAATCTAAGCTAGAGCTTTGATGAATCACACTGTCCAATGAAAAATAATGTAAGTGAAAATAAACACTGCATGGTCTGTACCCCATCCATACACTGAATTCATGGACACCCCACAAAAAGGCTACAGACAGCCTGCAAAAGCCTTCTGGACAGCATGCTTGAGCTTCTCTATGCTCTAGAATACAAGCCTCGGCAGAATGCAGCCTTGAGGGCAGACTAAGGCAACAATTAACAAGGTACAGAGACAGCCTTAAGATAGAAACAGAGGGTGCCTTCACAGCTCAGCAGTACTTCCTGCTCAAGATGTATTAGGTCAAGACAAACTGTCCAAGCAGTAAACCCTTTCTCTGCTCCAAACAATGTCAAATCAGAACAATCACTACTGGCCTTAGACACAGATTGTCAAGGACACTTCTCTAAAGCAGTCACAGTTCCTATTCGACTTCAGAGCATGAACTGTCTGACCAGTCTGCCCTTTGCACAGGAGTGTTATTGTGCTCATGTGCTGTGGTTAAAGGAGAGAACAGAGCCATGGAATGGGTCATTAAATTTAGCACTCACTCTAAATAGCAAAGGTTTGACTCTGCCTCTTGTAGTAACACCCTTTAACTTACACCTCTAAAACCCATTCAGGTAGAACCACTATGATACTAATAGCCCCTGAGCTGGCCTAATTAAGAATCCACAACTTTTGTTCACTGAAGTCAGCAAACAGATATCCACACACTCCTCCAGGTGTTGTAGTATGCCTTATCACGGAAGTCACTCCCACAAGGGATCAGCAATTGCAGGGTGCATAGTATGGGAAGAACAGTTCAGCTCTCACTCTGGCACTTAGCAGAAGCCACTGGGTTTTCACTAAAAGATTGACAATCTGACTGTAAGTGCCTCAGAACCACAGGGGTACAGAGTTCACTTGAAACTGGATCACCCCCCAGATTTTGTTATTCCATAACAGGGACACAAGATTTCACTATATTCATTAGCTGGACACTTGCACTGCATATGTTCTAGTGACAACTGCAAACAGCTTTAGCTGAGCCTGTGTCAGAATTTCCACACTAATATTGTATCTTCAGAAGTTTATTACTGAGTTATAAAAAAGGCCTTCCTAGGTGAAGCTCAAGAACAAAGACTGGATCCTCAGCTCATTCAAAGTGGTGTAGCTAAATTAATGAAACTGGAATAACTAGACAAATGTTTTAAAATATCTTAAAAAATAAAAAAGATACATTGTTCATCTTCTATTCTAGTCAACATTGCTTTCAAAACTGTAAACAAACTAGAAATCCATCAGATATATTGGTACATTGCCTATCACAAGAACTGGAAAGAACGCTCCAAGTCATACAAGAGCTCAGGCTAGCCAGGTCCAGTTTCCAGTCCCACCCACAGGGAGCATGCAGGAAAATCCAGCAGGATTCTCACCTGTTTCCAACACTTTTTAACTAATTATCCAACTGCAAAGGGGCATTTTAAAAAAGGAAAACACATTACTTTTTAACGTAACAAACCTTCAACGTTTATAAAACATCTGTCATATGATCCTGACTTACTTCCCAGTAGTTTTTTGTCCCCTAGAAAACTTACTTAGTGGTAAAGCTTTTTTACTTCGTCCCTGTCCACCTCCCTTCTTTTTTGTCCAGTTTAGGAGGGCCACAGACCTATCACTGAGGACACTCAAAGAAATCCTTTGTGCGTGTGTGTGCGGCTACACAAGGATGAAAGACTGAGCAATTTTAAGGAGAGCTGTACTGGTATGGGCATGATGCATTATTCTTTTCACAGCTTTGAAGAGAAGGAGGTACCCATCTTTGCTTTGATTTGTGCTTGTTCATGCAGGAATTCAGCAAGACCATCAGGAGAGCCCCAGTGAAATATTTTGTCAAATATTTCTCAAGAGGGCAATGAAAAGCCATTTGTAGTCTCTGCACTTTGAACCAAGTTATGCCAGGTGGGGACGCTGCCGGCACCCAAACTGCCTGTCACACCCCGAGACAGCCCTTAAAGCCGAAGAAGCAGCATCCCAGCCACCCTCCCTATTTTGACACATCACTGGGACCGGTTCAGGAATGACTCTGTTGATATCCTGCAGCAGAGGGAGCAAGAAGGGGAGTAGACAGATGTAAAAATTGTATAAACTAAATGCTAATTTAAGTTAATGAACTGGATGTTAAAAATCTAATTTGGAAGGGGCAAAAAAACCGCAATAGAAGAGGTTCAACACATACACAATTAAAAGAATCTCCCTTGTTGGTAACTAGGGGCCTGGCCATGAAGAACCTACTGAATCCTGCATTATGAAACTATGCCAAACCTATTGATTCTAGCAGAATCTAGAGCAGGCAGAAGTACAAAAACAGAGACTTATATGACAGACAACAGTAGTAAGCTGCCTTTTTTATTCTTTTAAACATAGCACTGTTTCAAGGAGCCATAAAAAGCCCATCTCCAAATGCTCCTCAGAGACACAACAAAAAAAAGGTCTTTGCATCCACAGGATGCCACAAAGTCAAGATTTAGTTTGGAAAAGGATCAGAGGTAGAGAGAAAGGCTCTACCGAGTTACATTGTTGTAACTCAGCAGCCCAGCTGGCCGTACTTGTTGCAGTCCTTCTGTAATACTCAAGTGCAACTTTTCATACAACTAATCCTCACTTCTGAAGCACCGAGGACCATTCTCCCCTCAACCATTCTCACAAAACACCAGGGGTCAACAGCTGTTTGTCACCCCCTTTCTCCCTCTCACTAAGTTTCACTCCCTCATACACACATTTCCAAGTCCTACTACTATAGATAAATAAGCCAGGTGACAGAAAGGCAATGTAACTTCCCAAAACAATACACTCTAAGAATAACAAAGGAACAGAAACAGGTACCAAATTCTAGTTGGGGTGGGAAGGAAAAGAAGTTCCCAGGGGAATTAAATTCAGGGCCTTTTCTCAATAGCTTTATCTTCTCCTCTTTGTATCACCCAGTGCACACACTGCTTCTGCATCTTGCAGTGCACTTGCTCTCAGCCCTAACAAGTGCTGACAGGGCCTAGCCCAATTATAAGCAAGCAAACCACAGAGTATATTTTATTGCAACGTTACCTTTAGAATGCTTCAATCATTTTTTGTCATTATTTGTCATGGCAACGACAGCCAAGGCTTTTCTTTCCTGGTCCTCCCATTAATTTCACTCTAAACTCTGCTCATTCTGCTCTTTGAGCAAGGATATTGATTTGCTATTGGCATCTCAAAAAGCCCTTAGTTCTTCACGTTCTTGCCATTCAGCTTTGCCCAGATCCCAGCATATTTTCCTCCCCATCAAATACAGGAGCTAGCCACCCAGCACATCAGAGCACCCAAGGTTCTTCTCATGGTCCGGCATCTCAACCCATTCAGTGGTACCGGAGGGGAGACCAGGAGAGGCTGTAGTTATACCCTCATCCTCAACCAGTTATGTCCCAATAGCAGGGAATAGGATTCCTCATCTTCAGATTCTCTACTATGGGCATCCCTCAAGGAGAATTTTTCTTTTATGATCTTCAATCATGCTGTATGGCTTAAGGACAATTCCAGTAACTTCTATCAGTACTCTATTTTATCTTTATTCTGGCAGATGAAAAGTTACCATAGCACTTCCATCTATGTAGTTCACCCTCTTCAATCATAATACCAGACTGCAAGGATATTAGAACATTATTATAAGCCCTCAGATACCCAGAAAACACTAGTTGCACTTTGTCTCTATTCAAACATGTTTCTGGTCATGGTTTTTCATGCTGAGCAGTACTGAGAAACTTAGATTAAATTGAACTACCAGCTCAGGGTTGGATCCAGTCCCAGACTGGCACTGAACACCAAAACATGCAATGCTAGAAACTGACATAAGCTGTGGGATAACCTATGGATGAAGGAAAGCCTGCAGGAAACAGAACTGCCTTTGTAGGACAGCAGAGCAAGCTAATGAACTGCAGCAGGCTAATGAACTTGGCTGACTTTCCAGGTGGGTTATCATCAATGAAAAGATTTCCATGAAGCACAGGTATGCAGGGAGCCTGTGGATGCCATTAAACCCCGGGGCTGGACCTGCTCCAGGATGTGCACTTCATATGTTCTTTAAGCTTGCCTTGTTAATTCACTGCAGAAAACTACAACACAATGCTGCAAAACGACACCATCTCAAATCTGAGCTGCCAACAGCCTGGACCTCCAGTTTCTGCTGGGTACACACCACCTGCCCAGCCATGCAGCAATCAGTGCAGAAATGCTCCAGCTGACTTCTGAACTAAAAATTTTCACACCCCCTCTCTCCTCTCTGTCCAATTCCCACCTCATTCATGGCTCTTAAACCGATCATAAAATTAAACAGCCATTAGCGCAATTATTTCTTCCAGCATCTACTCGAGCATTATCCTCCTGAACCGATAATGCCATAAAGGCCATTTTATTTATCCTTTTAACATCAAAAAAATAGTCAATTTAACGTCTTCCCCGGAGTTATCTACATTTCATATTTCTCTCAGTCACACCAGCCCAGCAAAATATTCAGCTCGGAATCAGCTTAGACTTCACAAACCCCCGAGAAAGGAATCAAAAAACAGCCCCACTTTTACTAGTTCTGCGAGCAATTAATTAGCGAGGTTTTTTTGTTTTTTTTTTTTTTGGGGGTGTCTTTCTTTTGCTTTCACCCTCCCTCTCCCAGCTCTACATTCTCCTGCACAGCTGAAAAACACAACCATTTCAATAGAAAACCCTTTTTTTTTTTTTTTTTCTTTCACAACAAGCTCGACACGGACCGCCACCGAAAAAAAACAACACAAAAAACCAACAAAACCACAAAACAACCCAAACCAAACCAAACCCACACAACTAGAGCGCGCGTTTCGCTGGTTTTACCTCAGAAGCGGCTCTCCCGCCCGGCTCCCCTCAGCGCCCCGAGGAACCTTCCCGAACCTTCCCGCCCGGCGCGCGCGCGGGCCGTTAACGGCCGCCCCGCCTGGCGCGCGGGCAGCGCCAGCGCCTGAGGGGAGCCGGGCCCCGGCGGGAAGGCAGCCCCCCTGGACGCACCGAACGGTGAGCGCTCAGGCAGCTTATTCGGGGTTTATTTTTGCCCCCCCCCACTTTTTTTTCCCCCCCCCCCCCTTCCTCCCGCCCCGCCGTGCTCCTCCGCCCCGAGGGCCTGCAGGGTTTTGCCCACGGACACCCCGGCCCGCCCCCCCGCGGGAGGCCTTAGGGAGGGCCGTCGCCTCAGGCGCAGCTTCGAGAGGGCTAAAACCAAAACTCGGGCCTACAACCCGCCGCCGTGAGGTACTTCAGACTCCCTCAAGAGCTCCACCGCACGATACGGCCCAAAAACACTTCAGGCAGAGCCCGGAGGCAGCGCCTTTGCCTTCTGTAGAGTGAAGACAAACTTTAAATTCCGTCGTTTCCCACCCCTCTCTCACAACCGCTCGTCTCACCTTATTTTTTCCCCGCACACGGCTACTGAGGCAAGCCCAATCCTCTTCAAACACCGCAGGACGAGCTCTGCTCCCTGCCGCTGGAGCTCTGGCTGTGCCCGGGGGGCTGATGGGCAGCCCCGCCCCGCCGCAGGTGAGCCCGATGACCAGCACCGGGGCTGTAATTGCGATCCAGGCTTTTCCACCGCCCCCATGGCTTGTGATGGACTGGTATTAAAATGTCCACAGACCCTTCCCCTAAGTGGCCAACCCTTTTTCAGAGCCTTATTTTCTTTTACAAGATCTCAGAAATCCAAATTACTTCTCAACTATCTTCTAGGTAGTCGGTGTGTTAAGTTCTGGGAGGTGTAGAATAAAGCACCATATCCCAGCTGGTGTCTAATGAAGAGCATGTTACAAAAAAACCCACAAACTCTCAGCTCTCTGTATGCCATCCGTTCAGGGCTTTGCTTATTCCATGGGAGATCACAGAATTGTGTAGCAGAAACTGATTCTCTTACCAAGAAAGTTTGATTTAAGAGTTTTCTTGCCTCTGCTGCATGCAAAGCTTGAAGGGTTAAATTAATCTGGTATATATTTTAAGTAACAGCAATTTAGCACTTTACCATATCTTTTGTAGTTTGTAACTACACTATGGAATTAAGAGGCTTCTAAAATTGTGAAGAGTAAGAGGCTGTGTATTTTTTTTTTTGCCATAAATGCAGTGGTTTTTTGGTTTGTGAATCTGCTTTTTTCCTAGGGATGCACATGTACTTCCCTCACTGAATTCTGCAACTTTTTAATTGTTTTTTTGCAAAGGGATGAGACTCAGGAGAAGAGGGTTCTGATGCTAGTTAGCTTTGGCAAATCGTTTTAGTATCTTCCTGTTTAAGATCACTGTTTGTAAAGACATAGTGTAGTAACTAGCTGTTTAAAATTCAAATGACCCACTGTGAGCAACTCTTAATGCCTTGTATCATTTAAAGTACCTATCTTAGATGCTTCTGTTTTGTGGAGTTAATGAAAGGCCATGTAACTTGCTTAGGAGTTACTAAAACAATCATAAGCCAAGAGGGAGCAAGGACATGAAAACAGATTATCGAGGTCTCAATTTAGCACTCTAACTGTTGGATCATTTGTCTGGTGGGCCTACTTTCCAGGTTAGCAAAGTTCAATTAACTAGTATTTGTGATGTGCTTATGATGAGGTGTAATAGAAGTTCAGAGATAAGAAGTGTACTCAGTGTGTCAGTGGACACTGAACTCTGTGCAGCTCTGGGCTAATAAGCTATGCCAGAATTCACATCAAACCCCATAGTGTTTTAATTAATATGTTCCATGGCAAGTGCACCAAAGAAACAAAGGGTACTTAATGGCTTAATCTAAGAAGAAAATAGTGAAAAGAGGTCCTAGTGCAATTAACAATGCTAGTGTATTGTAAGCCTTTCTCTCTTTCAAATGTCTTGCTCTGGTGTTCCGTGTTCAGGTTCAGCAATCAGAGGACCAGCTTCCCCTACAGGAAGACTGGAAACTTGGGAGTGCAGCTCAGACTTAACTTCACAATTGCAGTCTTTTCCCCTGAGATGAGCTACATATTAAATAATGCTGGGCTGTACAATTTATTTATATTCTCTCCGTGAAATCGGAACTTCGTTATACGCAGAGCATCCAGGTGTCAATTTGCTGCTCATCATAAAAGCTCAGGGCTTCACAGTTCCTCTGAGTGTTTAGTGTGAGTTTTTTGGGGGGTTTTATTCTTGGTTGTTTGGGTTTTGGTTTTTTGTTGGGTTTTTTTGTTTGTTTTTTAAAGCATTTTGAATGAACCAGTAGAATTATTCCTCTACGAACATGACACACTTTAGATTTTGAATATTAATGATGTTTTGTCTGCAGGGAAAATATAAATATGAGCAGAAGATAGTATAGTCTTGAGGTCAGGATCATCTGTGCTCCCAGGAGCTGCAAAGACCTCAGGAGCTGCTAAAAGCAGCCAAGAAAAAACAGACCCTTTTTCCTGTCCCTAATAAGTGACGTTTTCCATGTCCTTAGTGTGCAGTTTTTACAATGACTGTTGCTCTCTCTGTGTCCCACACCTCAGAGAGAAGTAGGTAAAGAGGAGGAGAACAGACAAGAATGAGATCTTTGGAGACCACCAGTTTGGTCCTCTGATACGAATTTATTTTTGTGCTCTTAGCAAGTCCACATCGTATCTCCCATTCAGGTCTCCCTCCATTTCAGTGGGTAGAAGAAACTTGTTTTCTCTCCTCTCTGCGTTTGGTGTTGTTTTGGACCCCGAGATTAAATGCGAAGCATGGCAGTTTGCACAGAAGTTGAGCCTCCTTCCCGCTCCCAACACAGGGAGGCAGTGCTGTTGCGTGGAGCTTGTTGCAGAACTGGGCTGTAACTTTCAGTCTCTTTAGAAAAGAATGGTATATTATATATAGTCGTCTCTCTGTGACATTTAGGGGCCTATAGTAATGTAAACATTGCTCTTTGAAAGGAGCAGTTACACAGTCTTAAACAGTAAACAATTGCTCTTTAAAAGAAAGAAAAAAAGAAGTGAAACACAGGCTGGGGAGAGATAAGATGGAAAAAGGCAAGTATAAATACAGTGTGGTGAGATTTTTTATTTTTCTGCCATAGGGTAGATAGGGATTAGAGCAGAAGCAAAATTTCGTGTCCACTATTCATTTGATTTATGAATTTTTCTACTTGCTGACAAGGAAGCACTGTGGTCTGAGTGCAAATCACCTGGAAGCTCTTTCCCCTGGTTCTTTGGTCTCTAAGTCTTGAGTTGGGGTGATTGACATGGAATTCTTTTTAAAGGTGAAAGTGGGCAGAAAATTCTCACCCCTTCAGTTCCCACAGGTGAGCATGCTGGCATAAAAAGCTTCCCAAATGGCTGTCAAGCCATCTGGCATATCTATAGTAGACAGGACTGAGTACAAAGAGAGGTCTGCATTCTTGACAGAATTGCGTTAAAGTAAATAAAAGACATTTAAACTGGTAACTATGTCCCTGCCTTCTCTAACCTCCCTTAACAATGGAGGACCACAAGCAATTGATCATTTGGACTTAGGGTCTTGATAGCATTGTTATGTAAATTAGCAGTTGCTCCTACAATGATGAAATATGATGTCTAGGAACAGAGTAATATCAGATTAATTTGTGGTATCCTCCTTGGGTGTGGCACACAAATTACAAATACAATAATTACTGAGACTTAGTGAAGCTCCTAGTTGTATTTGCTGATACGTCATGAAAAGAGGGATCAGTTGTTGATCATAAATATGTCCTAATATATCAGAAATATACAAAAAAGAAGACATTTAAGTCAGTATGTTGCTGAGGTTTGTCCTTGAGTTATGTGTATATTATTAGAATGAAAACAGGTTTTTCTTAGAAAAGGTAAATGTTCTGGAAAAATAGAGCCAGGATGTTATTAATGTGAAGGAAAGAGGCAGATCTTTGCTGTTGTAGTGATCTTGATCAGCTACATGATTTGTTATTTATGTAGCATCACCTGTATCCACACTGTAATTTGGAAGACAGAACCCTGGGCCTGAGAAACTTACAGGCTTGAGAGCCTCCTCTTGGTCTTTCTTTTTCCTTCCTTCCTTTTTTTTTTTTTTTAACATTTTCACTCTGCAGTAAATTTACCTCAGGAAATAATTTCACCCACATCCCCTTGGTCAAGTTAGATACTTAAAATGCTGGCATACATGAGGCACCAGATAAGAGCAGAAACAGCTGTTGAAGTCAGATCTTTAAGAGGATCTACCTGCACAGCTTCCGGTTTCTAATCTTGTGCCTCTGGCTGCTTCAAAGGCAGAGATGGAGTTCTCCAGCAGTGTAGTTAACTGAAGTTGCTGGACTACACAGCAGGCAGCAGCTGATGACTCAGCCAGATCTCCTGGGTGCTCAAACCTCTAACTGGTGCTGTTCAATTTTCCAAAGCAAATTTTGAGAAGAGGCCTCCAAAGCACTCAACCTGCTTGATTTAATTTCAAGTCCATTAAACGCCTCAGTTTGGTTCTGAATGTGAAAATTAACATATTTAAAATCTGTTGATTGCTTTTAATTTCTACAGTGATGTATCACTTTAAGCCAGCAGTGTATCTCTTTTCCTTGAAGACTCTATGTTTCAGTAGCCTGTAATATTAACAATTAATGCTCAGATTTCTAGGATGGATTTACTCTACTTTTAATAAAAGGCCTCGAAGGAAGGGTCAGTGAACTGTAAGAAATCAATCTTTCAGAAGCAGTCTTTGGTTCTCATTGAAATATTTATGAATGAGAAAGCTATCTTGACAAGGCAAAGGTCAGCACAGAGGCCACTTGTGACAACATGACAAGGTTTCATAACGACCATGTGTATAATTAAAGCAAGAATGTAGAATAAAAGCAGAAGAAGATGTGTCAATTTCATTACGTAAATCTTCAAGGAGTAGTAATCTGATGTGACTGTATTTCAAGAGGCTGTTCTTGAGTTCAGTCAGATAAAGACTTCTAGGAGAACATAACTATGAGCAAATTAATAAAAACTATTCATTTAAATTTTCTCTAGTATTTCTTAGCTTGATGGATAAGTAGAAAAGTTCTGAAGTAATTAATGCATTTAACGTAATTTAAACTTTGCATGAAAGGAGAGATGTATAGTTATTCTTTTGTACATACATGACATAAGGTACAATAACTGTCTTGGCTTGTTAAACTTCTGTGATGCAGGAAGATGTTCCCTCTTTTAGAGGAAAGTTGCTCAAGTCACTCACATGTTCTGTAGCTGAACTGGACTTCCCTGGATTTGCTCTGTCTCTCAAACACCAGCCAGTGTTTGCAGGTGCTTTGCTTTGGTACAAAACCTGAAAATGTGTTAGGTCTACAGAACAGAACCCTATATTTAAGCTTTGGCTTTCTGGTTGCTAAATGAGAGGTGAAGACAATGATAAATGTTTGTCAGCTGGAAGAAGTGTGTGTCTTCAATTGCCAGATCTTACTGTTTATTACTGACTCGAATTACATTATCTGCGAAGGCTGTTGAAATCAACGTATAAAGGACGGAAGGAGAAAGCTGGCTAGATTGCATTGTAAAACACAATCTATATCACAACAGGAACACATTATTTAGAGTAAAATTACCAACTTTCTGCTAACAATATAATGAATATTTGGAAAGGTTTAGTGTATATAAAAAAAAAAAAAAAAGAATCACTAATTGTGTTTACTAATTCACAACTTCACCACTATTGTAAGAAAAACTAAATGTGAACAAAACAGTAATCTGCCTTGTATTCTTGAAAACTAACACAAATGCTGGTTATCTATTGCCATTATTTCAGCAGATCCCATCTTAATTACAAGGAGAAACACAGAACAAAAGAGCCATTTCAGATTAGACAAATCTATTGCTTCCCTAAGCTTCTTAACATTCGATCTTTCTGGGGCTTGGTTCATTCTTTTCTGTCCTAACCTTCACTTGAGGGTGCATATACTGCTAGGGTTGTCAGTACTCAGCTACATTTGACCTAGCTTCACAGGGTTGGAATAATAGAATCATTCAGGTTGGGAAAGACCCCTAAGACCACCAAGTCCAACCATTAACCCAACACCACCATGCGTGCTAAACCATGTCTTTAACTGCCATGTCTTATTGTTTTTCTGGTACTATGTAGTTGTAGTGCAGAGTTTATCTATAAAGTATTTATCTCGTTTTATTAAAAAACCCCAGTAACTTCTATTTTCTGTTAAGTTCAGTTCTAGTAAGTGTGAGTCTCCAAGCATCCGCTAGTATTCTGTCCTTATTATAATATTTAACATAATGACCTGAAGAACAACCAAATGCTACCATCCTGGCAAAAAATACATTTTATTTGTCTTTTGATGACAGCAAAATGGTAATTTAGGGCAAATTAGGGATGCCAGTCCCTGGTCTAGCCAGTTGCAGATAGTGTCTTGTGGTAATGCTGTACCAATGACAAACTCCTGCAAGTCCTCTGCCCATTTTTGGAGCAGTCTGCCTACCTAATGCACTTGCCATTTCCAGGACCCAAGGCATAATGGAAAGGGCCAGAATACTGCCCACTTCTGCAAGGAACTCTGCTTCTTACTTACCCAGATAGACACTGCCATAATATAATACTCATAGCAGTGGGCTGCATGCTAGCACATTTTAAAACTGTGTTGCTCCTGACTTGTGTGTTCATCTTACTCGTAACATGATTTATTTCAGTCACTGGGCCAGAAATGCCCTTCCAAATTGTCACTGCTTAAGGACACTGCTGAGGGAAAATGCAGACACAAATCATATCCCAAAATGAAAAGGTCAACTAGTATTGAATTAGTTCATTTACAGAACTCGGTGGAATTAGCCATGTACTCTTAAAATGCTTCTTGATTGAGGATCTTTGCCTCATTAATCCTAAACAACCTATGAACACCATTGAAGTCGAATAGACAAATGGGAGAGACTTCAGAGACCGTGCAGGCACCCTGTGTTACAGAGGCAGCAGGATGTTCCCTAACACTGAGATACACAAAACCAGTGGAGGAGCAGTAAAGCAGAAAGGCCTTTGCTGTAGATGAGGAGAATGTGTCCCCTGCTTCTGCCACAATAAAAAGCTCAAGCTGCTAATTTACCGCCAAATATCCACAGCCCAGATTTTTGCTAGTGGAATCCAGACAGTTCTAAGAGGCAGTTGCAGTAGAAATAGGATGTGTTAATGCAGGCTTGGCCACGCACAACCATAGGACCAGTGTGACCCATGCAAGACATTGTAGATACACCCACAGATTACTTCCAAAATAAAATTAATAGGCTGCAATATACCTTCATCTGGTAACTCCCTCCCCCTGTGACTCATGCAGTAGTTTCTCATCAAGTTTTCTTCTGGTTTCTTGCATTTGCTCCAGTGGGTAGATTTTTAGCTCTGTCATGGTCTTCTGACATTCACTATGAGTTATTTTCATCTTCTCTTTGTTTCTCATTCTCCTTTTTTTCCTTTAAAACATAAAACCTAGTTAATTTTTGCTTTTATCAGAAGTCTTTGTTGCTGATGACATCATTCAAGCTCTCACATTGGACAAAGGATTCTAGGTAAACCGACAGATGTTGCTAGTGTTGGCCAGTTTAGAATCTCTGCCAGCTTAATGTTGCAGTATGATTTGATTTCTCCTTGTTTATTAATATATTCCTCTTCTCCCTCCCCCTCCACACCCTTTACCTTCCTGTTCTTGTTCAAAGAAGAGAGGTCTGTCTTGGGTATCTGGATATCACCAGCTCAGCCAAACACTGCACACCTAGCTTTGCACATAGAAAGCAAATTAACTGTGTGATGTTATTACTCTAGTCTTTATCTTTCCTCACCCATCTTCTTAAATGCTCTTTGTGCTTCTGACCTAGAGCTGCATGTGTAAATTAGACTGTAAACTCTTCAGCTCTGGGAGCAGGACTTTTTTTTTAAACTGCTCTTTAAAATAACTCAGAAAATTTCTGTTACTGTTATGAATAATGATGAGGATAATGAGGCAGTTTCCCTTTTTAGTGATAAAAAAAAAATTCTGAAAGTACTGGGAAGGATGGAGGGAGTTACTAGCTTCCTCTTGCAACTTACCCAGAGTCAGCAGGAGCATTCATTTGGCTTATCAAGTAGTTAAGGAAGGGCACTGTCTTAGTCCATTTGGTTCCCACCTCTGACGTTTCTGTGGCATCAATACAGCTGAGTGGATTGCTTCTCTATATGTCTTCACAGGTAACACCCCCTCCCTTTTTTTTATTAATGTCAAAAGACATTTTCAGCCCTGCAGGGGACAGACAGCATTACCATCTGGTCTCATGTTGAGTTATTAATTTAACCAAAAATTTCAATTTCAGATAGCCTGAGGTTAGTCTTCTGCATTGGCAGCCCCTCATCATTCCAGTAGTGTCCCTAGTAATAACCTTTGCCTGCCTCATTACCTTTTTGCATGCATAATAGCATCATGTACCGTGGGATTAAAATAAGCATGCATAAAAATGGTGTATAGTTGTCTAGGATATCTTATAATGCCTTCTTCACCTTTTCAGGAAAATGACACTGTTTGGCATGTACCTTATTCTTCAAGGAGTACTGAGGGGAAAGGGCATGTTTTTAAAGACCAGAATCCATTTTATTGTACACATATGTAATCTCCATAAACTGTATTGCAGGGTTTTAATGAGGCTGCTATTTGCAAAGATCTTTCTCCAAGTATATGAGATGGCAGAGAGTATTAAAAAGAAAAAGTAATTAGTCAAGGACAAAATGAGAGAAAAAAATCACAGCACCTTTTCCTAAGTCAAATTTTAACTGAATTTGTATGCAGCAAAACTCAAGTTCATTTTCCCCATAAATGTTGCATACAAAGGTTTTGGCACTCTGTTACAGCCCCATAAATTAATTTGATCATAACACATCCTTTAAAGAACAACTGGTGCTTCCTTGAAAAGTCTGTAAATCAAGCTTGAGCTTAATGTATTTTTTCTTGCCTTGAATAATAGTATTATTGGTGTATTCATAAAACCAGGATCTCCTGTTTCCTACTCAGTCCCAGTTCCCTGACTCTGACACTTTTGTAGATGGCTGTGATAAGCAGATCATAATAATGAGTAGGAAATAATTGCTAGATGCAGGCAAGCCTCTAAGAAGCAAAATCAAATGTTTCCAGGTAATGAGAGGGAAAATATATGTGTGTGTGTATATATATATATATATGTATATATGAAATGTGGATAAAGAAATTTAAAGTCCTACTTTGGGAAATGTTCATCACCCACAAATGGTATGACATTTCTCAAAAGACCTCAGCTTCTAATTAGCACCTTTAAAAAGTTAGATGTTTTCAGAAAACATATGCATCCCAGCAACTCCCATTACTCACAGGAGTGATGATAATTGTTCATATATTTTTCAGTTATGTGTTCCTTCTGAGACAAAACTTGGATGTTGAGCTTTTGGAAGGGATATAGTATGTACCTCACAGGATGCTAGGGAAAGGTGTATTTTCATACAGATGGGAAAAGTGACTGTGCTTTTAAGATACATTTGTATCTTTCTAGTTGTGAATTGCTTCAGGACCTGCATGTAACTTTGATGATATGATAGGATAATATAAAGAAACAGTAGTCTAGTTTTGACTTCTTTGATGGGAAAAATACTTATGTGGAGAAGGGAATGCTGGGGAAAAGTGTAAAATGTTTTTTGTTTCTACATTGTTTCATGAAAGCGTGACCACTCTGGATGCCTCAACAGTGAATAGAAAAGACTGAGCATTTGAAGTCCTTGAATGAAGTTTGCTTAGGGGGGAAAGGTAAAATCAGAGCAAAGCAGGTCAAGAAAGATAATGTCTGACTGGTCAAGGAAAGAGATAACAGGAGGGAAGTAACGGTATGATTATGAGAGTGAAAATGCCATAGAAGGCACGCCCTAAACCCGCGAAGCATCCCAAAGCACTAAGAGCACCGTGTTTCATCACAGAAATTAACATGCCACTCACACAGTAATCTAAGATGTCAGTAAAAGACTCTTTATTCATAAATAACTGATATGCAGTAATTTACGTCTGTACATTTATCCTCAAAAGTCTATAGCCATACAATTTTTGCAGACTCTACAAGAAAACATCCAAACTGTCCATTATTACTTTTTCAGTACAATATAACACAGCTGTTTGGCATTACCAAATATATATATATGTATATATATTTATATATGTACATGTGCTGAAAAAAGAAGCCAGTGCAGCCTTTTCCAAGGAATCTTTCCCAAGTATTTTACTGTACAACATTCAGAATTTACATTGATAGAACAAGGCACAGAAAGTGTGGTATGAAGCCAAGGCCATGCTTTTTACCTAATGCTCTTCTGTCTCTCTTCCCTACTCCTTTGGCTTCATACTAAAGAAAGCATTGAAACCTCTGCTCTTTTTTCAGTTCTAAATACACTCAAACCGAGGGGAGGAGCAGGGGGAGGGAAGAATGCTCAGCCAAATGAGCAAGAACCAAGAATTTCAGAACCTATTCATTGTGACAGTAAAGGAGCAGAAGAGAAAATAGGCCTCTCTAGAGGAATACTTGTGGTTTTTCTTTTTTACAAATTTGTATTTTATTAGGTTTAAATCCCCCCCTCGCCTTTTTACCAAAAGACTGGTCAAAAGTTTAAAAAGGTAAAAATGCAGTGGAAATTTTTCAGTTAGCTCTAGTCATGTGTAACACTAAGTCTCACCAGACTGACCAGCATCACATCTTCATCCAAATTAACAAGGGTGTACACAACATTTTTGTACCCTATAAACCAAGATCCACAGAGTCACAGTGGGCATGAATTTGATTAAGAGGTGGGAGGAGGCAGCTACATCTCCCAAGTCACAAATTATATTATGTCAATTTGCTGTTCCCAAATACATACAAGAAATATACATATGCCGCATCCCCAATGAGGCACGTCTATGTGTGTGTGTGTGTCTGTGTACTGCTTCCTGCTGTATCGGGGAACTTTTTGAGGTTCAGTAATGGTATCTGGGTTTTAGATTCAAAGTTTAGGGAATGCAAAAGTCTAGAGCTTCATGTGAAAATATTCCTCCCTCCCCCTCCAGCTTCAGTGCACAAATGGGGGAAATCTGAAGGTATCGCTTGGCAAGATATCATCACCACAAGGTTAATGTTCCAGATTTCACTATGGGAAATACCAAGTCTTATATTTTTTAAACTGCAAAAACAAAGCCTAGGTCAGTTCTAAGTGAGGATTTGTTAGGAAACATTGTTTTCTGTAGCAAATACACTTACTGTTAGATGCATGTCTTCCTCCTGCTATATCAGAAAAAAGTTTCACCAGGCTTGGTGCAGAAGATGCTTAACTTCATTTTGTGCTACACATCTCCTTTTGGGATTAGACAGTAAGATTTATATACAGAGACCAGATAACACAAGGGTTTGACGTAATTTTAAATCTGCAGAAGTACATTCTCAACCAAGTTTATCACAGCAGGGGCAGACAAACTAAGTAGCTGCTGACAAAACCACAGTTCTACAGTAGGTGGGTGTCTAATCTCGTTAGAATACAGTAAACTACATTACAGATCAGGGATGGGTCATCTAATCTCCCTATCCCATAGCTAAATTTTCACAAGTGACTTCAGCTCTAGTTACCCTGGGACAGCAAGGTGAGGAGGCTGCCCATTGAATCCTGGCTCACCCGGATTCCCTTGTAAAGCACAAACCAGTTATTCAATACAATTGAACAGCTTATTTAAATGCAGCTTTTGAAATAGCTTGAAAATTACAACACACCCCTACCCACCCAAGCCCCAAACAAGAAGCACTAGTAGAATCTGTACTATTCACCTCTAATACAAAAAAATATAGTGGCAAATTCCTAGACATTTATTTTTTGGACAGAACAGTGAACATTGGATACCAACAGCTTTTTCTTTTACTTGCAGCAGTGAGAACATCAGTTCTGTTCTCTGCACTGCAGATGCCATTACTATCAAATTATTCTCCAAGTGATTCTTTAATCTTAGAGTGATTTATTTATTTTTTTGTCCATGTTGGAAAGGAGATTTTTTGCTACCATTTATGCTAGTACTGGCAATGAGAGAAAAGGGCTGAACTGTGTGTTACTAGAAAATGATTCATGATCTTTTGCCAGCATATTGAGTTTTATTTGTTGCTACAGGTACCGGGTGTTATATACCTAGTATTTTAAGTTACTGGACTTGCTCAGGAATCCTTTACATTTTAAGTCATTTTAGCTAGACAATAATTTTATATCCAAGAAAGGATATATGTGCCACTTTACACCCTGCTGCAGAAAATCCACTAGCCTCTTCAGAAGCAGGAATAGTGTCAAGGGAGTAATTTTGCCAAAGCTTATAGCACAAATGAACAACCCATAGAAAACACTCTTCAGCAGGTTTAACATGAAAAAGTTTCTCAGTGAATAAAGTTAACCATCTCTACTGCTGTGTAAAAATTGGGGACCTTCCTAAGTATAATTAAAATTAGTAAAAGAAAGGCTGGAATTACATCTTCAGGTAATTCACAGTTGTTAAGGACTTAAAAATAATTTCCTGTTTTCCATTCAGTTAATTACCACCCAAGAAATAATGCAGCACTTTGCTTAAATCTGTGTCTTATACACAGAAACAGAATGGAAAAAAATAATTCAAATCATGAGCAGAAGTCCACAACGGTTACTTACTTGTTTTAGCTGCACTGTATACATAAGCTATATTTTTTGTAGTGGAAAATATTATCTGGAATTCATCAGTTACTGAATGTTTTAAAACTCTCACATAGCACTATCTGTCAAGTGAAAAAAAAAAAAGAATGGACCTTTAGCATGATGTTAATACCATGGTGTCCTATGACAAGATCCCTATTTTAGTGATTTATGCTGAATAAGCTTCTCACTTGATCTGCTGAAAGCAAGCTGTGCACACGCCCATAGAGAAGGAGACCAGCTGTTGCCAGAGAGAAAAATAATAACAAAATAGTTCCCTGTATTTTAAGAGAATCGTGTCGATATCATCTATTACAAAAAGCCCAATAAAATTTTTGTGGGAGTACATTTTGGTTTTATGGGACTTGCACTGGTAAATGAAGTTTGAATTTAAATCTACGGAGCAGGGTTCCTTTCTTTCTGGCTTAAAGGGTTTTAATGTAAGCTAGTAAGACTGCAAAAGCAGTGTCGTAAAAACTGTAAATTAGCTTTACGATGCTGCAGTCTGGTGGAGCTGTGAAGTGCCCCATTTTGGTGACAAAATTGTAAGTCATTTTAAAATGCAACTATTAGTCCTAAATGACTCACAGCACAGAAATATCTGTAAAAAGTGCTTAGGAAGATGGCAGTATACTAGAGCAGATTCTTTGGTGATGTAAACTCAAAATGGCTATTTCACCATATCAGACTCAGGGCAGCTAGATGGAATCTCAAGTGTGCAACATTACATTTATTTTCCTTTACTTTCTAGTTTGTGAAGAGATTTTTTAAAATTATTTTTTAAAAAGTCATCATTTATAAACTACATTTTTAATTCTGGCCTCTACTCCTGCTTCAGATGCTCCTTTATATCTGCAGTTTGGATCAAATATATATATGTATACAGATTTCTAAGAAACCTTTTTAACACAGATACTAAAAATGTGCTTCTGGAATATTAAGATCACTAATAATGGTCAACATATCTATTTATATAGCATTTGCAAACAAATTCAAAGTTACCATTCTGAGAGAATACTTTATTGCAAAGCATACTTACAGCAGGCTTCTGGGGGAGCTGGCAAAAGTCAGCTGCTTTCTACTCTAGAAAATAGGAAGCAAACATTTAACATCTTTTACTTGTATTGTTTAACTCTTTGTTAGTGGTAACAAAATCCATGTGGCTGCCTCATTTATATGGTAGCAGAAGCACTTACCTAAAAACTGTTTTAATTTCTCCATCTCTAAAACTGGAACTGTGCATAAAAAAAAGGGAGAAGAACTGGCATAAGCCTCTCTAAGTAAAAGTGCTAAGTGCTATTAATATAATCCCATGATGCTAATGCAAAACAACAGAAAGAGCATCTGAAAACAGGTATGTCTGTACCAGCCATATCAGGTAGTCAACTGGTGCAGTGGGGGAAAGGGAATAGAAAAAGCCTGTAGCCTATTTCTCCAATCAGACTTCTAAATTTCTTATTGTTCATTTACTACCAACCAATATCCATCACTATAATGGAAAACAAGAATTTGTTTTATGATTTTTAATTATTTTTATACCTTCCTTGTCACTTCAATCTTTTTTTGTTTTGTTTTGTTTTTTCAGTTGCACATGTTTTCCTCACAGTGTTTATTTTCTGGATGTTCAGGATATATTAGCTTGAGTAATTTGCACAGTAAAGTCAGTCACTGTATTCTCAGGCATTCTGGACTCACTCTCAGAGAGAGAAGCCTGTAAAACCACGGGCAATATGGACAAAGAGATTTGGTAACAGGTCCTCATTATTCCTTATTACACAGAACTAGGGGAGCCCAGTGCAATTGTTAGGCTGCAGGTGTGAAACTAAGGAAAGCTTGGAAAGGAAGGGCTTCTTAGAAAACACAAGAGGACAGTGGCACTTGTTTCTCCCGAATATTGTTTGTGAAGGCTACATGTTTCAGTGGGTTCAAAAGGGATTAGTCAATTCATGGAAGGACAGTATCAGTTATTCTCAGATACAGTGGTCCAGACCAACTCCCTTGGTGAAGCAGGTTTGTTACACCGTTTCCCTGAACGAGCAGCTTGGTTAGTGTTTCAAACCATTACAGGCAAAAAAGGTAAATAAGTGGTATTGTGGCATGTCTAGTGCACTTAAACAATATGAGATCATCAAAACAGTAATAGGTTACAAAAAGTCAGAGTTGTTGATTCAGATGCAAGAAGAAGGAAGATCAGTAACAAAGTAGCTGCTTTAGCAAAAGTGAAGAAAACCAGGGAAACAGAACCTAAAGGGAAACAACAATACTGAGCAATGTAAAGTTCTTACCTCAGGCCTGAACTGAAGGGTTTATTTTCTGGCATTGTAAGAAACTTTGCCATTTATTCCTTCTCAGTTTGTTAACTCAGACAACTCTAGACTTCATTGAATTTTTGATCTAACATGGATTTTGCTGTGCAACCCAGATCCCTTCTGCCTGAAGGCCCTTTAGATGTAATTTGGAGGAAGCCAGTCTAGACAGCTTCTGGTTTCTCTCTCTCTAGATTTAACTGTGCATTCAGCAGGCAGAAAAGGTCTTGAAAAAAAAACATTGTGCATTTTCTGAGAAAAAGCTTTAAGGTCTGAGCTCCATATAGCAGCTTTTTTGACCCCATATATGCTCGCACATATTTGAAAAACAAGAGGAGAAAATACATACAGCTCTTCAGAATTACATGAATATGTTAGAGCACCTGCAGGGTAGTTCTTAGCTCTTTGTTGTGGTAGCAAACCTAAGCTAGTTTGAAAATTAAAACTGCACCTGAGGAGCAGCTGAGAACAAATTAACTGCTGGAGAGACTGTAGCTGGTTTCCCAGACAACAACAGCTCGCTAAAACTCCATTACTTTTCTGTGGATGCCATTCCCTGTTTTTTCAAATCGATGACATTTTGTCCAATGAAGAACAGGTTTCTGAGGAGGAGGACTGGAAGTCATTAGAAATATAATTCAAACACAGACAGAACTATGTGCTGCTGAAAACTGTGACAGCTTGCTGCCAAATAAGCTGGTATTTTTGTCTCTGTCTTAAATATGCTTGCAGCCATTATGATTTCCTGTTGCAAACATGAGCTCTTATGAAATACTAAAGTGCAGAAAATGTTTGGGAAAGTCTAAGTATTTACAAGTCTAAGACTATTCCAGCCTGCATAGCTGGGAAAACAACGAAATTTGCAATTTCAGGTCAGTGAGAACAAGCAAAGACATCAAGAGTTTTCATCATACTTTTCAGAACTGGAATGCTAGGTAAAGAAATGGTTTCAGGTTATTATGGATTTGCACACTAGGTATCCTGTGGCCTATCACTCTCAGAGAAACATGAAGGGAAAAACCCCAGAATGCTTGTTTTCATCTTGTTGCATTTCCATAAAGTTCCTAAAATCTTGTTTTCCTGCTTTATACTGATTGTGTTCCTGTCACTAACACTACCCTAGGACCAGTTAGTGAGCACCTTGGCTTATTTTAAAGAATATATGAGTAAAAATAATGGTTATACTTGGCTCCAGTACCAAGTTTGGTTCCAATTTGGTACTAGTATCACTAGGACACTCACTCACAGTGACAGCTCTCTTTTTGGTACAGTTGAAGTGATAAAATATTTTTTGATTAAATGGATAAAAATTGAGAATTCTCTAGCTAGATGCTATTCTGGTGGTAGTTTAGCTCCAGTATATGAAGTAATAAAAAAATGTGTAAACTTGCTAAAACAGGGCTGGCAATTGTCTGCATTTTATTTGGTCATATAAATCCACACCCAAAGAAATATTTTTTGACTAAGTGAAAATGTGCAGATTGAGAACTTCAGAAAATTTCTCTGTCACACACCCACTAATGTCACAGAAAAGGGTTTGGTTCTGTTATTTTGTGATAGGCAGGAAAGCACTGCAGTAAATGTACACTAATTAAGTGAATGAATTTTTTAAATAAATTGTTTGGAATGCATATTATATAAATAGTTATGAGATCTTCTAATTCCTAAGACATACGAATAGTATAAGGCCAGATTTTCAGTTTTCCTGTAGCAGATACAAAGTGACAACACGATGCTATGAAGTGACATTTTAAATCCACTCTTTAAGTGTGGTAAGTTTGAGATGCAGGACAAAGGGGACTCAAGGCCCTGAGAAGACAAACCTTTGAACTAGGATTAACCTCTATTGAGTCTAAATATTCAATATCATATTCGTTGATTTTTCATTAGGCATTATATTAGCACTACTGTTTCCTAAATACATTATGTCATAATGTTTACCTTTTATGCTCTGTCTCTCAGTCCTTCCTGCCCCAGGAATGACAAGTGTGTAGTTTCAGTTTTGACATTAAAACATGAATTTTGAATGAGAGAGGACAGGGAGAACCTTGTGTTTTCCTTGTTATTGAGATGATTTTTAATAGGGCTGCTTCTGCTCCTCCAACTGAAAACTGCATTGTAGAAATGAGCGTCTGTTTCCATACACACTATGCAGAAACCCTTATTTCCTCCCTGCCATAGAGAATCTCTAGTGTACTAGTCAAAGCTGGCCATCAGTTCTTGAATGAGAAAAAGTGACTAAAGTCCATTTTGTCTGCTGTAGTTGAAGTCAGGCTCTTCAATCTCAGTTTCTGTTATGTCTGAGATTTTGGAGTGTGTCCTTCCTATTTCTTCCAGGGCACAGGCTAGGGAGTCAAGGTCATCATCATGCTGATGTCGGGCTTCCCAGAGGTCCAGAATGACAGCAGATGGACTGCTTTGTGCAGCAAAGTAGGAGAGATTTCTAAAAGGGGAGAGAAAGGAGTAACAAAAAGGTTAAGGGACAATACATACTGTACCTACCATGGATGTTGAAGTGCCCTCTGTTGTGCCTAGCACTACAGATGTGTTTAAAAGACACAAAACCTTCAGCAAGATCTTAGATGAGGTGGGGGGGGAACCCTCAAGAGGACACATATTGGTGCCTTTAGTCTTCAAATGTCACCTGCTGAATTTAGTAGGAGAACAGACAAGGGACTTGAATATTATGAGGTGCATAAATGCTGGCCAGCAGTACCATCCTATATAATCTAGAAAACAGGACAGTTATGAAATCATCATTTGTAAACTTTGCAATTGTTTGTCAGGGAGAAGAATTATATAACTTAAACTGATGCTTGTGATTACATGGAGACATGACATCTTTTATTTTATAAATATATATTTTATTAAAGCATAGGTTTTAGGGCTTTGCAAGGGTGATGTTTGCAAAGAATTTGGTAAAACAAAGAGTTTATCTCAAACACATTACCCTACAAGTCCTTGTACTTACTGGCTTTGGACATAATAATCTGAATAAATACATTAACTTCACATTCACAAGCACAAGGGTTATTTATAGCATTTGTATTACATATAGATATGTATCCATAAATACAGAAAGAAACGGATGAACATGTAGCACAGAAAAAGAAAGTTGGACTTGAATACTATTTGGATTTTTAAAACAAACTCTAAGGTAATGAAATATTTGCTTCAGACGATTTTGGGACTGTTAGTCATCAGTAAAAACCAGGCCAATACAGTGTTTTTTCTCACACATCCTAATTACCTTTCCTCAATACATTCATCTCCATTGGTGGCTGAATGTTAGTTAACATGTAATGAGCAGTTTGTGCATGTGTGTGAGGTTTGGTACAACTCCAGCTTTGAAGAAGCTCCTTGTAGCAAGGATGTGAGTAGTTTCAGTGCACTGAAAGAACAGGTTATTGTCTAAACTGAGGAAGCAAAGCCAGGCTGTTACTCTTGTCAAGTCATATCTTGACTTCAGCAGAACTAGTGGTATGGCTGTGTCTGTGTTTTGAAATAGATGGGGAAAATACTGTGATGTATTTATTATATTATGGTTTCTGCTGTACAGTGGATAGGTCAAAATCTATGAAGTCAAGTATTTATGCTCTTGTATCTAGTTTTATAACTACATTTTGGGTTGTTGGAGCTGATCAACAACTTCCTTTGTCTATTAATTTAATTTTATAAAAACAAATTTGGCCTTACGCAAGTCAGAGTAATCTTCATACACTGTCTCTCAGTTTTCTGAGAAAGAATAAATCTCCTCGACCTTCCTCTGTGTATGAGGAATGGAAACCCTGGGAGATCAAAGTGCCTGAAAATAGGTAGTAAATGTTAATAAGTAAAGCAGAATTGTCTGTCTCACTGCTGCAAGACTGTAGAATACTTCTTTCTTTGGTTCCCACGCAAAGCAACAAGTCAATGAAAAGCTACTTTGCTTGATTTAAGTATTCCTCTGCCCTCTTGGGAACATATTTATGGCATTTTTGACAATCAGAAAATATTTTTGTGAGTGAACTGCCTCCACCAATTTAATTTAGCCAAGCAGAAAAAGCAAAATAAGTAGTAAATTATTTTATACAGAATCTCTCAGTTTTACTAATCATAGTATTATTACTTCTAACTGTAGAGCATGACTTTTTTTTTTATTTATTTGAGATGCCTTTTCCCTAAAAAAAAATAAATCTGCAAAATACCTAATTCACTTTGGAAAACAAAATACACAGATAGAAGCCCATACAACAGGCCATATGATTATTTTTTAGAGCAAATGCAACCCCCTAAGTCATTTAAACCACTGCTTTTGTAGTACAAAACAGTGCCAAAATCCTTCTGCAGTCTTGTACTTCATTGAGACCCCACTCTTGTGGGTGCACAAAGAAAAAGTCCAGTCCAGAAAAAACTGACCTTCAAAACCAGCATCAGGTAGGACAGGACAAACGAGTTGATTCAGAGGAGAAAGCAGTTCCTGATTTCAGTAGCTAGCTGTATATAAAAGCATGTATGAACTACAGTTCATCCTTGACAGTAAGTGTGGTAATTACTATGCACACGTTTAATACCAGCAAACAAACAAAGAACCCCATAACAGCAGCAGAATATTCCCATTGCATATGTAAATGTTCACCTTTCAAAACTGCCTTCCATTACCTGTTAATGCTGTTTTTCTGTGCTAACATCTGCCAGTCTTTGCCTTTGGCATTGGGTGTGTCAAACGTTGCACAGATTCGTTGTCTAATGGAGTAGGGGATTTTGAATGCTTTTGGGCCCATCTGTGCAGGGAAGTTGCTGTCATCATGTGCAAAGAAAGTGATGGTTTCTCTTTCATTCTACATAGAACATAAAATTAGAGCAGTTAGTCAGGGAACCAGGCTGCTGCCTGCCTTGGGGGTGCGGGTGCCTCTTCAGCACAGTAACAGAGTAACACTGAGTCCTGTCACACACTCCTATTTAGACAAGGAAAATCCAAACAGGATTTCTACACAGCCTCTAGAATGAGAACAGCTGTAAGTTCAGACAGCTCTGTGCTCTTTTTGCTGCCTGGCTATGAGAGGATCTACCTGCAGTGAGCCTGCCCACACTCACCTGCTGGTGTATCAAGGCTGCAAAGCTGAGCCTGAGATTCCAGCATGTGTTTACAGATTGACAACCAAAAATCAAATAGCTAAGAGGTGTATTTCTGATTTGTGAAGTAACTTCTAGAACATCACAAGCACATATCAAAATTTTTTAAACACTGTCACTTTTTTCTACAAGCTTTCTCTTTTTGACTATTTTTGGGTTACAAAGGAAGTCCAACAGAGTAGTGACTGGTAGGTAGAACACCACAAAAAGATAGGGGTTTCTATATCTAACTGCTTAAGCCTAAAATATAGACACATAAATCTTTCATTTGTGATTTAAAAACAAAACAAAACCACCTAAATTCTCTAAGTACATCAGCTCTTCAATATTAAAAATCTCTTTGGAATCCAGGTCCTTTTGTAGATCTGGCCTTCTTTTCCTATAGAATTATACCAATCTGTGTAATAGAACCACATTTCTATGCATTATTAGTTTCAGTGCAATGCATCAGAAATATTAAATAACAATGATGCTACAGTCTCTTCATATAACACGACACTTCCCAAAAGTCATCCATGCAATGTAAAAGCAATGCTGTAGATGTATGGTCTGACTGATTGAATTAAATATGCAGAACAACAGTAGATTTTCATACCCTGCACATGAAAGATAAGCTACTGCTACCTGGTTAGTTCATGGAACTGTAAAGCAGTGAGGAATTGAAACATTGTTATTATTTATATATTTATTTTACAGTCACATTATCCTTGCTCTCCAGTCACTTTTTGAGATAGGCATGAGACAGCCTTCCGTACTAGCAAATCTATTTGAAGACAGAATTATAACATGTTCTGGGGACTTGTGGACAGAACTGGAAAAACACTTGGCTATATTCTGAGGATGTTTTTGTACAAAATGATGATGGTGGTTTTCTTATTTAGTTGCTGCGTTCTCTGCATAGTGCATTTAGCAATAGCCATGTATCTTTTGTCCACAAGTAATTATCTGGATTAATCAACAAAGATCTAATAATCTAAAATAAGCAGCTGAAGTTTTCATTGCTGTAGGACACAACACCAGCTTGCTTGAATAGGTGTTTGGTATCTTTCACCTCTGAGCAAAGCTACAGACCTTGCAAGATGTCCCGTGTATACAAGGATGAACAGCTTACAGGCCGTCCGTCTTTTTCCAACTCAGAGCTCTGCAAACTATTAAAAAACTTTTTGTAAAAAAACTATTACCACCAGCTCAAATAATTTTTATTTTTTTTTTTTTTAAATGTTGTGGAATCTCTGTGCTTTGATTTCTGCTGGGAATGGAATCTCTAAGGCTTTATATACCTGTTACAGTTTTGAACAGGGCATAAGAAACTCCACAGATAGAAAGGACAAAAATGGGGAGGATGACGTCTCATACTAACCAGCAACTTCACAAAACAAAAAGGGGAGAGAACACTTTACCTCTAGGATGGATGTCTGGATCTGTAGGATCTGCTCGTGGCCCTTGACTTGGCGGACACAGATCTTGCAGGAGAGCTGTGCCGTGGCCGGGCTGTAGCGCTCCAGGGAAAAGGCACAGAGCAGCGGCTTGGGGCTGCTGCACCACACGCGGGAGAACGGAACCTCCTGGGGGAGAAACATATCCCACAAGAACAGGGAAGGAGGTGGGAGAATCAGAGAAAGTTGTGAAAAATAGGAAAAAAAAAAAGTGCTGCTTATAGGCAGCTGTAATTCCTTCAGTATTTAATACTGATGGTTACAACTGAGTGACCTAATAGTCACTTGTCATAACTAGCTGTTTAACTCAAGTAAACCATGTACTTATTGCTTATGATCAGCTTATATCTGGAAGCTCACCTAAGAGCTTACAGCTTAGAAAACATGCATTGCTTCATTCTTGCCTTCTTATAAGCAATTTTTATTTGGCTTGTGTCTTTCCTATATCCCTGAAGAATTTAGTCATACACTGGTAATCTGAGAATGCACAGCTTCAAAGATCAGCCTCACCCTGTACTTTAAAGTACAGTCAAGACTAAAGTATAGACAGTATGGATGGCCTCAGAGCTGACAGCAGTTCAGTGCTTCTGAAGAGTGTCTCAGGCCATCTGTGATGATGCACTAAGTGGTAATGATAAGCTCTGCATTTAGATCCGGAGTTGGTTGCACTAGCAAGATACCAATGCTGATAAAGAAAACATTAGCAAAATATTAGACATGGAGCAACTGTAATTAGATTTTTCCAGAGTAATCATCTCTGCTTTCATTTAGAGTGGAAGAATCACTCAGCTGAAAAGAATTTTATGAAACATAATACGGGGGAGCAAGGCATGGTGGAATGATGAGTGTTTAAAATATTCCAGAAGTGTTTTCATAATTAAGTTCCTAGCAGACAGAGGGAATGTAAATCATCTCATAGCTACAGACAGACACTGGATCCTCCAAGAGACACAAGATGCTAGGAAGACAGCTGCTTTTAGCCCCCATAGGTGCCTGTCTGGCTTTTTAACATGCTTGTCAAAGCCTCTTCCTGCTCTAACACCCAACCAGTTTTTAAGGGTTCCCCCTAGTTACTTGTGAACATAGTGGGAAGGATGCCAAGCACTCAGCATCTGCTTCTGCAGGGTGGCCAGGACAAACAAATGCATTTACATAATCTAGAGAAATTCTGATTAGCACCTGCCATTTACTGCTTTTGTGCCACAGTTTTACATGATGTCACTGTTTTTCATCTGTTCAAGCCTTGAAGCCTATCTTCAACAGCCTCTTTCATTAATGTAGTACAGAAAAAATAATTTTCTCCACCTTAGTTCTAATTCTCAGTATATACCTTCTGTAATTTGAACATTTTCAGCTACATGTTCGTAGTGAAATCAGAATGATAGAGATAGAAAAAACATCTTAATGAGTGATAAATTTTAACAAGAATACAGGCCTTCTGGTGGAGGTTACTGAAATGAACAAGCTTGCATTTTTGTAAAGTAAAAAATTAAAGCATTCTGTTATACATGAAATCTGTATTTGTCCAAATCATAAAGCATTTTTGTTGCACACTCAATAGATTAAACCCACACCTTTCAAAAATAAAAGGGTTCATTTTCTTGTTTGGGTTATGCGTATAGCAGTGAAAGTTCTCACTTCCTCTGAATTAAAATGAAAACCAGTAAAAGAGACACGTACCTGACATGCAGTAAATGGTTTAATTCTCCAAAGGAAAGGTGGGATATCAAGGACAGATATCTGCAGACTGCAGGTATTCCCTCTGAAATGCAAAAGTTTTGGTTCCTCCAGTAATTGTCCTCCTTGGAGTCTTTCATCCAAAACCACTTCCTGAAATAGCAGATAAGGAAGGAGTTTTTTTCATCATTAAGAACAAAGACCAAATGTTCCTGGTTCACCTACAGCGTATGAGGGACAGCAGTGGAGTATTTCTCTCATGGGCCAGATGATGGGCATTGGCAGTTTCATTTTATTAGTGGAGTTAAAGGGCTGGTTAAGCATGGCCAGCTCTGTTTCCCTGTATGTCACGGTGGCACTGCTGTCACTGACTTTTCTTGTTGGCTACCTCAGTATCAACACCCACATCACACTGGGAGCACAGAACTGGAGGAGGACACTCTAAGGGTATTGCAACACAGTAGTGTTTGTCTTCACATTTTGGTGTCTCAGGTCAAAGTCAGCCAGTTTCCTTTTTTACTGAAAGTTACTCACATTTGATTGTTACTATTTTGCTGTGTCCCACAGGATCACTATCACAAAGGAGAAATTTACCAGCAGTTCAATACCCAGAGCATGCTCCATCATCAGCATGAAGAGGGAATCAAGGCTGTGGGAGCCCATTTCCAGGTAAAACTATTGCCTTATGGGGAGGAAAATGGAAACCTGACAAATTGTGACTTCATTGCAGTTTAGCCTATCTTCTGTTCTGAAGTAACACAACTCTACGTGGTATTTTAATTAAGGTTTTGAATAAAAAACCCCTAGAGGTTGTGCCTAGTATTCCTTAAACACTTGACATACAAAGCTCAGTGAGATATTTACTAAATGGACTAAGAGGAAGATGATAAACAACACACACTTGGTGAATCATCTACTCAGTTACAAATAAAGTTCGTAAGTACTCTCAGGACTTTAAAGAGCACAGAAAGAAACACCCCAAGTGTACACATTAAACAGAGTGGTTCAGTTTCATTTGTCCTCTCTTGGACATTTTTAGAATTACTGGACAAGACCCCAGGCAATCTTGAATGGGCTGACTTGGACCAGGAATTTGCACTACAGCCCTCTAGAGATCTGTTCCAGCCCAAATCCTCATATAATTCTCTGAATTTAAAACATAATAGTAAAAAATCACCCCTACGTGTGCTTAAAAAATGCTGTACTGTTACACTAAAAAAACAAGTGAGAAAGAAAAACTTGCAGAAGTCTTAAAAAATCAGCTAGCAAGCACTCTTTAAAGATGACCTTTTTTTAGCCACATAAATTATATAAAATCTGTGTACACTGAAGAGGTTTAGTGTTTGTCAGTAGCAAAGTTATTCTTAGAATAGCTACTAGAATCAGTGACCTTCTGAAAATATAATGACTGCTAGAGCTTTCTGAAACTGTAATAATGGATTTCTATGATGAATCAATTCACAGGCATTCAGTTTAACTCCTAATGACTGAGTTTATATGAAAGAAGGAATAACAAGGGAGATTTCAAGTTTTCATTTTCAACTGCAAAGGGAGTAGTTTATTTGATAACTATTTTCAAAATTTCCTGAATGTCTTAGAATTTTTTAAAATGTTTTATAAATACTGCTCTAGCTCTAATAATGCATGAGGTCCTGAATTCCATCAGTATCAGGAGGACTGGCAAAATAAAAAATACTTGGTTCTCCTATCTTTTTAAAAGCTAGGATTTTCCCAACACACTTGGAATTGCAGAATCATGTATTAGAAAAGGTAAGTTATCACATAGGGACAAAGGTGTACCTCACAGAGGACTGCACTGCAAAGAATTAATTGTGTCAAACAAAACCTGGCAAGCCCAACTGTGGTGCTTAATCCAAAATAATCTGTATTTTCCATGTTTACTACTTAGTGTTTACACTAGCATGAAGCGGATGCAGCATGCTTTTAAGGGAAGCATAGGTTCATAAATACACAGTTGTCTCATTATGTACAAACACCCTGTTCTAATTTCTGTGAATGCTGAAAACTGGTAATTATTCTTCTAAGAATTTTCTACACAGAAGTGACAAGTAACTTTGAAAGCTTAATTATTTTAATGTGCATTAAGAAAAAAATAAGCCTTTCTTCTTCTTTGTTTGTTCTCTATATTTAAAAGTTCCAAAGATTTGTTAATTTTTTTTATAAACCTGCTGCACAATACTCAAGGTGTATTGGGAGAGCATAATTGATGCAGAGTGGCCCAAGGCATCAGACAGTGCAGGTTTGCATTAACTGAACATGTGACTCAGCACTGCTTGTATGTGTTCACAATTGCCCAGGGAGGAGTTGGGGCCTCTGAGTTTCAGGCAGTCTCATCTGAGAAAATACTGGTAGCCCAAGAATTGTGTGTAATAAAAGGTATAATTACAAAGCTATTGTAAGTCTTGAACAATCCTTTCAGTAGCTTTCCTTTTATTAGAAGCACATAGAGATTAGTGTGTGCTTCATTCAGATTCATGTTTCTATTCTGTATGACTGGAAAAGGAAGGAAAAATTTATCTGTCACAACTGTCTTAATTTCAGTTCCCAAAAGAAAACCATTTTGTTAAAGCTTCTGAGTTTACTAAGGCTGCAAAAAGCCAGTGAATGTCCTTGTTTTGTCTTGGAATACCACGTAGAAAAATCATGCTAATTTTAATTGCCACTGAGGATTGTTTTGTGTGTTTGGTTTATTTTTTCAAAGGGGAAATGCACGATTATAATTTCATTTTTTTAAAAAAACAAAAGATGGTGAGGCAATCCTTTTATTCTTGCTCAAATCGTAAAAAGGAGAGGAAATCCTGAACTACTGACAGCGTAAGAGGAATGAGCATGATAAATACATCAAATGATAACGACTTACATTTCTGCTTGGAGTGGGAGTGGAGCAGCACTGCTCCAGACACAGGCGTGCTCCTGTGCCAGGCAGCAGCCCAAGCCTGGAGCCCAGGCTCCTGCCTCGTGCTGTGCTCAGCACGGCCATGGGACCTCTGCTTAGTGTGGAATAGGGGCAGAGGGGGGGGTTCCATCTGCCTGGCAAAAACCAGACAGTTTAGCTGTCCTAAAGCTCTTGGAGTGTTAAAACACAAGTGAAACAACAGTGCAGAGAAGTTAAGGGACTTAGAATTGAGTCATGCAGCAAGTAGCATAAAATATAAAATATTTGAATGAGAATTCTAATTCTCAGTAGAACGAGGATGAGAATAAAGGATTCGTTTTGAGTTCTGCATTATTGCTGTTATCCAGGGACTATCCCCAGGAATAGAGGGATGTTTTTATTCTATGGAAAAGTAACTAAAACCAAATTAATGAAGGGAAACCATTTACCTGAAATGCACAAGGTGTGTTATCCATACAATATACTCTCAGACTGTAATCCAGAGAATTGCAAGACAGGCAGCCAAAAACCGCGACTTTCAGCTGTCGAACGGCACAGTCAGAGATCGGTTCTCCAATAAGAGCATAAGTTCCAAAGCTGTTTAAGAGAATGTGACAGGCATAAGGATCCAACAGGCAGTAGCAAGAAGTAGTTTCCTCTTCCATAGACATCACTTCCTGCAAAATGAAATTCAAGTTTAAAAAATAAAAAATAAATTTTAAAAAAAAATCAATAGGCCTTGACAACAGGAATAATCACATTATTTGTTATTTTCATTCTGCTGGAATGGAAAGTGTTTCTGAGAGTCAGTCAACTCATGCTGACCTCAGGGAAGGGCAGAAGTCAGACTGTCTATAGAATGAACGCTCCCAGTTTAGGCCTGAGTCAGCAATAGGATTTATGACAATATATATTATACAGAATTCCATGTCTACCATATATAATAATAATGATAATGCGCAAGCAATTTTAGCATCTCTTTTTCAAGTGCTCTTGACTTTCTACCTATTTTTTCCCCCAATGCAAGCTTAAGAAACTAACTTGAAGATTAAAGTAATTAAGCAAACCTTGAATAGTTGGTATTTGGCTTCCTTTCAGAAGATCCATTACGATTACGTTTACCTTCATAAAAAAACTATCCCACTCTTGCTTAGTTAACCAACACTAATGGAGCTGACTGAGTACTGAGTGCACTTAAAGTAGGAAAACTAAGCTGAACTTGACATGGTTTAAACAAGAGCAACAAACAACATAGTGGTTTAGAGGAAGAAAAGGATAGAGTGAATTATGGTATCAATGAATGTTTTAACTACTGTTTTTTTCCTCTCATGATGCAATGAATTAAATAGTTCCAGCAGCAGTGCGATAAAATCTGATTGACTATGGATTTGTGTCTAGTAACTGGTTCTGTAGTTCTGACAGCATGTACAGCAAACACTTCGTAGTTGGGAAATTCAGCACCTTTCTATCTTGTGTGGATTTCTGTAATGTTGAGGAACGGTTCAGTTCATGCTTTAGCCATCTCTTCAGGAATATTATTAGTAGGCTGTCTCCCCAAGTGATGGAGAAAGATGAGTGTGTTTGAGACTGCTGCTATTAAGTGGTTTCAGTCAAAGATGGCCAGTGGACTGACTTAAAAAAATGCTGGTGGACAGACAAAAATTATCAAATGCACATGTCCCAAATGCACAAAACTTAATGACACGCACAAAGAGACAGAATTTTTAAATCAGGAAGATCCTTCTAAATAAAAAAAACCCAACAAACAAAACAACGAAAAACCAAACTGAAGTGCGTATTTTTAACCAGTTCCATAACTTTATGTCATGATATATTCATGTGTAGTTATAATGATCTGTTCTGACATGAGTCTCTTTGGGACCTACAGTTTATCAAAACAATGTTTTCAAAACTAAGTGACTACTGGCTTCATTATGAAGTGATCTGAGAAAATGAATACTTTCTCATGTCACACGGGCTAGACATAAAAGTTCACCCTTTTATGCACCTGTTGATACAATAGTTGAAAACTGTTTAGCTGCTTCTTAACAAAATGCAAAATATTTTTGTTTATCTGTTTAAGATGTCTGTTTCTATCAATTACATAATCCCTGACCTGTGCCTGCATGAGTAAGAGCAAGCATTTTCCATTGCTAGTACAACCTCTTAAGTGGGAGCAGAGGTCTGAACTTACCTCCCATTTTCCTTGCTGTGTCCTTTTTTTCAAGTGAATATTCCAGTGGTCTGAACTGACTTGTGCACAGTGTGGTATCGTCAAGGCAAAAGGAGTGCTGACAGACAAATCTGAGGGCCCACAAGTTACTTCTGGTCCTAGAAGAACACCTGTGCCTTCTGGCTGTATGCTTTGCGTAGGGGAGGAAACACAGTAACATCCGTCAGACTCTTTTTAATAAGGAGTGAAAATTTGTTTAACTGCAAATTTCAAAATATTTTAGTTAAAAACTAAGTACCTCACTCATCTCTTACAGAAAAGGACAAGCAAGACAATTACTGTGCTCATTTTCCTATAGTAGCAGTAGCTGGAGCTGAAACAAAACTATTCCGCCTCTTCTACTCAGATTATGGGCTGGTCAGTTTAGGATTCTGGTCTTTAAAATACATTTCAATTTGCTTAGACCAAATACAACACTAAACTGACTCTACACAAGTAAGCCTTGCTTTATGCACCAGCTGGTAGCATTCCCATCTAATTCTGCCTTCAAACACTGTCATCAACAATATTTTCACACTACTGAAGATAAAACAAATTATGGTTTAAAAACACAGTCTCATAAATCTTTTCCAGATTGAGTGTGATCTGCCTGGTTTGAAAACACATTTATATTCTGCAGAATGAACAAGCTAGGAAACTTAGAGCAGACATCAGGGACAGAGCTGCTTTGCTTAAATTTAGAACTCTGCATAGTAGATAATGTGCATGTGGGCTCCATTATGGCCAGTGGAGATCCCATCAGCACAGTTGAAGACTAGGGAATAATCTGAATGCAATCACTTATGTTTGGTTAGATTAACTGCTTGAGAAGTTACAAAGATAAAGCACCTGACAAGAATCTTCTTCTCTTTTCATTAAAATGTTAATTTAACCCTGTCCTACATAAATGTGTTTATCTTGCCTCTTACAATAAACACCTGTGCAGCACCAGTGACAAAGGGGATGAGACTCTCTTCTGAGACATTGAAGTTAGCTATGGAAACATCTTGCCCTGTTTTTTGTTGTTTTTTTTCACTGTAATCCTTCATCTTCATGGTCCCAATTTTTGGCTTCTAAATTACTGGACAGGTTGACTACTCCTAAAACTAGAGCAAATGGTGTTTCCAAGGTAAAAATAATGGGAAGAATCTCAACCAAGATATAAAATAAGATGTATAATAAAAACCCCAAGATATAAAAGTAGAAAATCCCTGTTAAAAATTAGGATGTACCTCCACTAACCACAACATTGCCCATAAGAGCTTTGCAATAGCAGCCTGGCAACAACCAAACCAGCCCACACTGTCTATGCTGAGCCCAATGCTTCATGGCTGTCCTGTGCAATGAGTTCTGAGTTACCCAAGCTGACTTCAGGAATACATTTCAGCAAATTTAGCAGTCATGTAGGCACTCTTATGTGTAGCCCTGTACTTAAATGAATCAGATTCCCATCCTGCAAAATTCCTTTAAAACTCTATCTAACATCACCTGGGGGTAGCACTCTCAGTATAACTTTACTAGTAGGTGCTCAGAAAAATGCAGTTAAAAATACCATTCTTGCTAAAGGCTTGAAAAGTTCCAACAACTGCACTGACATCCCTTACTAAAGACTACATGTACAAGTATTTGTGAGATGAAAACTGGAGTGAACAAAGAAGACAGAACTTGCTAACAAAAAAGGTCAATTCTGCTTTTTCTTTTTCAAGTGTCAATATAAGAAATGCTCCCTAAGCCTCAGTGCTTCTGTTTGTAGGATTCTTAAGCTAAAAAAAAAACAATGAAAGCACAAGCACAGCCTCTACTCCAGCTGCCAGGTTCCTCTGGAGCCACAGGGAAGAGGGGAAGGGAGGGCAGAGACCACAGAGCAGACCGTGCTTGCAGGCTCTGCTGCAGCACAGCAGCCTCACCACCTGTAGAGACACCTTTACAGACTGGGTCTTGTGCTGACCTGGCATCACAGTGACTACTCTAAGCAACCAGTTCATGCAAAACTACTTTCTTCTGCTTTTGCCTATGAATAACAAAGCTTTCCACAACTCCTGCATTGCTAGGAAAACACAAAATACCATCACTTAACACCAGTCACTGCTACACTTCTCAGATGATATATATGATTTCCTTAAAATTCTAGCTGCAAGAGTCATCCTAGAGGATCTATGCAGTGAAACCCATATTTGTGTCCCTAAAAATGTTTTGTTTAGTGTCCTTTTGGAGGGACTACCATTCCATCACTAATTTGTTCAGTTACATGAGACACTGAAGAATTTTCAAACTTTAATTTGATTTCTGTTTAGGATACAGTGAGTTTTTTATTCCACAGAGGATTGTATGAATCTAAACAAAACCCAACTGATTATCTCATCACAGTATCTGGAGGGCACAGACAGGCTTTTTTCCCCCCCCATTACAAAGTAACAGTGAATTCAGCATAGTTCTATCAGATCCTGTATCATCTTTGTTCCTCTGTTTCTTTTAATGTGCCTCTCATACCAACCTACCTCAAAAGGTAAAGGAAGATGAGAAGTGACATCTAACCCCCTAGTCCTAAATAAATCTGAACAATATCATCCTTCTTTTGTCACACATATGGTACCTATTATGGTGAGTTCAGATCTCTGCAAGAACACAGGACTTCCTGCTTGTATGCATCTGTTCAGCTGGTTAACTTTTGTATTAAATTCCACCCACTACCATATGGACAAGGGTTCTTTCAGAAATTATAACTTGAGGTAGTTCATTGTTAATAGTGATACATCTTCAACTTGTAACTCCTATCCTCTTTCTCTAATCCACTGTTCTACCCTTCATCCACATCCAAGCATTGTGCCTGTCCAGATGAACAGTCACCTACACTTTTGGGATGTCTGCATGACAGGCCACGTGCTTGTAGAGCAGCTCTGCAGTGTGGCTCAGTGCTTCTCCCTGGTACCTTCCATACACACGTACAAATCAGGTAATAATAATTCTGAACTGCTGGCACTGCCTCCCACCCTCGAGTAGGGCAGGAGCCTCCCCACACCTTGGTGCAGTCTGCAGCTGCTGGGAATGTCTGGTTTACTTCACCCAGTCCAGATGAGTGAAAAATACATCAATCTCGCCTCAACTCTGTGAAGAAAAATGCAGTATTTTGATGGAAAAAAATAAATTAATGTTTGCTTTTGTCTCACTTCATAGACTTTCACTTTAGAAAAGAAGGAAAAATCTCCCTGTGATAATCTTTGCTTTGGTTTGCTACCTCTGCTTCTGCCTACACAGAAAAAAGAAAGAGAGTAGGCAAGATTTGCTGCTTGTTTTTAATTAACCTATTTTAATTCATGTCTGCAGAACCCTTGCAGATAAAACAGCTGGTTTTGTTTTTTTATCTTCCTCCTTTTTACATATCTTAATCTTTCATTGAAAATGATCAAAAAACTATGGCAGCAGATGGGGATGGAATATGAAAGTTTTCACAAAGGAGTTCAGATATCAGAGGAGAGAAAAAAATAAAAATAGATTTCACTTTTAAGTTTTTAAAAATATTTCTAGGCTTTAAAATTTATGGGCAGCTCTGTATCTTTCAGTTCTTAAAGGACAATTCCAGCAATCATTTGGCTATCAGTTATTGTAAGTAAATATTCACTGAATATGCAGTTATTTTCTTCTTTCCACATCTCCTCAGACATACCCACCATTTTTCGGTGCTTTTAGCTAGATGTGTATTTAAAGTGAGGGAGATAAGAGCTATAACTACTGTAAAGAACTAGAACCAGCTCTCCTGTCTCCAGCTGTACAAACCTGCCCTTGGTTACAACTTTGAACAACTGTCCCTCGCACAAGCACTGGGAATGAGAGTTAACCCGTGAACCCCTATTCACCTGTGACCCATGTCTCCTTAAAATATCCTTAAATAACCAATGAGAGTATAGACTACAGATTATTCACTCTGTTTGGAATATAAAAAGGGTTGTCTGAGAAAGCCAAGAAAGTTATTTAAGAACTGCAGAGCAACTTCTATTTGTTTCCTTTTTTTCCTTCTTGCCTTTGAAATAACTATGACAGAGATGAAAGCTTGAGAATCTCAGAGAACTAACTTGTCTATTTGTGAGAGACCACCAGTATTTCAAACATCACCTTCCTGTCCCACTAGATGCAGTGTTGAAATAAACCCCCAAGAATCAAAGTGCAGTTCAGTTTCTACTGTTCATCAGCTGGTGCTAGCAAATCCATCCGGGGATTTTAATGGTGATTTATAAAACAAAATAATTTAATAAATGGTCCTGAGCATTCATTATTTGCATCATCTAGGCTACTAAACATCTGTCATGACATAACAAGTACATACTATAGGGTCACTCAAACTGGTGAGGTAGAGAAGGAATTTTAACCTGTTGTCTGCATATTATTAGAGGCTATGGACACAAAGGTTCTGTAACAAGGAACTATGAAATAATATGTGCTGCTACTAGACTAGTGTGACACATCTACAAATCAAAGAAGATAAAATCATAGACTCGGGATTCAGCACTTGGCATACATCAGTCTCCTTGAGGTGGCCCATTTTTTAACAACATTTGCAGTAATTCCACGTGCTTTCACAGAAGTGTCAAGCAAAGATAATTTTTGCTGTCATTTATGCAGATACAGCACATGTCAAAGCAGTGTGGTCACAGCAGCAGGGCAGATGGAGTGATGTGGAGTGACTCTTGCACATTCCATTCCTTAAGACAGGGTTGACAAGGAATCCGTTGAATGAGACATTTACACAGGATGTGCGTGTAGTTTTTTATGTACTTCTTACCTGGATTCCTTCTGAGTGATGGCAAGATAGATTTCCCACGAACTCTCTTCAGGAATAGCCCCATGTGGTATCAACAAACTGACTCCTGCAAAACAGCAAAGGCAGAACTGTGGGAAAGGCACTGGATGTAAAGAACAGGGCACAACTGGCCTCTCATTCTGATTAACTTCTGTGACCTAGAAAGGCCATCTACTAGAGCGGAATGCTCCTCCGAAACAGCGGTTCTGAGGACACTGCCAGATGAAAGGAAAACACATTACTAATATGATACCCAGTTACTGATATTTAACTGCCTTAGAGCCTGGAATTATGTAGACTGACATGGCTAAAAGCTTCTTTCTCCAACAGAACTCTTGAATGGTTGAATTCCCAATTTTTTGTGTCATTAAATGACACTGGATTCACTAGATGTGACTGAAGGCTTCTCTTCATCCTTGGGTACAGGCAGACTCCTTGTCTACTTCACTGCTTACACAAAGGGAATAATTTATGAAAACAAAAGGGGCCATCACTTGATTCCTTAAGACTTCCAGCAAGTGCTTTGTAATCCCAGTCATTTTGATGGTCTCATTATCCTGACAGGCTTTACCTGATGCAGCTGCAGAACAACATCTTGTGAGTGCCCTATTTAATAGTTATTTTCCTGTTTTTTCTTTTTTTCTTTTTTCTTTTTTTTTTTAAATAATAAATACAGTCAAAAGAATGTGTGCCTCCGGTAGCTGCTCCGTTACCCTTTGCCGGTTTTGGGAAGCCAGGTATGAAAAAATTTCAATCATTTGTTGATTCTTTCAGTCTTACTTGACAAATTGCCTCTTAGTGGTACACTATGCCATCTGCACAGCTCCATGTTTTACAAGACATGATCATGGTTTAAACTTTCCTTGAAACCTCTTTGCCTCTTTCTAACTTTAAACTCAAATTTGTTAATTCTAAGATCACAAGGAATCTTAAATGGAGAGACCATCTAAACAAATAATCTGCATTTGCAATATATTACCATGCTTTTCTGTTCATATACATAATTAGTGAATCCAAGTGATATGATTTTATTTTTATTTCACTAGTAAAAATTAGAAGTTAACAAGGATTCTTTCCAGTGGCTACCAGGGAAATTAAACTGGTGTATAGCATACTCAGTACATGAGAACTGTATCTTAATTTGCATTTGTCACACAATGCAGGACCTCAGCTAAGTAGTAACATGATTGCAGTGTAATTTACAATTGGCTAGGAAATTTGATCTTACTTAAATAGGCAGAAGGAAAAACATAAATTGCAAGCAGACAAAATGTGTATTTAAATAATATAATTGATGGGACTATCTCTATATAAAGCAGCTAAATATATAGTGTGAGGGTCTTCATTGACAAGTGAACTGACTTAGTGCCTCTGCCTCTGTAATTTTCATTGCTGAACATAAAAAAAATCTGTGAAGAAATTAATACATTCCCTGTGTTGTGCATGATTGTACACTAAATATTGTACCCTGGATTATATAGTTACCAGTTTTCTCTAAATAGAGACCACATTTTTGTTGGTAACCTTTTAAAGTACCCATTTTATGAAACATGAACTAGAACTCAACACCAGGCAAAATAAATTTGGTCTAAAATTATTTTATATGCTTTTAATGAGAAAAGATCTACCCACCTGTGTTTGGAACCACTAAGCGGCCACCCAGGTGTCCAAAAATGGCAGTTGTCTTCAATTCACTTCTTGTTGAAATAGAAGACAGGTTCTGTATATATGCAGCCTTGTTTCTAGCCTGTATTGTACCAAAAGGTCTATTATTCCCATGAGGAAAAGTTCCAGAATGTGCCTTTCCATGATACTCAGCCCTCTCTGTAACCCCTAGGGACACCATGAATGAACTCTGAACCTTGACTTTGATGTCTGACAGCGGGTTGAACAGTGAAGACTCGGTCATTAGCTCCTTGTCCATGGGATCCTGCAGGCAGATGGGTCCACTGTATGTTCTGCTCACTGTCAAGTCAGGCTGCATGGATGAGTTCAAAAGCAGGGAGTTACCTGGTAGAATGAATTGGATCAGATAGTTAGCTACTGTATTAATACGTTGAATCAGAAATCTCCTGACCTCTTGTCCTGTTTTTTCTGGGATAGAATCATAGGCCAGCCATGGTGTGCAGGCCATAAGCAGTTTGTTTGGAGTCAGCCAGGAGCTGAAGCAGGGAGGGGCATAGCCATGACCACTGACTTGAGCTGGCTACCAGGGTAGCCCATGCCTCACCGTAAAGCGGGAGGTTTGCTGAGCATGGGGCTCCTCCTTTGCCGTCTCCTCTCAAGGGCTCACTCATCATCCTGCTCCTGAGGACAGCTTTGGTTTTAGTATTAGTATTGGCCTTGTGCAACATGGTCTTGTATGAGGTGTCCCTACTTGCAGCAGGGAGGTTGAAACCTGATCATCTTTAAGGTCCTTTCCTACCTTAACCATTCTATGAGTCTATTAATCCAAGTTTTGGTGTTTTATTGAATCTGTTTTCATTTCAACCCTCAGGTCTCCTCTCCTCTTTCTGGTTGCCCTTCTTGGTTGGGGAGCGGTTAGCCCATGACAGAACAGTTGCTATAGTTTAGTCCTGCCTACAGGCTAAATGTAGACACCCCTCCATCATTTTTTTACTTGCTCTTCCTTCATGATACTCTCAGAGCTCAAAATCACATTAGGTAACATTAAACACATGAAATCAGGGAATAAATCTGGCACACGCTTGGTCACTGTTTTCCACACTTCAGGCAAATCTAGTTTGAATTAATCCGAGAAGGAACTGTATTTTTGTTTTGGTTTCAGGTTTGTGTGTATTTATATTTTAAAAACCCACAGAGAGAGAAGCAAAGTAACTGAAATCCAACTAATAGCATCCTGGCATAAGAGAAATTGGCACGCTCTGATTTTCAGAGCATCCAGAACTAATGTTTTTGAAACATGAAATCAAACAAACAATTCCCGAGACTGAAACCAAGACTTCATGGCAAACTGAATATCAAAGAAAAAAGTTACTTTTTGAGACAACCATTGAGAATTATGTGACTCTAATTAAAGGCTTGGCTTTGTCAACAGATGAGTAAATGTCCTTCAGAAATCCTCCTCCACCAAGCCCTTCTTCCAATTTCTTGCAGTTTATACTTGGTGAGGAATGTCTCCCAGAAAATAAAACAACTGTAAAAACACCACCACAAAACCCCCAAACTAGGCTGCAACCTATTTCACTTTTCCAAAGAGAGCAGAGATATGGGGATACTTTCACACCCCCACCCACGATAAGGCACGTCTCTTAAGTTAGAACATCAGCATAGAATTAAAGAAACGTACTAATTTCATCACCATTTGCATTCCTCCCCACTTTTCTGTCCAAAGGAAATAATATTCCAGAAAACATCTGAGTTCTGCTTATAGTAAAAGTACATCTTTCTGCTGCATTTTATTATTTTGTTGGCTTTCTGAAGGACTATTTTTTTTTAAGTCAATACATATTTACACACTTTTATTTCCCACAGACCTCAGAATGTGGATGTTTGCATACTAACAGCAGCTTATAAAAATACCTAAAATCCAAATTAACAGTAAAAACCTAATCACTTCTATTGGAGTAAAGAAAAGAGATCAGTAACTGGATAGGAAAGAACTACAGACATGCCTTCTGGGTTTGCTTATTTTGTTTGGGTTTTTGGGGGCTTTTTCTAAGTCACAAATGTCAACGTAGAAGCTCATGACAGTCTTTCGAGAGCACTTACAAGTTTGGTCAGGAAAGATTACGTATTTGTCCAAGTTGCCAGGACAGATCAGCAGCAGAGTCAGTAATACACAGTTCCTTGTAGGGCACCTGCCCTTCCCTGGCTTTCAACACATCTGCTCAGCAATAAGACAGAATGCCCTCCCACAGACAGTCACTGAATATGAGCTTAGTATCTCTTTGCAGTAGGAGCTCTGGAGAGAAGAAAATGAAATCACAACACTAACCTTGTCTGACTGTTTTAAAATTAAATGTCTGGAAGCCTCCAGTCAGTGCAGATGAATCAATCACATCCACGCCGTACTCACTCTGACTCCGTCTGTAAAGGGTAACGCCAACCACCAGCACAGCTACAGCAATGACTGCTGCTCCCAGGCCGGAGTACAAGGCAATGTCACTGGCTGTCTCAATATCTGAAAGGAGAAGAAGTGGGTACCAAGTCAGCAGCACTTGTGAAAGTGCTCTGACTGGCACTGGCTGCTGTGAGCAAAGGTTACATGGTTAGATGAGGCCACAGCCACGCAGCCAGGGATGTAAAGCTGGAGACAGAAATGTGGAGCAGATCACAGCAGGATAGTGGAGCACAAAGGAGCACTGAAAAGCAAGCATTTGAAAGCATGAGCAAATTTCCAGATGCATCCCTGCCTATAGGTGAGCTTACATTGGTTTAGGGATTGTATCATGATCTGTGCACTCTGTTTAAAATGGGAGAGTTGGACTCGTGGCAGCCAAGCAGAGTGTGTACCATCGACAGCATCCTCTCTCTCAGCACACTGCTAGCTCGGGCTCCTTGCTGAGACACGACATCATTTCCCATTCCAGCCCAGTGGAGATCATTAAGGTATGGTAATACAACCCGTAAAGGGAGAACATGGAACAACTGCAGCTAGGGAGGGCTGCTTTAGGTATCAGCATGAGTCTCATCTATTGCTAGCTTCCGGGGACATGTAAGTTTTAAGTTTGAATTCTGGAGCTAATCCAGGAGGTCTTAAGTCCTCTGAAAAAATCTTTGTCGAGATTTCCCCTTCCCCCCCTCTTTATTTTCTGTATGAGCTTTAGAATAAAAAGGAACAGTCTGTCTTCTCACAGCTCAGATTGGCGCTGAGGAGATCACATACTTTCTTGGACACCTCAAAGCATCTTCAGTCTTTAAAAACAGGTTGGAAAACAAACCTTCCCTGTGATCACACCCATGCATTAAGCTTACAACCAAGTTTTCTAAGACTTCAGACTTCTACAGCAGAGAAAAATAATTCATTGCTTCAAGAGAATGAATCCAAACGAAACCTGCAATGTTTTGTAATTGAATTATCCAATCCCACTCTTCTAGATCTTCTGGGATTTGGGACCGTATACCACAAAACAGAATTACTTGGCAAGTACACTTAGTGGGTCTTTAGACAGTTGCCTTAGTGCCAAACTCAATGTTAGAGGCAGAGATAATCGTGTGCTCACCCTCTACATCATCTGTTACCCAATGTGGTGCTTCTGCTGTCAAGTGAGAAGCACTTGGTACAGAAAGTGCATTTATTTATCCCATAGGACAGTAACAAAAAAACAGCTAGGAAATCCAGACTGCTCAGCATCAGTAAACAAACTGCAATGTACAGAAATAGCGTAGGAAGTAAGATTCAGCATTTAATGAGTAGCCAATTACTGGAATTACTTAATTAGTATCTGGGAGGAGGCTGCTCTTATGCATGTTTTTCTGCAAAAAGTCAGATAACTTTATTTTAGCTGAACTTCAGACCATTGAGGTGAAATAAATGAGTACCTATGGGCAGCATCAGAAAAGCTGGTTTTCCTGGCTCTCCAGTGTGTTACACAAACAAAATGTCTGACAAATGCCAATCCAGGCAGCTCAGCTTCCTGGGAAGGCAGAGCAGGTGCCCCACGCCCTGGCTGAGCACTGCCTGCTCTCCTACACCCATGCAATGCCACATGAACAGCAGCAGCAAGTAAACCCAGTATGTGAACTGGGCTTGACACTTGCTGTGAGTAAGGCACAGGAACTGATTTCTTATTTGGGCACTTGAGTCAAAAGTAAAACAAACTGTCTGACCCAAATATCCTTAATAGAAAACACCCTTTCCCATGCCATTCTCAAACCAGTCAACCTCAAATACCTTTTAACATCCCATTCAACCCAAAATAAACATTTTTAATAATTTTTACTAGAACTGCTATTTACATTTTTTAAGAGTTACTCTTTCTGAGTTTCCTTATTTTTAATAAAACAGCCATTGGTCTGTTTCATGGAAGACCAAAGGTGAGTTATTCAAGTGTTCCCATAGATATTCCACTGCAAGAGAAAAAACCAAAACAACCTGCAAACCCAAAATAACTGATGTCTAGAGTTCCAGGGAAAAGAACATCCTTTTCAAAAGCTAGTAGATATTTAAATAGCTTTATCTTAAAGGCATAAAACAGGAGTGACTTGGTGTTCCTTTGAATTGTGCCTATGGAATATAACTCGTTAAGAAAAGGGACTTTCGTTTTCATTTAGGATGTTAGGATTTCCTTAGAAATAAATACTATTTGGTTTTAAAAAAATAATTCTAATATCTTCCCATGTCAGTCTTTCCTTATGGATAATTCCTTTGATGGAAGAAATTAAAGAAAACAGAAAAGCATGGCAAATTTGGGTAATGGGGTAATTTTCTCCTTCTATTTTTTTCCCAGAAGGGAACAAGCTGAAAACCAAACAAACTAAAAAAGAAAACATGTATTGTTAACCAATTACTATTTAATGAACTGCATCCTCCCAGCCCAGAGAAGGTAGGGACTCTCATACAGCACTACCATTTTCATACATTTCAGTTACAGGATACATGTTTGTGGTAATTGTAGCCTGTATTTCACTCCACCTCCTGACACTGTTACACAACATTTATTGAAAGCACATTTGATGGTAATGAAGTTTCTATTAACTATGATTAAGTTTCATAAAGCACCTGAAGATAATTTAAGATGTGCAGGAGCAGAAAATGAAACATTTTGTTTAGTACCTTAGGAAATGTAATTGATTAAATTATCTCATTTACAATAAGTGCTTTCCAGGAGCTATGCAGGGCATACATTTCCCCCTGTCTACCACTGGAGTTTGCTAGGAGATTTGAAAGATTTTTCCAGCCCTTTATCCTCCTCCAGTTCTCCATCACTCTCACTTTTGGTAGCCCTTACCAACTTGAAGTCCATTTCTTCATATAGCCAGTCTTTGGGAACAAGGAGCAAAAGTCAAAGAATCACGTAAGAGTGATTGAGTAGATGAGGTTGTTTCTCAATTATCTTGATAACTGACTTTGATTTTGCATCAATGATTATTTGTGCAGTCTTAAACTAAGCTCTTGTTTCATTGAACAGCAACAAGCTGTGTTGTGTGTTTCTAAACCTGTAGGTATAAAGGAACTCTCTAATTCTCCTACGTATCTTATATGCTAAAATAAATTCTATTAAAATTACTTTTTTCATCAATCAGAACATAAAGCAATTTGACTGATATGCTTTCAAGGTTTTCTAATTTAATGGGAACTGCGCAGAATAACAAAAATGGATCAAATGCCTGAGCTAAGTTATGACACGGACCAATTGTGCCCAACCAAATAGGAGATGATTCCAGTGGGACAAAAACATGACAAAATTAAAAAGGCTTAAGCAGCCAAGGCAACCACAGCACGTTTTTGAGCTACCTACATTCATTTTGTGTATCTTTAGAAATGCTTAAGAACTGGAAACATTAAGGAGAAATACTCTCCTGAAAGCTTTCTACGCATTTGGAATAATTCACTTCAAACCTGCTGCTCTAAACTAAAATTCCACTGAAATCAATGGAAGATTAAAAAACAAAGAATGCAGGAGGGAAGCCCCCCAAAGCAGGGTATTAATGAGTATGAAATACTCCTGACACGATGAAGCACAAAACACCCTTCACCAGCTGATAAATGGAGGCTGAAGTGAGCTGAACAAGATCAGATAGAGCCAGCAGTGGAACCACATTTGAGCCAAGAAAGCCAAACTATGTTGTTGTTGTTGTTGTTATTATTATTATTATTATTGTTATTATTTTCTAATTACAAGTCCTTAAGAGATCAGTTTAAAGATGAGCATTCCTGGAGAGAGGGTTCCTAGTCAGACTCAAATTACTGAAGAACAGTCACTTCTCTATTTTTAGTCTAAAACTTATGATCACAAAGTTGCTAAAAAGATGCCTTCAGTAGATGTGAAAGCCTTTAGTTTTATTTAGCTCCTAAACAAATAAAACAGAATGGCAGAAAAGATGAGAAAAATAATATTTCAAGAGAAAAAAAAATAACTTACTTTGGGATTTTATTTCATGAAGAGGTTTTTTATCTGAGAGAGAGAAAGAGAGAAAGTTGCACTTAATAAATTTACATGAAGTGTATCTATTTCCTATATGGCTTCTGTCTAGCTCTATAAATGAAACATTTTCTGCTTGTTTGCTGACAACATGAATGTTTTATGCTGTCCATATTTTTGCCTTAATTTTATTTTTTCTAAATCTCTTTTAGAACGTTTCTTAGCAGTAATTTCTCACTTGGTTAATTCAAGTATTTGTTAGCTTTACTGGATGCTTTTCTGTAGAATATTATACATCTCAAAAATAAAGAATTCCAATACTCAAGTGGATCACTTGGCAAAAGAAAGTCAATCAAGAATTAATTATTTCTTTGTATGTTTGATATATGGAAAGGTTAGTGATAGACATTTTTTAAAGTAATTTATGAAACACAGAAATGCACAGTATGTTCACACTTATGCATCTAAATATACAGCAATAATGACATCTATATGTGAATATAAAGAATATACAGAATATCAGTGTACTACCCTAAGTATGCAAACATATTCTAAAATAGGTTTTGTAGATTAGTGCATCTCTCTTAAGAACAAGGCTTCTCTGTCTCCCTTGGAATAAGCATTTGAATCATCCTTTATAACCTCATACCTGGCAGTGCAGCAGAACTGGGCTAATCCAAGAGAATAAAATGTGGGATACAAATCCTTATGCAGATAAGTCTGTGCATTTTGTAGGTGTTCTCAGTAAGTTCTAACTCTCTGAGCTGCTCCCTGATTTATCGTTTGCATTTCTCTTTGGACGGGGCTCTGGTACTGGGTCCCTCTGGAGGTCGCTTATCGGCACAGCTGCTGTTTCACCAATCCTGGGACCCGCGCTGGGAAAGGGTCTTAATGGAAACCACACCAAGGCACAACGTACTCAGCTTAGTGTTCTTCTGTGGATAATGTGAGCAAATGGATTAGACCCACCCTCGATTATTTTTACAATCTGTGAAAATGATCAGTTAACCGAAAAGATCTGTGAATTTTGGCTTGGCAAAAAAACTGGGCTTTTTCTTTCTGAGGTTAATTTCATTTTTGCTAAGAAATGTTGTACATGAACACCAAATGATTAGTGTCAGACTCCAGCTTTGCAATGGAAACGTGTTCATGCTGCATACACACACTGCTATCTCCAGAAAGCTGCAATAGAACTGAATGCATTTGCCATGTACGCTGGTGAGAGTGCTAGATCCAGAAGCCCCTTGGCAATATTCAGTATCATGGCTGGTTGAAAAATGGAAAACAAAATTATTTTTGTTTTATGATGCATTAGTAAAAACATGTTTGCAGTTCTTCTGCTTACGGCCTACTTGTTTGTTTCTATTTTGGGCACTAGGGAAAGAAATCAATATTTTTTAAAGTTATAAAAAATAACTTTGCAGCAAACAAAATATAAAAGTTAAGCAAAAAAACCCCAAACCTCTGCAACCCCCTCTCTTTTATTGAGCAAAGAAAAAGCTTTAACCACTGCAAGACAGAGAGATACCCACCATGGAAAAGTATACTACTGAGAATGCTGGTAGGGAATAAACAATGGAAGAACAAATAGGCAAGAAACTAGAAAGTTATTAGGATTGTTCAAGTGAAAGTGATCTTTACATTCAGAGTGAGTCAATCTCTGTTTTTCTACCAATTTGGCAGGCCTGGCCATCTTTCATATATATCAAAGCCAGAAATAATTCCATCTTTCTTTTGCATTTATCTATTCTATATATCTATTTCTTTTGCATTGATCTATTCAATTGTTACAAGCCCTAGGACAAATTCCCTGAAAGAAGTGCACTGTCAATTGCTCCTCAGATAAGGACTGGGCTATCTGGATCCATCCAAAAAATGAAAAAACCTAGAAAAAAGCTGTTCCTGTGAATGAAAGGTGTCATCTTTGTATTATTCTCAACATCTCCTGCCAGGGACTGAATAAACAACCGGAGAGTAGACTCTGTTTTATCACCATTTCATTTACTGATTCCAAATTTGAAAATTCATGCTAAGGATTAGTATTTTTTCTGCCAGTTCAGAATCAGGCCTACACTTTGTTGACATCTTATGTTCTCACCCTTACTTTCATTTAAGTTCTTATTTGTTAACCAAAGAAACGTTCAATTTGTATTTTTGCCTCATGAAAGGAACAAAGTTAACAAGTAGTGCCTGATAAATAACCTGCAAGAGATTAGTTTTCTGTAGCACAGTACTGCATTTCCTTCACAATTCCCCATGAGATGAAAAGCAAAGAGAAAAGGCACCTATTGGAAGATAAACAGGGAAAAACGTTTTAAAAAACAGGGTAATTTCATCAATTCCTATTAGCTGAGAAAGCAATTACAGTCCTAAAAATAATGGGGCACAATCATATACATGCAGCATGACCCATAAAGGAGTAATAGTATCATGCTCCAAGATGAAAGAAATGAGACACTTAACCCTTCAGTGTGTTTGAACACACATGGAAACTCACGTGTGGAAACCACCAGGCACTGCCCAGTACTGCCCATCCCAGCAAAGGGAGATGAGCTCCTTGAAAGCACAAAGAACACGTAGGGCAGAGCTGAACTCGGCTCCACTCATCAGCTGCCAGTAACAGCTTTTCTGTCATTGGCCTTTAGCTTCCTCTTTTGCTACTTGCTCACTTGCTCAGTTCCAGTAAAGTGCTGCTGTGCATGAAGGATACTACTGACAACATGCTGAACTCCACATTACACTGGAGTAGATTTTTTTCCCAAAAAAATACCTGGAGATCAATTTCTGATCCAAATATTAAGTGAAAAACTGCTGGTGTAGGCAGCAGAAAGAAATCTTTTGTGATATTTGTCTTTGACTTAGAGTATTGTTGTTAGTTCAGTTTCCCTAACTGCCATCTCACCTTATAAATATCTGATGAGATTTCTGCATGGAAAACTCAGCAGAATACTTCTCCTCCCCCCTTTGTTTACACGAAGCATATGGCAGACATAAAAAATAATAATTAAAAAACCAGATAATTATTAAAACTAAGTTAGTTGTCATGTTGTGACTATTCCAGTAGTCCATCTATCAAATCATTGGGCTGTAAGGGTTTGCTTTCAACATTTGCTATTGGAGTTCTTAATAAGGCACATTAACAGAGGAACTTGAATGAAGCAATAGCAGGGAAAGCTACACTTTATTATCCTATAGATAAACAGAGAACCTCTGTCTCCAGGGCTGTCAACATGACATCTTTTATAGACATTTAGTAACAGAAAAAATAAATAGTCTGGCTGCATTATATGTGTATCTATAATGAGTGATAAAACTGTCCTAGGATGGCTGGTGAATTGGCTGCTGGCTCCTTACAGCCCAAAGTGTTTTGCTTTCAACCCCTAGTGATGTTTCTTTGCAGGACCTTTCAGAAAGCAATCTGCTTTATTTTCCACAGCCAAAACTACTAACTTTGTGTCTGCTGGAAAAAGCCAAGCCCTCCTGTATCTCACACACCCTCTAAGATTAGGTGAAGTGTTTGGACCAGCTAATGTCTGAGCCCCTTTCTCCTTCTGTTGAAGCAACTTGCACACAAGCTCCTCACTAAAGCTGCAGGCCACACACATTTAGATCCCACATGCCTTATGCAGAGTTCAGCACTGGTAACTGCCAATGGATATGGTCATTGCACACAGACATGGATTCTGAACCTATCAAGCCATCTACAGGAAGGAGAAGGACCTCAGAAAACTTATGATTACCAGTCCTCAGAAGCTGAATGTATTGCAGTGCTCACAAATTCTCATTATTCTTTTTTAAAACACAGAGAAGGAAAAAAGTCTAACTTTAATTTCTGACCTTTTGAACACTGAAGTTTCTGTGCCTGACACCTTGGAGCTGGAGAGTTGTTCTGTAATCCTGGAAATTTTAAGTAGTTAGAGACATATAGCAAGACTGCAGGGTATTCTCTACCTCCAAAACCAAACAAAATCAGATTTTATTATACCTAATGATAGGTATATCATTGAGATATACCTTTTTCTGAAGCCTGAATAAATACACAGGACACTATCTGCTATTAAGAAATATTTAAAATCTCAGGGCAAAAAAGGGAGTTCATTTTGTTGAGAAAATTACTTTCCTCATCTCACCAGATGCACTTCACTGGGGAGCTGGTTGGGCACAGTGGCTGTTTCTCTCTGACACTGCCAACGAGCACTGAAGGTGCAGTGGGGGAAAGGTCAGCGGTGCTTACACAAAGGTAAGCCCATCCATGACGGCTAGGAGCACAGGGATTAGGGATTCTGGCTAGATTCCTTCTCTTGCCTGCATCACTGGAGAAGAGGAAAATGACTGCTAGGCACAACATGAACACATATATGTAAACAGTCAAGAAGGATGGGTAATCCAGTACCACAGAGTCAGAGAACTATTTAAATACAAAACTAAAGAAAAAAGTATTACATCTTTAACTGCTTGAAAGAGTCCAGCGCAGAGCCACAAAGATGATTAAGGGAGTGGAACATCTCCCTTATGAGGAAAGGCTGAGGGAGCTGGGTCTCTTGAGCTTGGAGAAAAGGAGACTGAGGGGTGACCTCATCAATGTTTACAAATACGTAAAGGGTGAGTGTCAAGAAGATGGAGCTAAGCTTTTTTCAGTGATGACCAGTGATAGGACAAGGAGTAATGGATACAAATTGGAGCATAGGAGGTTTAAGGTGAATATCAGAAAAATTTTTTTTACTGTGAGAGTGACAGAGCACTGGAACAGGCTGCCCAGAGAGGTTGTGGAGTCTTCTTCACTGGAGACATTCAAAACCCGCCTGGACGCATTCCTGTGTGATGTACTCTAGGTGACCCTGCTCTGGCAGGGGGGTTGGACTAGATGATCTTTCGAGGTCCCTTCCAACACCTAGGATTCTATGATTCTATGATTCTATGATCTTTCAGCCCTGACATCCCTGATTGTTCCTGTGGCTGCCATTTCATTGCTACAAAGTGATGAGGAAACAGTAACACTTCATGGGTAGGGAGCAGCACTCAGGGTAAGAAGGAACTTGAGGATTTCTTTGTTTTGAGACCATGCAGCTGTTCCTGAGTGTTCTGGAACTCCGCAGCTGCAGGGCTGATCTTCCTGGCTCGTAGTTGTTTGTTGATAATAGCAACTACCAAATGCCAGATGCTTTCTAGACAATTATGAAGGGCAAATCCTTTCACAGGAAACTCATCACAGAGTAGATTTGCTGTTATTTAACTTCTGTGTTAAAGGCAACTTTGACATTCAACAGCTCTTGCACCAAGAGTATACGCGTTGGTGCTTTGCCAATTTGCTTGCAAGAAAAGGTAGAAAGCCAAGTAGTACATGCTGTGAAATATGTTGTAGCAGGTGGCCGTAATTACACATTGCAAAAAACCTTTACATGGATTTTTAGAACCCTCTGATAATTAATAGGTAAAGTATGTGCTAGAGAAATGCAGTGACTCTGAAACCACCGTGGGTTTCCAACTTCACATACGCAACCCTCTGACAACAATCTGTTTGTTCACAGTAGTATTTAAGCCAGAGGAGTTCTACTGACACGGCTGTGTGGCAGATAAGCTGCACTACCAAGATTACAGTACGTAGTTCAGGCCATACCTCCTAAATCCAGTTCAATGCCAACTGTTTCTCACCTTGAATGCAAAGCCCTTCAGTGCAGTTCTCTGACTCCTGGCTCAGGCCCTCGCAGTCCTTGCCTCCGTTGCGCGGCGCTGGCGCGATGCACTCCCGGACTCGCAAGTGCTCGCACTCCGGGCTGCACACCGACCACTCGCTCCACACCTCCCAGCTCCCGTCCACTGAGTGGGCAGGAAGAGAGAACAACCATCATCACTGCACATCAAACTGGTGTACTTAACGGGTCCTACCAAGAATACTTGTTTCATATCTCTTCTCAGGTCACAGCAAGGAAACAAAGTGTAATTCTCAGGAGAAATAAATATAATTATATCAGATAGGAAAATCCAGCATTAGAAGGCACCACCTCAGGCGTGTCATACAAAAGCAATATGGTGACACAGCACCAGTACACAACGTTCTGCAAATACAGTCAGTTAAAATTGCAGGAGGAAAGATCTCCTTTCCCACCTAGCTATTAGCTTCTAATACTTTGATACAAATTCTATATTAACACAGGCTGATGTAGAGAGGCCACACGTTCTCCTACCTGAGAAACAATGCTGACATTTACAAAAAAGCATAGCTGGCCTCGTAGCCTTGGATCAATCTGCTGCTTTGCTGACTGATTCATAGCTACTGCCTCTGACCCTGTCCCAAATGAGAAGGGATTCCACAGTCCCCTTTCTTTTTTGTGCATAAATCAAACCAAACAATATTCAGATGAACAAAGAGAAAAATATAAATAATATTAAAATCTTTAAATCCCAGTCCAGGACATGTATTTAAGCTAGAAGAGAGCTTTGGCAGAATCCAGGCAAACCCAGGCAAACATAGTCTGTTCAAACATACGTGTATACACTAACTTTTAGCTGTAGATGCAAAACACCAATTCCAAAATTAGAGAAGGGAATTTCCAGGTGAACAAATGAGGGATGTAACAGTGTCTAGGGATGTAACACTGCTCCATGTGCAGCTTAAGCTCAATTTCCAAAGTTTAGTATACTTTAAAGCAAACTCTTGCAAGCTAAATAATGCTTCTAAGTTCTCAGCTGAGGTTTCTGTGTTTCTCTTCCTAGCGTTACTAGCATCACCTCCCCTTCCCTATGCCTCTCATACTGAGCCAGCTGCTGTTTTGTTACTGAGTATTTAGTTAGCTTCAGTGTAAGTTAAAGCCTGTGCAAGGCTCTGAGCTGTAGTCTAAACAAGATCCAAGTATTTGGAATCTCCTCTTTGACCTCAGTGGGTTCTGCAAAGCACAACTGCCTACCCAGCGGTTCAAACTGAAAGAGCTCTTGCTTAGTAGACTGTGTATATCTCACCAGGGCAAAGTGAAGTGCAGGTAATTTTCTGCACTGACATTCCTTCACAAAATGCACCTCCGTTGAGTGGTGCAGGGTTGGTACAGGTCCGTGATCGCTTCTGCCAGCCCCGGCCACACCGTGCGTTGCAGCTGGACCACTCAGTCCATGACGACCAGCCTCCATTAACTGCAAAACACAAACATGCTTGAGGCTGTCTAAGTGGACTAAGAGAGATCAAGCAACAAATCCGATCAGATCATTTTATTCCAAGGTGAAGTAGGAGCATTGCCTCCTATAAACCATCAGTACACAGCTATGTAAAGGCCATGGTGACAAACAACACAAATGTTTGTTTGGAAGAGTAAGATGCTGAGAAGTGCAATGACTGATGGAAAGAATCTAAGAGGAAGATAAAAGCAGGGACCTCAATCCTCATGAAACACGTTTTGCTTAAATCATAAACAAGACTCCTTTATTTTAAAAAGAATTATTTAGAAATGCTCTTCTTCCACCAATAAAATGCCACATGCAGTAAAATGAGCATGGAGAGCAACAGAGGATGGCAGTAAAGCAAAGGTTTTGCTCTTCTTTGCTGTGTAACACCTCCATTCACTGGTTAGTGCTGGGACACTGCAATACCACAGATCCAGCCTGCAGTGGCCCTATAAGCACCTCCCTAGGCACATGCCTCAGGGCTTCCTGGGACAGGCAAGGCTTGTTTATGTAGTTTAGCTTATAATGGGAACTTAGTATCTGGGGTAAGATTCTAGGAATCCATCACAAACAAACCCCTCATAATTCTAAGCACTCTAAAAGCAGGCATGATCTCAGCCTTGAGCAACAGAACTGAAATTCACCCTAACAGGAATGAGGTTAGCTGTTTGATTTAGAACCAGTTGGGTGTTAAAAATATAAAGTGCTCCAGCAATAGGAGCACACGCATCTAGGTTTTTCCATAACAATCACATTTTCACTGACCATACACCACCACTGTCGCAGACATGCTCCTCCTCTTGGCAACAATGTTGGCAGCCATGCAGGTGTAGTTCCCAGAGTCAGACAGACGTGCCTGTCGAATGATGAGGTTGTGGTCTGCTCTGGTGTCAATGTTCTCATCCAGGTTGGAATCTATGGGTTCCTCATTCTTTAGCCATTCCACCTGGAGAGGGATGGAGAAGAGAAGAATACAAAGTAGGAAAAAGATTAATGAAATTTTTCGTTTCTCTGTTTTTCCTAAACTTCAGAGGAAGGAGACGCAGACTAGTAACAGAAAGGTTGATTGGGAGGAATGAAAGAAAATCACGACTGAGTGAGAATAAGGAATATTTTAAAGTGCTGCTCTTGACACACACTGCTTTACATGTTCAAACAACTGGACAAAGATCGGTTAAGCTTTGCAATAGATTGGAATGACAAGTAGTTAAGTATTATTAATTCCACTTTGTTTGAGAGAGAAACAGACAGAAGGATGAAATCGATTGACACCACACACAGGGGAAGAGCTAAGTCATGGCAGCAGATTCCCAATTTACATAAATATTCTTAAACCAGAGTCCAATAGTTATTTGTTGTCAAGGTACATAAATACTGTGAAATGCTGTGTATCACCTATTTCATTACAGCTTCTCTAGTTCACTGACCAACATATCTCTGAGCAGACCCAGAAATTATCTGCAAGGCATTTCTCTACATGAAACATTAAAAAAAAAATTAGTTAAGGCAAGATAGGCTGCCGTTACAGAGGTGAAAAAAATAGTAGCAGAATAAACAGATTCTATTAAAAGACTGAATAAATGTGAGTTATTATAGTAGCTTTTGAGACCTGAAGGAGGCATGGCTGTACCCTGAAGTCAAATACCTTCTCATCTCAGTTCAGATGAATAACCTCGTTTAGGAACTTGTGGAAGGACTTGGAACTCTGTGGTAATGAGCTTATGGATTTGCTAGCTGCAGGCATTCATTAGCACACTGCTCTGCGCAGATGGTCTGCAATTTGTAGATTTTTCCAGTTTATAAACAAATCTGCAAAAGCTGACCATCAAAGCCAATTAGATTTCATGCCAGAAAGCAGGTTGCCCTTCCAGTAGCATCAGTCATTTTCAGGAGGTGTGTGACTGACACATCCATGGCTTCTCATGTCCCAGCACCTCAGCAGTCAGCTGGGAACATACCTTGGAAAGAACCTAGGCCTGTGGCACTGGTATCCTACATGAAATGAAGTAATTATTTTAGACATCTGTCAAAAGAGGTGTTACCCAAGTATGAAATACATCATAGGTTTCATACAGATTTTAGCTCTATGCTCTTCCTCAAATTGCAGTTAACCAAAAATGATAAAGAGACACAATGTCCCCATCAAAGCTTACGTCAGGCATTCAAGACACATCTATTTCTGCTTTCTTACAAAGCTCTGTCAAAATGCTGGCTTGCTTTCATTTTCTTCTCAAGTCTTAAGTTTTTATTTTTCAAACCATCTTCTTCACAGAAGTTTAGAGAGTTTTGGGACCACTGCATGCTGCAGTGCACATCAGAATAGACACCCAGAGTGAAGTTTCAAGACAGGGAGTTGCTCAAGGGTGCCCCATGACAGCAGAGGAGGCAGCACACACTTATTTAGGTAAACCCAGAGCAGAGTTTTCGCCAAAGCCTCACTCCCTGTATTTTCTTTCCTTAGTATTGTTAGGAGATGCAATCATGCCTTGTTATGACCTTAACACTCCAGTAGCTGTAGCATCCCCATGTCCATTGCTAGAAGCACCCAGGCAGTCACAGGGTTGCACTCTGCCTGTCCCTCCTCAGGCCAAGCCACCCAGCTGCCTTGCCCACAGCTGGCTGGGCACAGCCTCCCTACATCAGCAAGGCTGAACTCTTCCCTTAACAAAGTCTTTCCAAGTGTATTACATTGCCCTTTGCTCTGAGTCAGATGAAGAACAATCAAGTCATCCATTTACTACTCAGTTTCCCTTCTGCAGTTAACTTTAATACTAATTACCAAAGGAGGTTTCAGCAAAGAAACTAGGAATGCATTTTAAATTATGGACCAGCAGCACTAGTGTAAATCAAGTGACAGAAATTCAATGGTCACAGCCAGAATTAAACTCACTTTATGTGCAGTGTAAAGACAAACACAGTAATGTTCAAAGAAATGACAAACATGTCTAGTACTATAAGAGTTCATTACTTCACAAGTTTATATATTAAAAAAAATGTTGCATTTTGACTCTGATCAAGACAGGGGCTTTTGCAGGGCAGCAAGGGGGAGGGCAGGATTGTTCAAGGTCCTCAGGACTGTTATACCAGCACTTTGGGCTATTTTTGCTGTAGACAACTTTTCCAGCAGAGTGCACACAGAGCCATTGTTTACTGAGTGCAGCACTGCAAGGCTTGGTGGATGAAAAACATTTACATTAATGCAAAGCATTTAAAAGAGTGATGATCACAGTGAAAGGAGAACATTAAACAGACAGAACATAAACATGCAAGTGTTGGTCCAATCGAAAGATGATTGGTAAGCAGGGGCATGCCTTGCCTTTGCTCCTGATCTGGAGGCTTGATGACACTGCCAACCCTCATCTCTAATTCCAGCCTCCCCCTCCCTTGAAGAAAAACCAGACTTAAATGTTTATACCTTGAATTAGAATTAAAAACTGCTGTAATATGCCATAAGTTTGTATAAAGATATCTGATTTTATTCCTCTGAATTAAATCTCCTCAGAATTAAAATACCCCCATCAATTTCTAACAAAGGCTAATCACATAATGATCTACAAAAGAAATGCAAGGGCAGATATAGATTAACTCAGCTACTACATATTGGGTGGCAGCAGATAAATTAGCATAATCATAAATTTGCTCCAATCACAGAAAGCAATTATCAAGGACCAGCTTACAGCATTATCAAAATAAATAAGTTAAATACACCATATCCTAGGCAGGTTATGACGGGAGCCAGCAAACTTTTGTGTTAAAAATAAAGCTTATCTCAGCTCATCCATATTTCTGTCCACTGTGCACAACATTAGAGCAGCCCATCAGCTTCACATCCCAGGGACAAAACCACTGTTTGAGCTACAGCAGGTGGTGGAGTCTCACTGTGCTTGGTGTGTGCAAAATCAATACTGTACAGATGTCAGCCTTGTCTGTGTATCCACGCAGGTACCACAGACGTTCATCTTCCAGTTGCCATACAGCAAATTCAAACACTCTGAGGACTCCCAGGAATCCATAAGAACACTGGTGGAGGCAGAGCTGAGTTAGAAACTGTAGGAAAGCTCTGGCAAAGGTTGCTACAGTTCCCTCAAAACTCTGCCTATTTTATGGGTTACAGTTGTGGCTTCCATGCAAACAGAATGCTATGCTCTGAAGTCTCAGCTGCTTTTCAGCCTGATGGCAATGTCACTGGGAACATTTTCTTTCCCCTGGACAGGCCCCGTGTTAGCCTTCACACAGACATCACCTCTGTGATCCAAGGACAAAAGCTGATTCCAGAGAAGGAAATAACATTCTTCTGGCTAAGCATCACTTATCCTTTGCCAAGTCTGAGATGGAAGCTATAGGGCTGTTACACCTTCTGTAAGACTAAAGAATATTCTTATTTGCAGTAATACCCATTTGACATATCAATCTCTTGGGTGTTTTTAATTAAACAAACCCCCACAACTTTCAGTAGAAAGGAATAAAGTTTGCACATGAAATTCTGTCCTGACAGAACCAAGCTATCCAAGCTCACAAAAAGTCATTAAAAATGATCTCATGCTGTCACATCTTTGGATCTTAAATCTTCTTACACTGCTGTAGTGACAGCTGCAGAACAGTGAACATTATCTTGAAGTTAGTTCCAATGACATTTTTGCTGTTTCCCGTGAAGGTACTTAATTAATTCAACATAAATAATACAGAAAGCACCTCTACTTGAGCTCCTAGCTCCCTAAGAACAAAAATACACAGGTATATTTACAACAGAACTAGGCAATACCCTATTCCCCCCTCTAGAACCTGACTTTGCATTAAAGAAAGGAAGAAAAAGGCTGAGGACTGCTAAAAATCAGAATATCTAATTTCTAGCTGAAAGGTGTTTTGTTTGTTTGTTTGTTTTTTTAACTAGAAAAGAAAACAAGTTTGAAGCTGAATTCTTTTCTACAAAAAAAGCTCCTTTTAATAGGAAATGTTTCCAATAGATTCCCCTCCACATCAGGACTAACAGCAGGTCTATCAGGTTTCTGACACTTCCTCCACTGACTCTAGAGCAAGCCTAGGGAGATTGTATGTCTAGGCCAACCTCAGCTTTTTTTAATATTCCCCCTATATTAATCAGCTCTGCCCTCTGGCTAGAAAAAGCTCGTTCTACCTTATAATTGATTTAGGTCTCATATTCCCCAATCTTTAAAAGCCTGATTTAAAATGGCTTTTTCAGTGACCTATAATGTTTAGCAGAAGAGAACAAGACACGTTCCTTTAAATTCCTTTCAGATCTAGCATGAAACTCCTGTTTCTAAAAATTTCAGAGTGTCTAAGGTGCAGAAATCTTCCTTATGTTATAGTTAGAATGGATGACTGCAGGTAGGGCAGGTGCTCCAATTACAGTAATGCATTAAGGTGGCAGCATATCTTTGTTATAGTTTTATTTTCTTTCCTACACTAAGACTCAAACAAATAAGCAGGAGAAGCCTCCATCAGCATAAACCATTGTGGCAGATTAATAAACAACAAAGGCCTGTTTGCTGGATAAAAACCATTCATATCTACCTTTAGGATCACAGTTTTTTTATCAGCACAATCAAAAAACATTAATCTTCCTTGCTAGGAGTCTACCACCAGCAACACACAAGAAGCAGGTCAACTGGTACCTGCTGAATTTTTTTAAATTAATCCACTGAGGGAATACTCCTACGGAATCGTTTAATCACAGCACTGCTGTACTGTTCTGTAAGCATATTTTCCCTTCATTAGATTGAATAGATAATCTCATTACATAAATCTGACACACTGACTCATAAATCAGCCTGGGCTTTTGTTGGCTGTACCATGCAAAGCAGCACAGCAATAACCCCTTTGAAGAGATGCACTCAGTTGTTGCAAGAGGCATAATCTGAAAACTCAGGTGCTGCTAATGCACATTTTCTTTCTTGCTGTTTCCCTTGGTGTGGCGTGCAGCTGGGGAGGCTCCATAGGCCTCCAACAGTGAGGGGAGCCAAGGGAGGGGACACTGGCTCCTGCCTTCCATCCACCATAGCCTGTACTCTGTGCTGTGGCCAGGTCACAATCACCTGAGCATTTCTGTTGTATGCTTTAAGATCACAGCCAAAAATTCCTACTGCCGAGAAATTCAGAGGAGGGGAATAAAGGCTAACGTGGCAGGGGTGAGTCAAAATGAAATTAAAATAAGCTTTTGAATTAGTATAGCAGGAAAGGTGACAGCCTGTATGTGTGTCTCCATTTATAATGCTAAAGGTGGGAAGGAGTTGACTCAGACATGCTAATTCAGAACATTGTTATAAAGATACATTACTGAATATGCCATTGCTAATAGCACACTGTCTGATTGTTAAAGATGTATAATTAGATCCCCAAAGAATTTTATCTTTATTCCTATTTTTGGAGTAGTAAGTATCTGACGTACATTGAAATACTGTTTTTTACCTCCGTGCAAAAATTATTAATGAATCAGAATTAATAAACCCAAAGGTTATTATGTGAGCTTATACAGTAGTTTCTCAGTGGACAGTGCACATAAATGACTTCAATTATTTTATGGTAAACAGAAATAAACGATCAAGTTGAAACTCAAATCCTGGTCCCATGACCATAAAGCTCAGCAATACAGGTGAGCAGAAGAGACTCATCTAAAACTTTTATTTTCCTAAGTCACTCAGGATCTAAGGAGGGATAGCAATCCACAGAGCTTGTTTTAAAGATGTGCAGTGCACACTGTGTTTCTTAGTCTCATGAATTGGGAGTGTTAGAAAGAAACAAACAGTGTTTGTGGTGCCAGCCCAGTGAGATCTTCTTTGTTTTCCAATGCACAGACATTTGGAAAGTAACTATAAGCAGAATTGACACTGAAAAAAATGTTTTAGATAAGATTATTGGAAATTATGTTGTCCTGGTTTCGCTGGGAAAGTGTACCCAAGAATAGCTGGTTAGTTGTCATCAGTTTGCGTTGGTTGAGTGGTGTCTACATCTTGTTTATCACAGCAATTTCTGTCCTCCCTCAGAACATTCCAGCAAACAAATTGATAACTTTACCGTGACTGAGTTATGGTGAATGAGCAGATGACATTTGAATCTGCACTGAAGTGTAGTAGATACAAACCCACTTCCCTCCAAGGACACGCTGCTTTTCGCCTCTCGCCCCCTCCATCAGAGCACTGGTCACAGCTGGCAGCAAAGCAGCTGCTCTTGCTGTGACTGTGAGGTGCAATTTAGCAAAATCGGCACTAACATGAGAGGATCAAAAATTGCCAACACAGTCTGATTTGGAGCCTACAACTATCTTGTTGCATCAAAGAGTCCACCACAGGAAAGTTTCTAGATCTTTGTAGGCCTCTTTCACACAATTACCTTTATTATTTATCATTCTAAACATAATGATAAAGTCTTATGACTTATCCTTTCATGTTCAAGCATTCAAAATTAAGAACAATTCTGAAAACAACACCAGAAAAATATATGCCACTGCAAAACAGTACCTCAAAAAAAGAAGAGCCCCAAAGCACATGTCTTCATAAAAAGGAATTATCTATTCAGAGGAACTACAAAGTTATTTCACTTTTTTTCCCCACCTCATTTTAGCAATCTAATTCAGAAGTGTTTTGCTCCAGCATTTCTATTTCACGACCTCAGCATAGCTCCCGGGTGTACTGATTTACTTGGAACAAGTCAAATCCCAGAAGGAAAACATTTTTTTCTATGAGAGGAAAACAGTGCACAGTTCACTTTCCTGCATGAAATCCAACATACATACTCATTTCAAAAAGAAGATCCAAGGATTTTTTTCAAATAAAGGGTATGTGTGCAGGAAATAAGATGACTCCAGTAACTGCAAAACGTACAAAATCAGAAGGGTTACCTGGAGATACCACTAAGGAGATAAGAAGAGAGCTGACAAATACCATTGTTTCAAATAATTGGTACAAGTAAAGAAATGGGGTACAGGTAAAATATGAAGTGACAGATTTAACATGTTCAATCTGCAACACAACAGTGAAGAGAGGAGCCTGATCTCAACTGCATGTTAGGGCGGCAGAAGGCAGCAGACACTGTGAGTCTTCCTCCTCTCTCTAGGGGCTGGTCTAAGTAGGAATGGAGCAGCTTTTGCTAAAGGGATAGCTTTCCTCTGCAACTTGGTAAGGTACATGAATTCAAACCATGCTAAATGCCTCCAAGCTCAGATTCCAAGGTGAATGGGAGAACATGCTTATCTGGAACTGAATTATTTTTTCACAAAATGATAAAACATGCCAGAAGCAGAGTTTCCACAACACTTGTTATTTCTTCTGGCCAGCAGACGTACCAGTGATGAATGACTGATCCAGTCACGCAGGCTGCATCCTAAGCACAGGTGTGAAAAAGTGAATTTAGGTGACAGCTGCATTACAGAATGAGAACAAGTATTCATCTAACATGCAGACAGTCCCAATAAATAGGTTAGTTTTCTGCAGATCTTATACAATCTCTGGCTCCCTGAGGTTGCTCACACATAACGCAGTGTATTTTATGTAGGAAGCTACAGAGATTGGTAGGCCTTTTATGATGAGCTTGATGAATGGGCAGCAACACTAAGCACATGAAAAATGCTCAGGGCATCCCTACAGGAAGCCACCTAGAAACTCCTCTTGACTCAAATACTCAACAGGCATTATTTTATCTGCCTATGTCACTATAACACTACAGTTTAAACAACATTAGACAGTCAAAGTCTTCAAACACTATTATCTGTGGAGACTCCATAGGCAGCTACATGGGACTGGTGCAGCACACCTGGCTGGCCTTGTTTGCTCATCCAGGTATGGCTTAACAGGGAGGTTTGTTTGCTAGTCAGCATCTGCAGTGCAAACAAGGACAAACAGCTCTCCATCATATTTCAGAGTTGCCAATGTGCAAAAAAGAGCATCCAAAATATATCCAGTTGAATGGTAAATTGCTTAGCAATAATATTAAAAAAAAAATAAATTGATTGTAGTGAAACAAAAGGGAAAAAACCCAACAACTCAACATTAACCAAAGTTGTATGTATAAGTACTTGCTTGTGTTTCCCTGAAAAATGTCCAGTTAAAACCCACTGGAATGTCTCTAACATACTTAAAAGACTACCAGTTCTGTGCATACCTTGCCCTTTCTATTCCCCATTTACAAAGAGCAACTGTGAAATCCATGGCTTTTTATTTTGCATATTGAGCAATAGCACTAAAGTGGATTTTAGAAGCACTGATAATCACAAGCCTTTTTTGCCTTTGAAGCCTATTCTTCGTGTGAACCTCTACAGAGCAGCACTCCAGGCTCTGCACTCTGTGTATTACAACTGCTGTTGTAAGACCTGATCCATGATCTAGGCTGAGAGAAAAAAATAAATTTCTGGGCATTGAAGATGAAGTACTTTAGGAAAAAGGTAGCACTGAAGCAGACATTTCTCTTGAAGACAGGTGGTGAAGCACAGGGATGAGTACTAGATTTGATCAAAGATGAAACAGCATATAAAATAAACTAAAGCTTGATTGGTTTTGTGTTGTCCGTGTTTCTATGAAGCAATTGCAGGCTTAAACAAAAAGGCTTTAATTGAGCAGATGTTTTATAGAATATAGAGGCCCTACATATTATTAAGTAAGATTGTCATGTGCTGAACACCATCAGTCCAGACCAGTAAGTCTTGTATTATCCACAGTAACTGCACATTTCTCAATTTTTTCTGGATGTGAAAGCTGAAAAATTAAAATGATGTAGTTGCTCTTAAAAGCAGCTAAAACATCTGAACTGAACAGGGCACATTTGTATGCAGCAGAGAGAAACAGCAGAATTTTAAAACACAGAGCAAATAAAAATGGCAAAGAAATTACTAGAATAATTGAGCAATTATGAGTAAGCTGCCACATTGTTTCAGTAGAATCAACATTTAGAGGTTGTTGTGTGTCATTTGGTATGGTGAGAACTGACCAAGGCAGATTACAGGGAAGGTAATTTGATATTTCTAACATCTGTGAGAACTCTCCAGTAGAATTTATGTTCTAAGTGGGTTCAAACCTGCTCTGTCCACACACACACCTGGTAATTTTCATCATATATACAGTGTTGTGTCCAATAAAAAAATCTAAATTTCTTTGAATTCTTGGAGGAGTAAGAGCATTCTAGGAAGAAATACCACTTCTCCCTAGCTAAATGAATAATTGCTCCTCAGTCTGCTTATGGTGCTGTAGCCACTCCCCAAAGACAGACAATTAAGTCTACAAAAACTCAAGATCTCTTCCAGGATTCCCACAATGTGGCTTTACTCTGGAAATATTTCTTGCATATGTGCGTGTAACAACTTCCAAAGTGCTATATCTGTACTTCATAATTCTCTACTACTTCATGCCCAAACTGATTTTTTATACAATTTGACATGGAAAACACTCCTAAGTTAGATATTTGTGCAATTCTTAACATTTCCAGGAGACCATGTGGGATATCTATATAAACTGTCATTAAAGTGATGCTTTCTGGAATAGGAGATTTTTCCCCTGAGATGTCAGTATTTTAAAGGTGTAATTCCTAAGCAGCAATACCACAGGGTAAACATACCTGTGCAATTTTAAGATCTTTGTCAGCTGGCTGTCACCCAAAGGAGCAGATGGTTACTCATGCCCTACTGTAAGTGTAACCCTTCAGAATAACTTATTAAACATTTAAATACCTTTATGTCTTAGAAGTCTGACCTGCTAACCATCATAATACAGCATGGACTATTTCAGGGTGACAGAGACATCAGCAATTACCATTAAATGTGGATCTGGAACACGACCAATTTCTTTTCCAGAAACAAAACTCCTCGTTAACAGCGTGGACTAATGTGTCAGTAGCAGGCTGAAGACAAACATTCCCTCCTGCAGAGGAGGGGCCTGCCTTAGAGACCTTGCAGCAACCTACAGAGGAGCAGTCAGGGGTCCTGAAATGTTGAAACCTACTTTTCATTTCTAACAGCAAGAGTTAAGAATTTGCATAAACCCTTCACAAAGCCAAAGGAATTTATTTTGCTGTTCCAAACGCAATGTCATCTAATTTTGTCATGTCTAAGTTAACTATTACATTTCTTAGAGTTTTCCATAACTTTATGATTTAAAAAATGTGAATGTTGGCTGCAGTGGTTGCTTAGAAGGAAATCCAGTCTGTAGGAAGAGCTTACATGTAGACAACTATTCATTGAGACAGATTGTGCATACCTGAGACCAGTCTTGAAAGCGAACAGTCTGAGATATAAAATGGAAGGCATTCCTTGTGCTTGTAGCTCATGTTAAAAGTAAAGCAAATACTGACATTCCAGATGAGACCCAAGATCTATAACTAACTGTATAAAATGCATGCTGTTTGCATTTAGTAATCATACTCTGTTTTCTGTAACTAGACACAAGATTCATTGAAGACTATAATTCACCAAGCCTTTTTTGCCATAGTGTTTCACTACAATACCATTATCCTGCCATATTACATTTTACAGTATGTGTTCAAGCCCCATAAATACACAAGCCTGTGTAAAACAGGCAGCAATGACTTTACTTTTGGAATACTTGCAGCTTTTGAATTTTATGGGGGTTTCACATTTTGTTGATGTGTTTGCAATGCAGTATGTGCTGCCCAGAAGAGAAATGATTTTGCATTTCCATTAAAAGCCATAGTGGTAAATAAACCATCAGAACTCATGCAGATATTCACTGGAACATCTACAGCAGTCCATAAAAATGTCAAAATCTGTGTTAAACATTTGAAAAAGTAGCACTGTATAAAACATGTTTAAAACTAAAATATATGCATATATTAAATGATAAAGTTATTTTAGAGTATTCCACAAGCCTCAGCAGAACACTCAACACAAGTTTACCCTCATCAGTAATAGTTCAGCACAACAGCTGCCCTTTATTACCAAAAAATAAAACTACAACCAAAATCAGACAGTATAGAAAGAGCTGAAAGCTACAAATGGTCAAATATGAGCTATTCAGAGATACAGTCTCAGAGTAGTTCTTTATAATAGAAAGGAATTAAAATACATTTTAAGGTCAATTTCTGCTCAGATTTGCACCTTGTGCATCACAATGGACCTCAATCCTGTTGCTATCAGGCGTTTCTGATTGGGAGCTGGCTGCCCTGAGCTGTTACCACATTCAGCACAAAACTGCAGCGTGAGAACTGCAGCCCTGTTCTAGTGAAGACGAGCAGAGTCTAGCAAGCCAAAGATTTGGTTTGTTCTTATTTATGTGAAAAGCCTGAGGTTTATAAACACTTATTGCTAATGTCATGGTTTATATGGCACTTCAGTACAAAGGGCCTGACATTTCTAAGGATCACTATAAATCTAGAGTAACTAGCAATGATGATAGAATGTGTTAAATACACCACAGGCCAACTGCTTGCAGTTTTAGGAAATGCTCCATTTTACAGGATTGCGTTTCACACCTTCTTCAAATTCAAGATATATTAAGTTCACATTAAACCCAGGTCTCAAGAAGGTGATAGAATCTCCTTCTGCTGATTAATGTCAGCACAAAATATGGAAGCTCATTATCCTAGGAAAGAAACATTTTACAACCTGATTTTCAAGGCTACTGAATTAAAGTGAAATAAGCTATGAGAAATTTAAAGGCCTTTTGTTACTGCTGGGAGATTGAGCAGTAATACGCCTACAGCGTACCACAACGCCTGTCCACAACAGTGAAAGGATCTTAAAAACAGTTGTCTGAAAAGATTACTAGCTATAGAAGCAAACATTTTGTGGCTCCTGTAGCAAAAATAATTAATATTTTACTCCCTGAAGCACTAATAAGATAGAAAAAACAGAACAGATAATCCTAAACTTAAGTAAATGGATTACGGACTATTTTTCAGGCTACAAGACTGGTTTGACAACAGTCACAGAGTGCAAGACTAACTATCAAGCACCAGGCAGTGAGAAGGAATGGCCATCAGTGAACTAGAGAGGATGGTAGAATTTATTCTGTTTGCTGACTCTGTCTCAAACCACCAGGATCCATCAGTCACATTGATTCCAGATGCTATACCTAAGCTGGCACAGAGCTGCACACAGTGACAGAATCAAGATGTCTACATTCTTCATTGTTTCACTTTGAGAGTAAATGATTGTGTCACTGAGAGGCAATGACTCCAGTGCTCAGTATGTTCTTAAAACTAATAGAGAGCAAAATATCCTTTGGCAAGAGCACAGGAAAACACTAAGGTATGATTAGGGTTCCCAACCTGCCAGCATTATGGATATGAAATCTTACCAAAGATGCTTTATATAGCCAAGGTAATAGGCATGAACAGCACTAGATCATGTTAATGGCAGGACTGCAATGCACACACAACAGCAGTACATTGTGTATTTCTCAAGGATGAGGACTTAATACCTAGTTAGAAACTCGCAGCTTGCATCTCACGTGCTTTGCAGTTTGGCTAGTGATTCAAAGTTGAGATTTGTAAAAAGGGGCTGGGGGACCTGGCCTGGCTGGTTTAGGGACCCAAAGGTGTTTAACTCCTTTAAACATATTTGTGAACCTTCGTGCGAAGCTTTAGGGAACCTTAGATACTGTGGTAACATCAAAGCCTCCTATCATCAGACTAGACCCGGCAGCAGAAAAAACCCACTGTAGTTTCCTAGCCCTGCAATCCAAACCATGGAAATGCTGCTTTACACTCAGGGGGCCCCAGCGAAAGCCAGCTTTGTGCTGAGGCTGACCAAAAGGAAAAGCACCTCAAAGAGTATGTGCTTTAGGGAAGAATTATTTAAACACAGGAGGAGGAAGGAGGAGAAAGCATTAAACAGAATGAACCAAAGACCGAAAATGCTAATACTCAGCACATACACGTAGAGCAGCAAGCTTGTCTAATGCAGCAAAAAGGGGGATTTATTTCTGATGTCTTCTCCCCTGCCCACCCCCAAAACCAAGAATTTCAAGAAACTGAAGAATATACAGACCAGAGAAAAACTACTTAAAGAGAGAAAAAAAGTTAAGATCAGCTGAGAAGATAATGTATACATGAATGTATTGCTGCTCCCATGATCCCAAGGTGGACTGCACCATTGCCCCTTGAGAAACCTTTTCAGGATTGGGATGAAGAGAAAATGCCTGAAACTTGAGAAGCAGGGGCAGGGAAGTAAGCAGAGAGACTGCTGAGCTCCACTAGGCACTATGGAACACATTCTCTCATTTAAAAAGGGCGAAGCTATGCCTCATTTCCCCCAGCCAGTCTTCATTTCACACTTCCAAGGCTTGAGTGTAGCCATTTATAAGCCACACACAGGAGTTAAGAGTCTTGGCTAAAGCTAAAGGCAAAGCATATTTTATGCAAGGCTGTAGATTAAGGAGATGATCTAAAAGTCAGCTAAAACCAGTGTCATACTTCTGTAGTGTGAGACAAAAGAGTGCACCACGAATAACTGCTGTGACGTCCCGGGAATAATGCAAAGTAATAAACTTACACAACAATAATAAACAAGTGCAAAACACACAGAGAAAACACAGCACTGGGAAAAAAAAACCCAAGTGTGAGAAGCAATTCACCTCAATAACAATGAACTGCTAAAAGCAGCTGAGGATAGTCATACATGGGGCTGCTGCCCACCAGGACAAAAGCATGCAGATATGCCTGATACACGATATACTCTGGAGTCGCATTGCTAGGCTGCCTGAGTTCCCAGAGCCTGGCACACAGCTGTGAGCTACCCCAAGGTGCCATCAGGACTGCACAGGCAGGTCGTGCCTCAGCCAAGCCAAGCCGCTTTGCACCAGCCCCGTATTTCTTGGAGCTGCAGTAAAGGTTTCTTTCTAGTTAGAGAAGTTCATGTGTGAAGGGAGGCTACTAGTAAGGTAGACTAGCAGATAATGAAACTCAAAGAAATACACCATGCATTATGTGACTGTCAAGGACACTGATTGTAAAAATGTCTTTTTAATAGAGTGAAGCCCTTCTTCCCCCAAACAACCAGCTGTAGATAATGTAAGGTTAGTCTTCTAAAGAGATGCAGATAAGTATCAGTAGCAAGGCTACTCTGGCAAACTCAATATTCAACTCCACATTTTCTGAGAGAACTCAGCCCTCCCTTTCCTCTCATTCTCCTCACGCCAGTGAAAATCAGAAGTACTTCCCCTGCTCTCTGTGAAGTGTAACAGCCTCAGCAATACTAACATGAGGTCCAGAGATCCAAGCCCAAGGTACTCACCTGGCAGTCTAACAAAACTGACCAGCAGACAAGGACTCATCAGAGTGCAGCTGATTCCTGTACTGTACAACTGCCTTGTTGCATTTGCTCCAAGGTAAACGAGGCCTCTATTGCACACAATTAATAAACATATCTATGGGGAGAATCTGTTGTGGGAATTGAAAGCCATAACTGTCTCTTTCCTAAGCCTACTCTGCATCAATAGTGAAAGAAATGGCTCTGGTCTCATCAAGCCTGTGCCAGCAGAGACTGTTATATTTAAATCAACATTTGCAAACACAGGGGATTATCCAATACTCTACTTAAATGCTGCGTTTTCTTTTTTATTTTGATGTTTAACTCATAAAAACCTGAATTTATTTGGGCTGGGTGCTGATGCCTGTAGGCACAGCTGCTCACCAGCTCTGTTTCGCTTGCCATGTGAATGCATGAGAAGAGGGTTTAATAGTTTTTTCCAGCCTGAATGCCTCAAACCTTCAGCAACTTCCAAAGCAGAGATGTGCAAAATATTCTTATGTTTTCTTCTTTATAGAGGCAGACTCTGGAGATGGGAAACCTGCCACTAAAGGCTGCAGAGACCGAAACACAGGGCAGGCGAAAGAGTGACTGAAGAGAGCTGACCTGGACCTGCACATGACTCGAGATGCTGCACCTTCTAGAAGCAGAGCCATGGTGCTCCAAGAGATGGTAGCTGCTATCACCACATTTAGAGGTAGGTGCCTATCCCAGCTCACACAGAATTCAAAAGGGTTTCCTCATTTGCTAAGGCTGTCTAAACTATTAGAAAGGGTACAACACTAGAGAATACATCAGTTCCACTGTTTTCTTGACTGCTGTTGCCACATGAAGTAAAATCAGGCACATTCCATGCTATTTCATGCACAAGAGATGGACTTTGGCTCCATAAAGAGTGAAATCAAATTCTTGGAAAAAGAATGCAGATTTAGAGAGATGCTCCTTTATGTCTTTTACTTAAGACCTAGTTGACACAACCAACTGAAACTTGCTGCTAAATGAATCAAAGCAGTACAGTGCATTTCGAAGCAGTATTAAAATCAGTGCTTGACTCAGCAGGATTTGGTGCTCCTGATTCACTCCTGTGTAACACTGAAGTCAAGTTAGAACACTGCTGTTCTTTATTTGCAGTCCTCCTTGATGGTTTGCTTTCACTCATGTCATTCTGCTTTAAGACTGTACTAAAACTGAACTGCATGAGCACACAGCATTGACTATCTCATGTGAGCTTCCATTATTTGTAAATTAATTTCTATAAGCCAAGTTTTAAGCCATATACAGTTTAGATACATTTAAACTATGGATCCAAACCCTTAATCATTTTGTATGTGGAAACTAACACAATAAGCAAACTTAATCTGGGTATTTTCATTGCATGATGAGATATGGAAGCCTGACTCATACCAGAACAGATGGTAGGAACAGAGAATTCCCCCAACAAAACTAAACTTGATCTAGAGGAATTCTCTCTAGATAACCTCTCTGTGAGATTTGGTCCTGATCACTGCATGATCTCTGTCATCCCTGCTGTCCCACCCCAAAAGGAAACAAACAAACAAAAGGATTAGTAGAAGCACCATGGGCAAAGATTCTGACTGTGCTGACAGGTCAGGAACTCTCAGATGTGGACCCCTAGTGCTGCAAAAAAGTACAGACAGGGGTTGCCACTGGTGGCAAATAATGGCATAAATAAGCCTGGGCAATGCTGATAAATCAAGTAACAAGTATCTCTGCCTACCAAGAACTGCTGACATCCACTCGCTCAGTTTGAAACACAGAAACATTAGCAGGGGCTAAAACCACTTAGGTGAAAATATATCAGGAGTGACTAGAAATGTGGAAAGAAATAGAGGAAAATAAAGGCTCTGCCTCCTGGCAATTCCAAAGAACCTATGATGGCAGCCATCACAAAAAATACCCCTGCTTTCCACTTGTTATAGAACTAATGACAGGATTTTTCAGATTAAACTATGGTGTAGATCAAGAACATTTATTTTTAATGCTTCTATCCTTGAATCTAAGAAGTCTCCAGCACCTCTAAGCTGTAGAAAAACAATTCCAGAGATTAAGATTTATATTCTTGATAATGGGGCAGGCTCACATAAATAATTGAACTGAACTTAAATTTCATTCCAGTTGTAAAGTGTCTGCCTTGCATGGAGCTGCATTACATGATTAGAGGTACATGATCAGTCACTCGTAGCCATTGTCAGAAATAAATCACTAGATAACTTGTGACTATGGCAAGCACAGGAAATGTGTGCTCTTTGGGAAAATGTTCCTGAACTTCTGTGCTTGATGGAATAATCACAATCTTCCAAGAGGTTCAGACAGATGTTGGCATGGTAACATAAAAAGGTGCTCAAGTCTCCTGTGTGTTCTGTTTTCAGTTTGCATTTCCAGCTCCATTCAGAGTAAGGAGTAAGAAAACAAACAAAAATCAGCAATGCCACAATTAGCATCTATTTTGCATCTAATAAAACAGAAGATGAACTTCTTTGTCCATAACTATTTCAAGCCTTATGTTGAATCTAGGGCTTCATCCAAACTCTAATGAAACAAATTCTTGGATCAGAACTGTAGATTTGCTGCCAACACTGGGTTTTGAAACCTTCTACACTTCTCAGTACCCACATAACAATTCTTGAGCAAGACTTAATGGCAACCTCAGTTATTTCTCATCCACATGTTTATCAGGGCAGGTCATCTTTAACTTGAAAAGACCAAGAGTGTTTATAACCCCAAGCTTACTTTCACAGACCAGAGCCATTAATTATTTGAATCTGGTACCCAGGTTCTAAAGACACTGAATTATTTCCAGTAGACTGTTCACCTTGATGAGCAGAGAATTAGCCTTGCATCCTGAGCCTTTATGTGAAATTTTATTGTCCAAAGCAAATATGACCTGTTCATATTTACAGGCTTTATTAACAGCAATAACAATTTTACAGTCAACATCAGTGAATCAGGGTTTACTGAGAACTCTACCATTTTTATCTGTAGAAAGCAATTAAAATGTCATTTTTACACTGGATATAATTCCTAAGTTCATAAAAGACAGATATCGTGTATAACTGTTGAGTGTAAAGCAGTGTAGTTCAAATAATTCTAAAATGTAAGCATACAACTTGAAAACTGTCACATAACTGGAATTTTTTTCAAGCAAACGTTCCTGAATTCTGATGAAAAGGCCATACTTTAAAAAAATTTACATAAGAATAATAATTATAATAATAATTACAATAATAATGACAACAACAATAATGATAAAACATATTGAAAGAAGTCTGTGCGAGAAGAACACTGTAACCAACACTAGACCTTGAAAACCACATAGCAGTTTGCTTTTTGCTTCTGTCCCCATTGCTCAGTAGCCCAGGAGGAAACAGCCACCAGCAGTGACACTGCTCAAAGCCTCACCTCAGCTGCAGGGACTCCCTCAGGTGGCCGACAGTGGAGAACGATCATCCCCTCGATAGGAACCTCCTTCCCTTGTGGGTCTTGCTCAAAGTTTTTCCGTAAATCTGCAGAGTTTAATGCAATAATTCATTATTCCTCCAAAAGCCATTCCTCCCCAAACAACACCTTGTAGAAGTGAGCACCAGTGCTGCTTTGCCAGGCTCTTCGGTGTGAGCATAAAGCAATGAAGGGCTGAGAGCTATTAATTCTTCCCCAGATGAGAGGCAGAGATCCTGACATCTCTACTTGTGTTTCTATTTCCCCACCTTTAAGAAACGATCTGTGTGACCACACAATCAATTTTAGAACCCATAAGCTCTGTGGTCCCAGTTGCCTGTCCAAAATGGGAGAATTCACAGCAAGAACAACAGGAGGCATCATTATGGTTCTGTTGGAACCAACTGAAGGAATCCAAGACTGGCCGAGTAATTTTCCTAGTACATTCTACTTCAGAGGAGTGCCAGGGTATTTTACAAAGTGTTCTAAGCTACATGGTTTTTTAGATTGCCTACATACCATGAGCTGCAGGGAAAGAAAGGAAAGGATTGAGAGCAATTCCACACATTCCAAACTGGCTGATTAGAAGACTCTTTCATTTCAGACACCATGGCCCAGCTAATAATTCAGGGTAAGAAACAGGGCATATTGTCTGAGAGACACAGTGATGTGGCTGCAACACTTGTATGTACAAGTGTCTGGGCACCTGAGAACAGCCACAAAGGAAACCTGTACCCACTGACCTGGACCTAACCCAGGGCTGCCTTTGAGTACCTAGCTTTGCTTGCTGGGGAATGAAAGCAAAATGGAGAGAACGCCACTTACAACGTGCTTTGAAAGCTAGGATGTTTCATAGAATCCTTTAGACATATGCATCGTCTTCAGTGTCTCAAATTCCACAGTGTGGATTTACTGATGTAATTCTCTCCATTGCTTACACTTCATGAAATACACTCCCTGATCAGCAGACGCTCTGAATCAGTTACACTTTAATGTATTTCATAAAATTCATTAAGACTTACTTTTGCATGCCAGTCAGGATGCACACAGCGCATATATTCTCCTTTCTATGATTTCTTTGAAGTTGATTTTTTTCACACAGATAACCAATCTCTTTTCCAATACCCTATTTAAAAACTCATTCATTAACAGTTAGGCTTCAGTTGTGACTACAAATGCCTTTATCAGGATGAAAAATGGAATAAGATCCATTTCTAATTTTCTCTGCATTCCACACTATCATAAAGAGCTTCTTACCTGCTTTTCACAGAAATGTAAGTGCTGAAATGCTTTGGACTTGAAGCACAATTCACACTCTCTAGACTTTAAGTGCAAACGACACCACCACACTATGCATCACACAGGCAGGTGCTGTGGAAAAGCTATGGGTGCTGTGTGTTGTCACAAACTGGACCTACACAGTCTCATCTCTAATCCCCTACAGCCTATTCCCTAAGCCAGAAATCCATGCCCATAATTAAGCAGCTAGGTTGTTCACCAGCAAGAGGGTGATACAGGTGCACAAAAGGATGAGCCCCGGAAACTCAGGCTGGGTGGTTCATAGGCAGCTGTTGGCTGCTCTTCATTTTTTCTGTCTGGACTAAGAAGTCCTGTCATCTCTGCCCTCCCGAATTGCTGTTCTTTTGTTAAAAAATCCCCACGGCTTCAAGTCAAAGTAGCACAGCAAATGGGCAGCACAGGAGCCCAGTTGTGAGGCAGTGCTGAGCCACACTCGGGGCAGTACACAGAGCAGCAGTGAAGTGCGTTCCCTGCTGGGCTCATATGGTGTCTGCAGTTACAGATGGCAGCTGGGGATGTGGTCTTCTGCAGAACTGGAACCACAGTGATGGCTTTAAAAGTCCCAATGCACGGTTCCACCTGCATCTGCTCATTCTGATTTTTACTCACATTGCCATATTGTGGGGTTGGGAAATCACAGTGCAGAGAAAAGTCAATAAAAATTCAATTCAGAATAATAGTACTTCGCAGCTTAGCACTACAGGGGTATTATTAGCTCATTCAGTGTTATGACAGTTAATGCAGCAAAATAAAAAACTGAATTTACGCATTTACACATTCAAAGTAAATCAGCCAACAAAAGAAATAATCTATCATTTATAAAATCAAAGAGTTGTCCTATTACTGTCATGGTTTAACCAGGTCAATAACTTATCTCAAATGAGCGTAATCTTACAGAAAAAGATTTATCAAGATTTTCTAGAACACTACTTGACAAAGTTACCATTCAGAGTTTTTTGCTTGAACCTCTCCAACCCATTCGTCCTGTCCCTCATCTCCTCCCAAGAAGCATCCTACCTCAGCTATGAGGAACAGAAATAAACTGTACACTTCCTATCTGAGGACAATGGTTGTCCTCTGCTCCCCACTGCATTAAAAATTCTGGCTTGAATCTTTTATGACAAAAGAAACTAAAACAAATACTTCCCTCCCCCCATAACTCTTAATTAATATACAATGTTGTTGTTTACATCTTAATATTTGTCAGCCTACAAGACCAGACCTTGGTTAAGGTAGGAAGTAGCTATGCTCTGGAAGCAAGTAGTGACAACAACTGCCATAATCACATGGCTGTTTTCAAAATTACCACTGGTAATGACTGTTCCTGTTTGGTGTGACTTAGAGATACATTTTAGCTGAATAATTCATAATTCTGAACAGTGGAATGACTTTCTGACCCCATTATGCAGCAGGCATATAGCATCATTCACAAGTAGCTTAGCAGCACAGTGCAGCCATGTAGGGTCCCATGTCTCAATCCTGGACATCACAGCATATGGCTCTATAGGTCATGCACCTGGCTCCAAAGTCTCAGCAGGAGGTCTTGCAGAAGGCACATGAAAGAGCAGATGTTAGCACCTGGGAACACACAGCAGCCTAAAATCCATTCCCACCTCCCTCTAGCAACCTTTGGTCACAATGGCAGTGAGATGGAATAATCTACCAGCCAGCAGCTGATGGAGAGGATTGCCCTTCCTTCCTCTGTGTGGTGTTCTCCAATGTGGTAAGCACATGCTGAGCTTCTAACTTCATTACAGCACATGCAATATATGGGCTGACTTTGAGAAGCTGCTGTTCCATTTTCCAGTCCAAGGATGATGTGCAAGTATAACACTTTCCCCTTGTTACCAGAAGGAAATTTTTCCTAAGGTACTTTAACTTGTCTGAATGACAGATTCAACCATCTGATACAGATTTGACATCAACTGTGCAGTTAGAAAAGTGGAAGACTACCTAGCTTGCTAATGCATTATTTTATCATCTTCAACAGTGGCTCTTAGAAATGTCTATATGAACAGCATTTAAAAATTATTTTTTCCAAACAATTTATGCTTAGTCCCATAGAGAAATGAGTAAATTTCTGTAGCAGTCTTTGTTTGTTTAGGATCTTTGTATCTCATTTCCTCAGTGAAAGGAGGAAAGTTTTTTTTTTCCCCCCTCTACTGATTGGAATTATTCCCTTTTTTCCTACTTTTATTTCATTTTCCCCACAGCTTATCATACCTAATGACCAATGATGTGCCTCAGTATCAAAAAACAGATTTAAAATACTAATTCTACAAAAGCTTCTACTTGTTGCAATGTTTTAAATACAAAGTATTGAAGACAGACATTGTTAAATGGTTCTTCACATTTTTTAGACTCCTGTGATCAACATGGAGCAAAAGGGCACTTTTCAGGGGATTTCCAATCTGCATTAACTTTTTCCATTACACTGCACTATTGTGACACTGTGTGTGCCATCCAGAATCTCTGAAACAGACTTGCTGAGTTTAAATACAAATTAAATCAATCCACATTAAAATATAAAGTAAGGTCTGCAAAAAAAACCAAGACACATTTTCTGCAAGGGGGGCCTTGCAAAGACAGCAGTACCTTACCAGGGTGCATTTATATTTAACCCTAAAAACCAGAATGTTTCCACATCTTACAAAACCTAGGGCAGCAGAACGTTTGCTCTACTCACAAGCTATGCGGACAGATGCCTTCCTGCTCTTTGAGGTCCCTAGATGGCTCCATGCAACACACTGACACCAGTAATCTTCTGGCCCGTGGAAATCTTCCACCTGCTGCCTCGTCACATTGATGAACACCTCTCGAACTTTCAGTCCTGCAGGAAGAAAGATACAGAAAATGAGCTGCTACAGGCTGTCTTACTTGGGCATAAAGCTAAGGGTAGCTAAACCTGTTCTTGTAATTAAACAATTCCATTTTTAATCAAGGCAATGCTTTAATTGCTTTGATGCTAATATATCACCACTAATTAAATCCTAAAAGCTGAGTAAGTCATAATGCATTGAGTTAGGAGAACTGCCCATCCATTGTGGTCTTTGCCTGAATACATCACCTCCCTCACAAACCTTGTCTCTTGTGTTTTTTTCACCCAGAATGTTTACCTGGAATTTTATAATAAAATATACAATAAAATTGTCCTCCCATCTAACCTCTCATTAACCTTGACAACCTTTCTGAAGTACCCTGGTAGAGCTCCATACAAGTCAAGCAGCCAGAACTATGCACATATGAGAGGAACTAATCAAATTCCCCACTGAATCCCAGCCTGGCTCAGCCACACTGCTCCACACCACAGCTCTGTCCAGCAGCCATTTCTTCATATGGGAGAGAAAAGCCACGCCTTGCACTGTGGCACAGAGAAAGCTCAGCTCTAGCCACTCCAGTCTGGAAGGAGGAAAAAAGAAAGGGAGGAGACTAAACTTCATAGCTCACAAATGGAGATGGTCCTTTTGCCACCCTGTCCTCCTGGGAAGCAAGTGAATGAGCCACAAAACTAAGTCGTGCTTTTCTTAACTTTGACAAGCAGGAGTGTTTATAAGATCAGATACCTTGGTTTCCCAAAGTATAACCTTGCTAAATTCCTCTGCAGTGCAATGTTGTTGTTGTCTACTGCAAATCCACTTGTTGATTATCAAAACAAATGCGTATCTCTTTCCTGAGGTAGGAACCAGTCACACATACAGAGGTGAGAAAAGGATCTAAGGGAATAGTCAAGGCTAAGCAGAAGTAACAGGATGGGAAAAGCCCTGTGCTTTTTCTTAGCCTGCTACCACTTTCATAACCTCCTGGGCACATGTGAAATTTAGCAGTATTGCCCTTCAGACAAAGCTTGAAGTTAAATACAAGACCTCAAGAAGCCTTGTAAACTTGACACCTTATAAACTTGGGATCTTTGCCTTATCTGCAACGAGATTTGCATGACAGCCCTGGGGAGAGGAAATATAATCCCAATCTAGGTTAGAAGGCATTGGAAATCATTTGAAAGAGCTAGTCAGAAAAAACATTAATTTGAAAATAGAAAACATTTATGCCTACTACTTTCTTCTTTCTCTTCCTGTGCAGTCCCAAGATACTTATTTCCCCTTCACTGGAAATGAATGAAAATTCAATCTTAAAATATTTCATGCTTGTGAAGTTTATAAAGCAGCAGGAAATTTCTATACACAAACTCCATAAAAATTGGCTTCCTCTTAATCTCAGGCATCATTAACAGCTGGATATTTCACTTCTGAAAGGCACTAAGAAGTCAACGAGTTCCTTTGTGTCCAGTTCTGGGCCCCTCAGTTCAGGAAGGACAGGGAACTGCTGGAAAGAGTCCAACGCAGAGCCACAAAGATGATTAAGGGAATGGAACATCTCCCTTATGAGGAAAGGCTGAGGGAGCTGGGTCTCTTTAGCTTGGAGAAAAGGAGACTGAGGGGTGACCTCATTAATGTTTACAAATACGTAAAGAGTGAGTGTCAAGAAGATGGAGCTAAGCTTTTTTCAGTGATGACCAGTGATAGGACAAGGAGTAATGGAGCATAGGAGAGGTTTAAGGTGAATATCAGAAAAAATTTTTTTACTGTGAGAGTGACAGAGCACTGGAACAGGCTGCCCAGAGAGGTTGTGGAGTCTTCTTCACTGGAGACATTCAAGACCCGTCTGGACACCTTCCTGTGTGATGTACTCTAGGTGACCCTGCTCTGGCAGGGGGGGTTGGACTAGATGATCTCTCGAGGTCCCTTCCAACCCCTAGGATTCTATGATTCTATGATTTGGTAAACAGGAGACATGAGACTCACTGGGGGTATTCACAGCAGAGGGACAGGGAAGTCAGACAAGCTTGAAATACTATAAAGCAATACAATTTTTTACTACTTTTCCAGTAGCAGGCAAAGGGGATTTTTACTTATTTTCATTTACCTTGTCAGCCTGCCTGGTTCCACCATGACACCTAAAGACATGGACAAACCTGTGGTAGCTTCCCAAGTTGTTTCAATAATCATATTAGTCACTCAAATCTTTATTCACTCTGTAATAAACAAACAGAGGTTTCCTGGTTGTTTTTATTTGAATTTCGGTTTGTGTTTTGTTTTTTTTTAAAAAATATGTTAATGCAGTTTTCAAGAAAACCATCTACAAAACGTCCCTTTATTTTCTGCCATGGTGAAAACAAGCCATTATGAAATAAATGCAGCACACTGAGCTCAGCAGTTCTGTCAGAAACTCCTCTCCTTGCTGACACAATGACTGCAAAACGCATGATGAAAATGCACCATCTCAATTTAAATATCCAACCTGCTCCAACAGTGATGAAACTGTGGGTCCTCAGTCACACAACCATTTTGTACAGTGATCTTTATAGGTTAAAGATAAGAGCAGCTACAGTAAGTTCCATTAGAGAGCACCTGAATCCTGGTGACCTGGCACAGCAGCTCTGAACGGGCTGGAGCTCTGGTATCCCACCACACCACAGGACACTGACACACCTCCCATACTTAGCTCTGGCAAATTGTGCTGTGTCCAGTCCCCGAATTAGCTCAACCAAAGCTGCAAAGCATCAAAGCTCCAGAGCCTCCAAATCCAAGTTCATTTGCAGCCATGTCCAACAAGGTTGCAAACCATCCACTTGAAGCCTTTTTCGATAAGGGTGTAAAATAGTTAAATCTTTGACAAATATTGACCTTTCTCAGCTGGGCTGTCTCCAGTCAGCTAGCCCAGCATTCCGTCAGCTGACAAGCATTTCTGGGCAGCCACCTGCATCCAACCTGCCTGTCAGCTCAGCACTGCTCTGGGTGTTGCTGCGAAGGTACAACTTCCGGCTCTACTGGAGTATCTCCAGTTATACTGCCATCCCAGTTATACTCCCTGGCACCAGCCATGAAGTACAGCTTTGCTGACAATGCTGCCCTTCGCCCACCTGGCTCTGGAACTGTCTTCTGAACTTTTAATTTATGAGCTGCTCCAGGAGTTTTTGGAAGCAGCAAACAGAAACAAGGCAATAAGAACTGTGTATCATACAGCTTCCTGGTGCATCCATGCTAACAGTGACACATCCTTTACTGGTACCAACTTCTGAGAAGCAGAAGCCATTTCTAGGCTCACTGGTACTGTAAAATTCTGAGCAGCTATCAGGGAATACAGGGAGTTATAGCTTCAGATTTACTAAGGTAGAGTATTATCCGGCCCACAACTCTTCCTTTCATTGACACGTTATTAAATTAATCCATATATCAACTTATATTTTCTGAAGTGACATTTAATGTGGTTTGAATCAGGCAAACAAACAGCACATGATTTTTAGAAGCTGGTGATTCAGCATTTTGAGAATGGGACAGGTAGGAATTCAGGTCCTTTTAAAGGTCTCCCAGTTTGCCAGTAGACTAAATACATGCATCCAAAAGAGCAGAGTCACAGAATTGTTGCAGTTGGAAGGGACCTCTGGAGAACATCTGGTCTTTGGAGAAAGTTATGTTTTGTATATGGAGAAAGGACACCTATTTTCATTTGGTTTAGAAACAAGTACAGAAGGCAAACCTATTGGGAACAGAAGCATATATTCTTCATTTATCATCACTATAATTCACCAACAAATGTACTCACCTACCCTTTGCATTTCAAGAAAATTGTTCATAGAAAATTACACAGAATGAAAAATCCATGCAAATAAAAACAGGCACATAATAAACAAGAGCAACATTTTACCTATGACTTGTATAACTCTAATAAGCACTGCAAGTCCAACCCTTTAAATTATTGTGCAAATTATAACCATCATCTTTTGTTATACAGTACAGCCTTACAGAATGTAAAATTATGACTGTGGCACTGATATGCTAATGAGCTTTCTGCACTGTTGGATGGTTTAGCTGCAGATAGACTAATGCTGGCAGCTGATGAATAATTGCTCTCCATGTACTAAACATAACAGAGCTGCACAGAACTTCAGCATTTGTCAGCTTTATTTGTTTAAATAAGAAAAACACTGACAGCAGTTATTGCTGCAATCCTTTTATTTATCTGACAAGAAGACTCTAGTTACTCTTAGCAGGTCTGATCCTCTGGTGAAACCAGAAGTTGAAATATTTGTAAACTAATTCTGAGGTGCATGCTGCAATGTTCAGGCAAGAAAAATATAGCAGAAGGAAATTAATCAAACTGTAATTATTACAGTTTTATCACAGTAGCATCTACTAGCCTAGGCTCTCACTTTATGAGGCAGAGTACATAGAGAGATTGAAGTTCCTGTTCTGCCACATACATGGAATAAACAGAAAAGGCAGACTATGCAGTATTACCTCTTTGCTGCAACTGAGGATAAAACCAAAATAATGGAAAATTGGATTCCATGTGCATCACAATGACAAAATATACCCACTCCCTGCTGACAGCTGTCCTTCCTGGCCCTTTATGTGCACACAATGCAGAGCTGGAGGTGAAGCCCAGCAGGACAGTGTGCCTTCAAGTGCCATTGCCAAGCACTTCGTGCACATGCCTGGCTAAGAGCTGGCTGGCAGGAATTAGTGGAGATGCTACCAGATATTTCTTGTATTCAGCACTAAATTTCCTCTTGTTTGGGTTTCTTGTTGTTACTGTTCACCACTTTCCTATACACCCCCTCAGAATTTTAAGCACATAACAAATAGGGGAAGGATGGAAAAGGCCAGATGCATTTTAATGTAGTTTAAGCTTCCTTTAGTGAGCACACCAGAACTCACCCTTTAACCAGAGTCCCCTCTCTTGCCATAAATTCTAGTGCAGTTTTTCACAGTTGGAGTCCACACAGAATGTAGAACACTGTGTGTGCTTGGTAACACTCATGTTTATGCCCCAGATTTGACTCCAGAAGTGAGGGCACTGCCAGTATGCACATGAATTCTAAAAACCCCCAAAATTTGCCTGTTTACTGGAGGATAAGGAAGAGTTCCAAAATCAGTTATGGAAATGGATGCATCATGGTGAGAGAATACTCCTGTCTGTCCTTCACTACACTGTATAGAGCCTGTACTGGCATTTGTGTGTCCTAAGGACCATTATGGTAATTCTTGGAACACACGGACACACTGAACTGTCTGGACCTTGCTTATGTTTAAAGAAAATACTTTCAGGGTTAGCTCTGTCCCTGGGCTAAAGTCAAACCTGAAAAAATTATATTCCAGATGCCATTTGCTAAGCCTAAGGCTCCGTGTCTCAAACATCAATGTTACTCATGTTAATTAAAAAAAACCCCAAAACCTAATGTTACTTTATCTTTTTTTATTCTGTTATTAATCCAAGGCTTAGAAAACATAATTGCAGTATTCACAAGACAGATTTTCATTAACCATATGGAAGAAAAACATTTAGGGATGACATTTCTTCTACATTGATTCAGCAGTGCCTTTAGAAGTAAAGGTTATGCCTATTAAATTATTTTCGAAGAGGTAACTGTAAAAATTAAAATTCATCCAGATTAGCATTTACAAAGTATTTAATATGAAATTTATTTAGAATGTGTCACTTAGAAAGAATGCCAAACACCACTTCAGGAGATGTAACTTCTTTTTAAATAGCTTTTTTTTCCTCTAAAAAAGAATTTCTTTTACTGATAGAGTTATACATACATTACTGTTTCCAAGACATGGAGTTGCCTAGCAATCCTCGAATTTCAAAAGGGGAGGAAAGCAATAACAAAACAGAATTGTAAAATTACAAGACACTGCAGTATTAAATTGCTTTGCAATACTTATCAAGCTGCTTCTAAATGAGAAAAAGTATGGGGTGTGCTTGGAGCATGATAAAATCTGTTGATAATTTTCAACTTTCTCCCTTCTCATTCTCTTCTTTTAGAGACACACTTTTATCCAAAGGATTTCTCCTACTTTATTATCTACCAAATACCACTCACTGCTTGGGGGTAAAGGCAAATTTCTACCACCACGATGGTGTTTTTTCAGATTTCATCCTGACAGGAATTTCATAAAAGCCTGTTTCTCTGTTTCTAGTTGCTACTACAAATTACACCACTCTTTCCCTCCCAAATGGTTTGTTTCTTTCAGAAGGCTCACTGTGTATAGTTAGTTTTTGGTCAGGCCTTATGTCTCCCCTTGGGAAAGTTGGTGGTGCACATCCAGTTTGTTACTGTCTCTGTGTAACACTTCCTAATCTGCAGTCATTTTCATTCCCTTTGTATCCCCCATTCAAACTATCCCTCCTCTGCCAGGATCTGTATTCCCCTTCCCTGTAACCAGCTGCCCCACTGTGCCTCCTACCAGAGCTGCAGGGCTGTGCTCAGGGCAGAGGAGACATCAGAACATCATCTCTGAACTGGAGCTGGTTCCCATCCCTTCAGCCCAGGGCAAGCCTGCAGCTATCTGCTAAGTCACACAACTCTCCTCTGTGTGTACCTCTGAAAGAGATCTCCTGTTCTTTACTCTGCTTTTTGCATTGTTGATAGACACTGAGTTCAGATCTATCTCCCAAAGGACACGAGCCCTTACCTGTAGCCTCATCCATGCTTTCCTCAGACACGTGCTCATTTTGATGGACCCATTCACCATTGCACTTGAAGAAAATCTGCATAGCTGGCATAGCTTTACAGCGTAAGACAATGGGGTTGCTTTTTATAATGTAGGCATCATCTGGTTCCTCCATAAAATGAGGCAGTGTTCCAGGAGCAGATGGGATAGACTCTGGAAGGGCTTCACTGTTATCATTTCCTGAAAGGGAAGGAAAGGAAAATATACATTTTTCATGTTGCTGCACCATTTGTATCATCTCATTTAATTGATTAAGTATCAGTTTGGAATTTATTAAAAACTGATGTTACTAGAGAAGCCCCTGCAGAACTCAAGAGCTGTGAGGATTGTGCTATGCAAGGAATTGGACACACACAAAACTATAAAATAATGTTAAGTGTAAGAACTGTCAAGAAAATTGACAGAAAAGAAATATCAGAATCATCAGACAACTGCACCATCACTACTGCCAATTTTATAGATGGTGAACTGAGGCACAGAAAGATTAAATGAGTCACCTAAGGTCATACGGGAAGTCTGCGGAAGTAAAAGAAACTGAACCTTATTCTGGTGAGTGACAGCCCAGTGCCTTAACCACCAAATCTTCCTTTCTTTCACTGACTTTAATTTCCTTTAGACAGTTGCTGCGGATTTAACAGGGATCAGAGCGTTAACCACAGAGAAATACACTGATATGAACAGCATTACTGCAGCACTCCAGCAGCAGAATAAGCAAACTGTGATTTCATACCCACTTACAGGAAATTTTCAATATGCTTTTACACTGGTCCCATTTACTGCAGCCCCTTTTAAGGTGATATAAAAGCGGAAAAATGGTTTCTGTAGGGCCAGAGATAGTGAGCTCTCTCAGTGTGTAGCTCAGCAGGCTCCAAGGGCATTTGCCCAGCAATGGGCAAGCCAAGGTGTCTTATTTCCTGAATTCCTGTGCTTAGACATGAACATGGAAGCATTGGAATAGAAGCTTTTCCTTTAATACACCTCTTCTAATTGAGCTGCTGCTGTCAAACCCAGGAAATTCCCACTGATTTTTAGCAACGCTGGGATTTATTTCAATAGTTTGTCAGTTTTGTAAGAAAATTCAGAAAACGGCAACAAAAAGTCAGAAGGGATCAATTTATGAAGTCAGATTAAAGTACTGAGCACTACAGCATAGCCAAATGGCAATGGAGGGGGACGTGCAGATGAAGGGAACAGAGTATCAGAGGGAGAGGAGTAGCTGAGGGCAACATCTATGTGATTGAACCAAAACCAATTAAGTTCGAGGAAAGGTAAGTTACAATGTTATGAAGGAAATCTGAAAACCTTCACATGTCTAGTAGATTATGGAATGATAAGAACATACTTTGTCTTCAATTTCTAGTAAAAATAGGTATCTCTCTCAGCACTCATTTTATCTGTGTGTGCAAATACACACTGTGTGCACTGTGGGATCGTTATCGTTTTCAAGTGAGCTCAATGTTTTAAACTACATTCACAGTGTACTTTGTAAAATATTATCATAATTTTTAGCCTTTTAATACTGAAAATTTATGCCAATTTCCATCTTGTCAATCTTCAGTAATACTGTGTCCCTGCAGGCTTTATTAAATCCATGCTTTATAGGAAATAACAAAAATGTCATTATAAGATTGTGTAGAGGCTTGGAAATCCCATGATCCCACCAAAGCTTTGAGTGCTTCACAAGGCAGCAACACCCCTCTGTTCAGAAAGAAGAGTGGACAATTTTACAAGGAATGACCCATTGTTATTCCACTAAATTTGCTATTTAAGCAAGGCACAACGGATGAAATCCCAGCCTTGCTGAAATTAAGGGCACAATTCTCCTCAGAAGTGGAATCTGCATTTAAATATATGTATTTACCTTCTTGTTATGTATGACTGACGAGCACCTGAAAACACCAAATTCTACACCACCTATGAGATTGCCATGCCTTTGTCCAGCTCACCTCACCAACAGATAAACGGAGTGAACTCCTCCATATGTTGACCAACCAGACTGCAGTGACACCCAGTTCATGTGTCGCAACATCTAAAGTTTTGCATCATAACTATCTAGTGTGATTTATGATACACAAGAGTTTTCTACTGGTCCCTTTATTATGCTGAGACAGAAGAGTCACACAACAGTATTTGGATTTTTTAACTTTAATCTTTCTTTTGTGTATCAACTTTTTTGTACCCCAACTTGTATTCAAAATAATCTGAAAGCCTTCTGAACTTGGCATATTGCTCTGATTTAAAATTATTAAGGTTTTTAATTTATAACTGTCAGTTTTTAAGATTCAGGCCATTCATAGTTAACAGAAAAGTGGCTGTTTTAATGCAATAGTGAATGACAGAAGAGCAAACTATGAAACACAATTCTTGTATTTTTCATTCCTGGAAAATTACCTTTCGGGAAGTGCTTTGTGTTTTATGTTCTGCACACTAGACCAAGAGGGACTTTAAATCTTTTTATGACAGTAATAGAAACAAAAAAGAGGAAAAAAAAAAAAAAGGAAAGTTAGGAACAAACACTAAATTCTTATATGAAATAACTACACTGCTGTTAGTTGTGAGATCACAGTAGAAAATCTTGACAACAAGAGGCATGAATCCTTCAATATTCCAAACCTGATTAGGATCTAATTTAGATGTTAAAGTGAGATTTTAAAGCAATGATAAATCCTGAATTCTAAATTATTATTTTTTTAATTTAAGAATTATTTAAAATAAGTAAATAGCATTACTTTCTATATTAAAAAAACCTAAACAACCAATCCAAGTTAGGTGTGTCCCAAACAAACCAAGTAACTTGCTGGAAATAAATATGAATAATCCTTTTGTAACAATCACCCTCAGAAGACAACGGCATCCTCTAATGCTGCCCATCAGGGAAGGTTTCTTAAGTTTCTAAACACAGTCCCTTTTAAATGTTTGTGGTCCAATAAAAACAAAGCTCTAGACAAAGTAACAAACATGATAGTTTCCTCCCACTCTCATTAAGCATTCTTGAGATCAGAGGATCCCTGCTTTCCCTTTATGCTTGTGGGATTTTGTTTTTGTTGAGTTTTTTTTCTAATTTACATTACTGCCCTGATGACTGTTCCTCTCCTTCATTAGCTGTGCTGGCAGGGGGACAACAGCCATTCTGATAGAAAAGCATTCCCTCTAACTTCCTGGCCTTACTCAGAAGTTCCTCCCCCTTTGCTTCCTTTTTTCAAGTTCCCTGAATCCATAAATGAGAGGATGAAAAAAATTCCTATTACAGAATGCCTAACTTCCTTATGTGTGGAATGGCTCTCATAATAACATCTGAGGCATTATTAAGTCAGTGACTCTGTGAGATTTGTCTGTTTTTTAATCAGATGACCCTGTCCCTTATGCAAACATGTGGATTTTTTGGAAGCCATTCAGATATAGATGGAAATAGGAGATCTTGTTGCCCACATTAAATCCTTTAATGCTTTTGTTATTTCCTCTAGTACACGGATTTACTAAAGCCTATGGGGACGTGGTATTTAGCAAAGATTGACAATACAGGAACAGTGGGAATGGTCAGTAATAAAACATGCATGCTGATGAGTTTCACTGCATAATTTTTCTTTAAACTTTATACATTGAAGGAGAATCCAATTTTTACTTATTCAGCACTCCTGGTAAATGATACAGAACTGCTTAATTGGTATGAGTGCCAGAGAGCACCCACTGCACAGCCATTTTCATTTGCCAGCCAAATCTGTCTCCACAGATGATACAGACGTCTGGACAAGCCAAGTGGCACTAACTGATGTCCTGTGCCAGGCTCTGCAGCCTCAGGGTCAGTGGTACCACAGTGTTTCCTGCTTTTTCTACTCCAGCCTATTCCCCAATTATATAATTTGTAAGCTTAAAGAAACACTTCAAATGTTTTTTAATGTTTTTAACTGGGTTCCTGGCTGCTTCTGGCTACTGTACAGCATGATGCCAGGTCTAGATTTACGAGTTAACACATCTGCATGGACCTCCAGCACCTGTGGCAATACACAGATTTCCATAGATATTATCCATCTACTATGCTGATACTACATGTGTTTATACACTACAGACTTCTTTCAATATAAGTCATTTTATCTGTGCAACCTGACACGTAACTGCACACAAAGGGGAAATTACCACACAAGCTGTTTGGTCCTCCTTTTCTCCACAAACACATACTTTTCAGCAAGTTCAAGAAAAACTTCTTAAGATCAGTAAAGGAGAAGAACTAAGTAATGTACTTGATTGGGGATTAGGAAAAATAGTCTCTGATATTCTAAAATTCAATTATGTCCTGTGCTGCATGTAGTTTATATATAATACCCTGGGGAAGAAGAAAATGTTCAATAACTGTTGATGAGTGCATGACAATGATGCAAAACAATGAGTAAGGAAAGCAGCACTGCTTATGTTCAGACACGTTCAATACCCAGTGTTCCTCTCCAGTAGATTCCACAAAACAATGATTTGCTGAAATTATGAATATTTAATTCAGTAAATGAATATATTAAAAGCAGCGTGGGAAGAATGTTTGCAGAAAGGAAATGTGCTTATACACCCATTAGCACACTCTGCATCCACGGGTGAGAACTACCATGTTGGTAAACTGTTTCTCATTATATATTTTCCCACAATTCCAGCAAAATTTCCATATGAGGTTTAATGGATACATAAAATCTGGATGCAATTTATTCAGTAATTCACTGGGGGGAATTTTTGACATTATACTCTTCTCTTGGTATGATCTGACAAAGCATGGCTGTGTTTGCTTGCATTTGTGTTACTGTGAATTAAGCCTCCTTTATTTTGGTAAATGAACCATGTTGTAAGAAACTGGACATTAGGCTGCAGGTGAAAGGTATGGAATTAAGAACTGTTCTTCATGTGACTTCTGTGCCTAACCAAACATGACAAGATAGCTGAAACACCTTCAGGCAAATGAAACATGGAATTGGAACTGAAGCATGTACATTTATCAAATATATACATTTAGGGTAATTTTTCTTTCTTCCCTGAGATATTTTGTTCACTTTGCATTTCAGTAGTGCTTGAAATCATAATTAGGTTGCCAAGACAATATCCCGTTCTTATAAGATAATAATAAAATATCAAAGTGGAAGAAGATAAAGATGCCACTGATACTAGAATTGAAATAATTTTCTGATGAAAACAAAACAAACCAGTGGCAGTGCAAGTCTGTAGAGATAATGATACAACAGTAATGCAAAAATGTCAGTGCCAACACAAGCCTACATTTACCATTTCCTCTCTAGGAAACTGCACAATGCTGGTGGAAATCCATGTGATTTCTGCAAAAGCATCTCTCACCTACCCACTCCTCTCTAATTTGCACACCAGCACAGGGGGTGGCTGAGCAGGCTTGTGCTGCTCATGGAGGGAAATCTGCCAGAGCAATACCTAAGAATTCAGGCAAATTTCTCATCTTAACATTTCAGTACAAGAAAACTCACTTAAGGAAAACTTCCCACTGCAATGTGACAGCTGTCCGCGTGTCAGATTATTTATTCACCAAAGAATAAGGCTTAATGAACCAAACACAAAAATAATTACCAGTTACACCTGAGAGACACACAAACTAAGGGTATTCTGGGCTCCCTGTGACATCAAGGCAGAGACAACCAAGAATTACTAAGCAGACTAATTTCCTTTTGAATAAAAAATACCTTTGAAAGTAGCAGATATCAGAATAACGTGTATTTGCTCTGGTTCTCTCTGGTTTTGTTTATTGCAACTGTAGTTTTCAGAGTTGTGAAACACAAATAAGATAAGCTAAAAATCAAAGAAATTCATCTTACATGATCAACTTTGCTTTGTTAAAAAAAAAATTGCTAATATCACAGTGAGGATTCTCAGCTGGCAAAATCATATTACAGCTAAATTATTTCTACTCCATTTCCAGAATGGACTGAACTTCATAGCAAAACTGGTGGCTTCAGTGTCAAGTACCTACCAAAAACTAGAAAAAATACCTCTCTTTTTGATGACGTTTTTGTACCCAGGAGTAAAGAAGACTAATAACACAAGTTATTGATACAGGAGCATTCTGCCAAGCAGAGAGATGCCTCTGCAACCCAGTAATACAGCTGTTTATTGATTTTTTTCCACTGGATATTCACCTACCCTACAGGGAGCATTTCTCCTGCTTCTAAGTTACAAGTCTGAGGTAGTTGCCACTTCTATTTTTAAGATGCTCTCTTAAATACTGACGTCTCCTCGGATGCCCTCTTGTGGGGAAGTTGAAGTAAAAGTTCCAATGAACGGACCCTTCTGACTCCCTTTCTGTGCTGATGCAATCTGCTCCACTGATAAGGTGTGAGACCTACCAGCACTTGAAACACCGAGTGTGAAACTGAAAACCCACATACCTTAGCAACTAAAAGAAAAGGTGTTGCATTGAACAAAAGGGAGGCCTGGTGAGAAATCAAGGATTGCTTAAAACCATACTATAAAACCATGATCATGTCTGTGCTTCACACCTTGGCAGACAAGGTCTCCTAAATTTTCAGCACATGCTGAAAGTCACAAGTTCTCTCTCCAGATCTCAGCAAGCCCACCTTTGATATCAGTATATTAGTTTCATCAGACCCTCTTGCTTCCTATGGATATAAAGTATAAACTTCCAGCAGCTGTACCGTAACCCTTCCCATCAAATATTTGGGCGACAAGTGGAAAATTGTTCTGCCAGCTGAGGAAGACAAAATCCATTCCTCTGGGCAATTTTCTGCAATGAAAACTCAAAAAAATGAATGTGCAATAAGTTGTGGAAATAAATCTAAAATATTATCACAAAAAAACAGTGTGCTCAGAATCTTTAGCTGCAAACTAACCCTGCTTATCTGAATTTTAAAGAATCTTATTTCTTCTCTGTGCATAGGACTAGATTTTAAGCTGGATGCTTTTCCTTGGAACTATTTGTTATATACCTGGGGTTTTTTTCCATTTTGCTTGCTTTGAAATACTCTGTGGCTTCTTTGATAATTACTTTTTTTTTTTGCATGCATCAAGGCAGTCTGACAAACAAACCTAGGAAGCACCCATTATCTATCTAATTTTACAGAAGAGTAAGCAGTCAGTCTGCATATGGACTATGTGACTAAGAGCAAGCCATGAAACCAGGAACCAAAAGCCACAGAGCTGTGTTCCAGCACTTAGTAAAAGCATGCCAAGCTGCATCCTCTGTTATTTAGAAGGCTCTCCAGCTTATTATCAGGAGAGGAAGAGTCAATGTATACTGTAGAAATAAGTTTTCTTAATAGGATTAAAAACCAAGATAACTGTGAAGTATAATATACATACTTCTAAAAGCCTGTTCATCTCTTCACTTTAACAGCCTTTCCTACTTAACTTATGTCTACAAAGCTGTAAAAGGTTAAATGATTTTTTCAAGAGCAATAAAACAGACTTGTAGAATAAAGTCCCAGTGAACAAAAGACTATCCAGGCTCATGAGTGGTGAGCAGAACTGTCTGGAGAATGACAGAAAGACCTGTCACAGTTGTAAGCAACTGAGTGAGCCTGTGTTAATAACTTACTGCTCCTTGGTCAAAACCCCATGCTAGCTAACCGTGTGCACACAATTTCTCCATTAAAAAGCAAGGCATCGTGTTGGTTTGAACACCTATTCTTCTCACTGACAAGGAGCACACATGGAATCCCTCAACCAGAACTCAGCAGAAAAGCTCTGCTTCCTTAAACCATTCTGATTTCTTGTATTTCTCTGGCCAAACCCCTTTTTTCTCCTCTCACTTCTCACAAATAACAGCAACACTATCATCCTAATGTCTTCTCACACAGAATCTATTTGAGAAAGACCCTATGATGTCAAAAAAATCTGCTGCATTCCTTAAGAATATTGAGTACTGTTCCTTTAGCAAGCAGGACTTCTTCCACATAAAGGATTTTCACACTAGTAAGTGAAGCCATTTTCTCAATCCTCATTTATTCCATCTTCTTTTTTAATATCTTGTGAGTTTTAGCTAAGGGCTGTATACTTTCCTTAAAACCCATAGTTTTTGTTTAATCTCTGTGCACTAGGCAGAAAGCTGAATTTAGTTATATATGTTTAATTCTATAACATAGAACAAAGTTTAAAAGCATCACACCTTTATCCACAAATTCCAGCCTTAAATCTCTGACTCTTTTATCAAGCAACCCAAGTAAAAAGTACTTCCTCAGCTCTACACAGGGCTACTCTTTCAGAGTATCTTTCAGATACCAGTTCTCCAACTGATTGCTTCACCTACACAGATCAAGAGTGAAAGCAGTCACCTGTCACCATCTCCACCCATTCTTAATCCTGACCAGAACTACCATTTTATTCCTGCTGCCAAGTCCCAGAGGAAAAGGAAAAGGAGCCCTTTTCACTAGCACCGCTTTCCTTCTAGAATTTAATTGCTGGGCTGACATTGTTGTGCCCTCTCTTCAGCCATTTCATGAGAAACTTACAGTTCAATGAAATTCATAAAAATAGCTCTCCATAAGCCACATTGTTAATGGGTTGCAGGAGGGTAGGGCATTTATTTTCACCAATGAGGATTAATATGTTCATAAAATATTTGTGGTCTTTTCTATGCCAAGAGAGATGAATGTGTTATCCTATTGTAATTCCTTATGTATTCTAAATCTAAGCTAGACACATTTATTAAAATGATATATTGTATTTATTAAATATTAAGTGGATTACAAACTTGAAGAATCTTTCATACACTCATGCATTTATTTAAAATCTAGATTTTTTTTATTTAAGCAGTATGCAAGGAATATAAATTTTTAAGGGCAAAAAGATTCTCCAGCATTCTAAATAGATTAATCTGTAACAAAAGGTCTTCCAGCATGCAAAGTATGAAGATTATTAAACCAGAAGAAATAAATTACTTTTAAAATGCTATGGGAAAATACATGGTACTACTGGACTTGGCCTTGCAAGTAGAATCAAATGGATGAGGACAATTATTTACCTTCACCTAAGAAAGAGGACTGAAAAGACCAAAACCTCAATAGATTATTGACTGACCTTAAAAGGCCCCTAAAATTTCCAGTATGTACCAAATACCTACTGCCACATGCTGACTATGCAGGGTTTGTCTGCAATAGCAACAGCATTGCCTATACACATTCTAACAATGGTTTCCTGGAAATACCTCCTATTTATCATGGAGGTGTAGGGAGAGAGGGGGGCGGCCACGTATTTCCAGACCATCAGATGTGTCACCTTTGGGGTTGATCATCTTTGGGATCAACAAATTGCCTTGAAGGTTCAAGGTTGTTGCCTGGGATACTCGGCCTGTTTCAGGCAACAAGAAATGAATTCTGAATAGATTAACCAATATCATTTTAGTAACTGATGTTCCGTGCTCCTCAGAGGGCTGCCAGCTACAATGGTTGCCTTTAAAAAGTCAAATACTTACTTACAGTTCCTACACTATGGAACAGGTCTTCCAGGCAGCTGAAGAAAGTCACTGCTACAATTTAGCACAGAAGCACAAGATAAAGCAGGAGACACAGAACTGAGGGAGGCTTCTCTGGAGTGCTCTCTGTGGATATTCTGTATATTTAGATGGTATCTCACATTTACATTGAAATCTATACCAGATTTCTTTAGTAGACTGATCTTTGGCACACAAAGGCAAATAAACTATCTAGTTTAAGTTTAAATTGAAGAGGTTTTTTTTCCACAAAAGGACATTTTCACAGATTTTAAATTATATTTTTATTTTACGTATTAAAACGTAGCTTGGTTTTTCAAATGCCTGTAACCCAGAAAAGGAGCTAATTAGAACCAAAATAGAGTAAGGCTAAAATGTTCATTTCTATCCTCAACAATGAAGGGAAAATAGTTAACTCTTTCCACCTGTGAGAATATTAGGAATAAAACCGCAATAATTACTTCGCTAATGATACAAAAAGGGCAGCAAAAAAAAAAAAAGTAACTTCTTGAATTCTGTTCTAGGATAACAATTCAGCAACAGGAAGTGAATTATGTTAGGATAAAGTTAATGTGCTTATTAACATATAAGTCAAAGGGAAATGATCATAACATAAGTAATGTGCTTTTAAATATCACCAACTCATTTTGATTAGGACCCAGCAATTTGGAGAATATATTTGATCCCAAATCTAATCAGATACATAGTAACAGCTTTAATCTGCTGCCCTTTGTCCCTGCTACCATCCCCCAAGGACTGAAATCAGCTTGAAATTACGAGGATGGGATTCTTCAGCTGCTAGAACTGCTCGAAAGACACTCCACCTGGATTGCTCTCCCTTGAGCAGCAAGGCTGTAAAAACCATTTGGATCAACTGCACTGTGATAAACCAAAGACAGTAACTTCCATGGGAGAAACTAACCTGACATAAACTAAAAACTCCAATTTGTCCACAAATAATGAGTGGAAGCTAAGATTTCTCCCAAGTACAATTACTGACTTAATGTATCTGCTTATCAAACCCTGGACCAAAATTCGGTACCTGCTGATGCAAGTACTTCTAGCTCAGCAACAAAGCAATAATAAATGTAATGAATTCACACCCGGTTCACAGTTGCACCTGTGGTACAAGGCTTATTCTTAGCTACAATGGTATTTTATTTCCTGTATGAGCCACAGAGCTCTATTCTCCAACTTAATTCACCAATCAATTGTCATTATTAAGGCTAAAGGCATTGATGTGCCCAGCTACCAATTCAGCTGCTGGAGGAGATGCTTACTGCAGAGCTATTCACATTCTGCTTCAAACTGGACTACAGACAAGTTTTTGTTTTGTTTGGAAGCAAGTAATAAGGCTGCTGTACAACTGCTGATAATGCATTAAAAAAGGGGGCAAAAATAACCCACACATATGCCAAACTGCTTTTCTCTTAAAACTACTGCAGCTTCAAAGCTGTTCTGCAGATAATGTCAGTTTAATTTCTTTTGTAAATGTTTGAGGGGGGAAAAAATCACCTTTCTTCCTCCACCATCACGTGATAATGCACACAATTCTTGACAACAGATGTTGCATAACAAAGCACATTAACGTTGCTCTTGGCTGGCAGCACTGGAAAGACAGGCAGTATTTGTTTAATGCTGTGCTTGTCATCCCAGCAGAAACTCTGCCCAGCCTGTCCATTTAAACTTCTCAAATCCCTGCATTCCAGTAAGAAAGGTATCAATGAACTGATAGTATTAAATACTGAGGGCACATGATTGCACCAGAGCCAAGAACAGAGAGTAGCACCCAACACTTTGAAACAGAAAGCTCAAGGGATCCTTATTTTTACGAAGACTGATATTTGCATTAATAAAGCAGGATTTGTCTTCAGCTACAAGACACCTCAAAACAGAGTTTCTAATTAAGCAAACATTAACAGCAAGTCTTATTTTTTTTTTCTAATGCAGATAAAAATAATGTATGGAGATCATACTTGAGATTTTAAAAGTATTCTAGAATTGGATGTTTTCATATTAGAAGCTTCATAGTGATAAGTACTATTATTTATCTCCTATTTTTTTGACAAAGAGCACAGGAACCTCAGGATTTGTGCTGAACCAAAGATTAAAAGCTCATTTCTTCCCTTGTCCTTAATATTTGGCTAAAACGTGAACTAATACAATGAGAAATGCCTTGAAAGTGGTGAATTGGTTAGATGAAAGTTACTATAAAGCCAGGTCAAATTACTCAGTCAGAAGTCTCATTCAGGAACTTGCTTGCCTTAAGATTAGTTAAGCTGCACCACTGTGGAAGCAAAGCCTGGTTTGGCACTAAAACCTCACAAGATCTTGTTTGGATCCAAAGTAATACAAGGCAGCCGTCCCAACCCCACGTGGATTTATATATTTTTATATATATACATCTAGAAGTTGTGATAACTAGGGATAAGATAAAGATCCTGAGTGGTGTGCAGAGTAATGTAAGCATATTGACCTTCTGTTCAGAAATAGCTCTTATGCCTACGTGCACTTCTAATAGCAGCTAAAATATTGTTCCCATTTGAAAAGTTGGCATTTTTTATTTTCTTCTTTTGCCTTGCACCATAATGTTGCTGTGAATCAAACTCAAATATCAGTCACTGTCATAAGAAAATTATAGCATGAAAAAGTGAGTATGGTGTTTGAATCATTAATATCTGAACAGACAATAGCACAAATCCAAATACAAAAGGAACTTGCCCTCCCACATTTTCCCTTTTTTAGCCACAGCCAGTTACCAATTACATGAACCACACGGCTTCTTTGGGTTTATTTAAAGGTATTGTTTCATAAAGGTAGAAAATTAACTAGGACCTGTCCTGACACAGTGACTTTTCTGCCAGGTAAAATATATAACAAGAAACAGAAGAAGAAATAGTATTTCCTTCCTAGGATATGCAAGCAGCTCTCTCCAGCTCCTCCTTAGCTAACATAACCTCTTACAGTCCACTGTTACAGTCCAAAGTTGTACTAATAATTATACTTACATGCAGTTAATTCCATCTTTTGTTAAAATTCCTGTGATACTCCCTAAATATGGTAAAGAGTTATGCCTAATAATTCATCCCAAGAAAGTAAGCCATATTATCATTAAATAACAATTTTGTTCCCAGTACTAACAAGTACAACTTCTGGAAGAAACTGATTTGAAAGAGGACTCCCTAAATTAGCTCATCTGCTACTAAAAATGCCATGTTTCACCTAATAAAGTACTGTTCATTCCTGCTGCATTCACAGAAGACACTATCATTCCTGTGATGAAATCTGGGCTCAGTTAATCTTAATTACTGAGACAATGATATGGAAATGCTTGTTTGAAAAAAATATAAGCTAAGAGAGAAACAGAATTTTGTTCCTTCTAGTCTAATTTCAGAAAGCAAGCTCTTAAAGATACATCCTTTATTTTAATGCTGGTAGTTTTTAATGCCACTGCAGTCATGCATAGATTGAAACACAGTTTAGGTCCACTCAGTAACCAAGAGTAAGGCATCATGGTGTAATTGTCATGATCTGAGCCTTAAATCCCTAAGGAGCTAATTAAAATTGGACTAAAGAATGCTGGAGTTATTCTTGCCTCTTCAGTTGACTAAAATTTTATACTAAAATTGTTAACATTAGATATTGATATACATCACTCCAACTGTGACAGACAGTGCACAATTTAGATACAAGTTTAGATACTGCATTTCCAAATTCCTATAAAATACAGAAGAGCAAACCATGTAGTAGCTGTATTTGTGAGCATTTCTATTCCTTGTTGCACTTTACAGTAATTAAATAGAGATGAATTGATGACATTCTGAAATTTTATTTTACTGTGATTGGTGTGTGTGGGGGGGAAGCAACCTTTACCTTTCTCTGTAGCTAAATAATACAGTTTTGGAAGCTAACATTTATAATGCTTTTTCTTACCAAAAAAACCAGGAATTTCAAACACTATCCAGTTTATCAGTATCCAGTATCCCTCATACTGGGAAAGATCCAATTAGTAGGTATTTTCTACATACGTAGAGAGATTTGAACCATAGAGGTTTTTTAGATCTTTCTGTAAATATCAATCAAACAAACAAATGACATTCACATTTTCAAATATTTTAATGTGTGTTTGCAGCAAATGAATGCAGTATAACAAAGGGGGGAAAAATAGCCAGTGCAGTGAGCACTACAGTGATCTTCTTAAAGGGTTCTGGCTACTGGTTTTATACCTGTAGACTTTCGAGGAACTCCACTGCTTCAAATCTTTTATGAAACAGACACATGACCAGCTGCACCAGCTAAATGAAACAGAAACAAAGTGGGACAAGGATATAGTAAAATACACATCTTTCACAGTTCATTGGCACTGCAGACTGGTCAGCTCTTCATTAAACCACCTGCCATCTACTGGTCATTATTCACCCACAGAACTGTTACCCTTGGCTGTCATGCATGCAGCCTGAGCCATCTGCATCAGTACCGGAATTCAAATTCTGAAACAGCAGTTGAGAAAAAAACCCCAAAGGATAATCCAGAAACAAACACACACTTGCATAGTCCTGTGCTTCCTCTCCAATTAAAGAAATTAATTCTCTGAGTCAGCCATAACAGGGAAGGAAAGACTAGGCAACACAAGGAAAAAGAAACACTGGACACAGTTAGAATTAGTGTCTCAAATTAGCACAATTTATCTACATCCAATTGTACTCATGACTCGTGCTGCAAGTGAAAAATGTGCAATACAGTCAAGATGTGGATTGGCTTCATATTCACTTCTGCTGAAATGAGACATTTTCAACATCTGGCAGTTTCTTCTAAAGTCCCAAAGCAAATGGAACCCAATTAATCTGTGGTCTTTACTCATATTACTTCCTATTGACTATGTCAACTTAATTGGGAGTCGAAAGCTTGGATCCATTACACACCTTCCTCCTGCTCCTAAGTATCATGGAAGCTCTTCTCTCAATCTTAAATCAATCTAGGTTTTACTCTTATTCTGCTGAAAAGATCCTATAGTTTTATTAGCTGGGGTGACCAAGCCAAGACGTGCAGTGTCACAGCCTACGGTCAGCAGATGTGCTCTGGCCACTCATCATTTACTGCAAAGATTATTTTCAACTTTAATACCTTAGTGAATTTCAAGGTATGACTGGGGCTACTTTCCTACTTTTCCTACCCAATATAGCTTAAAATTTGTAACAGATATTAGTAAAAGATGTAATCTCCACACATACATAATTAAGAAAAAGCTTATGAAACATCACGTTCCTACAGGATCCCAGAATCTTAAGTCTTACATATAATAACAGTGGACATGAACAAAACCACAGACAACCTGCACACAGAAAGACATTACAGACAGATAAGATGAAAAAGATACATTTATGAGAATACAACTTGTGATCCTAGCATCCATGCAATTAAAACTGAAATATTAAAATGTTCTAGCACACTGTAATATTATATACATACACCTGTGAGGCATTTCATTTATTTGTTACTATAGTTCTTATAAGCTGCTTTCTGCACTAGAACATGATTTCTGTAGTGCCCTCCAGTTAATTGTTTTAACAAATAAATACTTTACAATTTGCTTACTTTTTCATTCAGATAGCTTTCAGTCAGATAGCTTTTCCTAAACCCTGGAAGAATTTAAGCAAAGATAACCTACCCTAAACAGAGAGAGTAAAGTTTTTTCACTTTTCTTGTGTACCAGTCTTAAAGAACCTTTAAACAGGAAACCTGAAGTCACTCCTCAACAGCCATCATGATCATGCAACACAGGCTAGAAATACCTGATAGATCCCCAGTCCAAGAACGTCAAGTTACTGAAGGACGTAACGTAGCTCTAGAGCAAACACCTCCCTCCTCAGCTCACAGTAACCCCACCAGGGATGAGAGGCCACTGAACAACAATAGCAACAGTCTCTGAGAAATGCACCTGGTTGGAATGGAGAGCAAACTCCCTGCAAAGAGCTGGTCCTTCTCATTGAGATACACTGAGGACTGTTTCCTCCTCTGGGTCTTAACAGAAGCTGGAACCATTTTTTACTGTCTAGAGCAGTATCAAAATACAATAAGCTTTCACAGAAAAGCTTTCAGCAGTAAAGAACCATCTAAGACATTCCAGATCACGGCTTTGGCAGATCTCTAGTTTAGCATCTCCTACCAAAATCTAATTTCTGTAATAAATTGGCACAGAATTTCTCATTCAGCTGCTTTCCAATTTTGGAAATATTTTTTTCCCCTCCCTTGTTTTTCCCTTGACAGTGAATCAGAATCCAGGGGCAGTAACATCCAAGTGTAATTCTGACTGAGCTATAAGTAACTCACATCAGTTTTCTGTAACTTTTGCTGCCTGGCAGCTACCATCCTAAAGGTGAACTTAAACTTCCTACAGGTGGGAGGAGAAAAGAAAGAACCCCAAAACAAAGGAAAGAAGAAAAACAAAAAACATCCATTTCAAAATACTCTCCCTCAAGAACCTCCTACACGAAAAGCCCCTACAGCTGACAGTTTTGTGCAGCACAAAGATTAATAATTTTCAAAACCTGACATTTTCCATCTGAATCGCATGCTACTTTGTGAAAAGTCTTTTCTATATCCTGCTCCATCCTGCTTTTCAAGGAGAAGGGCATTTTAGACTTTGTCTGCTTTTGTCATGTTAAAGACTGAAAAAGACTTACAGCTGTTGGCTCTGCAGCAAGTGGTTGATGCTGACAATATGCACTTTTGGGTGAGAATGGCGATCCATATTCTAATAGATTAGCCATTTATGTGCATCAGCTGCATTCTCTAGTCCTGAAATCTTTATCCTGGCATATACACACCTTGAAGCAATAAAACTCATCCACTCTCTTCCCCCTTTTTCCCCTCAAATCAGTTAAAGTATTCAAGTGTTACAGCCTACCCTTGCATCAATATCATTGTTTTCAACTTTGTCTGCCCATGTGTTTCCAAGTCATGGCACTAAATGCTGCACTTGGATCTTTTACACTGCAGAATGCTTTCCAAAGAAGCCTAAAGCTGACTGCTCTCTACTGAAAGCTCTGGCATCTCAACCATTTCCTGATGTCAAGAACGCCTGCATTTTGGGTAAGAAAGCATGATCCCCTTTGTAGTTTCAGCATTTCAGAAAGTGCCAGGCCAGCATCTTGGGGTGGGATTTTTTGATTGATCTCTAAAAGCAATTTTTAAAATTATTTTTTTATTATTATTTTTTTAATACCATGAATTCAAAACTTTGTCTGCTATTGCAGAAAAAGGAAAAAGAAACACCATGACCCAAAGTTTTTTCTGACAAATAAAGGCCCCTAGGTAAAAAAGCCACAGAGTGGTGATTTTCCTCAAATCTTGTCAGGGACTATTTCTTGCAGAGGACAATGCAGCCCCATCAGACTCCAATTCACAGTTCAATTTTTCTAAACTATACTTCTTGTCTAATGATACAGGATGCTACATTCTTCTTCCTAACTTATTCTAAAATTGCTGGTAATTTTTATGTTGAATAAGCCAAATGACTAAATCAACAAAGCACCCAATGTACCAGGTTATTCATGCCATTATGAGCTGGACTATTTCAATTTTGAAGCAGAGGTTACTTTATGGCTTGAGAGGCAGTGTCGTTACGTGTAACGCAACCTACAAACTGAAGTACTAGAGTAAATCAAAAATAGGTCAGAAATTGGGTCTCTGGTACTGAACGCTGTATATTTTTATAATGCCCATGACAGGCATGTATAACCCATAGCTAGAAACCATACCTGATAACACACTACTTACTTTTTTTTCTCCCTAAAAGGGGAGGGGAAGAGGGATATGTGGCCACCTTTGTTCACTCACAGCTCAAGAGCTGCTCTCAAAAAAACCAAACAGCAATATCAATCCAGGACACTTCAATTTCTTCCCCAATATGTTCAAAAGTTACAGAGTATGACATTAAAATCCACCTCCTTCAAACTCCACAAACATGATATTTAAGTTCAATTTCTAAATGTTAAGAGACATGGTGCTTTATTAACTATAATAAATGGCAACTTTCCGTTGGAAATTGGATGGATAAGATACCAATTACAGCTGTTCCCACTGAAGTCCAGTACAGCTGAGCTTTTTTTCATGCCTCACCTGCCAAGCCTTTCATTGGCAGATAAAGTGAAGTCCTGGGGAGGGAGACAATGAAAAACTGTAATGATCAGTTTGCAAAAGGAGAAAAGTTGCTGCTCTCCAAGAGAAATATCAGCACAACAATCTTAAAGCGCGGCTGGCAAGTGTCTAGAACCTTCTTTTCCTGATACTGTGTGAACAGCTAAAAATAGATTCAAACTGATGACAGTGAAACAGCATTACGTTTCCAATTTAGCACAGAACAGCACTCATACTGCTTTTAAAAAGTCAATGAGATTTAAGCACATGCTTGACTTACAACTCATGCCTAACTCATTTGCCAAGTCTAGTTAATCTGAAAGATTGCATTCTATCAGTGATTGATGCATCTGACCTCCCTAAAGCTGATATCATTTTATGACGGAATATTTAACTCCTAAAACAGAATTTTCTTTAGATACATGAGTGAGAATAAGAGTCAATATAATCCCTCCAAACACCTCCCCTTAAAACACAGGATTAGCAGCTTGGAAAATTGCAATGATGAAAGAGACTCCCAGCAACTTGTCTGTGCTATAATACTCAAAGGTCTTACCGCTTCCTAGCTTGATCCCACTGATCTTTGTCATAGGAAACAAAGAGAAACACAACACAATATATATACAAATACAATATATAAACCACAATATATTTAAAAAAGACAAGTAACTGTTACAAAAGTATGGCAAATCTATTCTGATGCTTAAAAACCGCAGTGAGTTTGTCATACACACACAGGTAGCTCTGCTAAATCAACAACTACTCGCAGATTTCACACTAGGAACTGACAATGGAAAGAAATTATACTGATAACAAGCTTTGTATTAATAATGTACAAAGCCTTTCCTGAAAATCTTAGTGTGTCAGAGACAGGGGCATTTTTAGTCATTTTTTAAAAAAAGCAGAACAAAGCATTGAGGTTTTTATCTTCCCTTCTAAACCAGCAATTTAATTTGATTTTCTTTGTAAACTTCAGAAATATTTGCTGGTTTCTGTATTTCCCAATGTTGGAAAACTCCATAAATATGCATAAAGAATTTTAAAATTTTTTCAGAGAAAGAAAAAAAATTACCCAAGTGGCCTCATACATGAGGCAAAAAGATTGGGCTTCAGTTTGTGGCTGTTGCCAAAGAGAAACTGAATGTGGGTTTGAGCAAGTGTCCTTTGTTCCTGAGCCTCCATTTCTGAGCTGAACCTTCAGCCTCTGTGGTTTTTATGTTGCAGCCTCTTCACAGTATAGCTCTCTTGTCAGTACAATGACTTGTATTGCTTAACACAGCATCCTGTAATTTAATTATATTTGGAAACTACAGCATACTGAGTGAGAAACCCATTATAGCAGTAAGAAAGGAAATGAGCACCACAGAGAGAACAGAGCAAATAATAGGCAGAAGTACAAAAAGCACAGATTTGGAGAAAAAAAATAAAAAATAAAAAAAGTATTTGAGTGGGGTTTTTTATTGTGTGGGTTTGTTTTTTTTAAAGCTGGGAATCTGCAGCCAGCTTTCTAACAAACTCTTATGAACTATGAACACAATACACTTCCAGAACTGTATTTTCTATGGGAAGTTCAGGACACTACAAACAATGCAAGATAAACAGACATTCAGCCCAGGAGCTGTATCAGTGAGTTGCTCTTAAGTGTACACACCATTTAAATCAGGAACTGAAAGAGAAATTGAAGGGAAGTGATTTGAAGTTAAAACCCCATCTCCACATTGCAGCCTTTTAGGGAAAGCCACAAAATTAAGGACTTTGTGCAGGGAAAAAAAAAAAAGTGTCACTTTTGTAGATGCGTGACCAACTAGGTGCAAACATGTACCACTCAAAACTATTACTTACAGCCAATTTCAACATTAGGAGCAAAGAAATAACATCTCTAACAGGCTTCACATGTTTAGGAGCACACACACATGCACACACTACAGTCAGAACGTGTTTCCTTATCTTTTACAAAAAGCACTGAGAAGAATGTGGAATTATTCAAGAACTATGTTCTCTATGATCTCCAAGATGAAAAAAAATCACTTTTTACTTCATATTGCTGTTTGAGTCATCTTCTCCTTAAGAAAAGCAGTATTATTAACCTAGTGTGTTTCTCATCAGCACTGTAATTGAAATCCCTTTTGTTCCAAGACTTTTAAGATCTATTTGTCAAGGCTGACAGCTCTGATGTAGCCTTGCAGTGAACATCAGTGTCTGAGAAAGGAATGACAAAACCATGAACTGTAGGAAAGAGCCAAAACCATGGCAAAGTGTGATATTTGAAAAAAGAAGGAAACAAACGATAGCTAGATTAAAATCTGCATTTCATGAAAAGAACTCACTAAAAAGATACAAAAACATTATGGAACACTGAAATGCTACATGTCACATCTGTTTAACAGATACTTTATAGATTTTATAAAATATACATACTTAAATCCATCTAGACATCTTTCATTCTAGATCTTGAATAATCAACAGGTACAAAGGAGACAGACATTTATAGAAGTGTAAAAAATAAGATACAGTCCTTGCCCATTTAGTAAAATTAGTGGTGTTGCTTTAGGCTGAATTTAAATACAAGAGTTTGGAAAATAAGCCCTTGATATAATTAACCTTATTACATTTTCACAGTGCTGTATTATGACACATTTTAAGTAGTTTTGTTAATCACAGAACTCCATAGTATATTTTGAGAAATGTAACCTATGGGCACAGCCAAGCCCATAACCCTTCAACTCATCAGGGTCTAATCACAAGCAAATAAAACAACTGCAGAGATTCTCACACACAGAGAAATCAATCGTGTATCTGAGGGAGCGCTACCTAGTGGGCACTCAACAAAATAATATTTTGGTAAGGTTTGGTAACATCTTTGTGTATATAACCATAGATCACATAAAAGCACAGAAATGATGGGCCAGATCCCTCTCTGGTAGGAAGTTCCACGGCTTCTTTTCAGTCAAGAACCAAATACACAGATATTCTTATTACCCAGAGGCAGGCTTATAGATTTATATCCGTCTATAATTGGCTTTAACACTAGACTTGACATTAAATCTGAAATCTGTGAGAATCTCCATTATCATACATACACAAGCTTGAGTGCAATCCAGCAGTTAGAGAAGCTGCCAGGACTCTACGTATCTAGCTGGGCTTGGACACTCTCCAATTACACCAAAAGCTGTTTTATCAATGTGAGAAGAATAAATCAGAGAAGATGTATTTCACCTTTTCAAAAGCCAAGCAATCAGCTCATCCATCATCTTCCATCGGTGAGAACTTCAGTAAATAGAAGCAGAATAGGAGCTGATAAAATATGCTTAAATATCACCCAAACCTTTACTTGCTGGGCTTTTAATTTGGTAAGGTAAGCAAGTGCCCTTCAGCGGGCCAGCACCCCAGAGCCTGCTGTGAGGCAGCTGCAGCGCTTAGTGCTGTTCTGCCGCAGGGATCTCGGGGCACAGTGAGCTCTAACGGCCAGGAAACATCCAACCCAGACCTCCCTGCTGCTCAGTTTCTAACATTAGAAGGTGCATTTGGGGGTAAGAAAACTCTTGGAGTTAAAATATAAACCTTTTTATGGTTTAATTTCATCTGTTAACTACACAAACAAGAAATGTGTTTCTTACAGTTAAGAAGCAGAAGTGTAATAATATCCAAGAAATCTGGGAGGATATATTGTTAATTAAAACGTTAATTTAGCCCCAAAAGGCACATTCTCAAAGAGGCAAGCCTCTTTTATGAGGCTTGATTAAGAACAATATTGGGGGGGCAGGAAATCAACATGAAAACATCATCTATGAATTAAGCAGTTTGAGTAAGAAAAGGGTGTTCCTGTTGCAAGATACAACTGTGAGGATTTTTCATTCTAGTCATCTTTTTATTGATCTGTTTTTACAGTAATGCATACTAGATGGTGAATATTAGCAAGGTTTTATTGTGCTGATATTAAATCTAGTACTCTGTCCATAAAACAAAGTAAAAGAGGAAAAATGATGTACCAAGACTTGATTTTCAAAAGTGTTCAGCACTTATGGTCATAGCTTAATTTCAGGAGAATGCAGTACCAACTTTGAAAAAAAACCCACAACCAACTCAACCCTCCCAACAAAGGAGGAAACAGCAACAATATCAAGACAGATTTATCTAAGGGATTACATGAGTTGATTAGCATCACCCACCACAGGGCAAATGTACTTTCCATCCTCCTTCCCATTACATGGCAGCTGCTTCTGGCCCTGCCAAGCATTGAGATGAAAGATTTCCTTCTGGAATTGCATAACCAAAATGCACAAGCTTCTTTGAAAACACACACTGCTTATTTTCTTTATATTGCTAGCAGATTTCATACATAAATTAGCTGATGTTATAGATGCTTCAAGAATAACTACTTTTTATTCCCCACATGCTTTCCTATTATGCTTAGTAACGCACTACACAGAGCGCACGCATTGTCAAGCACCACAGGGAAAAGTAATGGAAGTATCAGTAGGGAAGTTGCAAAATGAGAAACAATGTTCAGCAATCTTTAATGAGGTCCTTCTGGTCTCTAGCCCAAGCTTTGAAGGGTAAGGCAGGGGAATTCCATATAACTTAAGAAAAATAAAATGAAAAATCCTCAAATATAAGCTTGATCAAACCTCAGGTTTATAAGATAACAATATACTGTTTGTTTTGCAAGCCAATATGATGTCAAAGAATATACTAAGCAACAAATCCCATCCTTCTCATTTTTATTACATGTAAATTTGAAGTTGAGAATTTTGAATTAGTCATTTGCTCTTTCCTCCTTTCTGTGCTGTTGATTTGTAAGACAAACTCAGAGCCCTCTAGACACTGCTCTGATCCTGCCAAATGCCAGGCAGTTCAGGCCAAGAAAGAGAGTTGACACAGTTACCAAGTTCCTCGCACTTAATTTGGGATTCATTGCTTCCTATTACACAAGGCAAATTCTCCTCACAAAACAGACGTGAGTCATCAACACAGGCTCAGCATCTGCACATGCAGTTGCATGACAGATTTTCTCCCCATACACACTAGAAGCTCCTTCCCTCCCTCCCCTCAACACCTCCTCTCCTGATGCTCCCTTGAACCATTCCGCCTCTCCTGCTGTTCCACAGAACCTTCCTCTTTGCCTTCTGTTTGTTCTTTACAGATTCCTAGAATTGTCAGAGTTGGAAGGGACCTCTGGAGATCATCCACTCCAACTCCCCACTAAAGCAGGATCCCCTGGAACACATTCCACAGGGCTGCATCCAGGGGGGTTTGGAATGGCTCCAGAGAAGGGGACTCTGCAGCCTCCCTGGACAGCCTGTCCCAGGGCTCTGTCACCCTCACAGTAAAGACATTTTTCTCATATTTCAAAGGAACCTCCCATGTTCCAGCTTGTGCCCATTGCCCCTCATCCTGTCCCTGAGAACTACTGAACGGAGTCTGACTCCATCCTCCTTGCACCCACCCTGAGATACTTACAGGCATTAATAAGGTCTCTGCTCAGCCTTCTCTTCTCCAGGCTAGAGTCCCAACTCTCTCAGCCTTTCCTCATCAGGGAGATATTCCAATGTGGGGGGAAGATGGTGTCTTCCATCATCTAAAGCTCTTGTTATTCCCCCTCTTCCTTGTCCTCCAGAAAGCAGTCACACTCAGTACTTTTTATTTCTTTTTAAAAGCAATATAAATTTTTATCCCTTCCTCTGTAGTGATATAAACAGGAAAAGCTAAACATGGATGCTCTTAGGAGAATTCAGATGGCCTGGCCCAGTTTATTTCCTGAAAGTCACGTTTTATGGGAACTGCATTATCACTGTGAAATATCACCTTCTGGTGATGACACAGCAAGTAATAAACCCCCTTCTATTGCCAGGATAACAGTTGGGAGCTATTAAGAGACAGGGACATAGAACGGATGGGAGTACAAGAGAGAAAAAGCACACCAGGATTGCTGCCTTTTAATATTCATTAGTACAAAACTGAGGCATTATTCAAACTTCATAAATACTTCTGGCAACCTATGATGCATCTGGAATTAAATAATCCACAGTTCTGTGAAACTGCTGCCAGGAACAAGGAGGAACACCTTGGCCCTTTCTGGCAGTAAGCTGGGTAAGCAACTGCTGCATTCTCAGGATAGTGCTGCACCAGCACCCTGACATTTCTGGTCAATGGGCTGATACAGCCCCTGAGCGTGAGCAACACATCAGAAGCAAGAGAAGGGAAAATAAATGCAATGTAATAAAGAGGAGGTGCTGACAGCAAGATACCTTGGTTAGAGCGTCCTTCTCACATGCTCCTCTTTGAAATGCCAGGTACCACAGAACTTACCACTTCCCTGTTCAAAGCTGCTTTTTTAAGGATGCATTAAACAGCTGTCAGAAATCTCCTGGCCTTATTTTTCCCTGCGTTATGAATGTTGGGTCCTATGAATTGTAAAGAGTACAGAACAACTGAAAATTACCTCAGGAGGCTTCATATAATTGATGGCTTGGAAAACACAGAATTAGAGGTGTCAGGTTTTGTCCCATTTAGCATACTCCAACTTCCAATGGAGAAAATGAGCAGTAAAGTTTAGCCTAGCACTGGAAGTTGCTAAAATTCTAATTATGTGAATCAAAAATCCTACTTATTCTGAAAGGAACATACGATTCCGTCACATGTATCTGGATGGGAAGAATACTGCCTGGTGTGGTGCTCTGTTTCCAGCAAGTACTCATATTGGCAGGCATTGCCCCTCAAGTGCAGACAGCATTTTGTTCAGTACAGCAGCTCCTGGGTGCTGTAGCCTACAGAGATCCCTGTAGCACATACTCCTATTACTGCCTGTTCATTCTATTTTACTATCAAGTCTGCCTCAGACAAAGCAGTGCTCACATCTGTATTTTTTGTGAAGAGGTCATCTCTTAGGTACCAAACAGACCCATAAAGGTGACTAAATAACAATTAACACAATAATGACTGAGTTCCCCGTTTACACCACCAAAGAAAATTATCATAATTTGGGAAAGTTAAATGACTCCCTGGATAGTTTTGACTAATGACACTGTAATTTATAGTAACCTCCAAGTTTACCATTTTATTCTGTTCATGTGTTTCCAAATTACATCAGAATTGTGTTGTTTGCACTTTGAATCTTGTAAAAACTCTCTGGCAGCCATACACATTCCATGGGGGAGGATTCCTAATTTATGTAAAGTATTAAAGAAAATGATCTATATGACAGTTTGGTATAAAATGCTAAATGCAAGTCATTACTCACTGAAGATAATTTGAGAGTATTGTGTCAGGGGAGACATTAGATTACAGAGGATAAAATGTAGGAAGAGGTATTCACATATTTATTAATATTTGCATAATCAACTAAAGGAGATAGTGGATGTTCTCTTGGGCCCAACTAGCATACAATGAACCGAACAGCAGTTTGGAAACTTTCTGTTATTTTTCACACTATCAACACAATACCTTTTTTTTTTTCTGATCTTGCAGAGAGATGTAGTTCTTATCCCAGAATAAGTGCACTCCTAGAGTCTGTTGTTGCTTGCAGCTAGCAGAAGACATCGTATAAGCTGCCTAGTGACTTAAGTAGTGCAAGCTCATTTTCATAGCCAGCCTGATTCAGCTGTTTCTTGCTTGCTTGGTTAGTGAGCATATCTGAGTAGTGTGCCTCTACCAGCTGGATACTCCATCATCCTCCCCTTCAAGCAGGAGCTATTTATTTTATGCTTCAGAATGTGATAGTCACCATTGCAACTGTCCCAGTGTCAATTATTCCTTTTTTTCTTTTTCCCCAGACCAACATACCAGCTGAAATGCATTACAAACCAATTGTATTCACCAGCTGCATAGCTAGATTTACATTGGTGAGCATCAGCATTTAACCTAGACAGTATGTAATGAGCTATCTGGAAATGGTATCCACACATCAGCAGCTTTGGAGCAATTTCTCCAGAACTAATGACCTGTCCGAATTTCATGAACAGACAGAAAGCAATTCTCTTCAGTTCTGTTTACCAGCTAAAAAGAACTACATGAATCCCCCACTCTTTCCTAATTCTCCTTATGCTTACTTGTGTCAGCTTCCATAGCCTGAAGGTTTTATCTTCCCGTGGAGTTTGTGTACTCAGAACTCCTTTGTTTTAATGATTCTATCTCCTGTTGTGCCCTCTGTTGCAGCATAATGTTTATACAACTTTTTCAAATGTCTTCTAGAAAAGGAGAGCTGGTAGAGCTGATGGTGGTTTATCTTTCTTGGTTCCTTCTGTTCCCGATTATCCCAGATACACAATATGGCTTTGTTATCATCCCATGCCTATTTAAATAAGGGAATCTAAGTCCACTTTAAATCCACTTAAAAGGGAATAAGCATTCCATTCCAACATGAAATGCTTAGTCAAGAATGTAATTGATTTTCTAAAGAAAAAGGATTTTGTTTGGAAAAAAACCCCAAACTGTATCCACTACTGAAAAGTTTCAGAGAAACACCAAAAATTGCAGGCTTCTTTTCCAAACATGTTTGGTTACCCATAACACCTCAAGAGGAAGTCTAGGGGCAAATTCTCCTTAACTTTTCACTCTACTGAGTGATTCAATTACTTTCAACATAATTTCTAATACATAATCAAGCTTTTTGGTGCAGTTGTTGCTAAGAAATTAGTGAGGAAACCCCCAAAGTGAATGATTTGGCTATGCAGTGTAAATATGAAGCTTCTTTAACATACTATCTCTCAATATTTTGTGTATTTTGTTTAAATTACAAAAAAAAAAAGCCAAATACACTTTAAAATGTCAAATCTAGAATATTGGCGAAGTGTGTGTGTGTATGTGCAGAATGTTGGAGAAATGTGCATCTCAAATATTTTTAGAGCTGCACACCATACACACAATCTGACCAACATCTTTGTTTCAGCACTTGTCACATACATGGCAGAATAAAAAAGTCATGGGACAGATTTACAAGCTTGTACTGATACACCCTTTGATAATCCAATTTGAAGCCTTATGACAACATTTGCATATAAACAGATTCTCTTCTGTTCAACAGAGGGCTTTATTCTTTCCCTGAGACAAACCTCTCTGAACAGTCTGGAGCTCATCCTGCTGCTGTCTGTCACACAACATGTGCCACAGCTGCACTTGCCAGTTCTTGCTAGCACACAAGTACTCAACTGATTCATGGCTGTGCAAAGACACGCAGTGAACTGGAGGGACTGTGGGTAGAGTCAGCTTTTAGTTCCTCACTTTAAGACCTGTTTGCTAACTTTTCCCTTACTGTCACTAAACAAAGGTGGCAAAAGAATATGGGAGCATCATGAAACTCCGTATATTTTTCCTAATATACCACAATTACAGTAAACACCTGATAATCACAGTATAGCAGCAGCAGAATATTAATACACACACAAGGCATTACTACAAGTTTAATGTCTCAACAGCTCTCAAGCATTGACTGTAGCACAGGAGGCAACACACTGAGATGAACAATCATTGCTACATTGAGAGACTACTTGAATGAATGGCATTTCCTCAAAAAAAGACTTAAAAAGAAACAAACAATCCAAGCACAGGCTACTTGCAGTGTACATCCGTGTTCCTTTCTGGAAATATAGCTTGTTGCTTGAATCACTCGCAGAGTGAAAATAGATTATTTTCAGACCTCTTACAGTTACATAGCTCCCCTGTAACTCTTCTGTCCTTTTTCAAGCCCAGATTTATGCACTGCTTCTTCTATCCCTTACCAGTCTTCTGTATTAAAAAATAAAATTAAAAAAAAGGTGCTGCTTCATATATCATAGAGCTCCTTAAAGAAATCTGTTCTTCCTTGAACTATTCTAAGGTGACCATTGCTACCACATTTGAGAGAATTAGATGCAACTTATTAAATTTCATTATACTTGGAATAGCCCCTGTCCACACACCGGAAGGGCTGCAGACCACCCCAGCTGGCATGACATTCAGAGCTCATGACCAGTCCAGCCACCAGATGGGAGATTAAAGTAGCTGTTCAAATCCAGTTCTGAGTGTCTGGCTTTTAGACACAGTATCAGCTATTGAAGATTTTAGGATTTCCTTGTGATGAAATCTGCACATCAAGTAGTTGAATAAAAAGCAATAGCTCTACTGTTTTGTAAATGAAAAGTATAGCCCAATCTGAACTAATTTCTCCACCATCAGTACTATAAGGTGGTTTGGGTTTTTTCTTATTTTAATTTTGGTTTTATTTTTTTCACATGGTCTACATGCATTTGCCTCTTACTACTGGCAGTCAAAAACAATTATAAGAATAGTTTGTTTTTTTTCCTTAGACACAACACTCTGAACAGCAACAAATATACATAAAAATTTCTGTGACATTATCTTTCTTCATAATCTCATGACTGTCTAGTTTTACCCACTCAGTATGTATATGCAATTTCTAGACAACTCAATGGAAAATACATCCTATATTTTAAAAGAATATGACAGAATAGCTAGCTAAATGCTGTATGAAAGATTCATTGTAAATTAAAACTTAAAAATATTCAACAGCTCCAAAAACAGTTCAAAACCATCTGAATAATGAATAACTTTAATCACTTCAGATTTATAGAAATTATTTCCTCAACTCATGTTATAATAGTGAATATCAGCAAATATACTCAGATGGTCTTCTTTTGGTATCTTTTGTTTGTTTTGTACCCTTAACTTCCCTTGCTTCTCGACAGCTAACAGGTAGTGCTTGTCCCTTCCTTGGAGGTATAAAACCCAAAGCCTACATAATAAAATTAAGACATAATTGTAATGCAAGGTAGTGCAGGATACAAGCACAGTCAGCATTCCAAGAGCACACAAACAGCAACACATCCACCTAGGCAGGAATCCTAGTCAGGTTCAAAACCACATACTGTGTCTTTCAGACCATGGATTTCAATTTTTTTTAAATTAAAAAAAAATAGGTTTTAAAAAACTTTTTTTAAAAAGTACTAAAAGCCAGGGGTTTGACAAACTCCCTGTTTTGTTGGTTTTCTAATTAAAAACCCAGACAAAAGTACAAACTGATCCACTGTTTTTCTCCTTATGGATGATTTTTAATCCTAGCAATGTTAAAACCTGACAATGAAGGATTGATAAGAACAGAAAGGAACATCTTCCTCCATTGCCATAAAGAGTTATCTTGTCCTACCACAATAAGGCTGGATGATGTCAAATAGCCGTGTCATCACTGACCAGTTAAGCCAGAATAACAACAGGTGATGTGACTCACGCTGAAAACTAGTGAAACTGGGAAACACCACCCTCGTTTGTGTGCTCTGTGAGTGGCTTTGTCATTTACTATGCCCAGAACTACCATGGGCTAATTATCACTCTTACCCTATCTTAAGCCATTGTTTACCTAAAAATACAACAGCATCCAACCTTAATGACACCAAAAATATTATTGGAATAGAAAACCTTAATCTACATGAACAGACAAACCCTCACCCTGTTCTTCCCACAAAAAAAACCCTCAAGAAAACGTTCTCCCTTTTCAATGCAACTTGGCAATACCTAGTAACATTTTTAACCTTTAAGTTTACACACGCAATTGATAAAGCTGAAGATCCTACATTTTACTTATAAGTATGAATGAAGCCAACACAAGGTCATCTCCACAGAGGTCCCCATCCGTTCTTGTTAGCTTAAACAACAGCAATTCCACACCTGCATACTCCTGACTTCTTACTTAAAACACTAAATTAAGATTTAATACTTCTTGCCAGTGAAGATGCATATACTAGACTACAGAGAAAATAGACACAGTCCTGCCTCCTCTGCAAGATCAGGTCATATGGAAAAACTCCTCCTTCAGGGAAGTAACTTTTACAGCAAGTCCCTTGACTGCCCTTCAGAGAAAGGAAGGAGGATTATTTGGAGAAATGTGTTTACATGTTACACTAATCCTTGTTAAGGGCAATATTAAACACAGGCTTCAGTTAGGATCTGTTTATGCTTGTCAGAAATCTTCACAAAATAGAATTCAAAAATAACCTGCCAGCTGTAAGCAAGAAGAAAGAAGACAGGGGTAAAGAGGAGATGAAGACATAAATCTTTCACTTCTAAGTGTTATTGCAACACACATATTAGACACATTCAGCTTCTTAGATAAACATTATGCATATTTCATATTACCCAAATTTTTGTGTTTCTACTCACAAGAACACTGAAATAAGACTTCGTAGGGCAGACAATATCAAAAAAACCTGCTGTATTGTGAGATGAACAAACAAGGTTTAAAATGGATTTACTGCACTTTTCATGCCAACAGAGAAGACAACTGAAGATAAGAGCAAACAATATATTCTCTTGCCAATGGAAAGCAGCAAATTTTCTTAAAAAGGACAGTTTCAGTTGAACGTGAAGAAAAATGTTCCTGACAGTGAGAACTGAGCAAGTGAAAGTTTCGCTAGGGAAAAGTGGTGATTTTTTAAAGACATTTTACTATTAAAGTCTAAAGTACAATTGAAACAACACCTCCACAAAAATGTCCTTTTCCAGGCCCTAATACAGTTTAAAAATAAATTTTCCATCTGTTAGCATTCTATTTCTGCATAGAAGATAGATAGTCCTTATAATATTAAAGATAAAACATTCAATTGGAGATAATGCCATTGCATCCGTGCTAGGTAACTATTCACAGAAGCTAAAGATTCAATGTTGCAAGCCCCTTTATGAGACTTTAGTACTTAGAAATGAAATTGTAAATGGAGAAGTGTAGATTGCTTTGATTTAGAAAATTGTTGCCATTAAACAGTTTACAAAGAGCCTAGTGTTTCAGCATCATTATCCCCAATGTGTCAAAGTAAGCAGATTCACAATATTTAAAGCACTCCCAACTTACTCATAAATATCATTTATATTCCAAGGCTGCTATTCAGTGTATCAAAAAATATCATTTACATTCCTCTGTAGTTATATAGTCTGATTACCTGAACAGATATACTATTACATGACATAAATAATGAAAAAACAAAGGAGTAATAACTAAGATAGTTTTTCAGATTGTAGTGCAGTTTATGTTTCATAAGCATAGAAAATTATCTCGATGTACATGAACTGAAAAGATGTTTGAGTCCTTTGGTCACTGTGTTTGCAACTAACTTCTAATTGTGTACATGCGTGTATTACATACACCTCAAGGGACACTCAACACCACATCTTGTACATTTTCTACCTTTTTAGAACTGCAGCTAAGGTTTGCTGCATGAGAACTGAACTGGCACTTCACAAGCCATTTCTCAGCATTGCTGACCTGATAATTCACTTTCAAGCAGTGACAAAGGGAAAGGAAAAAGCACCATTGCAGACAGCATGGGCCAGTAAAGATGAAGGAATGCAGAGAGGCATAATGATATAAATACAAATTAGAAGATATTTTCCAGAAAACTTCCATAAAACAAAAATAACTAGAGGAGATTGCTTCCCTGAGAAACCACAAAACCAACCACTACCTTATTCACCAACATGTTAAAGGATGATGCAAAATGAGTAAAACGAATAGCTCAGGTTGCTGCATTCTTGTGGTCCTCTAAGAGAAAGTCACAACAAAGCATTTGTATCACAAGGTGAGACAAACAAGGCTCAGAAAGAAAATTTTGCTGGCTTTAACATGACTGAAAAGCCTCAGTCAGATGCAAGCTGACATGTATGAAGCTCTGTTAAAAGCTTTTAGGTTTCTCCTGATCCTATTAAGATTTGTGAAACATCACATGAAACTGCCATCTCCCCAGGTAAGTATTTTACTGCCAACTATGGCCCAAAAGATGCCTTCTGAGCACAAGCAGCAATGAATAGTTGAGAATATAAATAAACCTAATTGTTGGTCCACTGTGCAGCCAAGATTTTCTGTTGTTCTCTTGTTTTATGTCATTCTGCAAGACTGCTCCATACCCAGTGGCTCCCTATGGTTATTTGCAGAACTCACTACATCTAAACTACTCCGAAAAGGTTTGTATGTATGGCAAAAGAGACTAAATATTTTATGGTGCCAACCACAGATTAGTCTGTAGTGGATTCTTCAACTATTGGCCTAACTACAGAATTAACAAAGACTAACTAGTTTGTCTTAAAACAACTTCTTAAAGTACATGAACTTGAAAATAATTGTGTATAATTTTTAATGTAAACTCCATTGATTTCTAGCATGGCTGTTTACAAGTTTGGCTAAGGAGAACAGAAGACTAGATTTTGCTTTAACAACAGAAAAGTATGGATCTAAGGCAACAAACTATGGAATTAAACTGATTTTTGCAAAGAACGATGAGCAAATGGACAACACTCACAGGACAGTTTAACATGGACGCCTTCCTGTGTGATGTACTCTAGGTGACCCTGCTCTGGCGGGGGGGTTGGACTAGATGATCTTTCGAGGTCCCTTCCAACCCCTATGATTCTATGATTCTATGATTCTATGGTAAAAGCAGGCTGCAGTTCATTCAAGCTTTGAATTTTAAAAAGCATCATTGCTTTGGAAGCAATTAATCATCTTTCCACTACCTTCTTTTTGGCTTTTCCCTGTTTTATCACTAGAAGAATACAGAAAAGAACCCAAATCATTCAACTGTTTCAGGTATTACTTAAAACTTCTGCACAATTATGGGGAAAAAAGCCCAACTCAGCTGACAAATCACACAGCTAACCCTTGTGAGTGTCCAGCTCCTTCTCCCTTTCTATTTCTTTCTACTATTCTGCTTGATTTTGCCAGGAGCAAAACCAGCCTGGCAAGTAGCTACAGATGTAGCAAGATGTTTATCCCATTTTATTTCTTTGCAAGAAGACATCCAAAAGAAATCCAGCAATTTTGCATGTTTGAGGGGAGAAAGGCATCTTTCTGCACAGATGTGCATCTTTTGTCGTTTGGCAGAGCTGTGGCAATTCAAGGATTCAGCAGAGAAAGTCAATTGCTATGACATCCCACGGCAGTTTCAATTTACAATTAAATTGTTACAATACAGAGGTTTGATTCACTGCAGCACTGATGCAAATTACTGTGCACTGCTTAGTTTAGGGGACAAGTCTTCTACACAGTTCCTCCTGTTCTTGCCCATCTGCTTAGCCTGTTTTTCCACCTTATCATACCTGCTGCTCTCAGCCCCACAGGGCTTACACAGAAATTCTTCTGTTTCTCTATTTAGCAACAGCTTAGGCATAGCTCGGTTTGGAGTCAGTGCTACAAAGGAAAAAATAGTATGGCAGCTTTATTAAATCAATTAAGATTCTTAAATGTATCCATTAACAGCACAGAAATCCTAATCTCTGCTCAATGGTAGCAAAGTTTTACTTCAAGGCATTCACAAAACTCCACATCTTTCTAGACTCTGAATGTTTCTTCATACAAAAGCATACTCTTCTAGATGGGAAGTATGGGGCTTCAATTCCAGAGAACTCCCTTGTTTCCACAATGGCACTGGCATATTTTGTAACCTTAAATAAATTATTCCCTTTCACTGTGCTTCAGGTTACCCATTTTGAAGGAGGTCAAATTCTCCTGATAACCATCTCTATAAAATCAACACATTACACAAGCAACAGTGCACATGTAAGGAATGAACTTGTTACCAGTCACTGTTAAGACTTCCACCATGGAGACCTTTCAAAAGCCTACTAAACGTTACTCAGGCCTCTTAGGACAACCTTATATGTGATCTATTTTTGCTCAATTTTTCTTGAAAAGCAACACATTAGCAGCACACAAGTTATATAAGAAAAATTTAAAAACATGGCAGTTTATTCTTTAATATAGAAGCAAATTATGTAAAAAACACAGAAGGCTCAGAAAAGTTGTCATACTGTAACAAAGCACTGAACTTGGGTATGTCTGTAGCTGTGAGTGAGCAATAAATGTATGGCCAATTCTGTGTATGTGCAACAGCTCAACAGATTTGCCTTTGGTGGCAAGAATTTATGCATCTATCCAAGAATATTATTTTGCTGTTCCATATACATTAAAAAAAGCCCACAAAACAAACCATCCAAGTAGACAAACCAAAACCCAAACCACTGAAGACAAAGTGCTTCAGCTTTATCCTCTGGTAAATCAGGTGAGCTCAGCCACACTGGCAAACAGAGCAGCAGAGTGCTGACCACTGCAGTTACCAGGTGCTAAGAAGTACAAGGGACTCATTCCTCATTCTTTACACCAATAAAACCATTCAGTATTTGATAGCCCACTCCAAGAAGTAAAAGGAAAGAAAGTAACACCTGTGTATCACTGAACAAACCAGACATTTATACTCCGTGAAAGATCTGGAAATCTAAAAAAAAAAATTCCAACATTACACGGGCATTAGATTTTTACAATTGACCTGCAAATCAATATTGCATCATTCTGAGAAAATCTTGGCTTCCAATTAGATATGTTAAATAAGATGGGTCAGATTAAGTGTTTTCACAAATTCTCATCTGTTCTCTACAGGAGCTGCTGGATGCTAAATAGATCTTGAAAAACTCTGATTGATAGCACTTATCTTACTCAGAGCCACTTACAGTAATGCATTCATTGATTCTATTACTACTCACCTTCACCTTTCTCTAAATCCAGATGGAATATGGAAAAAAAAAAATCCAGCTTCTAAAAAAGTATGAGAAGACTTAAATCAAGTAACAAAAATTAAGTACATAGAAGAAGCCAGAGGAGAACTTAGATGTTCTAAAACCTACTTTTTAATCATTACTCTATTAGCCAAAGTAGGCCACACCCTCAGGTGGTATAAGCCCATATAATTTAATCAATTTCAGTAAACCAAGGAGACCTTACAGATGCTGAGCATCTAATTCATTATTTGATCTTGCACACTTTATTGAATGCCATGTTTCAATAAGCAGACAAATAGGGAGCTGTCATTCATCATAAGGTAAAAATGCAAAAACTGGCAAAGCACAGTTGAAAAAATAGAGCATAATGAATTACCTAAAATTGCAAGAAATACCCTTAATGTCATTCTATTCCTTTACAACAGACCATATTGCAAAGACAGTACTTCCATCAGAAAAACCATTTGAGTCATCCCATTATGTTTCCTGCGATTTCCTGTTTATTCATCCCACCTCTGCTCTGGCGTCAGAGCTCATACCGTGTCTGTGCCACATACAAAGAGGATACTTCATCTAAATCCACACTAAATTAGAAACGCAAGCCAAACAATGAGATTCATTTTTATCAGCAAATTCTGTCACAGAGTCTGTGTAATTTTTTCCTATTTGATCCTTTAATATTAAAGATGCTTTGTGCTTCAAAGATGTTAAGTCAAGGACTTTGTTCCCAGGCTTCTAACAAACCTTTACTGACAGAGTGCTAAATCATAGTGCATTTCATAGCAGAATGAAATCTCAGTGCTTCAAGAGGATTGGTATTTTTAAAAATATCATCAGTTAATAGAGCTCTAAAATCTAAACTTGGTTTAGCATTTATTTACTTTTGAAATGCAGTTGATGAAACCTGATCAAGCTACTTATTTTTACAAATTTTCCTGAATGGGGCGAGATAGCAGATGAGTTGTGTACACTCAGAATAAGATTCTTGTGCTGTGAATATACATCTCATCTGCTATCTCACCCTGTTTGGGACAAAAACATTATTTAGATTTAGATTACAAGCTTTTAACTGTAATTTAAATATTTTTTAAAAGGAAGACTGAGAGAGAAACAACAACAAAAATGAGACTTCAAGGAAAAAACAGCTGTAGAAAACAGGCACTTGCAAGGGATGGAACAACAAACACCAAGGTACATTCTGTTTCCCCAGGGTAAATGCTTTACTGTATGACAGTGTGCTACATTTATACAATAATTTTTAAGCACACTTATCACTTCCACTTCATCCCCATTTTGTACAATACAGTGAAAAAACCCTAGAAAGTTTAACCATCAGCATATTAAACAGGCCTGTCATGGTTCATATCAAGTTCAATTTCATAGGTTTTTATATTAGAGCCCCCAGCACTATCACTATATGCTAATCAAGAAGCTAAAATGATCCTCTCTTCTATGAATATTTCAAATCTTCATAACACAGGTTGGAAATCTAGACACATAATTTATTTGCACCTTTCTCTGCACAACACACAGAACTTGAAAACCATTCAGATTAGATCTTAATGGAATTATACTGCTTTGGTTACTGTTGAAGCAATAAATGCAGTAATCCTGGGCAGCATCTCTTCACCCAGCAGCTACCATGCAAATGGCTGGGCTGCCATTTGCATACAGCCTGCTTTGAAGGACTTAAGGCTCCTTCTGAACAACTGAGGCAGAACTCTCAATGTTCCATGCTATGTTTAGATGGTTTCAATTACTGGATATCCACCATGGGTTGCAGTTGTGTTTTCTTTGCTTCTAAATCAGGGGTAAAACATTGTATTCTCTCACTCTGAAAAAAGATCAGCTTTTGCTATGAGGGTTTTTTACCTGAGTTAACATTAATTGCATCTATACTTAGAAACAGCCCTGGAGCTCTTGTGCTCTTACTCAGGAAAGCACAGAAGTTCTTGAAACTCGATTCACGACAGCCACTTGTGTAAGTGTGGCCACTCACTTCACACCAGCTGAGTACTATGGCACTTCTAAAAACTCACACTTAAGACAGATATTAAAGGCAGCAGTCAGGAATGTCCCTTCCCTGGCCAGAATAAAAAGCACTCTGTTTTATCTAGATACAAAGCAAGCAATTTATCTAGCAAAGCAATCTATTTGGAAAAAGAAAACTTCCTATGTTACCTATTCCAAACACTTCAGCTTGACTCTAGGAAGAAGGAAAAGAAAGAAGGGGGAAAAAAAAGTAGGAAAAAAGCCTGTGCTGCTACGTTTAACTACTACATTTCATTTGACTGGAGTATGGAAAAGAGACTGTCAAAGCCTAGACAGGGACTTAGGTATTTCTTAACCTGCCATTTAGAACTCTTTTGTCTCACATCAGTGTTCCTGCTTTCAAAGACAGCAATACTCAGAAAATGTTTTTTGGAGAGACAGCACTGAATGGCATGGCTGTCAGAGTCCTGTTTTCACAATTATGGGACTAGCATACAGACTCAGGTACAGCATCCCAGTCAGAGCTGTATCATATAGTTTAGCACCTGGGGATGATAGTAAGTTTGGGAGGACAAAATCCTGAAAGACAAAATGTACAGGATTGCCAGAGCTGAAAGAGAGTGCTGCCTTCTGGTTTTAATGCTTCCAGCAGTGCATGCTAACCTCTCATACTCAGTGTTTTCCTCCTCCTAACAGTTTGCTTCAGGGCTCAGCCTTCGTGAGGGAAAGGAGACAGCAAGACTTCAGTAGCCTCAACCGAAGGAACAGAAAAATAACACAGGAGTTTGTAATTTTCTTTTACAGGCTTTTCAAGACTTCGTTAAAGGGGTGTAAGGAGTAAGGACACATTCATCAAAGCTGAACAGTAAAGACAACACTTAAAAAACAAGATGAAAGGAAAATTTTCAGGACAAGAGAAAAAGAAAGAAGGAACCACTAAGTACCAAATGTGGGTAGGCAGAGGGCAGCAGCGAGGTACCAGCAATCCCGAGTTTGTGCTCCGTGCCAAAATACAAAGCTTTGGAACGTCTCATCATCATTAACATACATAGATTTACTACCACTGCATTCAAAATATTGTAGTTGTCATGAAACACTGACATCTCCTTCAAGCAGATGGACTAAGAAGTGAAGCTGTCAAGAAAAAAGTAGCAAAGCACCAAATTTACAGAAAAAAAGAAAAATAAAGGGAAAATATAATATTCCAAGGTTTTGTCTCCTCTGAAGAACACAAGCTAACCTTTCCAGCTCCTCAGAGTACACATTACCTCTAGCACTCATTGTCCTGCTCTATAACCCAGTAACAGAATATTCTTGGCTGGAACTTGCAAAGCAAAAAAAAAACTTACTGTGGATGTTCAAGTTCACTAGCAATAAATGGGACATATGGAGGATATTCTAAAATGTTTCAATTTTTCTATAAGAAATGACTATGTTAGTAATGCATGTTTCCTATCTGTAATGGTAAAATCTGTTTCCAAAAAAGGTTTTGACAGTCCTTTTTTAATGACAACAGTGACTGACTTGACTCCAGTAAACAATCTCTTTCTCACTAGCATGGACACTTACAGAGCAAGTCCAGGATCAGCTCATGACATCAGGTTTGGTGCATGCGTGAAGCAGAGAGGTACAGGACTGTCACAATATCTGTTGTTAACATGCCATCATGATTCATAGGTATATTGAAACTAAGCAATTATTTCCAACTTAGTGCATTTGGTAAGAGTTTTGAGTTGCATATCATGGCAGGTCCTATTCTGAGTTCTTTTTAAAGGATTCTAGATCAAATTCCAAACAATGATTCAGAGTTCTGCAAATTTATTCAGAGGTTTTGTAGATGCTTTATGAAATCTAAAATGACCCCCAGTCATCAGAAAGCATGCACTAGTACACAGGGCACTGAAGTTTTTTCATCAAGCAAAGAACATACTATGGACAGATACTTAAGTGACTGCATAGCCCACAGTAGTAGTTTCTGACATTCCCAAGTGACAGCAAGTGCTACAGGCAGTCAAAGCACAATTACCTGTTTGACAGCTATGTCATGGTTAAGCAGCGTGGCTATTTTTGCAAGCCTTTGAGAGGTTGCAGAGCAGAGGTCATAGTTTATAAAACTCACTGACAGCAGTAATCCATCTAAAAAAACCTTAACTCACATGCAATTAAATAACACTGTAAATGGGAAAAAAACCCACAGAACTATGCTCTTTTAGCAAATGCTTCTGGAATTCACTGCCAAGTCCAAGTGTGGTCATCTTTCCTCTTCCCTGGTCTACAGATGACCTGTAACCACTCTCCAGTGGCAGGCTCTTGGGTTTGTACCTTAAAGGTCCTTTGCTGAACCTTTCTACTTGCCAGTAAGGAGGCAGCTGTCACGCTGCTGTACCTGACTGGACACAACTGATTTGAGAGGTCACACAGCAGCACTGTTAACATTCTCAGTGATTTCATGAAAAGTATTTTTCCTGCCAAGTCATCCCATTCCACAGCTACTGGCAGATCTTGTGAAATACCTAGCAAGTGATCATCCTAAGGCAGTACAGAAAGAGTACATAAGCACAGCTGAGTTTTCAAGTGGGAAGGAACAAATCTGAGTCTTTCTACCCAAAAGTTTCTTTCATTAGTAGTGCTATAGCCAAGAATACTTCTCCCAAAATGCCTGGAAATTTGAACAGCTATCAAAAATAAGGCAGGAGATCACATTTTAGTAGGCACATACGTGGCCTCAAATGTTCACTCATCTGTTTTCCACCCTGCAGGCTTGCAAGCACATCCTTGGGCACAGAGAATGAATCCCTTGGAGTTATGTCTGGTGTATTCACTTTGCTACCAACCATGCTCACACAGGCTGTCAGGAGCCAATCTGACACATGGAAGAGGAAGAAAGTGCAAACTATATATTCAGCTGCTCAGTAGGCTACTCACTCTGCTCAGAATCAGACACATCCATTGACTCATTCTAAAATGATTTTGCTAAAAGCAGCAGAGGTCCAGATCCATAGAGCTAGTAAGATGGCTTCCCACAAGGTGAGCTGTTCCCAAGGCACTAAACCAAAGCTGGTAATACCTATGGACAATACTTTTGATGACTACACATTCAAGCTACACTTATTCAGCAGACCTAGCAATGAAGGAAGACATTCAGTTCCTTTAACCTCTATAATCCCATTTAAACGTGTGTCAGATAATGCAAACAGTCTTCTCCTGCAGTCAAGACAGAAAATTCTAATTTTTAGGATTTCAGAATAATTCTGGGAACAAGCAGATTAACTGGGAACATGGTCTGGAATGGTCTAAATAAAAATTCCTGGAGCTCTTCCCTGTATCACCACTATTTTTATTTTGACAGTAAATCAATACTGGCTGTTAATTCAAAGGACAGCATTTAAGTGTTCCCACATGTTTATGTAGAAAGTGAAGGGCAGTGTTTACCTGAAAGCTATTCTGGTTTTTACAGAAAGTGCGAAATTAGATTTGTGGGACTAATTAAGCATAATATGACTCTTTTTTTTCCCCCCTTTACACTGTATTCTAGCCTTCATTATATTATTGCTGGCATTGAGATATAGCTAAGAAATCCAGAGCCATATTGCAATCAACTTCTTATGAAAGCAATATGCAATACATTTTATCCTGAGTGTATGTAAAAAAATGCAAGATCAATCATCTTCAGGTAAAGTAGCATTATTGTGCCAATTATCTGAAGTATAATTAACCACAGGGATTGTTGTCTTCACAGCATTTTGTAAACGAAGTTTTACTTTCCATCCACCAAATCTCTGGTGGTTAACTTTTATTACAAACCTCCTTGCAAGTACATTTAGATTATCTCAACTGTGGGAGTCTGCATTACATGTATACCAGAGTCCACAGAAGCAAGACAAATAAAGAGATGCAATTCTCTGCAAGTTCAGTGCTTGTTACAAGTCGAGCATAAAGTTCAGAGTCTACTATTTGTTGTGTTAATCCATCAGTCCTCAAGCATCAGGGTTTAGATAATATTTCACTAAAATATTAAAATACACATGGTAACACTAGTCAGTCTTTTTTAAAAAAATAAAATCAACAAAGTACAGATATGACACTATTCATGTATCAGTTCAGTCATATGACACCCACTCAGCCTCAAGAGCACTTGCTCCCATGAAGAAAATGGAGTTTGGCTAAATACTTTGTTTCCTAAAATGATACAATTGTCAATGACATTAGTGACAGCAGTGAACACTGAAGTAATAAATCATTTTGCCAAGCATGGTGATCGGAGCCACTAAAGCCACAGTATTTTGTTAAGAGTTAAAAAGCCAGCCAGACTAGTTTGAATTCCTCAGAGGCTCCAGCTCTCCAATTTATTTCACTTCCATGAAATATTTGCCCCCCTTCATATTTGTTCGTCCATTCCTGTGAAATCAAAAGCCTGTTACTATTTATTGTGAACCAGCTGAATCCCAGCAACACTAACCAAAAGTCACCTGTCAAGTTTTCCTGGAGATATGGTATCTTTATACTTCCTAATTCAGCTATAAAAAGCTCCAGAAATCTTTATTTTGAGCAATTAGAGAAAATAAAAGCAAATCTTCCATGAATTATGAATTCTATTATTTTGCAGCAACAGTGCAAATTAAAATACATCAAAAAAGGTAAGACAAGGAATACTGGGGAGTTGTCTATTGAGGTATATATTGTGAATATTACCTTTTTCATTAAAAGAAAGGGAGGATGGGGAAAAAAAAAAAAAAAAAAGGGCTGCTTCCAAGAATCCAAGACTTTAAGGTGAAAAATAATGATGCCAGAATCTTTGCTCTCATCCTGTACAAAGACCATGCCTATCCCCAGTACGCTAGATATTATAAAAACAAACAAACCAATCCCCAAAAAACACCAGACAGAAAAAAGGGCAATATCCAAGCAAGGAAAAGCTATATTAAGAGGGTAAAAACAACTGATACATTCTTGCAAGTGGCTGTTTCCTTAAATAGATGTTTCCCTAGCAAGGCACGGATTTTATTTTTAACATTTACCCTCTATACTTGATTCACTGTTTTCTGCACCAGCTTCAGACTGTAATTTGTAACCCATGAATGTGTCTTTTTAACCTTCATTCAGCCTTTCATATCACTTCCTGCCTCACCCACACAAGCTTTGGGTTGCACTGTGCATGGATGTTCCATCACTTTTGATCAGAGCCCTTTTGCTCACCAGTGCTCGTGGTGGTCCAACCTCATTCAGCCTGACACAGCCAATTTACCAGTGTTGAAGTTTTTCTGTTCCCCAGTTTCATGAGGAGGACCTAAAGGCCACACTCTGCATTTCTGGAGATTGAGGGAGAAGAAGAAATACAGCACTGGAACCTCTCAGAAACTCTACCTTTGATGAATTGAATGTATTTCTATGGCTTCCAGAGTAGCCTGCTGCAAATGATTCTAATAACTTTCTTTTGCTGGTGACTGAGCACATTACCATCAGGCTTCTAGGCCCAGCACTGCAAGACTAATTGGTTTTCACCATATATATAATAGAAAAGCTTATAACATTCTTAGTCATAATTAAGCAGGAAGGGAAAAAAAAAAAAAAAAAAAAAAAAAAAAGATAGGCCTGACAGGTCACATGCTATAGATATAATTTAGGAGAGGCTATTTTTATAGTTTAATTTTAATGTAATTTAACATATTAAACTAAAAATGGTTCCTTTGAGATGCACTGCAACATTCCAGCTTTAACAGCTTCTCAAGTTTGAATGATAATGCATTGAAACTTAGTTGTGTGCCAATATTTTATTATTTAAAAAGTCATTCTCACTTAGGTTTTGATCCATTTTATGTTCCTTGACACAGATTAAGTTATTACAGAATTAATGAAAATTGCCTGCATGACAGCAGATTTTTTTCCTTGGGCCTGCAAATGTAATTATCCACCTACAGAAAGAAGGAAAAACCAAGAGAGGGTCTCTATTACTGACAGATACTGCCCTACATTTTTAACACGGGGAAAAGAACCTGCTGTCAAACATGCAGATAATTTCCAAGTAAGCACCTTCCCAAGGGACGATGTTTACAACAGATAAAGTAGTAATTGGGAATGCAGCAACTTCTGTTTTTATATTAGCAAGAAACAAGGCAGCATCAAAGCAAATCTCTGGTGAGGCTACAGCACACAAAGTCAAGTCTGTGGCAATTTTCCCTGCCAATCAAAGGATTTCCACTGGATTTCACAAGCTTTGTAAACCAGACCTCCTCATGAGTAGATCAATGTTCCTCCCTTGAGAAAGGCAAACTAATATCCTTTGGTTTTAGTGTGAGGAAGACAGAGATAACTATGACAAGGACAGGCATCACATACCATTAAAGAAGTATGGAAGAGTATTGTTTAATACAAAAAGAATAAAAGTCATTTAGCCAACCATTTGAGTTTCTCACATATTTTAGCAGACGAAGACTCAGCTTTACCTCTCAGAAAACATTATCAACAGTGCCAACTAGCAAGGCAGTCAAAAGACATGACTTTGGATCCTATTAAGGCATATAATTCACATTAAAATATCAGTACATCACACTTCACCATTGTCAGTACACAATCCTTGATATCTCTTCAAAACACTTAATAAATGCATTCATTAAGATATATTCAACTTGCAGAGAAAAAAAATAAATACATAAAGTGCAGTCTGAGTTTTGTGTATTTGGGTCACAAACAAGACTTCAAGTGATTCCCTTCCCTAAAGCATTATCAGACTTCCCAACACCTTTCTGAATGGAGAGGCTCTCACAGAAGTAAAGTTGATCCATAACACCTGACCTGCAAGAACAACAGTTTGTACAACATTTTGGCATCTGGGAATGATGTCTAGAGGCAGCTGGAGGATGACAGGGGGAGCTTCCAGAGGGAAAGCCTGTAGCACATTCAGTGTCAGGATAGTTAAGCATAAAGACTTCTGAAGTCAGGAGGTTTGGAAAGTAACGTATTTAAGGAAAATTTTAACATTCCGCAGGTTCTATTTTTTGTAATTTTTTGTCTTGTTCTTTAGCAAGTGATATCTACTTTCAGACACAGAATTGTTGGTGATTTAAGGCTTTAAAAAAAAATTCTGGAATAAAACAATTATTAAAATGTTTGATCTGGACAGATAATAAACAAAAAAGAACTTTTCACATATTGCCCTTTCTGGAACATGTCAGGCCTAAAGCTTGTACAATCACCTGAAAAACAAACTAGCTCAGAAAAAAAACAACTACTAAACCAAATCAATCAATGTCCATCATGGTACTAGAAAACATATGGACACCTGCTCCCTTGCCAGAACCTTCTAATTATATACATATTCCTTAGGTTTGCATGACAGCCAACTGATCATCATATGTTTTATTCACAACCTACTCCAAGTCAGATCTAAAGCTATTGTCCAAGAAATGGAATTATTTCAGTAACAATATTAAAGTGAGCTATATGCTTTCTTTTTTTTTTTTTTCCATCTCACCAACACTGAAATCCTTCCCCAAAAGCTTAAGCTGAAAAACTAAGAGCTTGAAATGAGGAAACCAGAGTTTCATTGTCCGCAGTTACAGGAATTAGCTGATCAGAAAAGCCTTGATTAGAAATACAACCCATGCTTCCAGATAGCACATTAATGCCTTAATGTGCCCATACCCCTGGCTCACTAGTCTTTAGGACTGTTTTCTTTCAATCTTGCTCTTCAGCTTCTGGTCTACAAAGCTCCCACTTAATATATCTGATGTATCACAGCTCACAGCAGACAAAATGAGTTTAGCCTTTAATCCAGCTACTTTCTAGGCAACACACCTACATGAACTCCAGTGTCATTTAAAATTGTTCAGATGCCTCCAATGTTGGTGAGGTCCATTTGTGATGATAATAGCGTTAAACAGTTGTCAAGATGGATTTGAGAGAAGACAGTGGTTTAAGGTTCCAAAAAGTGTTTTTTAGCCTTTTATGAAAAACTAGGGAATCCGCGAGACAAAGACATTCTTTTGAAGTTTCTTTTAAAAACACAGACATTGAAACATGACATATTTCTGATAAGCAATAATTTATTACATTACAGCGTTACTAAGAATTCCCCAAACTTTGTAAAAGCCAGTACAGTCCTGTATTTTTTATCTTTCACGGCCAGACTGATACAAAGAACTCTCTGATACAGATATTCATAGGTGAAAAGCATCTATTTAGGTCATCTATTCTGCTTGCCTTCAAGTGCTGAATTATTTCTGGTAAAATATTATTTACATCTGTGGGGCTAAGATAAGTCAAAAGAGGACACAAAACACATTGGACATGTTTACTTTGACACTTAGCAACTGCAAGGTGTCTCTCCAGACCAGACACAAAAGTTAAGCACACAAAGACCCTGAAAGCATGGCTCAAGTGGCTCTGCAGCTGAAGAACACCTTGTCAGACTCAGAGAACCCTCCAGATGCCTCAGTGCTCTCTGAAAGTGAGTATGACTTCAGACAGAATCACACAGGATACCAGAAAAAAAACCCAAAAAACCAAGTGGCTTAGAGGCAGGAGGGACAGAGCTCCTGGCAGGTTTACAGCCTTCTCCATTGCCTTACAAAACCAGATCTAGATATAGATATACACACACAAGCACACACACACCCAGACAGTAAGCAGCTTCCTGAACATTACAAGCAATTATTATGTAATTTTACTTAAGAGGTATTGGCAAAATTATAACGTCTCAAAGAAATCTCAGAATAATTATCAGCAAAAAAACTGTTCATTAAATGTCTATAATGGAGGCTTTGCAGCACTCAAGAAATCTCCCTGAGAGAAGCTGGGAGCATAACCCAAACGCTCCTGAAAGATTTTAGTAAGCCAGGGCAACACCAGAGCAGAAGACAGAGAGGCTATTCTACAACATTGGGCAAGATTATAACCCAAGTCACATGTAAAACCATAAATAGCACACTTTGTCTGAAGAATGTAATATAAAATATTTAAAACCATTGTTGCAGGCACTGTTGATGCATGTTATGGAGTGGTTTATGTCTTGATTAATGCAGCCAAGTATATGAATTCCATCTTTTATTTTTTGTCAGCTGGATTTCTTCTGCAGCTAATTGGAAGCCAGAGAACTATGCCTATAGGACAGCCAGCAGCTAGTGCAGCCTGCCTCCACTAGAATTTATCATTGGGAACTATAACAAGGCCATTTTAAAAATATGCAAATAAATGAAGAGGGGAAAGAGGAGAGACCAACGAGCAATGAGACAGTCCAGCTTATTAACTAGCACAAGATGGGAGAAAGGAGGTAGTCCTATTAAAAATCCACACCTTTGCTCATTAGTCATTGCTGTGACACACAACTAAAACATAATACTGGCAACTGTTCTATATTTGGCAAAGTGTGATGCAGGCTAGGAGCAATTTACAGGCTATAAGAAATTGATTCTTTTTTTATTCTCTTGTGTATTACAAGTACAGGTCTAAAATAACATGGTGTTGTTTTTTTCCTGTGCCCCCCTCTTAGAAGAGATGAGCAATGCACTGTGTTTCTTTCCACTATAAATAAGTGACTATTGGTTTTACTTGACACTTGCTTTCCATTTTCCATCAATGTCTAACACAGGAAACTGACTCCTGAGCCTCCCCTCTGAATGCCATGTGGCATACACAGCCACTAAGGTGTCATGAGACTCCTTCCATAAAATAAACAAAAAAACCCCTTGAATACAAGTGAATAATTGTTGAAATACATGCCCCCTCTTTTATTTCTAATGTCCTTGAAATGGAGGCTATGTCAAGTAGTTGATAGGTATCTACTGCAAGACCAATGATGCAAGAGAGAAACAAAGTAAGAGAACAGCTACAGCACATGTACTTTCAGTCTTCCATTAATTCAGTAGCTTCCTAGCTTATTCCAGTGTGGAAGCAGATGCGTTTGTTTATAAACATAAGGATTTGCTGCTTAATATTCTATGAAAATTCAGGATTTACCTAACAAGTGTACAGCTAGCCCAAATTACTGCAGCATCATTCATTCTGTTTCCCTACAATACTCACAAATAAGAAGCCAAGGCAGAAATAATTAATTTCACTTTCTTGAAGTTCAGTCTAGAACATCCCTATCTATTACAAGAAAGACAAATCATAAAGGGTAATCAAGAGCTCTAGGCAACCTATTGAAGGCAGCATGAAGTCATACTCCTTGGCTGAGCCCTTCAACCAGAAAAGACATGTCAGACCAGATCTAGATGTGCTGTTTTAGGTTACAAGAGGGTAATGTGCTAAGAGCACGCTAAATGGGATTTCATTTAAATGCTGATTTTGCTATGCTACTAAGCAGACTGTGTATTCTTACATTAGCATCTCAGTTATCATTTCAAGCATGTAAAGTAGACACAGAATTAGGGATAGCAAATGCTGATTATGAACTCAAAGTTTCTTCTTACTGTAGCAAACAATTTAACTTACATGCTCACAATGAACAGTCTATGAGAAGGAATACCATAGGTAGGAAAAACACAACTTGTGAATTTCTTGACTCATCTTACACAACGGGAAAGGTGTCAAAGATGTTTTAAAATGTAGTTTGATGATTTCTAAAGACACTACACAGAAGAATGTAATAATAAACTATGTTGCTGATTTCTACTGCACCCCAGCTTTTCAAACATAATACCTTGTTGAAATCTGCTTAGATACACCCATTATGTGTTATACTCCAGTGGCTGGAACACAATACTGGAGGTTTTCTTATTTTTAACTAACTGTACAACTGTGGGATGTCCTTTCTTTATCGCTGCTTATGCTCACCCAATTATGAAATTAATATTTGGGAGAGTCTGAATTTATCTGAGAGGTATTGACCATGTTTAAGTCATAAAGTGTTCATTTCCAACCACCAAGAAGCTTGTCTATCATTTGAAAACAAGAAAATCAGGAAAAGTATGACTGTAGTGTAAGTAACCTTTCCATAAATTGTGTTTTATAGCTATGATACAGGTACCAGATGCTTGAACAGAATTTCGTTAATTTTTTTTATTATATTACTGAGACAGCATCTTAAATAGCCATGAAGAGGGTTTTTCCTACTAATGTCCACAATGCTAGGAGATTTAAAATAAATAGAAGTGCAAGAACAGCTTGAGCTTAAAACAAGTTCTGTGCTTGCTCCTAGGAAGGGAGGTTATTGTGTCTCAATAGACTTTCTCATCCTCATTCCCTGCTGTCTCTTTTCAAACTCAGATCCAACTTAATCCCACAGAGACAAGGTAAAACTTCCCTTATAAGTAGCAACATGCTAGTATAGTAACACACTGGTGTGGCAAAGGAATTTTTTCTCTCCTTCTTCCCCCTCCAACATAACTGCAAAAAAAGAATAATCAACTGATGAAAGATGTGAATAGTTCAATGGGCATAAAAGAGGTACTGGCAATAAATTAGAATATTGCAGGCCTCTTTCTGGGTTTCAGACATTGCTGAACAGCTGATACCATAGATGAATTTTAAGCAGCCTTCTGGGTCAGGCTAGCTCTTGAGAAGCACTACGAGCCATTACCATTCATCATCATCAGCTAGCTCATAATAGCAAGCCTTCACCACAAAGAATTACAGCTTGCTTACTGCACATTGGAGTCCAAATCAGAATGAGTATCACTAAGTTACTCTAGCAGCAGTGGAGCCTTTTGCTTTCCCAAATTTTCAAATGTCTTGCTAGGTGAAATGCCTCTTACACAAATAACTATCCAAAGATCAACCCCATCTAAAGTCATTGGAACCCAGCTTCATGTCCTGCATGTCTCATTTGGGGCTGAGTCGAAAGTCATTGCTTCCGTTTCTGTTTTCCTTCTGCATGACATGGCAAAAAGACCCCCAGGGCAGCAAACTGTAGCCCTATGCATACAAGCCAATGTTTTGGCTGGACACATGGCGTGTATTCTGTGACTGGCCTGCTTAAAAACATCACAAAAACAACAACAAAAGCAAGAACATTAAGTTTATTTCCAGATGCACTGCACACTGAAAAAATTAAGTAATCACTCCCACACCTCCATAACAACTCATGCATTAACTAAGTTCCTTCCTGCCTACCCAGTATGAAAAACAGTTTGATGCCCTATAAAATGGTATACAACTAATAAAGCATTTTCATTATTAAACTTCCAAAGGGTTTAAAAAAAACATAACCAAACAAACTCTTCTGTGAGAGCTGTTTGCATTTTGTAGATTTTTATTGTGTATACTTCCAAAGAAAGAAAGGGTTGAAAAATATGAAATAAAACTAGGCAAAGTCCTATTCCCCAGTAGCAGCTTTTTCTACTTTTTCATGTAAAGCTGCTTTAGAGGTTAAGCGTGAGAGGGCAGGGATTACAGAACACTGCAGGTTGCATGACAGTGCAGCAGGCACACTACAGCTGAACAGAATGGGACCACAGACCAGTTGTTAGTTTTTTCCATCCTGACAGGTGTATCTTTTATCCCTACAGGACTGAGGAAACTATAACTGGCATTCTGAAAGCAGAAAAATCTCTCAAGAATAGTTCTTCCAGGTTGTCAATGGCTATGATTTCACTCCTATGGGCTGCACGTTGGCTAACCTCCACCATGGTGGGCAGCAGCTCCAGAACATTGTCCTGGTTTGAGCCAGGATGAAGCCATATTTTCTTTTACTGATTTTTGGGGTTTTTCTCCTTCAGTAAGCTTTCTTTTAACTAGTAGCAGAGTGTCCCAGCTTGGACTGATAACAGTGGAATGTTTTTCTAACTACTGAGTGTTCAAGGTCACATCTTTACTCCAGTTCAGAGACTACGGGGAGATCTGTGACCACCCCTCTCCCCCGTAGGAGGCTGAAATAGACAGACAGCAAACTTGGCCAGAGATGTTCCATCCCATATATCTACGTAAGCTCAGAGGAAGGTCAGAGATCACAGAAGACAACTTCCTTCCTACTGCTTCTTCCCTTCTCTGCCATCCATGGCCAGCATCCAGGGAGGACTCCTTCCATCCATCTTCATCGAACCCCAGGCTCGAGCTCTCCTGACCCTCATCACTCTGCTCTCTTCGGCAGCAGTCTGGAATTTTTGGGGACTGTTTGCAGCTCAGGAGAGTGCTGTGGGAGTTGGCGGGGGGAGGCAATAGGGGTTTTGTACATTTCCTGAACACGTTTGTGTATAATTGTGTCTATTTTCTTGTATCATTAGTGTTTAATTAAAGCTGCATAGTTTAGTTTTCAATCCAGTAAAGTCTTTTTTTCTCTCTCTCTCCTTCGTTACCTGGGTGGGAAGGGGAGGGGATCGAGAGCAATGTTGTCAAACGGTGACAACGATTTACTGGTGTCCCACGTTGGGTGCCCGATGCCAACACTCATCCATGGAATGAGACCACTCAGTGGGCCACTTTTGATAAGCAGAACTGGTGCTGTGGGATGATCTGAAGACCTGCCCACTAGGCCATGTACAGAAGACACTGGTTCCTAATGGGCCATGCACCCACCTAGGGGAAAGTTCTTCGCCAGCTGGTCCAGCGAGTGCCAGTTCCTTTGCCCCCATCTTTGCCAACCTCTTGCCCAAGTACAACTGCATGGGGCTCCAACATGTGACCAGTTGTCTCTAGGGAGATTCTGGGGTTTACCGCCCCATCTTATTTTTTTTACATGAGGCAAATGTCTAAGAGAAAGAAAAACAGCGAATGGTCTACACAATGCATTTTCAGACAAGTAATAGCATCTGGTCAGTAGAAAGAAGGTCCTTCACCTTTTACCTCCACTACCCCTTCATTCAACCAGAAGATGCTGGAGAACATTTGTAGACAGGATTACAGCAACAGCAATTTCAAAAATTATAGAGGTAGAAAAGTCAGTTTTCTGTGCTACTCCCTTTGACTAACATTGCTCCTGCCCTTTGGAAGAAGTGTTAAATCTCTTGAGTGCTTTCATATCTTCAAGGGCTAAAAGTGCTCAAGAGCACAGCTGTATTTCAAACACACATGCACAAGTCAGTTCCTGACTGCTGAACATGTTCTGCTGGAAATGGTAAAACCAGCTAGAAATGTCACTTAGTTATAGACACAGCCCTACATCAAAGCAGTAGATCTGGAGAGCTAAGAATACTGTGGTCACCATTTAGAGTGTTTTACCAGTATTCTCCCCTCCTACAGCAGTATTCCATCACTGATGGACTTGTGAAGGGGTCTTGCTCTTATATTTGCCACCTTTCCTGCATTTAACATATTAATCAAAAAAACCTCTAGTGATTTGAAATGGCCAAAAAACCGAAAATAAAACACTAAATAATACTGGAAAGTGAAAGTCCTTAAGTTATTCACAGAATGGAAAGAGTTTTTGAAATACATGGGGGTGTTTCGATAGCCATGCAACTCAGTCCGACATCATGAGCTACTGCACTGCAATGCTAATTTGGGAGATGATGACAGCTGTAAGAGGCTGATGCAGTCCTCATTTACATGTATCTGGTCTGTCTTCTGAAAGGACAAAGGAACTGCTAAATTCTAAAATCAATGGAAGCATCAGTCCACCCACATATAGCTCAGCTAATTTCACTAATCAAACAGCAACAGTGCCTCCACTCACTGGTGACTGCCATCACTATGGACTTTTCAGTTCTCACATACAACTCAGTGAAATATCATGTATGCTGAGAAATCTTGTGATAGCCTTTTGGTGAAAAATTCAGCACACAATGTGAGAGCAGCAATGTATTTGCTGGGATGATATTTATCACTATGTGCTCTCCTTTTACTACAGTACTTTAAACATTAAAGCTCAAGACCTTTGTGAGGGCATTATTACAGTTATGTACATCAAAAGCTACAGTCCAGGCTCTGTTTGAAATTGGGAAGTCTTTCCACCTAATATGTACTCTTGTCCCTCCTCCACAGAGTTTGTTCTGGGGAGGTGGAAGGAAGATACAAGTGTTCCTGTTCTATTTTTTTAAGGCATCAAATTAAGTTTTATCTGTTTATCTCAAAAGAACACATCACTGCCCACTCCAAAACATAGACAGTTAAGATGATTTGGAAGATAAGAACCCTAATCTTCAGGGCCTTTTTCTAACATCAATGGGAATTTTGCTGCTCATTTTATGAAGTAGGAGGATACTCATCACAAGGGCAATCCTGATTTTTATTCTTGCTATTCCAACCCCTTGCTAATTCCATGTCAAGGAAGCAAGAAACTGGCAGGTGATTTGTTAAATTACAGCTCTGAAGCTTGAACTGTTAGGTTCAACTCAAAACAGAAAACACAACACAGTCTTTATGAAGAATTAAAGATGTAAGAATGAGAGCTTGACTTTAAGTGATTGAAACAAAGTTATCAAGCTCAACATAAGCCAGGTACCATATTAACACCCATATTCAATCAAAATAGAGCAGGAATATTTAAATTGCAGTCTAAATTAGATCTGTAACAATCTTTATAGAAATAGGCAAGTCAAGTAGCAAAGTTATCTTTGGAAAAAATCTATAAGCCGTAATGGAATGATAATCCTCTTAGATTCATTGATGCTGACAGATTAAATACTTTAAATTCATATTTTATTTTGTTAGCTCATTTGACACAAAATAAGTCCTACATTTTTAATATTATACTGGGAGTAGAAGGAATTTTGCTGTTACTGTGGCAAGTTTGGTATTAATGGAATGCCTCTGGGTATTCAGTAGAGATATAAACTGTTACCAAATGACAACTGGAAAGGACTAAGGTGCTTCCACTTTGAACATACTACCATATTTATCAGACACTAAATTATTTTTAGTGAATTTGCTTTCTACTTAGGAAAAGCCTAAAAAGTTGGACTGATGATAAGAAAGAATACATGAATAAAATAATGAAGTGTTAAATGCTATTGGATTACTATGGGTATTTCTCAGTCCCAGATAGACACACCAAACTTCCATACAGCTCCTTGGTGTTCCGTGTGACAGTCCTAGCTACAATATTACTTATTGTTCTAGTAACAGGGACTGTCCAGGTATTTTATTCACAAAACCTTTCAAAAGCCTAGTTTCATACTTCTGCTGATCAAAATTTAATGTTGAGACCTGGAAGCTTTTCATTATACAAATTATTTACTGCATAGCCCTTTGCAATAAATTTTGAGAAGTTTGCATTCACTCAGAATTAAATAATATACACCAGGTCAAATATAATACATTATTTCTAGCTTACTATGGGTCCCAGAAACTACAACCAAAACTGTAATGGATGCATCAGACAGAAAAAGATAAAACTCCAGCATCTCAATTCATGTTAGTCCATCTGAGCTGAAGTTACACCAAGTTATTGAATTTGAGATCTACAGATTTGACCTCCTGATTCCATCAGGATTCTTTAGTTTATAATGGTAAATAAGAGGTTTTTTGCACTGCTACATTTATCACTGGAATACTTGTCAGCTACTTCACTCTCTTTATAAAAGGGAAATTACTGATCATTTGCCTAAGAACCATATAAGGAGGCTCAAAAACTTAAAAATGCATAATTACCCAGGAAAAATAATTACATGCCAGAATTAGAAAGCTATTTTAACAAATCTATATATTTTTCAAAATTACTAAGCTCTGAGAACTACACAATGTGACTAAAAAACATTCAGAACTTTATCTGGAAGCCCTCAGTTAGGACATGGTGCTGAAGATGAATGACATGCACTAAATACACACACTGTCCAATGCTTTCCAGTGCCTCCACGAGGCATTACTGCTCTGCAGTACAGAACTTTGACAGGCAGAGTGTTGGTAGCTGCTACCCAGCATCACTTTTTTTATTCCAAAGAGTCCATGTTCTTAACAGCCAAGTCAAAAGACACAAAACAAAAAGTTCCAACTGCAAATTAGCATCATCTGTGGCAGCAGCAGTAAATACCTTGCAATACATCACCAGCAGCAAATGCCTCCTGAATTCAATGTTGAAATTAATATTTCAAAGGGTAATGACCTACCACAGCTCTTTAGTGGTTTTAAATCTGGCCTAGAACATAGCTAACCTGAAGCATCTGTCACCATAAAAGTCATAGACACATCTGTTGAACTGCAAATCAGGTATGGTTTTATATGAAAGGCTGAATTCTATTAATTGAACAAATTTGTTTTTCTGTAATGCAATTTATTATTAGGAATGATATAAGCACAGGAGCAATTCTTTGAATAACTGCTCACAATTTATAAGAAACGTCCATGTTTGCTCTTTTATATTCATTGTCTGCCAGGAGTCAAGCAACTCAATTTCACATGCAGAAATGCTCACAGAAGAGAAGTTTTACATCCACAAAAGCACTTTCACTTAAAAAAAGGTATATCCAACCAGAAGATGATTAATATAACACTTCTTTTCTTCTTTTAACCATTTACAGATGAGCAACCTGCATAGTATTTCAGTTTTCTGTGCAGTTAAGTCAAAGAGCACTAAAATGCACACAGAACAAAATAAAAAATATTTTGATTTATCCTTCCACAAGTAAAAATTGAAGCAGATGTTTTCAAAAAGCTTTTAGACATTCAACACAAGTTGGACATCACAGCATGTTAAGTATTATTTTAATTCTCCATTCAGCATAAAGGCAAAAAGCAGGTCTCTTGGAAAATTCAGAAGCAATTTTTTATAAAGTGTTCCTATTTTTGTTCCTATTGCTTCTTTATAACAGGGATAGCTATGAAAAACAAACAAACAACACCAAAAGAGCTCAGATGCACTATTTCCATTCACTTGGATTACCCTTCTGTCTATACACATTCAATAAACTTTATCTGTGCTTTTTCATTACAGGATTTCAAGTGTTGAAGCATCCACTGGACCTTGAAAGTATAGAAGCCATTTGCAATTGAGCCCAAAACCTTACTGTACGTAGAGCAAGAAAAATTAACTATCACCTCCAAAAAAGGAACCACAAAGTCACTTTCTGCAAGGTTACAGGTCAACTCTGGGGCTGAGACCAAGATGCAGGTACACCCAAGTCTTCAACACCTATGTCCCCTAGTCATAATGGAACCCCTGGTTCCAGAACCAGGAATGATTGGAAGTATGTAATCCAGACAGTACAAAAAAACCAGTCTGTTGCTTTCACAGACAGGATGCTCCAGCTTTGTGTCATCTCTACCTTGCAAAGTTGCCTGACTCCTAAAACACATCTAAAAGTAGCATCTAAATTGAGCCACCTCACAAGCCAGCTTCCCCTCAGATAGCAAGCTAGTCAAAGCCAGCATCAGTTGGTTGCTAAGTGGGTAATTAGCATTAGGACTTTGCATTTCGTATTGCTTTTCCACCGGAGCTGTCCAGACCAGACTGCTTCTCCTTTCAATGGCTTACGAGAGGTTTGTGGCTTTTAAATGCTCTTCAGAACATTGTTAGCTAGAAATTAAGGTCATTGGCTGCTTGCATTTTTCTCTTTCCATGGCACATTATGCACAGGTTGCCAATGAGATGTTCACAGTTGGAATTTCAAACACGTATGGATCAGTTTTTTTGGAAAATATAGAAAGGCTAGGAATTATGTTTCTGATGTTTGCATGTCATCTCACACAAATATTCTTGCCTGAGAAACCACGTTAGTTTGTCATTGTTCTACCTCAATACAGATGCAGTATTGCACAATGAATACCTTGTATAAGCAAATTAATTAGGCACTGCCTATTCATCCTCTTCAATAATCCAAAAGCAAGATAATTACTGAATAAATTCAAGCCATGTTAAGCTTCCTAAAGGAAATATTTTTAACTTAAATGGAACTAAATTAATTCAGTGCATCAGGGCTTCACTGAGGTCTGCGACTTTTTAAAATTCAAAACAGAAACAAGCAAAACCAGACGGCAGTAATCAGGACAATTCTCATTAGGGTACATCCATTTAAGTGCAATTGTCCTCTGACATCCCCTGCATGGAAGTTCCAACAAAGCATTTGGCAACGAACAGCATCGAGGAAGTAACTGGACTCCACTGACCAAGAACCTGCAGCAACAGTTTCTTTATTAATATTTTTAATGGCATTAAAAAAGGCCACAAAGGGGTAGGTGGGGAGGGGAAAACAACAATGATGCAGCTAAATTACAAGGTTCAGATTACTCAGCCTTATAGATAGTGTCAGCACCACATGTAAGAGTCTCTAAAATGTAGCTTATTGACCTCTAATGAAATACAATGGAATGTACAAAATTTCCTACTTAGAAATACTCACATTCTAAGCTAAGGCCACATCATACCTGTTGTGGTTTAACCCAGCCAGCAACTAAGAACCACATGACAATTAAAGCTCTTTAGAAGTTTAAATTTTTTTTTTAAATGAAACCTTTTTCTATTTTATACAAATGAATCTGACCATCTGCTTCACTGCAACAGCAGCATCTAAAAACAACTGAAACAGCAGCCTCTGGTGTTAAAATTCTGCTTTTTCTCAGGCTCCACCTTTCACCAGAAAGCAGGACTAAAAATACAGAAAAAAAAATACATCAAGTGGCCCTGAGGAATCCTTTGCACCATAAGTAATTTTCCATCTTAGCACATATCATACTATCGGTGTTTGCCTTCCATAATTCACTGTGAAAATATAATCAGATTAGCTTCTATTCTGCACTGGTGAAAATTCATCTTGATACCACGTCCTCTTACTGTATGAAGACAGAAATTTTCTTTCATAGCATGGAAAGCTCATTTCACCCCTTTACAGATCAAGGTTCATTCTCTACATCTGAAGAGACAACAACTACATATCTCTGGAGCACATATGTGAACAAACACACATGTACAAAGGAGAAGACAAGAAAAACCACCTCTGCATTACAGGACCTTTAAGGGCAGAATTCTCCTGTCTTTCCAAAAATGAACTACTGTCCCAGAGAGGCATGCACTGGAAAGAAGATGCATAATGGAGGCTGTGCACACCTCACTTCCAGCTCAGGATCATATGTATAACTCTTCAGGTTTTTGTATGAGAGTACAAGGAAAAGTTAGTGCCATTCTGATCTGTAGCATTCTAGAAATTCATAGTATGCTCTCTGTGCAAGGCAGTAATACACTTAAGCATTATCCCATTAGGATTAGTGTTCTGTAACAGACAAAACTAGAGTATATTCATGTCCAAAGTCAGTCTTAGACTTCACAGGAATGTTCAGATTTTTCCACTCTTTCTCTGAATTATCCCACAAACTATGTTAAAATATACTACAAAGACAATAATAAATGCAGAAAAAATTCAGGACAAAAGAGAAGCCTTAACAAAACTAGACAATGACTTCAAAAGAAAAAAGATACACACATAGATGGCCTACGAGTTCCAAAATGTGTACCAGCTTTAGAATATTACTCTTCAGAGCCCCCAAATTCTTGGTGGTTTTAAATAAATTAATTACTCTCTCTCACAAGCTTAGATTCTCTACCTATGAAAACAAAAGCAAAGCTACACCACATGCAGCCTGTATTGTTGTGAAGATCTGGGAAAGATGATGAACTATTTAGTAAACAAACCCCGAGGCAAAGGAAACTTACTTTTCAAGTTGTTAACAAGTTAAAACTTTGTATAAACATACACAGGGAAACTGACGTCCCGCACTGCATGTGGGTGGAAGGACAGCTCTAAAGCAGAGCACGTGGGCTGTTATTTTAATGAATGCTTTGTCCTATCAAAACAAAAAGACAACATTGGCTGAAGGGCGTGATTCGAACAAAGTTATATAAGGGACTCCTATAGCACCTGTGTTTTGCCTTAATTTCCGTTTACTCCTATATCATTAAGTGTATTTCAAGTCTACACCTAACTGAGATATTAATAACATGCATAATTTAAGATGGAATAAATCAATATGCTGACACGGCGTGCATTCAGTTGGGGCTAGCATATCAGAAAGATTTCAAAGAGTAAATTCTTGAATGTACTTACAAACAATCAAACAGCTTTACTCTCAGCAGGGTATCAGAACAGCGAAAGAACTTGAGAGCATCTAATAAAGCAACAGAAATCTTGTTGGATGTATAAATCAGGACATCTAGAAAACCTCCCTCCTCTACTAACGCAGTGCAAACGCCGAAGCAGAGCTGGCCACGGCGAGTCAACACCGTTCCTCACATCAAGCACCAGTGACCGCTCTTACACAGCTCTAGGCTGGTGACAATGAGGTACTTCGCAAATACAGGCAGAATTCTCAGACACACAAATGAAATCCTAGCCCGTTCACCATGAAATAAACGGAGGCTCATCTAATTTACACAAGGACATTATCAAATGCAAGACAAAAGGTACAATTGGGACACAACTTGCATACCAGTCCTGTCTTACCCAGTGGATTTAATTTCAGTATCAACAGAATTTGCTGTCTTTACCTTTCTAAAATAAGCATTATTTCTCCAAGAGCTTTGCTGTCCAGAAGCTGTTCCTAGATGCAGATTAATACTTTAAGCATGCAGTTCTCTCGACTGCATGTTATGAATGTTTTTATGTTAAAAAAATAAGGTTGAAAAAAACATCTGAAGTTTTTTGACTGAAAGAGGTATTTGCTTCAGCAGCTTACTACCCACAGACCCACCCTTGTTCCACTGGGTGGCTTAGCAGAGCACTTTATCATCATAAAATCAGAAGCTATAGGCAGTGGCTACCAAGCTGTACAGAAAGTGCTATACTACTCAAAAAGGAAAATCCCTAAACAATGCATACTTAGAACAAAATGTATGCAGATCTATAAACACCATGGAACACAGAGCTTTAGGCTTTAATCTCAAGACAGAGAATATTAACATAGATGTTCACGTTTTAGAGATTTTATCAGACACACACACAATTAGTTTAATTGCATCAATGAGATAATAAATATTAGTGACTGTCTTTTCAGATTACAATAGTGCCTATCCAATTTCTCCAGCACAATAAAAGCCCAAAGCTATATGTGTATATTCATTTCCATAGACTTCAGATGCTATGCAAAGAGTATCTACAATAATTTCAATTTTTTCTTAAGGCCCATTCAGAATAGAATCCTGGAACACAATTTGTTTCAGAGGCAGCTTTAGATGCTTCATAAGCTAAAATCTCAAAGCTCAATGGGTTATTAACTGAGGTTAACTGCTTAAGCCTAAGCTACAAGCAAACACTATGCAACATCACAACTGAGAGACTACAGGCACCAAACTGATGAAAAAAAATTCACAGCTCTTCCTCAGAATAACATCAGAACTGATTTTGCTCCTGATTTTGAACTTGAAATGTTCTGCATGACAGATTTTAATTAAACAGTTGAAACTATTTAATTCCTACTGCAGTTCCCAGGCCTGCAGTATGAAATTTCAGATGCTTACAGGGCTCGACCCTGACTGCACTTCACACAGTGCAAGAACTGCAGCAGAGTTCTACCACAGGTGTAAAACCAAAGCAATGAACACCTCACAACACCCATTTAAATATGCGTGCATTCTTCTGCGGTCACTGATGCTTCCTGATGAAAACATGAACAAAAATTCAAGAAATCTTAGAGCTCATTCTACTCTCATCATTTATTTCATTGTTCTGTGAAGCTTTTTTTTTTTTTTTTTTTTTTTTTTTTCTCCAAAGAACTACCAAAAGGCCGTATTTTGTCCAGGACACAAAAGCCTCTCAGATTTCACCTCTGATGGACCAGTCATGGGACTTGAATAAGAGAACCAATGAGGTGACCAGTGAGCACCCCAGCAACTGTGGCAAAAAAGCCATAATCCACTAGGCTCCCTGGAGATGACTTTCTATACAGAGAGTATATACAAAAAGCAAATGGAAACACAGACACAGCAGGCATACAGACTTCCACAGAGCAGCTAGTGTCAAGACAGCCAGAAAAATCTTTTAGGATTTATGAAGTCTGATTGAGAGACTACCCCGTTCTGTAAAAATAAGCCATTGGTAAGGAAGGCACCATTATAGACTCCAAAGACTTCTTATCAACAGCAGGCAGCTTCCTCCAAAAAGGATATCCTAGCACTAGGTTGCTCCCCCGCAACTTCCCAGGCGCTGTCAGTACTTTGACAAGCCCAGATACATCAGCCAAGGTGTCAGGGACGCCGGGCGATGGGGAGCTGCTGCCTTCCTCTGGCTGTTTACCCTGAAGAGATTACTTCACTCAACCGATTTACCAGGAAAAACTTAAATTAAAAAATAAATAAATAAAAAAGAAGACTCTAAGCCTCTCAAACACCCACCTTACCCGTGCATACAAAACAGACGGTGTGCACATCCAGCCTCAGACACTTGGACCGTGGGACAGGGGATGAGACCGCGAATCCCCCCCAGAGCCCGCCGCTTTGGGACCACCCGACCGAACACTGGGACTTCTCGTGAGAATGTAACGACGCTTCCCGAAGGGTCCCCAGGCGCAACACGCCGGATGCCCGAGGCAGCTCCCACACCCAGCCCGGAGCTCTCCCTACCTCCACAACCTCGGGGCGAACCATCTCCGCTCCAGGCACCCGTCACCACCGCACCGTCCACCGCAGCGCTCCCCCCTCTCTCTCCCAGCTCCGGACCGACCCCCGGGGGCCCGCACAGCCCCGCACGGCCCCGCACCCTCACCTCGCAGCGCCGTCCTCCCCTGAGGGGACTGAGGAAACGGGCGCGCGGGGCTCCCTCAGACAAGGCGGGAACGGCGCGCGCCGCGGAGCTGGGGGGGGAAGAGGGAGGGGGGCGCGCGGCACCACCTCCCGCGCGCGGAGCAACCGGTGGGACCCCCAAACCCCCCCCCCCCCAAAAAAAAACTTGCGGGGAGAGCCCGGAGGGGCAGCGCTTACCTCTCAGCGCGGCCGCCCAGCCGCAGAGCCCCGGCAGCAGCAGCGGCAGCAGCAGCGGGGGCAGCCGCGGCTCCAGGCGCGGGGGGCGGCAGCTCCGCGGGGCCCGGCCGCCCATCCTGCGCTCCCGCAACTCCCCCCGCGCGCCGCTCCCCTCCGGCCGCTGCCAGGAGAAGGGATGCGAACCCCCCTCTCCCGGAGTCGGAGCTCAAAGCCGCGGAATTATTGTTATTCTATCTTTTTTTTTTTTTTTTCTTTTTTTTTTCCCCCTTCCCTTCTCTCTCTCCCAGCGCAGGGAGGCGGGGCGGGGGTGCTGCGGGGCTCCGGGGGTGCTGCGGGGCTCCGGGGGTGCGGGGGGCTCCGCTCCGCGCTCCGGCCGCTGCCGACTAGCGAGCCGCGGCGCGCGCCCGCATCCCTAATGAGCCGCCCCTCCCCTGCAGCCAATTAGGGGCGCGCTGGGCGGGCTCAGCCGCCGGCAAGAAGCGGGGAGGGGGGATGTTGGGGGTCCAGGTGAGCCGGGCAGCGCCCCCAGCCCCGCAACCCGCCCCCTGCCAGGCTCGGGGTGCACAACCCAGCCCAGCGAGGCGGTAGGAACAGGCGACAAAACGCTCCCCGGTTGAAAACGGGGGCCGGCGGCGCGCGCCCCGCACCCGTTTTGGGGCACAAAACGGGGTAGGGAAGGGGCGGGATGGAAGGAGCACAACTCGCCGCCCCCCCCCGCCCCCTCATCTGCACCCACTGTGGTTCTCCAGTTCTGTCCCTCTCTCCTACCCTGTTAAATTCACACATTTGGGCACAACCCCCCCCAAAAAAAAAATAAATAAACCAAAACAATAACAAGATACTAGTGTTACCAAGCTGAGGAACACGCTACAACAGCCAGCCCCCACACCCGGAGCAAACACATTTTGTGCCGTATCTGTTCATGTTGCACGGTTCTGTGATCGCAAATTCTTTTTCTTGCCAGGAGTGTCACTGTTTCGCTCTCCCTTCCCTCCTCTAATTGCACACAAATATTTTTATTCTGCCTTTGATAAGAAACACGACACACATCCAAGCAAACCGTAAGGCCAAAAACATCACCGGTGAGCACAAGTGCAATGGCTGCTGTTCTGCTCGGAATCGATTTGTTCCATCAGAAACTGGAAAACAAAGGTACCTCCTGAAGACAAGGTAGATTTGGTGATGGAGTAACTCCCGTGACAACACCAGCTCCGGCCCAGACTCTGTCCTGAGGTGCAGCCTGTGCACCAGAGGTCGGGAATTAGAGCAGTTTTCTTTACCTGGGCTTAGTGGGAAGGAAAAAAAGCCCCAGCAAAACCTGGTGTGTCCAGTGGGATGGAGAAATGGAGCAGGAAAAGGGACAAAATGGGATGTGATACTCATGGATCTCACCGTGAGATCCCTACACTACAAATAAAAGCAAAATACCTCTCAAATACTGTGTTTGTTCTCCCTTTCCCTTTGGAAATAAACTCTGTTTTCAGCAGGTGATTTCCACCAGCAGGATTAGTTACATATCCTTAAGAACAATGCTCCTCAACTGGTCCTCCTGCAGGCTAGCTCTGTATTACTTTCAGGAGGAAACAAATAATTAAAGCAAAAGGAATTTGTAAACAGAATTTTAAGAGGGGAAAAAAAAAAAAAATTAGTATCTGAGAACATGACAACAGAAGATCTTCTTCCCTTTCTATCATGTATTTGCCAGACTTCACAATGAAGAGCAGAGTTCAAAAGGCAGAGAGCAAATAGATGAAAAATACATTTTCTTCAACAGCCTTTTAGGTCATTCTCCACGTTCAACGGGTTCCAAGGAGAAAAAGACAAACAAAAAACAGAATAAGCCAGCCCAAACCACTGAAGAAAAGAACTGTGAAGCCACAGAGGGAAGTTTTTCAATATGAGAACATCTAGCAGACTCCTTTTTAAAGTTTTAGCATGTCAGCAACATAAGCCTATTTTCCAGGACATACATAGAGCCACTTTTGCTTCAAGCCCAACTAATTATCTATTTTTGCCTATGCCACTGAGTCAGTGTTTGCTGCTTTAGAAAAAATTACCATGTTCTCAGTTTATAATGCAATTGTGATGGGGAAGAAGAGAGCAAAAGTAGAAAAAAAGGGCAGCAGCTGGTAACTTCAATCAGTGCTCTTGGAAATAGATATAAGCAGACTAATCCACAAAGATGAAATCTCGGTGGGGAAAGTGTGCAGTGGTTTCTGAGATGATGAAATGCAGCTACAGATGAAATTATATGTTTTTTAAGCATCGCTGCACTCTGATAATGTACAGCATCTCACAGAAACAAAGACTGCACGTGCTAGGTCAGTCCAACGTGCTACTGTATTTCTATAAATGCAGGGCATTTTAACAAGAGGAAAGTCTCAGGAAAAGCAAGAATCTACCTCTGACATCAGGTCGTGATCAGGACCAAGAGGACAGCTATCCAGCCAAGGAGGATTAATGGAGAAGCTGAAAATGGTGCAAGGAAGAAATTTGTTTTTCCATAGCACTTTGAGGGTTAAAATGCACAATGAGCAGTAGTAATTTTCTGTCAGAGTCCGTATCTCGTGTCTGGCAATCTAGATTTCCTAGAATCTGAAAGATTAAAGCTTGATGCAGCTGCTGAAAACAAGACAATAAACAGAAATCAAAAAGGAGAAACAAACAAAACCAGAGCAGCTTTCTTGAATACCTTGATTGAAGCAGCCACAAATCCAGACAGAAGGGGAAAACCAATCTGTAACTGAAAGTCTCTCCTCAAATCTCCAGCTCTGCCACCATCTCAACTCAACAGACACTTCTGTTTTCTCCCCACATGGCAGGTTGCATCTCCTTGTGCCACTGAGCTGGTTGCTAAAGACATTTCTACAGGCTTCAACCACATCTGCTTATTAAACACACCGCACTTCACAATTATGAAGTAAATTTTTCTAGCTAGAACATGGCAATGCCCTGATAATTTTCAATAAGCCATCCAGCTACAGCCCGAAGGAGAGGACAAAAGTAAATACATTTTTAAATCACCTTCTCCACCCTGGAAGCACAGCAGAGTTTTCCAGCTGAGTTTGCAAAGGTGCTTTCAGCCTCTGTGTCTTCTCAAGTGCAACATAAAAATTTGCACCCAGGTGATTACATTTTGTTTCTTATTTGATGCATGACCTGGGAGTAATCCACCTGCGATTGGCAATCAGTCAGAACTCCCATCACCTGTATGTCAGATAATAGGCTGGGGAGGGTCACAACTGACAGGCCTTCAGGAGCAGGTGAGAAGACAGCTGCTTCATTTTGCTGCTCTTGCAAATAAAAACATACCTGAGATGGCACTGGAATCTGATAGAAGGTACCATTGCTACACTTAATGTATTTGATGATAGAAGGATAATAAACGCATCTAAACCATTTACATATATTACAGAGAACATCAGAAGCATGCCAGTTGGCTACATTCGCACCTGTACAATAGGTAAATAGAATTATAGAACAGTTTGGGTTGGAAGGGACCTCTAAAGGTCACTTAGTTCCACCCCCTACAATTAGCAGGGACATCTCACACTAGAACAGACTGCTCAGAGCCCAACTTTTTCCTGATGTCCAACCTAAATCTACCCTTCTCTAGCTTGAAACCATCACCCCTTGTCCTATCATTATATGCCCCTGTGAACAGCTCTTCCCTAGCCTTCTAATTTAGGGCCCTTTCAGGTATTGGAAGGTCACTATAAGGCTCCCCCAGAGTCTTCTCTTCTCCAAGCTGAACACCCCCAACTCTCCGAGCCTGTCCCCAAAGCAGAGCTGCTCCAGCCTTCAGATCATCTTCGTGCCCTCCTCTGGCCATGCTCCAAGAAGTCGACGTCCTTGTGTTGTGGGCTCCAGAGCTGGATGCAGTACTCAACAATATTTCAGGAGCAAGCAAGAACATCCAACTGTAAGAACAAACAAATAATGAAATTAAGTGAAGTACTTTGAATGGGCTCAGTTGTAGTGATACATAAGCCAATTAAAAAAAAAAAAAAGTCCTATTTGCTTTTAGTGCATTTCCAACATTTATCCTCACCCCTTCTCTCCTTTTTTCTCACAAGAGTATCCTAAACAAAATGGTATCTGAAAAACGATCCAGCTCACCCAGAAGAGTTTTCATAAAGACCAAGGTGTGTGTGCATGTGTCAGGAGAAGGAAAACCATTGTGTTTTTATCTCCACTGCACACGTAACACAGAACACAAGCAATCTGTTCATTCTGTAGATGCTGGTATAAATTAACTGCTGAAGCACCTGAAGGACAAGGAGAGCTGTCTTAATATATGTTCCTAATCCAAGGCTGCACAGAAACTATGAGATGGAACTAGTGTGTTTAAGGGTCCCTCTCTTCTCCAGTGTGATTCAAGATGTCACTTGCTCACAGCATTTATAGCTTGTGTTTCCAACACATTTTGCCAGTGGGGCCTGTATCTGGGTTGCCTCAACAGAAGAGGACTGCTTGCTGTACCATCCAGATGTGCTCTGGATCACTAATGAACACCAACTCCAGCCCAAAGTATCTTCAGCTGTGGAGATCTTTATCATAGTCCTATACATGCATATTTTATAAAGCAATCCCCAAGGACACAAGAGTGGGGCTCTAAATGAATTAGCCAAATTGATAGGCAATAAGTACAGCAGTGAATATTAAGACCAATACCTTTCAGTTCAGGAAGAACCTACACATCAGAGGCTGGAAGATGAGACCAGAAGTGTACTGCACTTTGCCTAGGCGTTTAGTACCCCCCTCCGAGACAGGCTGCTGGGCTGATGAGCCATTAAGGGTCTGACCACTAACGCCATTCTTATGCCCCGAGCATGCAGAGAGAAAGCTGAGTGCAGCATCCACGGGCGTCATGAATATGCAGACAGCAGAGCTGAAATCTGATGGCTTTTTCCTCTGACCTCAAGACTCTGGCAGCCTACAGCTGCTTCTCCGCTGTTCCACAGGGCTCTTTCCCGAACAAAACAGAGGTATTAGTGAGCAGCTCTGGATTTCCTGATACTTAAAGAACAGTCCCTCGTCCCCCCCCCACAAAGAACGTGCCCTGCCAGGCCAACAACAAAACCAACGTCCACACATTAGTTCTCACACTGATTTACAGTTCTGCATTAGGACATCTAGTGGCTGATTGACTGCCTGTGCATATATATACATATCTGAATATATTATTTAAATTCCCTGTCAGAAAGCTCCTACCTACTTTTCTAAAGCCCAGTAAGACTGACGTGAGAGCACATCAGGATTTCTGCGTTATTCTGTTCTGAAGTATAAACCCAACTCATTGCTGGGTCGAGCACTTGGAAGTGTGAGCACAAGGAGAGGGACAGCTATTTATGCCAATTTCTACTTCATCTGGATATCAGAATATCACAATAACATGTTTACCCTTGATCTATGATGTATAGTCTTATGCTTTGCAATGGAAATAATTCTTCTTAACTTTAGTTCAGTAAGATTTTTTTCTTATTCTACATTTTAGTAACTTAGAAATGAGAGTGTTGCTCTCAAGTTTTGTTGTTTGTTTGGGGTTTTTTTGCATATTGATAAAAATAAAAGAAACCTTGTTATTCCAAAGGATAAACTTTAGCCTCCTCAGTGATGGAAAAAATCCACCATCCCACCTGAAAGAGCCCATTATGTTTCTTTAAACAATTCCACCCCCCTTGCTTTAAAGTCACCATTTGAGCTGTCATAAACCATAATTTCTGATGAGTTAAAATCTAAATTACTTTTAAACTGATTAATCTAAGATGAAGTACAATACAACTATTTGCATTTTCCTGTGTTTACTCATTCCAAAAAATCATCAGACAGCAAAGACCCAAGTTAATCTGATAAAAATTTAAATGCTGCAGTGGTTGGCTGTGCAGCAGAATAGGAAAACGTGGATTAGCATGCCAAGGGGCTGATGAACATTTGAACTTCACTAATCAATTTTAAAAATCGTAAGACCCAGGCATTTAGAGAATGTCACAATATTAATACCTAATTCACTTGATTTGTAATTTGGAGAAATCAGCTGCACTTGAAATTTTACCTGCTGCATCTCCTTCAGTTGGGCAAAGAAGAATTCCTACATTAGCAACAGTTATTATTTTATTTCCATGCCATTTTAGATTTCTCCACATAAATGCTCTGTCCCACAGCACATCCAGACATTTTTGCTGTGGCTGCAGAGAGATCACAGGCAAAGGGCAGCTTTGTGCTCTCACCTCTGTATGAAGAGCTCAGACTGCCAATCCAGAGCACACATCACTGCTCCTCTTCAGCCTTTTAAGTCCCTCACTGAGTGTCCATTCCAGATATAGCATCCTGGCTCAGATCTTCCTGTCTGAACTTTTACTTGGCATGGGAGGTGCATGACAAGAAATAGATGATGCAAGGGTAGGATGTGCATGGATTAGAAAGTGTTCTTTGAGAGCAAATAAAGAAAGTCCAAAGCAGCAGGACATCAGACAAGTGATTCAGCAGCTTAGCTATTTGTAATTTGTGGTTAAGAAAAAAAAGAAAATGGTTACACATTCAAGCTGTAAGAGAGAATCTGAGACTCTCAAACACTTTTCAAAACATTGCAGACATTGCTGTACAGTTTGGAGCTGGCAGGGATGCTAATGTCTGTGAGCAGGAGTATAGTTAGAGGGCAAGAGACACTGGGCAAGTCTGTTTCTGTTCTGCCAGCACAAAGTGAGTGACATGTCCAGCTATTACAGGCTCAGTCAGGTAGTGTTGTTCTCAGAAGGTTATTACTGAGTAAGTTCAGAACCTTCTCATCAAGTGGGAAGTTATAGGCACCTTTTTTCATTCAAAGTTACACAGCACTGAAGAGCAGAATTCACTAAGACCTTCCTCTGGCAATTAACCAGGGAAGGCTGAGAGATATGGAGTGACTATGCATGACTACAGTCCAGTTCTGAAACGCAGATGGGTAGAACCACAGGTCATAAGAGAAACACATAAAGGAGCATCACAATTGGAAAACAAAAACCTCCTCACTCTTCCCCTGCCAAAAGAGAAAAAAAAATTCCACAACCTCGCCCAAACTGAAAACCAAACACAACCTGAAAAGATCAGAAAAATCTTCCGTGGAACCTGGCAGAGAAAGATCACCAGGTAACTACCAAGGCAAGATTAAGGTTAATGAGACAATCTGAGTTTTAGCCTGGATGTTGCCACATGCTTCTTGCAAAGCCTGAAGTGCTTGGGAAAAGATGCTGAAGCAGGCACCAGCCATTTAAATTGCAAACATGTTTGGCTTGATTAGGGACACTTCACCCTGCTTTGATTTGCTGAATGTACTGGACTAATCACAAGCAGTTCCTCTCTCCCCTTCTTTCTAACCAGGGCACTGAAGCCTCACAGTGAGCCATATGAAATGGAAGATTATTTTTTCCCTAATCAAGTACAATTTTGTCAGGACTGGAAAAACACAGGTGTCATATTAAGTTACCTAATTGTGTCTCTGAAATGGCCGTATAATAATGACTTTTCAGTAACAAGAAGAAAAGGGGAAACTAAATTCTTTGCTCTATTATTTTCATTTTAATCTCCAAAGCAAAAGCAGAGGGCATCCACCTAGTAACTGCAGTTCTGAATTATTCATAATTAGTCACACATCATGAAATGCATCTGTTTGATGGTCTCAGGTGTGAAAGACAACAAGTAGTTGAGTAGTTCCTTAACTATTAAAACATTATTTCAGCTACAAGGCAGAGAAATAATAGAAGCACACTTCAGTGCAAGTGATACCATTTTCTGAGAAGTGCCAGTTAACACATCAATCAAGTACCAACCAGCCAGCTAAGCTCTTCTCCCCATTCAATGTGATTAGAACGCAAAGAACCCAATCATTGACAGCTCCCACCATTCTCATCAAGCCTGCCTGCTTACCTCTTGCTGAACACTGCTCTGTGAGATGGCTGCATGTGTTTCTGCTGCTAAGGAATGTTCCTCAGGCTGGTTCCATTGCAGAAGGGCAGCTGAGCCTGTGCCAGCTCTGGGGACTGCAGCAAAAACGTACAAAAGCTGATAAAACACTCCCAGGTGGAAGTCACTGTAGCAGGGAAATGACTGCCCTGTAGGACAGTTCAGCTTCCTTTTTTATACACATTCCCATGGAATATAAATGGGAGCTCATGGGTGGATAGTGCCAAACATCCTGATGTTTGGTTAGAGAGTTTTATATTCAGCATAGAAGATTTGCTCTACTTTGTTAAATCCATAAGTTTTCCGGCATAATTCCCCAAATGATAGATTCAGATAGATCCACTGGTTTTTGCTCCTATTAAGTTTTACAGGGTTTTATTCCTATTACCAGTATCCAACAATAAAAGCACACTTCCCCAGTGGGTACATAACATTCACAACACTGGTAGCAGCATTTTTATGAGTTTTGTCATTCTGGGCTAATGAGTCCGTCAAGACTCACACCTTGTTTACTTTCTCAGACAGAAATGTCACAAGGCAGAAACTCTCTCCCCTCAAAAAAGTGAAAAAACCCCATGGTTAATGTTGTTCATATGATGGGATGACTTCCTCTGCCTCAGAAAAGAAAATAAATTCTAATACTAGGCCCTCCTAAGCTGGGCATAAATGTCTTTGTTCCTCCACCCTGGAACATCTTCAGCAACCCATAGGATCAGGAAATCTCTCAGAAATTAAGCTAATGTAGTCAGGCAGTTTAACAAAAAAATCTGCATGCTTACAGGAAAAAATGACATCAGTTTGTTTAATAGGCTGTGGTGAGAGTGTTCACATCTTCAGGTTGAACCAATGTTTCTTGCCTCCTGTGTACCCACCATCATGTTAGACTTAACAGCACTCTGACACTAACAATCCTGCTGCAGGACTTCACCATCTAATTAGTTTTGGGTCCAATTTACTAGATTTGTGCAATTTAGTTGGAGTGAAGATGAATCCCACTGTATACTGCAGTGTTTGGAAGCTGCTTTCTGGAATGAACTCTCTTGTATTCAGCAGGTGTGCACAAGTGGAACACACTATTCTGTACTTGCACGGGATAATGACTAGCTCAATGTTGGGTGTGCTGTGCAGGATCAGAGAACCAACCAACAGGCAGGGATGGGGAAAAAGGGTCTGTTGAGCATGTCAATAATCCCTTTACCATCGAGAAAAATATTGCAATTCTGTTGCACCCAGCTTGCACTGAAGCACATTGCTGTGCTGTACAGCTACTGCCTCACATTCATCCCCATTATCTGCCAGGCAACAGCAGCATCTCTGCAGGACGAGATTTATGGCAGAGAGCCAAGCACTTCCAGTTCCACGCAGCAGAGGGAAGCAGTTAGCACTGTAACATCGACTGTCATGCACTGAAGACTTAATTATGTTCTCAAACAAAATACAATGAACTCTGTCATAAGTAATCACACAAGAGACCATGAAGTCAGTAGCTTAGCGGAAGTGGCCTCCTATGAAAGATGAAACAGAATTTTCTTTGGCTAGAGGGAAAACTTACTCAGCTCTGAAAACAAACAAGTAAGGTGGAATGCAGGGGTTTTTGCTCTACTTACTTACCAAGCCTTGAGTCCATGTGCTGGTGTTCTACGAGGAAAACTTACTAAAAATAGAAAAATTTCCTCTAATCTTGAAAGTATCTTAGGGATTTACAATTACATCTGCTTTAGTAAATGGAAGTACATCCCCACAGTCAGATGTTGGCAGACAGACAAGGAAATATTTTGATTATGATATATTTGTAATATTTTAAATGTGCACATTTTATGTTTTATTTGGGTGCAATTTATCTCTGCACAGGAACTAAGCATTGCATAAAACTCACCTCTGGTGTGATTTGGATATTCTTCTCCTATACTTCATGTATTTGTCACTGCAAAAAAAACCAAACCACTTAGAATTGAATTCTTATAATCACAATTCTTCTTTCACTTTTATATCAGGCAACAGAACCTACAGAAGTATTTCTTACAAGTGGATTACAACCCCCAAACAGGTAACAAAGACAATTATGATACTGAAAATTGTATTTCAAACTACACAAAAGAAAATTTATCTCTCCTGCTCCTACCACACTTCTTGAAGAATGCTTCAAGGTCCAACAGTCCTTTAAAATTCACAGCTAGATTATCCAAGGTCAGCACTTGTATATTTTTTTTTTTACTCTAATAAAGGAAGAAAGAACACGGGGACACTCTAGTTCACCATGCAGGAAACTACTAACCTGGATGAAGAGTTCAGGACAGGTCAAGTCACTCCTCCAAGTTGGATCTTCCCTTCCATTTTTGAGGCTGTTCTGTATCTAAAGTACAGTGCATTTGGGTCAGGCTTCATCTCTCACTTTGCATAATTCCTACACAGTGAGGCTCAGACTCTTGCTTGGGGAATCTAAGTGTGCCTGTAAGTCCAAACAATGGGATAATTGGATCATATCCATTCACATGACTCCTCATTGCAAAAGATGTAATGCAACAAAAACCAGAGCACACACATGAGTTTGAAAAATACAGAGCTTACCATGGAGTTCTGCCTTCAGCCAGGGCACTTGGTGCTTTGATTCTTCTCTATGCCTCTGTGCACAAGCAGTGAAGCAGAGAATTCCTTGATTGTGCTATAAAGAAGATTTGTGAGGAAGTGAGGCAGAAGACAGAGCAGGTAATGATAATTATGAAGTTATTAGAAGCACACATTGTATGATAAAAACCTGAAAGTAAATTACTTTGAAATACAGATTTTTACTTTCCTTAATACTTAAGATAAAATAATATTAAAGAAGTGCTGTCTCAAGTTAGAACTAAAGGTTAAAGGATAGTAATTATGGATTATTTAAAGGGTAGCCATAATGAACTAAGACAAAAAGACATGTCAGCTTTCTAAGCCAGATACTATATTTTTAGCTGGGAATGTGACTCTAGCCACATATTACCAGGAGACTGCTCTTCAATGAGAACCAAAAAAATGGCTTGCAACAAAGGTCTTCCAGTAACAGGGAGTCTAGAGTGCCTCAGTACATAAATGGCACTATTTGCTCTCTCTGGATCAGAACACAGATGGTTTTTAATAGGAAGTTTGTATTTCACATGCAGTTAAACACATACACATATATTTTCATAAAACCAGGAGTTTTGCAGAGTAAGACATAAAACCAATTCTTTCTGTGTTGTGTAAGTGAAATCTGCACTGCAAGTGACATGACCTTGATATGAAAAAAATTTAAAATCAATCAAATTATTGTGTATTACATTATATCCCCAAAGCAGAACATCACATCAGGCTTTCAGAACATGATACTCAGCAGGGGAATAAATCCTATAAATTCAGGAAAAGAATTACATTGAGTGATGTGTTTCAACCTCTGACCTCAAAGCCAATAATGACAGGATATAAACCACTTTCATTTAGCATTTAAAAGCTACAAAATACATAGAAAGGAATAAAACAAAGAAAAGCACTAAGATTAATAAGAAAAATTCCTTTTCTTAAGAGAAGTTACCTTTCTATCAGGCAATTCAGTGATTCAAAAATATTAACTTTGGCCTTGCTGAGTAAAAGTAGTTATATTTCAGCTGATTTCTGTTGCTTTTCATCCTTTGTCATCTCTTGTTATTTAGGGCGTCATATAACGAGCCTTGATTGTGTTACAATGTTAAGAGAATGAAATTCCACTTCCAAAGATGCTTAGCACTCAAAAACTTCACAATGTCAGCTTGCTTAAAGGCAGATGCCTGCTTTGATGTGTTGCTGTGTCACAGCTGCACTGTCAAAGACTGAAACTTCCCAGAAGTCAGAGATGGTTGCACCCTGTTAGCAACCTGGAAAATCAGGTTTAGCATCAAGTCCTGCATAAACACACTGGCTCCTGGGAACCCTGAGACCCTTGCTCACTAGGAGAGCTGTGGTTACAATGAAACAAGCTTTTCTAGAGAGGAACTGTTAATGAAAAATGTCCTCTTGTTTCACCAGCATTCTCACTGTCTCAGTGAGTTCTGTGACCACCAGTACAGCACAAACTCCTATTGATCTGTGATGGAGAGAAGAGGCTGGCCTCAATATGGGACTGAACTGGTGGGTGGGAGTAAGTACTGCAGTGTTCCTGAGATGGCAGCTGGGCAGAGGAGCTGAGGCTCTGCCTAGTGCAGACCTTCTGATAGCCAGCCTTTTGCTGGCGAGGAGGCAGGCCTTGCTGTCCCTTGCCCAGCTTCTCTAGCAGCAAGCATTAAGTAGGACAAAAATAAGGACCCTTCTCCTGGCTGGGGGTTACTGTTGATTTGTGAATTCTGATATGTGACCTTGAAGGAAGTTGGAGCTTTGACTCTGCATGAGGCAGAGAAGACTGTTCAGAGAGCTGCCAAAAGCTTCTCATCTACCAAAGCACCCAGTACCAGCACAAATCTGGTGTAAGGCATCAAAGAAGTTCAAGTTATCAATTTCCTTGTGCAGTGTGGACTGTGGAGTGGATGTGTCTCCCCAGCTCCCGCAGTTGGTTTTCTTCAGACCCAGGCAACTTCAGTCTTTCAAAGCTTCCAGATGTCAAAGTTGATTAACTGTGAGTAGATGACTGCTTGTTCCTTCCAAACCAGCCCACTGCCTCAGAACTGCTGCTTACAGCACTGACTGCATGTTCAAGCATGCACAGGCTTGAACCAAATCACCTATTACGTACCCCGAACGGAATTTGCTGTCCTTCTACTACGAAACAGCCACAGACTTGAGGAAACTCAAATACATTCCACATCACAAGACCTGAGGTGCCCCCAAAAACCTGTCATTTCAGTTTCTGCCCACCTGGGGATCCATCAGCAGAGGCTATAGTCACTGTATGCCTTCACAAACAGCTGACCTTAGAAGCTCTAAGTGCAGTAACTCCAGCCAACAGATGATTAATATGTCAGCTAAATAGTTCTCTACCTTCTCTCTCAGACCAGATGAAAGACATTTATTACTCTGTCCCTTTCCAGTCTGATGTTACAGAGATGCCAGACTATGGGATCTAACCTCAGCTGTCCCATAGTGTCATTTTAATTAAAGCCATATCCTGTAAAATGCTACATGCTGCTGAAGCCCTGATAAGATCCTATTATCAGAGAGGAGCAAATTTATGATGCTATCTGGCCAGCCCAAGATAATCCACCAGAACAAAAGGAATGTTATTAAACAAACCCTGCTAGATCACAGTGGAAGGACAGAATGAAAACCATGCTCCAGTGCAATCCCTTATCTCCCTGGGGTCACACCTGCAGCATGCAGTTGCTGCTCTGTGCTGAAAGCTAGAGCAGAGGGAACTGTTTTACTATGGAAAGTTTTATTCCTTTCACACAATTTATTAGTAGGAGAGATACCAACTTTAATACCAATTAACTCCTGGGAGAGTTCTGAGGTACCTTTTCAAAAGTCTCATTAAAAAACAAAGTGACTATATTTATTTTTCTAAATACAGCCATTACTTTTTAGGACACAAGGAAGAAAGGGTTACAACATATCTCTTACCTTTAAGGTTTAATGATCTCCTGTGGAACAAAAGCAGTGGGAAGTCATTGCCACACTGCAGTTTCTTTACCTTGACTTCATTCTTCCACTTCTCTGACTCAGAAAACAACATATCAGCCCCCTTGAGCTGCAGCGTGGTCCTTGCGCAGCCAGAACAAACACTCAGCAACTCCAGACCAAGCAGAGATCTGTGTCACAGCCCTGGATTCTCTCAGGATCCTTGGTGTTACAGGCACCAAAACCAACCTCTTACTTTTCAGGTAAGTCCACGCAGGCACGGGCCATATTTCTGTTCTTCCAAGCAAGCACAGAGCTCATGCAACAGAGCGAGCTGCTGTGCCTGTCCCATGCCAAGAAGCCACACTTAGATTCTCTGACTTCACAGCTACTAACAGACAAGTTCTGAACTGGAAAAAACCTGAAGTGCAGCCTGAACAAAATCTCTCTGGTTTTTAATCACATTGTCTTGTACTACATGAGTAGCAAGAAAAGCCCTCAGTCTATCAGTTACTGTATCAATTCATTGGAACTTGATAAACTGGTCTTTAAAAAATAGTTTTATCTTCCTCATCCACATGTATTTTGATAAGATAGCAAACACAGATACAATTTACAAGGGCTGAGAGTTCTACTTAATGTGTTTTCATGTTTCATTTCTGCAGCAAAAGCCACGTGAGGTCTTCCATGATCAACTTCCCCTGATCTGTGTTGTAGCAGCTCCAGCTATCTGTGTGGAGCAGGGAGATGCTCACAGCATCCCCTCCCTGAGGGAACTAAATCCTCTTTGTGCCTGAAAGCAGGATCATGAGTGTCTCACAGAACTGAAGTCCTGTGGGTTTGTTTAAACTAGATGGTATGTTAACACTAGAGCCTGGCATTGACATCACCTCTGCATGAGTGAAAAAGGGGACTCCCTCCTGCTTTGCCTACTGGATCTGTGCTGGACCTCCTGCTAAGACCCTAACCTTGGCCTGATGGTTTTTGAGGTTTGTGAAAATAGGAAACAGCTTCAGAGTAATAAACCCTGGAAGTATTGCTGTTATCTTTCAGCAGGCCTTGCCAACCTTTAGCTGAGGCAGCAACAAGTCATTTCTGAACCCATATAATTTGGATTGTGAGAAGTATTCCAAAGAAATTTTCAGGAGTGCCTGATGCAGACATTAGTGTTCACTGCCTGGTGGTTCAGTGATGAATTGGGAAAGGCTGCCTTTGAATTTAATCCAGAAATATTTGTACACCATAGTTGTTACTAGCATTTATCTTCTATACCCTATGTGAGAAGCAAAGATCTATTACAATGACCCAATTCTGGTTGCAGATACGTGGTCATTACCAAAATAAGATTGTGAGGGGTTGTAGAAGCCTTGCACTTCTATTTTACCTAAATTGTTTGCTGTTCTTCCTAACAGTGATTTTGATTTAAACAGATTTTTTGTTCACAGAGTCTCAGCCCTGGTACCTTTCCATTCGCTGATATATGATGCTATTTGGCTGATTTAACCTTTACTTCTACATGATCTAAACAGTGCATGCTTTCCAGTGTCTGCCTTCCAGTCATGAATGTTATCCTTCCATGTGTGTATTTTTCCTACAATACGTGGTTTAAAATCCCATAAGCACAACTCTAGTTTATTCATTTTGGCATCCTCATTCCTGTCACTAGTATATCAGCACTTTGTTCTTAATGATCAGGTCAGGGAGATAGAAAAAAAAGTGTGTTAAGTTTAACTTGCAAAACTTGTGTTTTGCAGACACTTTTTATTTCCAATTCACCTCAAAATAAGTGTGATATGATTTGCAAGACAGGGCAGCTGAGTTCACAGCCAGCCAGAAACTTAATAAGTGCTTGGAAACAAATCTCTTTGGTAGCAGGCTGGTTGGCTGTGGTCACTATCAGCTGCATCAGAGAAAGGTGTGAATGTTCCAGATTCAACTTCACACACTAATTGTCAGTTCCAGCAATTTCTTACAGTAAGACTGACTTTCTGTTGCCCTTGCCTCTAAATGTATGTTGTAGAGAAAACATAAACAAGCTAAAGAAAGTGTATTTTCTAATTTAGGACAAATACTGATAAAGAATTTTCAATAGAGAAACACTTCTATGTTTCAAGCAGCTTTAAACAAACACTTTTTGTCAAAATCTTCCACAACAGCTTAATATCTACCCAAGCATCAAGCATTACTGCATATTAAATTTCAACTGCTACGAAAAGGTGAGAATTCTGCTGGTGCTTGGCTCTAAAAACACAGCAAGTCACCTTTAATCTAGAAGAAGTTTTTTAAAAATCTACGGCTTCCTCAGACAAAAGAAAGGGAAAACACAGAAGATCAATGCAATTGCATATAGTGTAATTAGTCAGGATACTCAGAATGGTATCTCCTCTTCCAAGAAGTGCCAGGGGACCTCAGCAATTTACACCATCTGCTTTTGCTGTTGCAGTTGGCATGTGTGCACCTGGTTTAGAAAGTTAAATAAGGATTTACATGTGTATCAGTAATAGCACCTACAGAGAATTATATTTTAGAAGATGGAAATAAAGAGTTAACAGAGAGAAAAAGCCAGGATGATATTTCCTGCCTCTAACTTCCGCTAGGGACTCCAGGACAGATTTGCATGCAGGCAGTTCCTCCTGTTAGCTAGGATCTTATCCTGTTGAGAGAACTGATACTCTCCTTGGATGGCTCATCCATGAAGCTGACATTTCCTAACCGTGGAACACTGTGTCACTAGCACAAGACAGCAGTAAAACAAGAAGCTCAGCAACAACGACAATCTGCCAGCTCTACTGCCAGCTCTGCTCCAAAAAGTATCAAGCCTTCACCCCTTCCCCCTCTACCAAAGCTAGCAAAGCTGTTGTTAGCTCATGGTGTGGATTTCCCCAGGTGGAATGCAGATGGACATACGACTGTACGAACAACAGCAAGCCTAAGGGATAATTACCCACTGCAAGGAGCAGCCCAGATGATTCAAAACTGCTTACCAATTCCACTATCAAAAATAAATAAATAAAGCATAAGCTGCTCCAATTCATTACTGTTTATTCATCCTCTGAGTGCACTACATGCTGCTGTTAAAAGGCCAATAAATTCTTCCCACTGCAGCGAGAAGTCCTCGAATGCAGAAGGACTGTCTTGGCAGCTCCTCTGGCAACACCTCATGTCAAGCTGTTTTTGCACAGAGAAACAGAGGGATGGATGCTTTGGACTGAGCATAGTAGGATTATTACAAAGTAAATAGAAAAAAAGAAAAGCTTGCTATTGTCTTGACAGGTGTTTATACCAGGAAAAGTGAAGGCCCACAGGCTGTTTATCGTGGATTGATGTGACTGTGTAAGTGCTCTTGTTTAAATCTGCCTTTAACGTTACCTATCGGGATCATTGTATCAGGCGTATCCAGCATGTCTGGGAGATTGGTTACTGGCAGGAAGCGTGCTTGAATGCAGCTTTAAGGATCTATTTCCTTCTTCTCATGAAGGCATTTCAGAATTATCAGCAGTTTATTCAGGCACACACAAAGCAACAATAGGAACCTATTCAAAATCTGTCTTAAGGATAAGAAAAGCAATTAACCACCCTCGCTGGATCATCAGCTGAGGCAAAGTGTTTACTATAAAAAACAACGTGGCGACATTTTAGAGGAAGTCCTTTTGATTTCTCATTCCTTAAACCAAGCACAGAGATCCTCACATAACAGCTTTCTTCAAGTGATCAAATTGATCTCCACTGCTACTGAGCAGCAGAGACAAAAGCCAAAGGACAAACTGTTTTTTGAAGCAGGTACAAACTTTGTTGCTGCTTGTGCAGTGCACAGGTACAGACAGGTATTCTGATGATGTTGCCATCACTTTACAAAAGAGTCCAAAACTAAATCTACAAATCATAATATGTCGAAAACTGTTACAGGACACCCTTTGCTGCTGATTCCCAGTAACTTCCTATGAGTTGATGGGACTGAACAGCCATGCTGGCAGCAGCACCTATTTACTGTTTATGCACAAGATTCCTACAGCAGACTTCCTTACAAGCACTCTCATTTTTCTACTGGAAACACAAACTCAGACCGCAGCTGCTCCAGCACTGGAAACCCTAATCCCCAGAACCTGCTGACTCCTTTACCTCTGTCTCTATCACTCCATCAGTTTGTTCAGAGCCCAACCAGCAGCATTAGAAATGCCAGGGGCCTTCAGCAGGGCTGTCAGAGCTGCTCGCACCGACTCTGCTGGAGGTGGGTTATGACATTAGTGCATTTTCAGAACATTTTCATGTCTTGGCTGGATGAAAAGCCAGCTATCAAAAACTTCAGGAAAAAAAAAAATCCAAAATAAAATAGCAGCAATAATGAGAAGCTTTTGTTTGTGTCTGGGCACACACAGGTGTAACCAATTTATTTTTTTTTTAAGTGGCATCAATGTTACAAGCCTGTGCACCCTCCCTGTGAAAAACAAATTCTTACCTTTTTGGCACTTCAAGTCTAGCTGTCTACTGCAGAAAACTCTTTCCCTCTCTGTCTTTTAATCACCTTTTGTGGTTTTTACAGGTCCTGTGCTGAATCATGCCAAGCTGCAGAACCCACACCCATGTGTGGATTCAGCTGATTCTGATACGGGCTGCAGCACAAGGGACAGAACTAGCACACCTCAGCATTGCCTGTCCTCTACTTACCTAGTACTAAGACATCATTAGGCTTCAACTTAAACATTGCAGAATGAGAAGAAAAATCTCCCACCATTTTTTTTACAAAGCTCAGATGCAAGTTAATGTCAAAAACCAACTCTTCAAATGTAGCTTTTGAATTCTTTCAAACATAAAATCTGTCAAACTACCTCCAAGGAGGCTGTTCATGAAGCTGAAACCTTGCTGTGTGACAGGCAGAGCACTGTCATGGCTCAGGTGGCTGTGCTACTAAAGACAAGAAGCAGAAAGAAAAGGTCAGTTTTCATCGTGACCAAAAATTAGAAGTTGGAATCCAAATGCACATTTTGTTTAACATATTTATAAATGAACTTTTTGGCAGTGACTCAGAAGAAATGCTGCATATCAGTCTTCTAATCTGGTTCTTACCATACTTGTTTGCTTAGACGTGGATGTGGGCTGGCTTTTGCCTTCTATGCTTTCTTCCTTTGGTCTAAGATTTTAACAAACATTAGAAAACCACCACAACACCAGGTCTTGCAAAACAACTGATGCAGCCACTTGCAAAATATCTGCATAAACAAAGTCTAATGATGTCTGAAAATGCAAGGCCATAAAGGGAGAAGAAAAGCAAAGAGACCGATTAACAACACTAAAGAGCACCAACAGCCGGGGTTTAGAAAACATGGGTGAGAAAAACTGGAGAGTTGCACATGATATTACTACCAAGAGTCTAGAGGCAGGAACAATGTTCTGAAAAAGTATCAATTTTATCCACTAATTTAAGTGAAACCCTCTCTGGAGGGAAATTCTCCAGCTCCTTTAGGCTTTCTGCACCAGTTGTGAAGGAGATGACATCCAACTTTCACAAAATACATCTTGTGACTGCTAAAGCATCTCTGAATACGAACAGCTGAAGAGGGTGTGACAGTTTTAAAGACAAAACTAAGACCCTTCTCCTCCCCCATGGGACAAACAACATGAAAACCTCACACTGATTCCTGTCAGAGACCACATTAATTCTGTCTGTTACCTCATCCCAAAATAGCCCAGCATTCTGGCACTCTCACAACACAGGAGGTAGTGTGCCCTGCTCATTCACACTCCCAGCAAGCACCATGTGTTTCATTTAAGACTCCTAAATGAAACAGGAAGCCCTTCACTAAATGTAGTTATTCTGGTAAGTTAGGAGAGCACAAACACTAAACAGGGTTAAGCACAGCCATGTGGTGAGCACAGTGCTGATGTCAGGATAAATCAGAGGAGGCTCCACTGATTTCTGTGGAACTGAACACTTCAGGGCAAAACAAACAAAAATAGTAACAAATTCAGACAATGGAAAACTCATCAAAGCCAGGTTAATGCAAGTCAGGAGTAACTCCCATGATATGCATCCATTCAATGTTCCAGAGCTTTGCATTTCAGGTAGAATGAACAGCAATTTTCTTTCCAATTGGCAGTCATAGAGGGAAGGGATTGGGTGAACAGGGTCTCAGTTAAGTTAAAAAATTGAGATGAGGTCAGACCACATATTAAAATTTGTTACAGCTCACGCTCTTCCTGGACAAATATCACTGCATTTGCTGTAAGAACCAATACAGACAGCTTTGAGGCACAAATGCAACCACCTAAACCCCAGTGATCATCTCAGCATAAGTGGTACGAGTCACCTGGACATTCACCTGTTGCTGGTATTGTACATGGAAGGCACCTGAATTGCTTTTCTGCTATTATCTCTTCAGCCATATTTTTCTGCTGAGTCTCAAGAAAAAAAATGTAGCAGGAAGCCATTTCTAACTCGAGAAATGGAAACTGATTACTCGAGTTTTCCTTTTAAGTGTTCAGTAACACAGTGAATAAGCTGTCTTTAATCACAAAGCATCTCATTTTAATAAAGCACAATCACAAGATTATAATCACAAGGGTGAGAAAGGATGCTAAATTCTTCACCTACCATCAAACTACATATTTTGCTGTATGAGAAAGAGATGAATTGCTGGAAGAGAAGCATTGCCAAGGTCTGAAAATCACAATTCCCTAATAAACTCAAACTTCTGAATTCAAGAATCTACTTAGCTTGAGTTGAAGGATAAGACAAAGAGAAGCAGTGAATGTCATAAAGGGACAGGAAATAATCAGCCTAGAGATTCATCTACCAGGAATCTCAGGTTTTAGTATCTGGATATATATTAACTGTATAATGTAACATATATGGAACAAAATCTTAAATCTCAATCCTTCAGCACTCAGTGCTTTGCTCATCTAATACTGCCTTTTCCTCCAGAACATTTTGTGCAATAAAGATTTTAATTTTCCATTGCACACAGACACGAGGTTATATGAAGCAATAGAGAGGCATAAAACCAAAGGAGCAAGACCATAGAATCACAGAAAGGTTTGGGTTGGAAGGGACCTTAAAAATCATCTAGCTCCAACCCCCCTATGTGGGCAGGGACATCTCCCATTAGATCAGGTTGCTCTGAGCCCCATCCAACCTGACCTTGAATACTGCCAGGGATGGGGTTTCCATGACCTGTTCCAGTGTCTTACCACCCTCATAGTAAAGTATTTCCTCCTAATATCTAATCTAAATCTTCCCTCTTCAAGTTTTAAACCATTGCCCTTTGTCCTCTCACTACATGCCTGTGCAAAAAGTCTTGCCCCAGCTATCCTGTAAAGCCCCCTTCTGGTATTGGAAAGCCACTATAAGGTCACCTCAGAGCCTCCTCTTCTCCAGGCTGAACAACCCCAACTGGAGGAGAGGAGGCTCCGAGGTGACCTTATGATGAGGTGACCTGGTGAGGACCAGCTCACTCTATTCACGTCCTTCCCCCTCCCTTTTCCTTCCCCTCCCCAATTTTATTTCTCTCTGTTCCATTCCATTGAAATTAAAACAAAATAATTAAAAACTACTCTGTGCACCAGTACATTACCTTGTAGAAATAATTCAATTAAACTTTGATAACAACAGCTTGTTGACATGGTTAGTCACTCAGAGGATCAAGAATTGTGCTTTGGAGTGAAGATGTGCCTTTTGGGTCATTCTTGGTACAGCAAGGAACTGTTCATTCCTGTTTCCACATGAGTGCAGATAACGCTTTGGGGAATGTTAAACCCTGTCAAAACAAAGACATGTCGATTTTCAAGAAGCCGTTGTGCAAGCGAGTAGGACAAACTTCATAAAGAGTAAGCATGAGATAAGAAAATCCAGTTTGTGTTATAAAATAGAGTCAGAAAGAGGTCACAGATTTTGCAATATTTGTAATGTCTGTATCTATACACACACATATTTACTTGTTTCCTATTGATGATAACATATGCCTGGGTGCACTCATAGGAGCTGAAGTCCCAGTGCTCACCAGGGTTGCTGTAATGCTGCTGCAGAAAGCCAGCAGCAAAAGATATCCTTACTACACCATCCAAATTCCTGGAGCCCAGCTCTGCCTAGAAGCTGGATCATACCCCAGCTATATGTTCATCTTTTCCTTCCTCTTCTTACAATACTTACTGCTTTACCTCTTTCCGTTGGCCTCTTTCCACCTCTTTAATCTGCATTGATAAATGAGCAAGCTTTTCAGAGCTTTAAGAAGTTAGGCTTCATGCTTTTTAAAGCATTTCTGTTCTGTGCTTCTGATCAAACATCTTTTCCAAAGGGCCAGCCCAACTTAGCACTCTGCATTACTGACTTATTAGGTGCAGATCCAAGGCACCCTGATCTAAGGAAACAAGCACCAAGCTGGGTACCAAGAAGCTCCTGTTAATAACTCAGTGCTGTGGCTCAGGCAGCAGACTAGAGCATCCTGCCTCAGGCCCAGTTTTACTCCTGAATGCACAAATAGTGGAAGGGAACCACAAGCTAGAAAGTTTGGAGTTGGAAGGAATTGGGAATACGAAAGTTTTTTCCCTCTCCTACATGGCTTACCACTTTTCCTGCTGCCTCTTACTTCTGCAGCACAGAGGACACAACAGATTTACCCAGCCTGCCCCCCTAGTCACAGCATTTTAACCTTTCCACAGTGCTACTTCTGAATAATCCCAAGTGTTGCTCAGGTCCTCTGGACAGAACGGCTCCAGTGCAGGAAGGATGCTGCAGACACAGGCAAACATTTACAAATGGCATCATAAATCTAACATGGGAGCCTAGGGTTGATAGCTGGGAAGGCTAAAATTCCATGAGGCACCTTTTGATAGCAGACAAGCTTATTCATAAATTTTCAGTAGCTACCATCAAAATTAAAAGCAGTGTATAATAATGTCAGAATGACACCAGAACTTGGATTTTTTTTCCTCGATAGTATAAAGCAGAAGTGCCACAGCTGACTGTGGCATCTTAAAAATATTATATGAGAATGCTAATGCTTTAACACAGCCTGCAAAAGAAAATTATCCCAAGGTTTTTAACTCTGGATCGTAAATTAAAATCATCATAGGAGATAACATGCAATAAATCCATGAAGACATTTATATATGATATATTTATATATGGGCCAAGGACTTGCTCTGAAGGGCAATAACATCATATCAACAATTTAAAGATCTCTAATTTTAATTTAACAGGACAGAAAGGCCTTAGAGTTTCATAGTCAATAGCACCTGAAAAGATCACGTGCTGAAAACCCAAACTGAACAAAACCATTTACTAAGAACCCCCCCACACACATTCAGAATGCAGAACCAGAGAATCTATGCCAGGTTGGCCATTCTCCCTATTACAGAATACAGGAATCTTATAGTTAAATTCCTCTTGGCTTGTACAGCTTTGCCTCTGTAACTTTCAAACCCTTGAAAGAACATAAAGTTAGAAATTTGGTGGCATTTCAGCAGAACCTCTTTGAATTTTGTATTAGATCACAATTTAGCCTCTGGTAAAGCCTTTAGAAAAAAAAAAAAATGAAGCTTATAAATGCAATAATCATACAGGAACCTTCCCAAGCCAGCATCAAATAGAATAAAATATATTTTATTAATGATACAATTCACAAAATTACTAGTCCTGCCACTCTCTGCCCACAAGAGATACTTCCTCTACTGTCTTATATCGCATAGAAATTAGCCACTGGTGTTTGTTCTGTACGATTTAACCTCCTGATTGCTTTGAATGCTTGATGAACTATTATGCTTTCACTAATGATTAGAGACATTGGTCATAATAAGGAAATTCTGGACCATGGTCTCCACTGTAGAGTCAGTAGGACATCACTCTTCTTGGGGCCAGCTTTAGTCTTGACTAATGTAGATCCAAAGGCTGAAACAGATGGAGCCCTGGCAAGACACCTGATTTCAGCTGAACCTGTTGATGTGCAGAGCAGCAGAGCTCACCTGCTCCTCAGCTGCAGGGGTATAGTCTTGTGATCATCTTAAGAAAAATATTTTATAAAGACCAACTGACTGACATATGAAGTGGGGTTTTTTTAACGGTTTAGGGAAATGTGCAAATAACTACATTGTAATGTATCTTCACTAATTAACATACTTTCTTAGCATGGGTTCTTCTTGCAAGTAGTAACAAAAACAAAGAGCCTATAAGAACAATTCACACTGATGATGAAATATTAAGCTCTTTTATAAATATGTTTAATAGAAAATTGCACATTGCAGAATATGGATGATATTCTTTACAAATAGCTCTTGGGTTACTAAGCACTGATGTTTGCCTTTTGTCTGGCCTCTGACAGGCGAGCACAGCCTTCCCAAGCTGGATTGCTTTCCTAGTTAAATGTGCCTTGGGTCCTACTCCACTTCAGCAGACTGACTCACTCTATATTAGTTGCTGTCCATGCCGAGATTTATCATTTAATTATAACTAGGAACACTGACTAGGTCCCAGTTGCTTGGGGAAATCACTTCACAGAAATGTTGGATTCTCAATAAAACACTGGGAACTTACTGCTTAGACATCATCTCAAGGACACCCCTTCCTTCCTCACCTTTCTGTTTTCCCAGCAGAAAACAGACAATAATTATGAGGAGCATAATACATTCCAGAGGAAGTTTGAGAAACATGCTATGAACACATAAAAAGGCAAAGACATCAGAAAGCTTTCTAACATCTTCAGAGTATCAAAAGACAGTTTGCCAGCAAGTCTTTCTTCACCCATATCACCTATTGCTTCTGTAATTCGACCATAGCTAGGCAGGCCTCAGCCTCACCACATGACTTGAAATAGCTGACTGAAATATTTAGAATAGATTTACCATTCTTTGTCTTCTGCACCACTGAAAAAATATTGTGCCACTGTCCTGAAGAGGTAACATTTAACACATTCATTGTTGTAAGGGATGACACAGGATATCACTACAGAAAATGCAAAACAAACCAGTTACACCCCATTCACTTTCAAGCATTCTCTCTTTTACCTGTGGGAAGGGACTGAGAACCTAATTGATTAATGTTTCCACCCTGAAAACCCCAATATCAGAGGCAGGAAGTTCTGACTTCTTAATTTAAAACTTGTGACAGTGTTTGGATAGGAACAACTAAGCAGGCCATGCTCCTCAGGGTTTCCAAGGGTAGAACTGATCCACAGGCAACTTCTATCTATGAGGTTCTTAAGAACAAGTCCTGAAGTTCTTCAGAACAGAAAATTGCAAAAAATAAGACTCATTACAGCAACCAACTGCCCAAAAGGATGAAATACACCAAGTTTTCTCCAAGCTTCATCACAAGTCACACATTCATATTCCACATGTACTCTCTGCATGCTTCTCACTCCATGAGTAATGTTTCTGTGAAGTGCAAGGCCACATGTTGGTAACTCTGAGAGTACTTTCTATTAGTTATAGCAGCGGGAACAGTTCAGAGCAGGTGGGATGCTTGATAACTACCTGGGTTTGGCTGAAGAAATCTTCCTTTAAACTTAATTGAGATAATGTAATTTAGCTCGAGAAGGATCTCTGTGGAAAGCCTTGCAGTTCACAGGAGGCAGCTCACAAATACAACTCATTCACCATCCAACACATGCCTCACTGGGCAACGTTCTTGCTTGCTTGGGATCCAGCTTGTTGGAAATACTCCCTTGTGCTGTGGTACCTTTGCTAAGCCTTCTATAATGCATTTACTCCCTTGGAAAAAAGACAACAATCAGTGGTAGAATAAACAGTCCAGGGTAACAGCCAGAGATTGACCTCACTGCTGAGGCTGACCCAGAAGTGACTTTCAGACAAGATGACACCTGGAGCAGCTGAACTTGCATTCAGTCTCTTCTTTTGTCTTACAGCTAGATAAATCAGAAATTCAAGTCATATTCAGGAAAAAAAATACTTCAATGACTCCAATTACAAATCTGCAATGTTAAACCCTGCTTTCACGAGCTGCCTTGCATGTGGCAGACCCTAATCCCTCGTTCAGAGAAGCTCTGCAAGGTGAAAGGCAGAGACGAGACTACAAGGTCAGGGCTCTTGGAGAGCTCCATCTGAGAGACAGTCAGTTTGAAGCAGATGGTTCTGTGTAAAGACCAAGCAAGATAAAGGGCACTATTGGAATATTAATGCTTGTTATTATTCAAGTAAACAGATGGGGAGGTCTGTGCCGGATCAGGGCCACTTGTAAAACATTTTGGAATTTTATAGTTGCAAAGCCTGAATTTTGCAGGATAGAATGAAACAATAAATACCTTTTGGGGTAATAGAGCTGAAAGGAAACGCTCTTCTTCACACCGGTTATTAAATAACAAAGACTGTAGTAATTAAGAAAAAAAAAAAACCCACACTGTACTGGAAGGAAGAGTGTTTTGCAGAAAATTGCAAGTTCATTTCCATTTTGGTCCTTGAATTTGATGGCCCATGCAGCACAACTTCTACACACAAACTGCCTCAATCCTAATCCAGGCACTTGTCAGAAATGAGTTTGACAAGTTCCTTTTCTTTCTAGAATGCTATTCTGATTTTCACACTTAATTCATTGCTCACGGTGTCTACTAGAGAAGATTTAACACATACAAGTGTCAAATTGCTCTGCTGTTTATATAGAAGGAAGAAAGCCAAATGTGGCATTTAAAGCATTGACTATTTATTAGCTGACATGATCCACCATTAATACAATGTCATTTTAATTGAGTTATTTTTTCTCTTCCTTTAAAGGAGATGAAAATTGATCCAGATTTGGTTGAATTGAAGCAATTCCATTCTGAGAGAATAATTCCCCTCAAGCGTAAGTGCAGTTGTGGAATTCTAAGTGGGAAGTAGAGATCTCACACAAATTTCCCTCAATCCAGTCAGAGCCCATCTTAGATAATTAAGACATGGGCCTTACCATTTTCTTTTAAAAGACACAGAAGGCAGTGTTAGACGGTCCAGTGGAATTAAGCCTAAACCTAAATATAATGTAAAAATGTTTCAAACCGAGAAATCTTACACGTTGAGTCACATATTCTGAGCCCCTTTTTTTGAAGATTTGCTACCAAACATTTTAAAAGCTGGTAAATTCAACTGTTTGTAGCTGACTGGGAGAGTCTTGCACTTCCAAGCAGTTTCCCATCACATATTGATTATTAAACAGTATTACATACTATCATTCAACACAGTTTCCATCCAGCTACATCATAAATCCCACCCATTGATCTCCTTTAATAATTAAACCACTAGTACGTGTATCTACAGACCTAGAGCACAAAGGATGAAAAAAAACCCTGAAGGGGCTTAATTAGGCATGATTGTCAATAATAACGAACAAGAAGCAAATACCATTATGAGCTTTTCTCTTCACAATTTCTTTTATGTACAAAAAACTGAACTGGTAACTGAGGCTCTGTGTGGGCTCATTAGCGTAAGTGGTTAAAGTGACAAGTTACACTTAGTCAGAGGACTCCTGTACCTGATTACAGGGAACTGAGGGGTTCCTAAAGACATTCATGTACATGGTCAGTTACAAATTTGAATTTCAAAGAAAAATAGAAGAGATAGAGCACAAAAGGATTGACAGAATAAATGATTGACTTGTGTTTAGTAAAATAACTACGCTTAACTCTTCTCTACTGCTTTTCAATCTGTAAAAGGTTTTGACCTGTTTTATGACTGTATCACTTTCTCTCCAAGGTATTTACGTAGCCTCATTACCATATTAATCTTCATAACTAGAGTATTTAATGTATTTATCATTGCATACTGAGAGAGAGAACTGCTAATATCACCCAGACTCCTTACCCAGAAATCGAATTATTTCTTTCAGATAAAAGAGGGAAACTACAGCACAGAAGGATTCTGAAACTACACATTCAGAGTGCCAGGTATCAATCCCTTTGTGGGGCTGGAAAGAAGAAATAAGAAGAGGTCAAGCAGAGTTACCCTGAAGTGTTCTCAGGGTGTTCATCAGCACTTGACATTGATGGTAAAGCTGGGGGAAACGAGTCAGAGCGCTTGACTTTACCTGCTGACTAGGACCACTGGACTGCACCACCTCACATACAGTATGATTTAATCCAGCCAGCAAACACCAACTCTGCAGCCTCCCTGTTCATCAGCTGTTTCATGCCATTTTAAGAAAGCAAATTGTGAGTGGAAAACATTTTGTCCTGGTCCATATAGTTAAGACTTGCCAGCCCTATCCCTTTTCCTTTACAAGAAATATTTTGAGAAGTGCAGAAGGCTTAAAAATGAATCTCTGGTGGGTTGAGTAGCTTAAAAATGAGTGATTAAGGGGAGTGATTTCACAGAGTTAATTTTTTTCCAACTCCTTTAAAGGTTACTTTATATAGTCTCTCATTCCTAGATACACTTAGTATATTTAATTTATATAATACTCATCCATTTGAGAGTGTTTGCTGCCAGAGAGAATGTAAGTTGAATGCAAGTTGGGTTTATGCAGCCCCTTTCACATTCAAGGTACTCTTACCCACTTGATATTAATGGATTTGGTGCCATCAGCATGAGGTTTATACATGCTAACAACAAAGCACAGACACAGAAAGCTCTGCATCAAGTCCTAAGCTTTCAAGAACTCCTTTAATTAGAGAAAAGATACAGGAAAGGCCACAGTGCTGTGACTTCAAGGACTATTATTGCTAAGTCCTTTATGGGTGCTCAACAGCAAAGGGCTGCTTCCAGCTCTGTACCTTTGAGTGAACTCCTCAGAAGCAGCAGCATCACCTACTGCTGATGGAGCTGGAAAATTAAGAGCTGGATTCATGTTCTGAATCTGTCACAGATTCATGGTGTGAACTTGAGCATTTCACCTAATCTCCATTCCTCATTCAGGAACTTCCTATTTCATTTCAGAAGAATCCTTTTTCTCCAAGACATTTTAAATCAGTTCATCAGTTGCATTTTTAGAGCATCATCCAATTTTCCCTTTATCTCATGTCTGTGTCCAACAGTTGTCAGCTGGCTTCTACTCACTATAAGCTCTTTTGAGGGTAAAACCACATTTTGGTTCTGTGTGTGCAGTTTGCTGAGTAAAGAACTCTTAGGCAGCATCACAAATTATAACACCACTGCCAAGATGTAATGAGCTTCTAAAGACAAATCTTGGCTCCAAACCTGAGCTAAAATAATTAATTATTAACAACATGCAGTGGTGTGGCTCGACACAACAAATATTATCTTCTAGTCAGTCTTTCCTCTACATTCCCTTTTCTTTCACACATTCCACAGCTTGAGAATCACTGCATTAGCTGAAGTCAGAGAAGCAATGAAAAGGTGACCTAACCTTCTGGTAAGTCATAGGAAACCTGAATATAACATCAACCTCCATGTCTAGACCCCTGCTTTCAATAAAGGACAAAGCCTTTTTCCTATTATTTTCATTTCTGAGATACAAAATGAAGTCTCTTTTACTGCTCAGCTAATCCTTACACTGTCTTGGAGAAGAGACAGGTTTTTGTCACTTCTTCAGGCTGATAAGACTCGTATCAAAGTTGCAGGGGAATGAACTTCAATTTTTCAATTTAAGAGACTGCTCATATCAGCCAGAGTCTTAGTTAAACAAATACCCTGTGAAACGAGATAAAGTGCAACATATTTGTGCATTAAAGAGAAGACTTATTTCCAGTGCTATATGAAGCAAATAAATATATTAAAATTTCTTCCAGTGTTCATTGATAATAACTTACTAAACAGTGCAATTAATGTGCTACCCAGCCAATTAGGCTGAAACAACTATTTGATCTGGTCTGTACTTTACACTGGCGATACATTGACAAAGATGTCTCAAGCACTATCTCTACAGCATTCACTTGATCTTCACACTGTAATACTTTGCTGTCAGGATCTGTCAGGTTTGGGTCCTGCCTACATTAATAGAGACATACAGAGCCACTATACAGCCTAGTAGTCACAGCACCCACACAGCTTTAAAACGGAATTCCTACTGCAGTCCATTTACTGGTCATTCTTGTCTTAAGTCTATTTTTATACCAGTGTATTGGGTTTTTTGTATGAGTTGGTCTAGCCTGTTGCAAATTAGATTGTGTGTGGTTTGTATTTTATTTTATTTTTTAAAAGGACAAATTACTTCTAATGGAGTAGAACTTGGTGTTGCTGTCTGCTAAGAGGATTCAGACAGAATCAGTTTTCCCTTACCAAGGTGTTCACCCTGCTCTCAAGAGCAGAATTCCAGGGTTCTGTTCTGAACTCTACTTCTTATTTCATGTATCACAGCAGACCTTTGCAATTATAATTTAAAAAAGAAAAATAGCATTAGACTGAAAGGGAATGAAGTTTAGAAAGCACATAGTTGGCAGACAATTCTGTGTCACTACTACATGCTACTAGAATACTCCTGTTTCACTGTCATCAGAAATCAGTGAGAGAAGTCAATTGTATGACATGACATCAGGTGACTCCCCTGTGTGCTTTGTATTGACTGGGGACAGAGAAATTAATACAGCATTTGTGATGTATCCAGCACTGTCTGCTGTCAGAGACCAGGCACAGGGGCACTGAAATCTTTGTGCTGTTTCATTCTATTTCCCTTTATAGCACAAGAGTCTGGCTATTCCATTTGAGTCTGAAATGAGAGACTCCAAAGTCAGGAAACTGTAGAAGGGGATGGACAGAAACAGGGTGTGGGTGCCTTCTTAATCACAGAATCAGAATTATTGAGGCTGGAAAAGACATCTGAGATCACCAAGTCCATACGTACAAATTCAGGTATTGTTCCTTTCAAATGCCATGTGGATGATTTTATTTTAATCCAATAATGAAAGGCTTCATGCACATGTTGGTGGTCAGAGCTTTAGGTGACCTCAAGGAGAGCACAAGACTAGAGCACTGCAACCAACAGTCTGCAATGCACATGTGCTGAATGAACAGCCACAAAATATACCTCTGATCTCTCCCTAAATCAACAATCAAAGCCAGCTATTGATGGCTTTGGACAACTGAATTCATGGGGTTGAAGGTATTTCCAGGATTTACTTTCTCTGAATTTAGTGTTTTAAGAAAAAGAAGGATTAAGAGACAAAGAAGAGTTAAACATTGTTCTCTGTCATGTAACAATCTCCCTGGGTGAAACAGCTAACAGAGTGATAATTTTGTAGACTACCAGCAGTTTCCATCTTCCAGTTACTCTGAACACTCTCAGGTAGCTAGCTGGAGCTGTGACATCTCGGTCCCTGTCACTCTCTAGATATAACCTGGCTGGTCCTCAGCTCAGAGCTTTGTCATGTAACCTTGTGCACTCATCTGGATAAAAGGACTTTGATCATCAAGGAGCAGAACTCAGGCATTCAATTTCATGCTTGCGATACAAACACAGAAGAGCAGCAACAGCCAAACTGGTCTCTTCCCTTGGAAAAAGCTATTAAGTGTTTCCACCAGGGTTTTGTTATAGGAAGGAAGAGCTAAAGAAAAGGAGCTGCAATGATACTTCAGTTTCCATCGATGAGTTTGTGAACGTGCTGAATGAATCTTAGGCAAGAAGGACAAAGCTTTCACTGAATACTTACAGAAGACTAGCCAGAAAAACACCTGTTAAATAAGAACAAAATGTAGCTGTGTGCAGAGGACCAGTATAAGACTTAACCACCACTTAACACTCAGTTCAGCCTCGACAATAAAGCCATAAAATGTGCACTGGCCTGTTGTTTGCCTTGTATGGAAAACTGAAGCTTAATCTGTCATTTCCAGGAAGTCCCCCAAACAAAGCAGACAAACCACTCTACAAAAATCACACCATCTGGCAGGTCTCCCTCTGTCATGTGGATGAAGGTACAGAATGTACCCTCAGCAAGTTTGCTGATGACACCAAGCTGGGAGGAGTGGCTGACACACCAGAAGGCTGTGCTGCTATTCAGAGAGACTTAGACAGGCTGGAGACTTGGGCGGGGAGAAACCTGATGAAGTTCAACAAGGGCAAGTGTAGAGTTTTGCATTTGGGGAAGAAAAATGCCACGTACCAGTACAGGTTGGGGGCTGACCTGCTGGAGAGCAGTGTAGGAGAAAGGGACCTGGGGGTCCTGGTAGACAGGAGGATGACCATGAGCCAGCAATGTGCCCTTGTGGCTAAGAAGGCCAATGGCATCCTGGGGTGAATTAGAAAGGGTGTGGTTAGTAGGTCAAGAGAGGTTCTCCTCCCCCTCTATTCTGCATTGGTGGGGCCGCATCTGGAGTATTGTGTCCAGTTCTGGGCCCCTCAGTTCAAGAAGGACAGGGAACTGCTGGAAAGAGTCCAGCGCAGAGCCACAAAGATGATGAAAGGAGTGGAACATCTCCCTGATGAGGAAAGGTTGAGGGAGCTGGGTCTCTTTAGCTTGGAGAAAAGGAGACTGAGGGGTGACCTCATTAATGTTTACAAATATGTAAAGGGTGAGTGTCGAGAAGATGGAGTTAAGCTTTTTTCAGTGATGACCAGTGATAGGACAAGGAGTAATGGATACAAATTGGAGCATAGGAGGTTTAAGGTGAGTATCAGAAATTTTTTTTTTACTGTGAGAGTGACAGAGCCCTGGGACAGGCTGCCCAGAGAGGTTGTGGAGTCTTCTTCACTGGAGACATTCAAAACCCACCTGGATGCGTTCTTGTGTGATGTGCTCTGGGTGACCCTGCTCTGGCAGGGGGGTTGGACTAGATGATCTTTCGAGGTCCCTTCCAACCCCTAAGATTCTATGATTCTATGTAATAGATGAGGGTGATAGGCCTCCAGGAGGATGTCTGGGGTTGGTTGAAGCACTTATCAAGTTAGGCCATGCTAAATTACACTGGTTTGTCTGTGTCCATACATCAAGGCCTTGAGGACATTAACGGAATGCCCCAGTACTCTCCTAGGATGGAGAACAAGATCTACTGCAGCTGGAATTTTTGAATTTTATATTAATATGGACAACTTAGAAAAAATATTTAAAGGAATTTTTGAGGAAAACATAGCATACCCAGTATGAGGAAATCATACCAGGTTTTCTCTGAATCCTAGTCCTGTTTAGCCACAATAACAGTATCTTGTGAAATGCAGTAGCATAAGGCTTTATTATCATTCCATACTGCTGCCTTTCTTCAGAAAGTAAAGCTGTATTTTCAAGTAGAATACCTGAGCAAGGCACAAAACCACAAATGGGAATGATCTGATACTCAGAGTTTATCCCATCACTGGGACCTGAAAGAGGAAACTTTAAGGGTTGTTTCTCTAAACATAATTATTACACTCATTAGAGAAAACTAAGTAGTACTGGAGGGCAATATGAAAAGAAATGTTATAAACAATATTTCATGACCTTGTTGGCTTCCAAATGCAGGGCTTTCAGCAGGTATAGCCTCAATTTTCAGTGAACTGGAACTGCTTTATCCATATTATTGCATTAAGTCTCCTGCAGATATCCATTGTGACCTTTAACAGTCTGATAATCTATGTCAATGAATGACACATCATCCATCAGTTTCCTGGGAAATACTGATCTAGCAAATGGAAACAGGCAGATGCTGCCTCTGCCTGAACCTTTTTTCACTTCAAAAAAAGAAAAAAAAAAAAAAAGAAGCCCCACAGCAACTCCCAGACAATATTGGTGAAATGGCTTTACACGCTGGGAAATATTACTGCTATCATATTGTTCAAGGTCTCCAATACAGGTGGCAGGCACAACGAGTTCATAGAATAAATGAATGCTGTCCTAAACTGGTCTGAAGATCAACAAGTCTACTGGGCTGTGGCTGCATGGACAACCCAGCTGCCAACAATGCCACGTCCCCATCCTGCACAGCAGCCCCTGCACAAGCCATTTGCACCATTTGGTTCCACACTGCACAGATCACCTTTTATCAAGTTCTGGTATCAGGGTCCTTCCAGATTCTCCCTCTACAATTCACAGGCACATTCACTTTTGAGGTAAAAACCTGACCATTTTTATTCTCACTAATGCCTAACCTATACTTCACTCTTTTGTTACCTCCTAAGGTCAGTGGTAATTCTTTTGTGAATATTTTTCAGTGGTCTGGCACCAAGCTCTTCAGAACTAAAGGAAATACTTCAGGTTTCATGACTGCAGTGACTCCTGTATTAGAAACAACCAAAGGGGCTTCCTCACTATTTTTTTTAAAGTTATTCTGATATATATAGATTTCTTTGAATGAATGCTCTATTATTTTAGCACTAGATTCTATTTTTAATATTTTTTTGAGACTTCCACTTAATGTTCTTTATACATTCAAATTTCCACAGTTACCACAGTGTTATTTTTATTTATTTATATTTGCTTCTCTTCTTCCTGGGTATTTAGAATAAACTGCTTTCCACTCTACCAGGAGAAAAATCCTTCAAAGCTAATGACCTTGTTAAGGGTTCACTCATCACAGTAAAATGTCAAACAAGGTACTTTAAGGTAGTAGAATTGGATGGCAAATGTATCTTTACATTATTATTTAGAAAAAAACCTCAACAAACCCATACCTAGAGGTAACTCTGTCGATTCCATGCATTTAAATGTCATTCTTGTCTATGTCTTGGCATTTTATGTCAGGTTGAATACAAAAGGAACTCTACCAACCTAAGTTAACAGAGCTGCTTCTAGAACTAAATGCTCTTTTTCCTTGGAATAATGTGCAAATGCAGATATTCCTCCTGAAAAATCCTCAAGATTAAGGTCTTGGTTTATTTTTGTATAACCACTCATGTCTCAAGGGATACATCTCAGCTAGTATAACTTTTATATTTCCCACCTAATGACTCAATGAGCACTAAACAGATAAACATCTATTCCAGCACCCACATAACCCTGACAAGTAACCTTTGGTGTGCAAGCACTCACCCATCCTGTCTCCAGGCATATACACATGTACCCACACGTTGACTTTAAAATGGGGTGAAAAACCAAAGTTCTTAGGAATTTATGGAATTCTTTGCAAGAGTTGAATTTTAATCCTAATAAGATGTTTCATACATATCTGTTTATGTTTCAATTATAATGTGGAACACCCAAGAAAGGGCTTTGAGGACATATAAAGAGACAACCCTGAAGGCATCTTTGCTTGGAGGAGATTGGAAGAAGCAGTGTTAGACTAAGAGGCTTTCAGTGGACATGGTTGAGAAGAAAGAAAAAAGGAAGGATAGAAAAGCAGAGCTTTACAAATCCTCTTTTCTCTGGTGATACTGGACTGTTAAGAGCACAGGCAGTGACCCAGCTTTAGATGGCATGCAGCTATGGATCCAGACACCTTTACACTTTGCAGATCTTCAGATTCAGAACTTTTGTTACTTGAACCATCTCCACAGCTGAACGTAATTGAAGTCAGGTAGTAATTAAATTCCTCAGCATTACATGCAAGTGTAATGTGTTAATAAAAAAGTAATTGCACCTTCATTGTTTCAGCAGGTTTGGCTTAATTACATGGCAGTTATATTTCTCTCTACTTATTCACTCTCAGTGAGGGCTCTCCTTACCATCTGCTGATATTTAATTAATATATGCTAAATGTCCTACTATATTATTAAATCTCATTTAGAAGCGTCCTTAGTATCCCAGTATAGGACTGCATATACTGCAGGAGAATGATCAGGGACCTTGCCTCATATTTAAATAATTTAGATAAAAGAAGGCTCATTAATGAAAAAGAGGTGTTATCTTTCCCTCTAGAAATGAGCAAAAGGGGAGGACAATTATTCCAGAAATGTAATAAAAACCTGGAGATTTCCCAGAGGTAGAATTTATCTGAAAATCCTTATACTCTACCAGATCTGACAGTCCTTCTGGCTGATGCAAGGCAACCTCACTCATTGTAATATTTGTTTTGCTCTACGTGGTGGGAGAAAACAACAGATACAATTTTGGGCTTGTGAATAAAATAGAGGTAAGTCCTCTTACTCTCACGTAACAAAAGATTTGCACTGGAACATCATATGGAGTCAGCCAGGATAAAGCTTTTATTTCTGAAGATCACTTCCCTGACAGGTTTATTTTTTCCCCTTTGCAAAGTATCACCAAGGAGATTTTACATATATTATTGCCTAACTCAGCACATCAGTTAAAATATCCCTCCATATGAAACATGGATAAAAAGTAGCAAGGTATAAATGTGACAGGATCAGGATAAAATCTTATGCCTCAGAAATAAACACAACGGCCAAGATTTGTCCATGGGTGAGAGGAAAAAACAGAACTGAGCATCTAATCATATCCAAGGAGAAATGGGAATCCGAAGACAATTAATTTCACTGCTGTCACTATTTCCTCACAAACTCATATGCTTCTGAGGCAGAGGCCCAGCTGCCTCCAGCAGAACCAGGATTTAACATATCAAAAACCTCTGCAATTATATCTCAGTTTATCATCCGAGCAAGTAGGTTAATTATTTGTCGTTACCAGCTAAGATCATGCCACAGCTCTACTGCACGCAACGTTTCTTTGCCTGACAAACTAAGAAGAGCGGTGGAAGGAAAATGAATGGAGTACGTAGAAAACAGAAAATCATTTAAACTTACTCAGAAAATGATAAGAATGAACTTTTTTGAAACCAGAATTCAAATCAAAAGCAGCACCAAAGTCAGAACCAAATGCCATAACCTACTGACTTCACAGTTTCCCTTTGGGACACTGTTTGCCAAAAGGTATTAAAACCTGGAAGAGTTATGAATGCAAATAGATTAACTTACAATATTACCTGTATTCCAAAATTCATTATCCATCTTTAAAAATACTGCCTCCAGTCTTTTTAAAAAAACTGTAGGTTTGCCTCGTACTATTTTGCAAAGCTGTTGTGCAGCATATTTCACACTGAATAGAAAAGCAGGCAAGTGCTCCTAACCATCATAAATTGTCTTGTACATGAAAACAATTAAGAGGGTTTGAAACTGCTTCTAACATGTATCTTACAGGTCATCATTGAGATGAACAGAAAATTTTCCACTGACTTCAGAAGGCTTTAGTTCTCTCTGTATAAATAAATATAATCCCCAATGCTTCATTTCCCCTTGACTGATTACACTTTTAATAAGTCGTGCATTTAAAAAGGAAGGACACAGAATTTTAATAAGTAACTTCCCTCTGTGCACCTTATGAGGAATGTAATTAGATAAACCTATTAATAGCTAAACTACAAAGTGGTGACAAACTAAATGTCCACTCAGACCATGATAGTTCCCTACTTACAGACCTATATAATAAGTCAGTGGTCTTCAAATGATCATAATAGAAGTGAATTTCATTTTGTTTGCATTTTAGCTGAACAGCAGTGGCTCTAACAGCTCGACCATGCTAATGCTGCTTAACCTTACACGGATATTTATAGTCCTACCTCTGTAGAATTCTCTCTAAACACGTTTTGAAGCAGCTTCCACACTTCCAAGGCAAGTTACAAATGAAATCCATGAAGAATTGGCAAGCAGCTTCCTACAACTCTGAACAACTAATTATCTTACAATACCTTTCAGACGGCTTACACAAAATAATCTCTCTGATATTCAAGGAGTTGAGGCTTGGTAAAATTTCCTCGATGAGCTTCACTTGATGTGCTTTGAGAATCTCCTACACTGCACATTAATGTCAGAAACAGCTGGGTTTTTATACTGCTGAATTCATTACTTTGTTTTACTTCTGCACCTCCTACTCTCTAATAGTCCAGAAATGTTTCATTTACAGATTTAAACCCTGGATATTGGTGGCTGCTAAAGTCAGTAAGTGGGCATTAATGCTAGCAGGAGGGTGACTTAGTCTACAGAAATATTAGCATGTTTAATTAAAACTTAACTCCTGCTGATATCACAAAGTTCTCTTAAGAAAAAGAAGACAAGTAATTAAGAAATAGTAGGATGGTATTATATATGAATCACTGAAAAGGGGCTCAGAATGATTCTAGTCTTGTTTTGCTACGAAGTAAACATCCCAGCATCACCTAGTTAGTAGGGAAGAAATTTGAAAGTACCTAAATGATGCAAGAGCCTCATTCCAATGCTGATGGTGACTCAGACATTCCAGTGACTCTTCTTTCTTGTTGTCTGCTGACCTAGCCTCTCAAAAGCAGAAGAAGGTATGAGAGTTCAGTAGCCTTGACTTGCATGCCAATGGCACCTGAGGTTTAAGGATGTGCAAAAATGAAAAGAGACTTTGTTTTATTCAGCACTGTGCAGTGCATCTATGTCCACGGGTCCATCGTTTCTAATATATCTCAGTTGTGATGAGGGCAATTACCACAGCCAGGTTTTGGTGACTGCAGCAGCAGACTAATCACACAAGCAAAAATAATTTTATTGGTATTATCTACAGTAACAAAACCTGAAGAAAGAAAAAGTGGAACATAAACACAACTACACCTAACCAGGTCTCTCAGATATGTCTGTAGGGATTCAAAGCATGTTTAGTTCATGTTGTGTAACTCGTTTATTGTTATTTTTGACAACTATCTTCATTTATCAAAAATCTACTTAAAAGGTGTTGGGGGTGATCTACTACTACTATCAAAGCCATTAAATTTCTTATCTGTCTTTATGAATAAAAATAACACAGAGCTAAACCAATGAATGGTGGAAAGAGCCTACCAGAAACCTGGTATTTCCCTTTCCTTCAGAAAACAGCTAACAATGCATTTCAGCCACAATCTGCACAACACCACACATCCATGTCCCAGCTACACATCTTTTGCTCATGAGAACTCAATGTAATTCAAGATGCCAAAATACTATGGATCTTTAGATGGCTGCAACAACCCTCCCATTCAGAGTTGCCTGGAAAATTATCGACAGAACAATTTCAAGAGATTATTTATCTTTTTAAGAAATTCTTTTCATCCCGAAGATTTGCTGGTTTTCAGCAGTCCCTTTCAGAGAGACAAGACTAATACATTCACTTCACGTTTGATGACCTTTGGTTGCATTATACTTAAGAACACAATTGAGATATTTCTGTTCACTGTCTTTCCTTGATAACAGCCTGTAACATACACCTAATGCTTTTAGAAACAGCTGCTGTGTCTTCCTTTTCACCTGCTTTTTCTCTCCTCCTTAAAAGGTTCATGACAATCCTTTATTGTTGCACAGTTCCTCCAAGTAATTCCCTAGCAATGCAGTTTCAAAACCAGTCTATCTTGCATCATGAAGAAAGAGGACACTTCATAAATAGCCTGACATAGTAATGTTAAATAAAAGCCACAGAACAATTCCCAAAAGATCCCATTTATGACATTTCACAGACATTCTTGTCCATTTTAATAAGGATCACTGGTTTTGAGGGAACACTTAAAAATAATAATCTTGATTTAATTATCTAATATGAATGAGGAGATAAGGATTAACATCTGATTAAAATGCTTGCAGAAAATAGTTATGATTAAGTGAAGTAATCCTGCAGAAACCTGAGGCTGCATCAGATATATTTTGCTATGGAGACTGCACCCAAGCACTCAGCAGGGCTTCAGTCCCCTTTTGTCAAGAGCCCAGATTCATTTAGGAGTCCAATGGGATCTGACCTGCACTCACCAAATTATAGAACAGAGGACAAAATAAGATCTATTTCCCATTCTTTCCTCCAATATTTAATAACTTTGCAGCTGTAATTGCAATGCAGAATATTCCTTAAGGTCTTTTATTAATCTTATTTACCAATTCACTGAGCAACTGCCCTCTGGTTTGCCCTATTCCAACTTTAAGAGCAGCTTCACAGTTATTAGAAATTATACATTTTCTATTGCCCTTTCCCTGTGTTTTGTTTTCTTCATTACTCTGAGCCACACTCTGCAGGGTGCTCCACGATGGGAATATTTCCCTGCAGCACAGACACCTTCCTAATTGGAATATTCTTTCAGGAAAGCACACTGTGAAAGGCTGTACTCTGGATGTAAGAAAGGCTGCTTCATTCCTGTTCAAACCTTGCTCACAAACTGACCAGCAGGTTTCACTGCCTGGCACCTCTTCACCATTCTGGGTTCCCAGGTCACAGATAAGGGTTTTTAGGAATGATTTGAGGAAAAAGGATATTTACATATACTTTTCACCAGTGAGGATAAAAACAGAGGGCACAAGGCAACAAACACTCAGATTCTTACTTTTACTGTGACTTTGCTGATGTAAATTGCAGAGAGAGGCAAACGAGAAAACCAAAACAACTCTCACAGTAAGAGTCCTGGATAATTTGGGAGGATTGAAGCTGACGTGTGACAATAGAAACTAGTCACAGAAAAAAAATCCTTTCTTCTAACACTAAAAAAACATATTATGATAAGGAAAGCAGTACTTATCCATGAAACAACTCTTCCATTTCATTGCATTTTTTTTAGCCTTTAAACTTCCACAGTCTGAACTAAGCAATGTTATTTTGTCTGAACAAACAGATTCTGTTTGAAAAAAGAGGCAATTAAATTTCCACCATCTTTTCATGCTTTTTCCAGTCATCACAGTTGGTCCCTTCCCTCATTTCTCCTGCCTAGTTTCCTATTGCAATCATGTTTTCAAAAAAGTTCATAACGAGGTTTTCACTTGAAGAAACCCAGGAGCTTTGTAGACATCATCCTTCTGAAGATTCTTGTAAAACATATTATAACTGCAGGTGGAAAATTTTATGCCTAATAAGTAACTCTCTAGTCCTTCCTATTTCCTTATAAAATATTGGTTCTCAGTTAAGTTTCATACGCCTCTTGCAGAGGAGGTTTTAGTTTTAATTTGGCATCTACAACACCAGCTTTGCTGCAGAAGATGCCAGTTCAAATCCATCCTCTTTTATTAAGCCCAGCCAAAGCCCTAAAGAGCTTGTAAGTGTACCAGTGGGTCCCTCGAGAAATGGGACAATGTTATTTGAATATAATTCAGAGAGTCAGACAATCAGCCTCTCTGTCACTAGGCAAACAGTTTAGCTGTGAGTGATGGTCATGAACAGCAATAATTTAATTGCATGCTGAATTCCATGCTTTCAGTGTTCCAGCCCTCCTGATTTGAACCACTACAAGGCAGGGCTGTGGCCAACACGAGAGACATGCTTGGGCTTCTTCGTGTGGTCGAATGTCAGAATAACTCAGAACAAAGGAGATGCTGCACGCAAAGCTCGGGGTAGAAAGTTCAGCCTAAACAGAGAATTAGTTTCCATTAGAATGTCTTGCAGCAAGCAGTCAAGTAAGGTTCTCCTGGCAATGTTCCCTTCGCATTCAGCATCAGAGCTGCCTAAAGCAAACCCTGCACAATCCCACAACAGTGGAATCCTAGCTTTTTTAAACAATAAACCAGAGTGACCAGTATTTCAGGAGAAGACTTAAACTACTGCTTCCAAATGTCAGAACACATAAATTAACTTACACTGGAAGTGATCATCTGTGCTGTGACACTAAGTGTCAAACTCCAGAAAAACAAAACTGCTGAAAGCATTACAGAAAGTGACATTATGAGACACACAGTCACCATTCCAAACAGAATTCGAACAAAAGATATCAGGCACTTCAAGACTTCCAACTACAAGTTACATCAGAGCAGTCACCATTAATATGACATGGTCTTTCATGTTTCACACTATAACAGGTGTCACAACAATGTGTACAAGGTAAGGAAACACAGCTCAAGACAACTGAGAATAGGTGGAATCATACATAAGAAAAATAGGCCAAAATAAGGAACTCCTCAAAACAGGGAAAACAGCATGAGCAAATGGAAGAGGAAGTACTTAATCAGAAGAAGCTGAGAAGGGGCTGTAAGATAAAGGATTGAACACTCTGAACACAATGCCACCTTAATGGGTAAGCTGAAATGAGCAAAAGGTGCTGGCAAATATAAGCAAGGGAAGACTTCACTAGAAAGATGCATCAATGGGCAGAAAATCTTAAAGGCTTTTTAAATAGACTCCACTTCGTTGCTGGTGTTTTAACACCTTTAGTTAGGCACTTGACTCCCTCATGTTGCTAACAAAGAAATGGAAGATGTCATTAGAGGGTTAAAAGGTGAGAAAGTTACCAGCAAAGAAAATTGGTGTGAGATGCTAAACAAAGCAATGAACAATTGTTGATATTCTGGATTTTTACAAGACGCAAGAGCAGAAAAAGGGAAAGAGAAAAGTGGGAAATAGAATTACTTAATTCAGATCTTAGCACAGGTATTGGTGTCAAGATAATAGTGAAAAAAAAAAAAGGATTGTCCAGAAAATCCTCCTACCAAGCACTGTGTTCTGCTTTGCATTTTGCAAACCACCTGTTTTCTGCCTACCTTTTACCATATCTGCATGGCCAGGTGAAGGGGTTCATAGTTGGGATCACTGAGTCCAGTTTGGAGCCTGAAAGTGCCCTCATCTGAAGTGCACTGGTACCAACTGAACCTTTTTCCAGCCTGCAAATCCCCAGCCTTAATTTATTGTAATTCAGTTTGGAAGATGCTTTTAACATTAAACATACTGAACTTGTGCTTAGCATGGTCACTCCCTTGCATGAGAAGGCAGCAGGGTAGTCATCTGTGCAGAATCCCAGGATCAAGGTCCTAGTTTATATGACACCTCTAGTCCTTGCTACCCATGTAGAACCAACAGCATTCACAAAGCTGGCATGGCACTTATCCTTTTTTATGCCACAAATTAAATAGACACGCTTCACTGCTACAGCCCAGCAAACTGGAGTGAAAATTCACCCTTGAATGTACAAATCAATTTTGGTTTATATTTTGCTCTTGGATGCTGGGCTACGACACTGACAAACACAGTGTTGCCTGACAAGTATCTTTTCTGAAGGAGGAAGGATAAAATATGGTGGAGGGGGGAGAGGCAATTCCTCTGTGTTTTCATTTACAAGCTGTTTACTAAAACATCTAACATCTCCAGCATGCTCTGGTGATTGGCATTATCTGCAATATGTGCATAGCAGCTGAGCAGAGATGGTGCCTTCCCTTTATCCCCCTCCTTATTTCTATTTTCTTGTCGACAGCAAGCAAATGTCTTCCCTTTCAGAAAGTATTAAAAATCAGTAATGGAAGGGGAGCAGAAAGACTAGCAGGCTGGCCATTCATTCCCTGTGAATCATCCTGCAATTCTTAGTTTGACAATTGTGCCTCATATATTTTAATATTGGTTTTGAAAGAAAGCAAATCAATTCATTCCTTAACAGCTCCTGCAATTTCAGCTCTCTCTTTACTTATGTATGAAGCTGACTTGGGTGAAAAAGGTTAGAGGCAAATGAATTTCAAGTTTCAGAGCTCAGGAAAGGCTAATAAAATACACAATAATCTTAATGTTTGGGCTTCACTGAGCTGCAAACACCTTTATATTAACTGATAAAACACCAGTAATGTTCCAACAGATGCCTTGAGTTTTAAGGAGATTTCCTGAAGTCCTTTGCAAACTTTAATACCCAGAGTTCTTTCCGTTTGGCAAGTGGCCTGGCAAGCTGTACCCCTTAGGTTATCACATATTTATATTCTTACAGCACTCAAAATATTCAACTGACATTCAACATTATTTTTCTGCTTGTATAAAAATACAGCACATTTTGTATGCTGAAAGACGGATACTCTGAGTCACGAGGAAAGAATAAGAGGTGGGAATAAGCTGGCAGTTCCTTGGGCTAAATCCCTCTCTCTCTTTTACATTTTTCATGCTTGCAGGTACTCAAATACAAGGATTTTGATTTTCAAACTTACACCTATTCTTTAAATCAAACACCATTAAAGAAATAGAGTAATTTTTACAAGGTCAAGACTAAGCAGGTGAGCCATCTAAGCAATGCCTTGCCCTCAGTCTACGCTACCAAAGCTTCAATAGGCACCTGCACAGAACCAGCAGTGGAAGGTGCAGCTGCAGAGGCTGCACCTGTAAAGCACAGGATGCCTCTTGGTCCTCCAGCCATAAGAGAATAAATGATTTATAAGGAATTACAAGAAGAGTGAAAAATTTTCTGCAGGTTTTCTTGTTTCAGACCAGTTCCTGACCATCACAGGTTCTGTTTCTCATTAAGTGGGTCTTTTCCTCATCCAGAAAAAAAAATATTTGATTACTCCTGGTAAGGAGAGAGGGGCTTGGCTGGACTGAGCATCCTGGCATTTCTGGGACCTCTGGGATTATTGAATATTCTTACAGTAGGCACTCAAAGGCAGAACTCCCCTGAAAGGACCAGTGTGAAAAGACTGCTCCAAACAAGCCTAATGCCCTGTCACAACACTGAGATCAGTACAAAGAACAATAAAATTTGGTATTTGAGACTGAGGATGCCTTGCTTTTGGAGATTTTAGATGAACTGATATGTATTTTGGACCAGATCTCCTGCTGATACACATCAGCATAGCTCAGCTGAACTCAATACAATTACATCTGCTGACTCTTGGAGGATACCTGAGGCTCACTCTCACAGGCATCAAGATAGCAATATTTGCTTTTGCCCAGATAATGGTGAAGTTCCTCCTGATTATCACTTGTGACATTTATTTAAGTCATAATGATTTGGCACAATATTTCATTATTCTTCTCTCCTAAAGTTCAAATGAAAGCTCTCAGCCACTGTGTGGCTGAGCACAAAATTGTTGTGAGGAATAAAGGAAGGGATCTTTGCTGATTTCACTGCTCTCCAAAGGAGACTAATATAATTTGGATTAAATGGACCAGAAGCTTTGTTTCTCCTACTTGCCATGTCCTGTTTTTCGTGTTCCTGCACCACTCTAAGTACCACAATCTCAACATATCAGCCTAAGTAACATTTATCATCTGCAAGGTCACTCTTTGGTTTGAATATTTTATGCAAATGCATGGATAAAAGTACCTAACACAGGGTTAAGATATACCCCTCCTTTCCTCTCCTTCCCACCCGTCACCTCCCACGGTTACTTTACATGCTACATTCAGCAGCAATGGGTCTGAAGAACAGCCCTGCCAATCCTGGCACCATGAGGCTTATCAACAAATCATAAAGAATGCTATAATAACAAGAAAAACAGCTTCCAGGAAGAGAGGGGGAGAGTTATGGAGGTGGTGGAGATACAGAGATCCTCTCTCCTGTAAACTGCCAGCCACACTGCCCTGCCTATAAAGCAGGACATACCAAGAATATCAAACATAACTGAATGAATGGAGAGTCTTTTTTGATTCCCTACTTACAGGAAATCAATTCATATATTAGAAAATAGATAGGAGTTGTTTTTCACACTGCAGGATTTCTGCAAACAGATCAGAAGAGGCAAATTAGCAATATTAAATGCTACCTCTTAAGTAGGGTGAGCTCATTCATTGCCAAGCTACTAGCAATTCAGTTCAGTGCCTGCAAGAGAGCTATCAATCACAAAAACACTTGCTTTGTATCTGTGTTAAAATCCATATACTTCCACTCTATTTTCTGTTTTATTATATTTGAAGCCATAGTTCCATAGATCATCTGGATGTCTTTAGTGCAGCCATCATCATTTCATGAGATGAAATTACATATATAAAATCTCTACCCAGACCACACATCTACTATGGTTATCTTACACACAGATTTAGCTGCTAGGACAAAACTCAGGAGTCCCACCAGGCTGAAACTCACCCCCTTCCTCTCTCTCCTTTTTGTCCCCACCAGCCCCAGGTGGCACTCCCTGCGTGCTGTCACCTCGTGCTGTCTGTCCAGTGATGGCAGCACATGTTATCACATCATCCCTTCCCAGTTTAAACCTGGGATGGAGCCGTTCACAACCAACTGCTGCTGTTGCGTTCAGTCTGGCACTGTCTGTGGCAGTAACTGGAGCCCTTAGTCCACAGACACAATTCTTCCTGGGATATATTCATGAGAGAAGAGGAGCTCGGAGGGACTTTGTGGTGTGTGAAGAGACTGCTAATAACTATTTCAGAAAACTGGAACCTTCAAACAATACATCAATTTGCAACAGTCCACAGACAGCCACAACTTTAATTCATCATTTCCTTTCTCAGGAAGATAGAGTTTTCAAGAAAGACAATTACAGATGAGCACAAGTATTTGATAATTGGGGTTAAAGACCGTGCAGGTGATTTGTTATCTAGAAATGCCTCTACAGAGCTGATTGTAATTGGAGGCGTGTGAAGTATTCCTGTCTCCTAAATTTATTGGATCTTTATGTTGAATTCAGAGGAGAAGGTTTCATCTAGGATGTACATATAGACATGAAAGTGTAGTTGCATTCTCTCTAAAACAGCTCTGCATTTTGAAAACTGTACCTTGTCAAACTAATACTCAAAACAACTATTCTAGAACAGCCTCAAAGTTTGCACCCCCTCTGATACAAAAGTTTCAAAGCCCAAAAGCATTTCTGTAACCTGTATCTTCTTGATTACTGAACAATGAAATATCACAATAATTATTCCCTTTTCTGGGGAAAGCAAGCTGATGTGGAGATGTTACCTGAGATGGCACACTTCTCTGGGACAGAGACAGAGCTTGTGACTCAGCACAGGGATCTCACCACCAAGGTACAGCACCTCTCCAATCCCACCTATTGAACAGGGCTACACTGAGGTCTCGCTTTAATTTTATAGTCCCTCTGCTACATTTTGCAGGGAAATGCATTTGGCAGAGCTCATTTCTCACAGCGATGACTACACTGAGCATCAGGAATGAGCACCACTGATAAAACACTCTTTCTGCCCTAGCATATTGTTGGGATGCTGCATCTGGCCTGTGTGAATAGCATTCATTATAGCTGGGACACCGAGGTAATGATATGCTGCAGCCAATTGTGTCATTCACTTGTGCTCTTCCCAATTAGCTCTGCCTGCCTGTCTAGCTGGTTCCAGTAAGGACTGCTGCCAAGGCTGGGCGAAGAAAAATTCTACAGCCTTTGACAATATGCATAAAGCAGTTTTAGTCAGTTTTCAGCCCCCTTCAGGAATCTCAGGGCACAGACAGACATCACAATCAGCAAGACCAAACTTCTGGAAGGCACCAGATGAAGTGCATTCTATATAAAGTGAGTTGGTGCTTTTAAAAAGTAATTTGGTGCTATCTGCAAAGCAACAAATTCTTGTTTATATTACATAGAGACTCTTTTATTTTCTCATGGCCACACACTAAAATGGGCGTACATTTCTTTTGCTTTCAAAGCATGTTCTAGATATGCTGTTAACAACAAATCCTTGGTACTCTGATCATTTGTATTTCCTATAAAGGCAGTTGGAAGCCAAGGCTCTGTCCCAGTGTTGCTTAACCCATCTGCAGTGTAAAAAGAAATTCAGAAAATATCTCATACACATCTACAACTGCACCACCACGGGGACATACAATACACATTTTTTCCCATAACGAACTGACAGAATGAGTTAGAAGATATGTAATCCAATCATTACAGAGCAACCCTTACCCTATTACCTAACCACATCATAATGTACTATTCAAAAAAGCAAATACACTTGTACACACACAGATGTACATGTATGAAAGAAAGGACAGTGACAGGTATAATTACTGTACTCTGCAACTTAGTGACCATGAATTGCTTTTACAGCTGTGCAAGATAAATTAATACTACAGGCAGGCATAATCAGATGTCAGACCTTGCAAGCAAGTGACCAACTGTTGGTGCTGAAAGGGAATCTCACTCACTGCTCCCTCAATCCCAGCATTCATGCACTCTAGACGTGACAAGAATTCTGTGAATACATCTTTCTGATCTGCAGTCTTTGCACCTTGATTATGCCCATCTGTAAATGGGTAATTATAATACCTTTCTTCTTTCCACTCTTTCTTCTCGTCTTTTCTAATTCCTTCTCTACCCTCTCACTAGAGAACTCATTGCTCTTGCAAACACTTCAGAGTGAGAACTTTTTCTGAACATATACTTGAATGTACTAAAAGAATGAGCTGGAAGGCTCACAGGAATGCAAATAATAAAATTATGGTACAGAACACAGAGACTTCTTGGTTTGAATCATTCTTAGAGACTAGATAAAACAGTGACACGACAATTCAGATATTCCTCTTATGACAGTAAAAAGCTGTTTATAGACAAACTCTTAAGGCTCAGCTGTGGTGAAATAATTATTTCCAGATCAATAAGCCTAACACAGTATTTATGCAGGCTCTATACTTTAATTATGCCAAGATTGTAAGTTTAATTTAATATTATTCCTGCTGTGGGTGTTCAGAGGTGAGCAGTTAAAAGAATGTATGTCCCTTTCAATCAGAGCTTGTAGAAACAGGACTCAATTTTCTGCTGCACTGCATGGTGACTGGGACATGAAAGGAGTATGAATTAAGATGATGCTAAATGCTCAGCAAAGTTTCAGAAGAGTGGCTAGGAATATCTATATTTCAGTTGCATTTTTCCAAGCCTAACTTTCCTTCTAATGTACCTGCTTTTTTGCCTTTTTTATTTTCTTCTTGCAGAAGGAACTACAGTTACCAAAGCTTGTTTTTATTTTTCTCTACATAGATATGTAGAGAATGCCCTTTGTTTCCCTTGACATTTTGTGAAACCTACCCTCGTCCTTGACAACCGTACAAAACCTGAGGAGCACTTGACATCCTCTAGACAGCTGTTGAGTAGAATGTTAATTGTTCACAATATTAAATTTCACAAAATTGAATTTCTACCAGTTTTCAAGCCGGCAGCTGCTTCCTAATACTGCTGGGTTTTGGGTTGAGATTTTCTTGGCAGTGTCAGAATCCCTTTCCTGACAGTTCTGATGAAACTCCATGACAGGTCTAGATGTACTGATGAAAGGTATCTGTGGAATGATGGATCAAGACTAAGCAAGATGAGGAAGAGAAGGGGAAAGGAGGACATAAGGCAGAGGTGGGCTAAAGGTGAGGCTGACACTGAAGATAAATGCAGTGAAAAAGCATCTGCAGAGGTACAACATAACTATAATAATCACCTCAAATTCTGTTGATAGCAGAGAAGGAAGGACGGAATACACGATTCGCTACTTTGCATACTAAACTGAAAACATGTCATATATGTCTGTCTGCCACAGGGGGATTGAGAACTTTTTACCAGATTCAACCTTAGTTTGATTGGCTAGACAATATGAGGAACAGGTTACATGAGAGACCATGGTCTTTGTGATCATTTGTGAAGTAAAAGAGAGAAAGTGAGATCAACAGAGAGATGTGAACAGGCATGATGGATAGGGAAAGAACAGCATGGACACACAGAAAAATAAACTAAATCATTATGAGAACAGTATGAAACACAGAAATTATAATATACAAAACTCAAACTCAGTCCTTCACAACCTTAACCTCAGCACCTCTATGCACATATTTACTGAGCTCCTATTGTCATCAAAAACCTTAGTCCCCAGAAGCAAACCCCAGTCAGACATCCCTTCACAGTACTGTCACTTCTGCTACAGTCCAAAAGTAGCAATAACAACTTAAGTACTGGGAAAAAAGATTATTAACTGTGGTGAATGGAAAACTACAGACATAGATTAGCAAGATAAATAATTCCTGATACCAACAATCTACAGATGTTTTTTCAGGCAAAAGAATAACAGGAGTCACTAGCTGTGTCACTGCTCCCTTCAGCGGGATACCGGTACCTGTCTTGAGGCACCAACAGAGTCTACCAGCACTTGAAAGTTAGGTGCAATACATCTTTTTAAACTAATCAAAACTTCACTGCTCTAGGAATACGCTTAAGCATTTAAAGTCTGCCCAGAGTCAATAGTAATTACAGAAATTTATCATGGTTGCCAATCATGCAGTTCCAACCCAGGGTGCTTGTTACTGCTAAACTACAGTTTGTCAGCCTTGATTTATTTCTAGAGGACACCAGCCCCTTGACAGCTGGAAGTGGGACTGCTTACAAGACTGGACAACAGGCATTCTATGTGCTAGGAAACGTTTCAGTCAGGTGGCTTAGATGGGGTTTCTAAACAGGCACTGGGACCATTTTCAGATTCTGATTTTCTGCTACACAGGGGAGGATGCTAACGGGGCCTCTTAGCCAAACACAGTGCATAGAATAACCTCGGATGCTTCTTCCCTACGTAGCAGATGTTAAATGAATGCTTCAGGTTACAGGAGTTTCATTAAACGTGAGAATCACACCTCTCTCTTATCAATATGAGCTGTGCCAATAGGAATACAAGTCTTCCTAAGGGAAAATTCAGCCCCTGCTTGGGCAGAACTTTATTCTTCTCTTGACTCTCCCCTCGGGCCTTCAGACCAAAAGCAGCAAGAATGACACAAATAAACTGATACAAACCTCTGAGCATCATAGGGAAGGAAGGCCAGAAATGAGGGAATAAGGATGTGGGCAAAGGCACTTAAAATAAATTAGACCACTTCCCTAGAATCTTTTATTTCATACTTCACAAGGGAATGCCCTTGAGCTTAGATTTCTGTAGCACCTTCATTTTCCCACAGGGCTCAGTAACCTTAACCTTATCTACCAACATATAAACCACACGCCTGATCCTGGCCCTGTGCCTGCTTTGCACTCCTGGACACTGACACAGGGTGTGAACGTCCTGTGCTCAGCAGCAACAGAGAGAACACAGAGGCCTGAGCACTGAAAAGCCAGAGCACAGGGAGCTGAAGAGTACTGGAGATTTTGAAACTCTGGCTGATATTCAGGTGAAAAATAAGATGACCCAGACAATTCAAAGGGAGTAACTCCCTTTTACGTCAACAGCTGAAAAACAAGACAAACGTTTCAGATCTAGTCCACTGAAATACCATAAACAAAATGCATTTTCAGCAGACAATCATTAAGCTGCTTAGGGTATTTATTTGGGATATTTTTGATGTAAAGACAGCTATATAACGAAGCAACATCTTGTGAACGTTCTTCATTTTTTTCCAGAATTTAAAGTATTTAGATAAAGAAGTGGAAATGAAACTATGACATTGTTCAGCCTCTGAACAAGGGGGAACCAAAGTTCTCTGTACTGCTGTAAATAAACTTTCATGACACTAAGATCCACAGACTCTTAAACTCTAAAGTTGACAGACAGCAGCATAATGAACTAGACAGATGTGTGCAATAACAAAGGTCATAGAGGCTTCAATCATTGATTTTTGTTTCTAGATAAAAATTGCAGTATGAGCTATACTTTTTTCCAGGAAAGATACGAAGTGAATTTTACAACTAAAAATTGTGAATAATTGGCCTTGGCCCTATATAAAACTTGATCTCTGGGGATTGAACTTCCATTCTTATTTGTTATTCTTTTATTTTAATCAATTTAAGGCACGTTTTAAGTAGTTGCTGATAATTTACCCTCCTTTGTTATTCAATGCAATTAGGAATCACCCTCCTTTGTAATGAGATGTAGTTACGGTTTCTGTGATAGTGCAACACCCAAGGCAAGCTTCTCCTCACTCCTCTGCATTTACAAGGGAAGCTTTTTGTGACTGCCCCAGCTAAGGGCTGGGGACCTTCCAGACTCCTGCTTTAAATGGCTGTGAATGAGACACAAATACTAGGATCTATCATGGAAGGGTCATTCTTTGTTTCATTTTCTATTGTGTCTGAAAAAACAGACTAAAATGAAAGAAGTTCAGTTATGGAAATGTACAAAAGAAGCAGTAAACATGGAAAGCCTGCAGGACTCAAGCTGTGAGCAGGGGTGCTACACAAAGCCTTGCTGAGATAGAGGTGATAATTTGAGAATATGATACCTAGTATATCAAAGTTTACAAGCTTATTACATGTGATTTATTTTGATCAATATACGAGAGATTGAATATAAATAGGAGAGGGATTTTAATTTAATCATGAATATTATTACATTAACTCAGGATACTCATTCAGTCCAAAGTTCCTTACTGAGTGAAATCTCTCCTAAGAGGCACTTTTTGTGCTCTTGCTTGGTTGCTGTTGCTTCTATAGAACAGTCTGGCATGATTAATCCAAACAAGAGGGATTAATTGGACAACCTTCTGTGTCCTGCAAGCAGCTCAGGGAATTGGCAAACAATTATCTGCTCAGATCCTCTATTTCATCACATGAATCACCCTGCCTTGAGCATCACTCTCTATAAAGCAAAAATGGAGAGGCTGTAAAGTGTCTCTCCTTTTTATTTATTGTGAGCACTTCTCAAAATACGTATACACTTTATTATTTTTCTCCTTCCAGTCCAATTAGTCCATGTTCCTACAGCTGATTATTTTTTTTTAAATTCACTTATTTTTAATTGGTGTGGAGTTCTGAGCTGCACAGGTTTTGCAGAAATGAAATTTCTGAAGAGCAGTTGAACTGTGTCTCTTTATGCCTCTATAATTTCTCTCACTTTAGAAAAAATCATGCTTACTGCCACAGATCAGAGTGTGCAATGCCTTGAAATTGCTGGGACAAAACCAAAGACCATTTCTTACCAGTGCAGTTAAGCCAGGGGGTCAAATTCTGATTTACATTACCTAAATTTGAAACAATGCCAGTTTCAAGTGTGAATGCAAAGTTTACCAAATTGTGCATGTGTGGGCATGTATTTGTGTACAGCCACAAAAGGACAACAACTTTCTAATATTAAAACAGCTTAATTTTTTAAAATTCTGTTTATGAGGCCCTGGTACAGATTTGGGGGTCAAAATCTACTAATGACAGCTACTAGAAAGACCCCGAACAGCATTTCACCTTTTTACTCTGATATAACCAGTATGTGAAGATTACCCTTTTCATTCCTTCAGTTCTGCTGTTATTAAAATTTACTGTCTGATTTTTTGAGGTCTAGTCCAGAAAGGGTTGCTCTAATGTCCAATGAAATTAGCTGGACCCATCCTGCTCACTTGAGTGGGCACTACATCAGGCAGTTAATCACATTCCCCCCAGCCACCAGAAATCCCATTTACCCTTCTGGATTCCTTTTCCTCAGCAGGTGAAGATACAGTCAATAGCATTATCTGCAAAGTGCATATTGTGGACATTAATCCAACTGCCAATGTTGCAAAAGGGTCAACTGCTTCAGAGAAAGCAAAGAATAAAGTAGCACACCACGGGCACAATTCTTTGGATTACCAGCTCTGTGCGATAGATCACAGGGGATTTTCTGTAACTAGCTTGAGAAAGATACTGAGCAGGAGGCAGAGTCCATTACTGACAGAAGAAAAGGCCTGTCAGAAAACCCCAGGCAGCAAGGATGTAGCTAAGATCAGTACAAGAGAAAGTTTCTGCAATCCATCAAGAGAACCGTGTGCAGGTGACCCAGGAATCACCTCACACCATTGTACTGTGCAGCAGGCAGTCCTTGTTGGAATTGCCCCTCTGGGCGATGAAAGCACTAGATGTGACACCTGGAAATTTGCCCTTTACTGCTGCAAACCCAAGCTGTTAAATATCATGCTCTTTTTGGCTGTGATTTACTCTATTTATGGCCCTGCTTCCATCCAACCTTTCCTTATCACAAGGGATCAATTCTGGACATACAACAAAAGGCAACAATGGTTTTAATAAAAAACAGAAGGACAGGGAAGATTGATTCTGCCAATGAAGACAGGCTGCAGCAATGGAGAAAAAGAAAGCAGGCAAACAGGAAAGAGTAATATCAATAAAAACAACACACTGGTGGCTATACCAACCCCTATGCACATTTATAGCAGATAAAACCAGCTGTGTTTTCTTAATATCCCTTTTTTCTTCTGTATTCAACAGGTCTAAGTTAAAAGTAGGTACCTAAAAATGTTCCTGAGGTTCTTCCATTTGGCAAGTAATGACTTCAAGGAAGAAGTATAGTCCTGTAAGACCTATAAGTCTTGATGTAGAAAAGCTAATTTTTGTTGTAACCTTGTGAAAGTCATCTTGAACTTCTGTGTTATTCTGCATTACATAAAATTCCAGAACTGGCAAAGTGCTATCAATGTAAAGTACATCAGAACTCTGGATTTGTATTATTTTTTTAAGACCACACTAACCAGAAGCATTCAGGTACAAGTAAACAAACAAAGAGCACTTTGCATTAGATTTCATCAGCTATCTGATACTTCTCTCTGGCTTTTCATACACAATGTCTTCTTTTCTTGTACACAAAAATATGGTTTCATGTATTTACTGTCTTCTCTGGACAATACTTAAGCAGAAAAGGAATTTTGTTCTGCTTAAAATATTCTCCATGAAGTATTTTGCAACGTTGGTGAAAGATGTATCAAGTGTAACGACAAGTGCTAAATATGGAAAGCAGCTGTTTAGAACACAACTTTAAGATTATCAGATTTCATGTTGATTTTCATTACAAAAAGTGAATGTGACATGTCTGAAGTTATCATAAATAAACTGGTAAGAATTACCTGGGAAGTGCAGTCTTCCTTCAGCTGCTAGCTGCTCAGAAGGCCTGCAATAGCTTGCAAGAGGAAATCCAGGTTGTTTTTATTTTGTCCCATAGGTAGCTCATCAAGATCACACTGCCCTGTCCTGGTGCCAGCATTCAGCCTCCTTGCCATCTGCAATCACCTGCAAAACCAAAACATGTGCTCAAGCCAAATAAATCTTTCATAGCTGGAGTCAGAGGTGTCATCTCAGTGTGCACATCATTATGCCTGGCTCTCTCAGAAACCAGAGGTAGGAAACTGTAGAGAAGGGTGTAAGTCTTGGAATGTGCCACCATTTGTGTGAAAGAAATGTGTTGCTCTGCAGCTTTAACAGCAACATGCTTTTCAAAACAGCCCACGGCAACATTTTCAAAAACAACTAACTACCTACAAAGTGGCCTTTGGCAGGAGGCTTTTGATCTCATGTGTCTGCAGGAGCATTATACCCCCTGGAACAGAAGGAGGTAACACCTGCCCAAAGAAAGCTTCCTTGTTCTTTCTTCACAAAATCCATACATATGCAAAAATTCATCAAAGGATGCATCTTAATAAAACAATTTCATCAGCTCTAAAGAGGCTGTATTTGAATAAATAAAAACAGATTTGAATTTTCTTTGCACAGAGGCAGAAGGGTCTAAGTGTTTCAAGCAAGAAAATCTCCAATGTTTTTTATGCTGAGCAACATATTCTTGCAGACCTGGATTTCTTCTGAAAAAGAGGGTGGAGGACTGGCTTGTCAGGCAGTATAGATGACATCCATTTTGGTGGCAGAGAGCAAGGACAGCCATGATCCTTAAAAAGGTACACAAAAATGGTGTTTGCTACCTTTAATGAAGACAGATTCCAACCAGTTGGAGTGCAGGTTCTTAAGAGTAAGGATACAGGACCTATATCTGTGCATGAAACACCAACATTACCGGTTTCAAGGTTCTGTAAAAATATTAATTAGCATAACCTAAAGGCCAAAAATAACCCTAGCAGCAACTGGAAAGGAAAAATTTTAAAGAAGCTACACTGACTGACACCAAGATTTGGCTCATGTTTTTCTATACAAAGCCAATAGTTTATCCTGAATGAAGTGCCAACTTGGAAAAGAATGTATTTTCTCAGTTTCATGGCAAAATTGCTTCCTTTCTTTCAGTTATTGACTGACAGCTTTTATAAAAAAATGAACCTAAAGCAAGGCACAATAGTTTATTTATTAGAGTGGTATCTAGTACTGCAAATAGTGACACAATATTTTTTCCTGCTCATCTTTATGGTGAGGGTCAAGTCCTCTGCTTATTTGTACCACTAAAATCTACATTGGTTCTAGTGTTTTCCAAAAGAACATTCCAGCTGAATATAACTGAGTTTAAAAGGGAGTGTGGCCTCTTCTCACTTGAGTATCTATCAGTCTGATTTAGAAATTAATTTTCTATGAAATATAATACACTGTAACATCATGTTGTACAATATAGAAAACCAGGATAGGAAAGTAGTTTTAACAAGTGAAATTTAGAATTAATGTTATAACTGGGGAATATAAATGAAGTGTGATTCAGTCACCAGAGAATGATTATTTTGGGAGATATGCTCTATCTACATCTCTCTATTAACCAGTTAAAAAGTACAAACTCTAAAGGACTCAAAGCCTTTTTAGAAAACCAATTTGTGTAAAGCAAGGTAGAAAAGCTTAAAAAAACCCCCTTGCAATTCAGAGCATGAATGCCCCCTCAACCTAGTATTTCTATTGAATTTATGGACTGCTCTTATGAATGCATGTCGGTCACTCTGGCACGCTGCTGGGTTAAGGGTTCTCCCACCCATCGATCTCAGCACAATAAGGAGTAATCAGAGCCACTGAAATTTGATTTTTATGTGATGGAAATGTGCTGAATCATAGCTTATTGCTACACCTGTGTGTTTCAGAAACATTTATAAAACAGAGGTGGGGGAGGGCTAAATCAAATCACGTTCCATGTAGGTAGGATAAATGTCTATAGAAGACTTCGAAGGGTCGTCAAAAAAAATGGAGCCTTAAAATAAAAATCTAGAAGACTGGCAGTAGCAGAAAGGCCAAATGATGGAAATAGAAGCCTAATTTATAGAGAACACTCAGAGTCACAAATGTATATGTGAATTATATCCTCTGCTGAGTTAGTAGAGGATAGGTGACACCATCACAGAGAAGAGGTGGTGAATTTGTAAGGCACAATATGTGGTTTATGACAGAGAAAACAGCAAGTGGCTAAACTAGCTATTAATATGGGTGTGTGTTTATGTATGTCCATGGGAGACAGGCACCTATATAGGAGAGGGTTTGTGATGGTTTATCTGTGTATAGAGAAATAGTTACAGCAATAAAGCAAATATATCTCACTTTAACAAAATCAGATCACTGTGAAAGGAAGAGTTAACAAATGCAGAATATCACCAACACTGAAAGAGTCTCGGTTTTTCATTTCAACTAAGTCTTTCATTTTCTTTAAAAATTTAAAAATTCACATAGTTTTAAAAGCAAGTTCTCTGTTTTTAAAATGTAAAAGCACAAATAGTATCTGATTTTTCATTACTTGCTCACTGCTTCTGTTTCTTTCCCTGAGCTGGGTTAATGTCTATAAATAGTTCATGAGAACTTTATTTATATAGTCTCAAATAAAGTGAAGGTTCAAAACCAAAAATATTAACTCTGGGATCCTTTGTTATAATAATTGGTTGCCTGTAAGTATAAAAGTCAGTTGAAAAGTAAATAAATATATCACAAAATACAATTTAAGTTAAAATGAAAAATTTAGATTTTAAAAGTTGAAGGCAAGCATACTAAAAAAGGCAATAAACTCAGTCACGTCTAAGAATAACAAAAAAAATGAATGTTGCCTTCCCTTCATGCCAGGAAGACTGACAAATGCAGCTATAGCAGGATTTGAAAAACATTCTGGGTGACAGAGAAGATCAGTATTATTGTTAATATTGTTGTTGATGTGTTTATGTATTAGTGGGGGTATCACAATGACACTGTGTAAATTAAGTCCTATTAATTAGTTGCTGTATTTCACCCTCGAGATGGCATTTCAGAAATTGCTAACAGGAAAACTAATTAATGTCAACTTAGCTTAGATGATAGTTCTATGGGCTGGACAGCTCCCCAACAGGGGCTGGGTTTGGATCCTCCAAGTCATTTCACAAAGGTCACAGCTTCACTTTGATCTTCACATTCAAGGGGTAAAGGAAAACTCCTCAAGGTCAGGTTGCCATGCGAATCTCCGCAACTGTTACTTACCTCAGACTGAAAAACAGCCTTCAACTTCCACCACCATTACAAGTGCCATGAATGCTGCACTCTGCTAAGTGCTGCTCTTTGGGTCAAGGGAAGCGTGAAAGTCAATCAGGGAAGACACCAAAAGGAGCAGGTGGGGGGAGTCCTTGGGAAGGGAAGAGGAGGGAAGGAATTCAGAGGACTGCCATTTGGCCAGGAACACAGACCCAGTGTCTTCCTGCAGCAGCCCCTTTTAATTCCGATGATTAGCACAGTAACTCATCTCTCTCAAGCCATTATTAACTCTGAGAAAGCAAACCAAGCACACTAGGAGCAACTGCCTTGACTTTGGCTGCATTTCTGGTGAGTGATAAAATGGCAGAGCGGGCGAGATGAACATGACAGACATGCCGAGCTCCCCAGCAGGAATGCAGCCCTGCAGCTCGGGCTGGCAGCCTTCCCAGATGCTCCTGCCTCCCTAATCCAACCTGTGCTCCAGGCAGGTCAGCTAACCTGGTTCCTACTGAAAGGAGGAGCCAAAATCTGTAAGCCAGCTGGAGCATGTCCTTCAACTAATTCTGCACACCTTTTTTATAGAAAAGCTCTCCCTACTATTTCTTGAGAGTCTTGACTGTAACACTTGGTGAGATTGCAATCCTAACACAAAAACATCAGTCTGTTTCATTTCTTGGAGTGAAATAATGAACACAGCTCTATTTAGCTACAAAAATAGCTTATAAGAGGTGAGTATTGACATTTTTGTCTCTTACAAAATAATTATCAAATTAAGCCTTCTTTTCAAGAAAAGACAATACCTTGGATGGTGAATGTGAATATAACTAAATAAAGACAGATTCTCTGTAGATTTGACTGTGAAACTCCTAAGCATAAAATGGAGTAGAGTGCTTTGGAGATCAGTCCTCTCCTGTTCATCACAGAGAGCAAGCAGCCCAAGGAGAAATCCATGCAACAGCCCAAGAGATGAATGCAGCCTGGAGAATCACTTCTAAGGCAGCCCTAAACTACTACACTCTGTTAACAAGAATAATATAAACTCAGAGAAAATCATTGCATTGCTCCCTTTTTTGTGCCCCAAGCACAGAACCATTGCTAAATTGTATTCTTGGAGCCTGGCTGATGAGCTTTGAACCCACTTTTGCTTCTGAGGCCCGTTTTCCCAGTCAGCAGAGCCAGGGCAGCCCTGAAAATCGCTGGATTCTGTCTGCAGTGCCCGACTAACTCTGAGGGGAAAAATGAATAAAGAAGAGGGGTTTCTGCCCTCAAGAGCTCTGTGGGGACTCACCTTGCTTGGGGGAGGTGAACACAGCTCAGGATGGGGACTCTGGGCTTGCCTGAGCAGCGGAAGGACCGAGTTGTTCACGGCAGAAGCTTCTGGAAGTAAAGGCGTGAAGACAACCTGAGCCCCGAGGGCGGGAAGGGCTCTGTCCCCATTGGCTGATGGCGCCTCCATCTCCAGCCCTCAACTTCCACCCGGGAACAGCCATAACCATCCTCACGTGTAACGCACTGCTCCCTCCGAGAGCCCTTTGTTCGCTTTTGAAAACAGTGGGATGGGTTTTTTTTGGTTGTATTTTCCAGCAGAGCTTCATGCAAGACACTAAGGTGCTGCCCAGCGCCAGAGACGGCCCCGCCGACGCGCACGCTCTCGCTCCTGAACTTTGTTTTTCCTGAGATCAGATAATTGATTGTGCTCTTCCTGGGAGTGAGTCAGAGCCCATCAAGACAATTGCTAAAGCTTCAAAGGGCTTTGTAGAAAGAAATCCCATGTATTGATTTGTTCAGCAAAACAGGGTTTTCAGCACTGGGAGCTGCAGATTTCCTAAACAATTTTCAAAAGGACAAGAGAACAGACCAACTTTGAAGGCACTAGTGGAAAGGCTGCTGTTCCAGTAGTCAAAGCTTTCAGTTAGTTTTGTGAAAATTCCTTTTGAATTTATTCCTTTGAAGAAGGAAGAAATGCTCCTCTCCTCCTTTTGGAAACAGCAGTTATTAAATAGTTTATAAACACATTCATAAAACACTAATGAAAATTAAAATGGCATATGTTTGTTATTTTGTTGCCTTCTAAGAAACAAAAGTATAATAAATTATTTATTCTTATCTGTTTATCTGGGGAATATGTAGGACTAGACTCTGGTAAATATGTCAGCATATACTTAAGCCTTTATTTTCCCACCATATTGATTCATGCACCTTTTTCAGTGGAAAAACAACATAAGTTTCTCTAATTGACATGAGTGTGAAAGAAAGATACTGCATTAGGTAAGTTATTTTGTAAAGCATGAAAAATTCATACCTATTCAGAGGCCAGAACAGACCTCCTCTTGCACCTTTATTACCAAAATGATGTGATCACCTTTCTTTGAACCAACCCTTTTAAAAAGGATTGAATTTCACTTGAGGTTGCTAGACAGGGTCATATACATTCTTATATTTTCAGTCTCGTGTGTATCCTCTTTCCTGACAGCACACAGGCTCATCTCTTGCATCCTGCATGCATCAGGAGAGAACAGGGGTGTTCTGTACTCATTGGAAACAATAAATTGTCCCTAGGATAACTGTTTTCCTTTAAAAATTAAGTTGGCTGGAATAATGCACTATATGGATGTAAATTATTTAATTCCTATTTTAATCTCTGTTTTCTTAAATTTGCCATGTTCTCTTCTCCCTCAACATCTCCTTAAAAACAAAACAAAAAAGCACACAACGACAGAAAAACAAGTACCTATCAGGACTATTAATAAGTAATAAAGCATTTGTAAATCCTCAGCAAGCAAACAGTCAAGTGACACATTGATAAAACTAAAAAAAAACCTAGAAAAGAAGTCTCTGACAGCCAATAGCATTCTGAAACAGAGCGGAAAACATACAGGTACTATTTTAAAGCAGCACGTGGGCAACATGAAAAATAAGGTTGGGGAAAGAGCTGGACCTCTGTTTTGTTTGGAAGTGCTGTGTGGGGAGGGGACCTCAGGAGTTACTCTCCTGAACATCCTTCCAGCACAGCTGGTGTCTCATCCCTGCAGTAACAGCCCTCCAGGTTGAAGTTTCTGCACTGCTCAGTTTCTTAATTGTTGTGGCATGATTAACACTTTCCCTCAGATTGATGGTATACTGGTACAAAAGCTCTTTTATTGATGTTATTTACTACTCACAATTTACTGAAGTAATGCTATTTCATTATTATTTCACCATAGTACTTCTGCACTGCCTCACACACACAAATCTCTATCTCTGCTTCTTCCTGCCGTGCCACAGTTAAGTGTAAAAGACACAAAGAAAATAAATCGCCCATGAAATACAGGATGCAGTGGCTAATAAAAAGGCCTAAAATGGATATAACCTAAATTTCACTTGTTATCCTACAAAATACTGACCTTCCTCCTGTGTAGAGAGAGGACCTTCCTTGTTCCTTCCATCAAAGAAATGGGACATTTCACTGCATCAGATTCTGAACAAAAAGATAACAGGATACATCAGTTCTCAAAATAATGGCATTAAGATTTCATCATACTGTCAAGGAAGAATTAATTTGTTTTACCTGTCTCAGCTCATACTAGACAAACAAGATTTTAGTGAAGAATATTAAATGTGGATTTTTAAAAAGAAATTACTGGATAATGTCAACCCTGCCAGTTGCAATGGATAAAAGTCAATCAAAAATCCAGCCTCTCAACTCCTCCATTCCTGAGTTCAAAGAAAAGACGGATGTTGAAATGCTTGTTTAAGGTGGAAAACCAGTGACTTTATAATGGGAAGACTCATAACACAGGAATCATGACGTTTCATTCACATCTTTTGATAGACTTTTTAGAAATGGCTAACAATGCTATTTAGATGTAGCCTATGTATGGAAAAGTATGAAGAATAGTGTTCTGAGATCCACAGACACGTTTCCGTTGCAGCACAGCGTTATCCCCGCTCTTCCCTCTAAAAGGTCACCAGCTCCTCTCCAGGCAGTGGTGCTTCCATTACACACCAGTTACTCTCCTTCCTTTCTGCGTTTCCATTTGCCAGTTATAGATTTCCTATACATTTCAATTACAGTCCTCCCCCCACCTCAGCTGAACACATTGCTGGGGTAACAAAGGTTTAACAGAGCAACAGTAGAAATAATGACTTATTTGATAACGGGGCTCTTTTAGCAGGGGCATTAGATTTGATTTTTACAGGGCAGGCTTTGGAAAGGAGGAGATGTGGGGAGGGAAAAGAAGAAGAACTGACTGAGCTCTCATGCAGTTTTGATCACAAGTCATAAACTACATTCAGCTGTCAAAGGTGCTGTTACCACAAAGGAAGAAAAAGGATGGAAGAAGAAAAGAATCTCCCTTGCTCAGGAATGTTTGTACATTTTAAATAGCAGTTTGAAATGTTATGCAGAAAATGCTTGACTGAATCTTGCATTATTATTTTTTTACTTCAGTTCTCATACAAAAAGACTGGTGAGGAGAATGCCCTGATGATCTTATCATTAGAGGCACTGGATCACAAACTTAAAGACTTGTCATTATAACAAAGAACAGCTAGAGAGAGTGGATAATAAATAGATAACACTCAGTTCTGCTTTTTAAACTACTTAAATACATTTTTCATGTAGATTTTATTGTTTAATATCAACTTGGGGGAAGGGTTTATGCACCATTAAACAAGCAGATCCTGACAATTTTTAACTGGGCAGACTGAAGCTACATTCCAAGTCCTGATAAATGAACTGATTTAAATAGACAGCTACTAGCAGGTCCATGTAACTAAGTAACTAAAGTTCCACAAACTAATTGGAACCAAACTTCTTTCCCCACTTTATTGAAGTTACAGATCTTGCCAACCTTTGTGATATTGCAGAGGATCTCAGAACAGAAATAGAACAAGAGGCAGTGTCAATATGTAGTATTATATTTTTCTAATTTTATGATGGCAGAACAAGGAGATTATTTCCTGTGATAGATCAGAGCTGCTATTGTAATACAAATGAATGCTACAATAATCCCAAGGAACTTCTTCACAAAAGGACCGTATTGTGAGTCAAATTAATATATTACAGAAGCACAATTTCCTACAGCAACTTTTAAAAATGTCACAGTTTTTCAAACCATTTCAGAATGTCAGGATTTTAGCCAGAACTCAGCACTGAGCCTCTCACACACAAGGGGCTGCCCACAGGAAGGGCAGCTTCCCTCGCCGTGTACCCCATCACCCAAAGCACATCACACACTCTCTGCTCTTGATTTAATTTGCTTCATTGCCCCTTCACAGGTATCAAATGCTGGGTTTTGGATGATCATTTTAGTTCAGATAAGGGGGTGTGATACTGAATTAAATTGCCTGATCATGCCTATTGCCTGTGCTTCAGCTGACTTGTTGAGTGGGCTCAGTGTCTAAACCAGATAGGCTACAAAATCCTCTCTCTTGCATCTGGAAAGACTGGAGATAAGCTGCAGTTTAGAGGGTCAGAAAGGCCAGAGTAGATCACTATGATGTAGATGGTGTTTTAGAAGGAGGCCAGAGAATGTTGTGAGACAGTGTCCCTTTAAACCAGATAACTTTTTGATGAACCGCCTGAGAAACACATCCTTTCTACTTAAAGAATGCAGGTACCAATTAACCACACCATTGCTACATCAATAATTTGAGGCACTCATCATCCTCACTCTTAGGGGAAAAAAAACAACAACGGTTAAAAGACCATTGAATTCCACACATTATTTCTGCAGGATTGGAAGTACAGGCAGTTCCACTATCCCTGTACCTTGGCCCTATATGCAAAGTTTGTTGCCTTTTGTGGTCTCGCTGTGTTCCCAAAGTTAATCACTTTTACTCTCCATGTAACTGAGGAAACTACAGCCTCAAACTCTATTTTGTCCCCAGCACCACAGAAAGTGTGACTCCCTCTCCAAGCACTTTCTCAATGAACATTTACTAATACAATATTTTACTGTTAGCAGCTGTCCCGTTCCATACTCAGAAAAGACAGCAAGCAAGTGTAAATCTCTGGTTTCATTTCCATCAATATTTCTGTCCCTGTCTGTCTCTTTAATTGCTATTGACTGCAGAAGGTATTTTTCATTGAGGCATGAGGTGAAGTGATATTGATCACAGCAAATGAACTTTTCTGAAGTCTGAGTCAATTGGGAAGGTGCAGAGAGGAAACTACAAGAATGTTTACCTTGCACAAGTATCATTCCTCTTTGGAAAATCTCTGCTTGACTAAAGGACTGTGTGAAGTAAACACACATTTCTATTGTTTAATGCAAAAAAAGTCAGGCTGCTGTGACTTTGGATAGAATGAAAATCAGCTTCATTTGTTTGATGCATTGAAATAGAAGAGAAGGAAATGAGAACAAAGACAGATCTAACTTTTAATCCTTCACGTAAGGAGCTTTTGCCATCTCATTTTTTTATCACAACTGCATATTTCATTCTGGAGAAATAATAGTAAGAAAACAAAGAAAACCCTATCAGCAACGTACCTGATGTTATACATCTGCTGGGACCTGGTGCCACATTCAACTTGGTTTGCGATTGAAGAAGTGCAAGGATGTGGGCACCTGCCACAACTCATTGGTGTGCTGGAAACATCCAGAAGGCAGAGAATGTTGCTTCCCATTTCAACAGGAGATGCATGACCACATGACTCCCCAGCTGCATGAGCCTTATTAATTTAAACTTTTGTAAACTAAAATCCAGCATTCCTGGGATCAAAAGTAACACGAAATAGTAATTTATTTAAATAAAGTACTTTGTCCAGGTTGTGCACCTAGATATGTGTGTGTAGCTGTCACTGTGTACCTAGAGCTGGCCATGTCCTCACAAGTGCCATAGCTACACTAGAGGTTTCTGGGGACATACAATCCATCTTAGGCTTCATTCAGGAAAGGCACTGAGGTTCACTCTTTGCACATTCAATTAAGCCTCATCTTTCTAGAACTGTGCCAATACACTCAATAAACACTCCTCACAGTTCTACTTTAATCCCTATGAAGCTGTTTGCTAAAATTGTGACTTATTTGTGTTCAGTGTCACCTGTTTTTCTCAGAGACTGTTTTTAATAGCACCCGTTTGCTTACTGACTAATCATTGCATTTCACTGCAGAATCCATAGCATAGGTGTAGGAATAGGAAAGACCCATTTTCATTACAAAACCTACTTGCTATCCTAATTTACTTTCAACAGTAATTGAGGCAATGAGATTACTCCAAATGATGTATCAAATCCTTATAAACCCATTGTGTTGCTGTACAGCACATGCTGACAAATGTCCAGCCAGTGACAACAGACACATCGGGCATTTTATTTCTAATCTAAGATCTTCAGTTCGGTCAGAACCTTTTCTGTGTATCTCCCACAGTGCTTTAATAATTAAAACAACAATAATCAACACAGCTTTCCGTTAAGACTTGAATAAACCTATTCAGGTAAACTAAGTACTAATCAGAGCAGCTGCCCTCAAGTTACGCCAGAGCTTTCCTTAGAACTATAATGCACAAAGTTCTGGAAAAAGGACTTTTAGTAACTACTCAGTTTTCTAAGGAATACTGAAATAATGTGTAATTATAATATTAGGAGAGCAGATCTATTTGTTATTACTCTTTTGAGTTCAATTTTAAGGCAGTTCTACAACAATTGAATCAGAGGGTGTGAGAAACCATCGAGTCCCGCTTCCCTGGTAACACAAATCAGGAGAGCTGGGATCATGCATACGTCCCAATTCTTATGAGGCACACGTGGCTTAAAGCACTTCTAGAAAGTAATCAGGAATCCTTAGGGCTTTCCAGCTTCTGTTGACACTGGTTTGGCACATCTTTTTTTCACCAAAGTGGATGCCTTCAAACTTCACTTCTTTCCTCATGTGTGTTTGTGTGTGTGTGGGAGAACCAAGGAGAAAAAAGGGACAAACGCCCCTTATTTTACAAGTGGTGAGAGCTGGTGAGAATCAGCCCCTGAGCTTCACATTTAACTAACTGAGAATCAAGTAACTTCCTTTCCCTAATAGATTACAGTCCACCTTGATCAGGCTCCTGTATTTACATTCAATAACACATTATCCTTCCAGAGGCTCTGTGGAGACTTTTTTTTTTTATGGAAACATCAATAGCTTCCACCTCTCCCTGGACTCATTTAGTCTGTTTACAAAACACTATCAAATGTCAGTATCTCATCTGTGATTCATTTCCTGACATTTAATTACTGCTCTGTAAATCACTTATCCAAAGAAAAGAAGTGCAATGAGATTTTTAAAATACTGGTGATAATTCTTCTCCACTTAATATTATGAAACTCCATGGTGCTGTTAAAGACAACCTGAACAGAAAACTCTACAAATATGTCTCTTAAATGTTCACCGCAGCAAGAGGAATGGAGGATTTATAAGGAAGCTTAGAAGTCTATTTATATGGAAGTACTAATCATACAAATATATTTTATAATGTCTTTCATCCAAGTGGATCCCACTGCTCTGTGAAAATGCCTTCAATTCACCAGTCTTTGTTCCTTATGTACTTTTATACTATTGCAGAATGAGTAGCATGTGAGTGGCAAAGATGACACTTTCAGATAAATATTAGCCCTTATAAAAGTGGGCAAAGCCTATTTCCTTTATTGCTTTCCTAAAGTGGAAAATGCAGTTGATCTTGGTCTTCACTGCATGCTTGTTTTGCATGAGGAAAACACAGTGAATCATCAGGGCATAAATGGCAGAGGTATCATTGCAAGCTGTAATACAGGGGGAGAGCAGTACCCTTTCCTTGCTGACATTACACAGTTATTCTGGAGAAAGAGTAAAATGACATCCCGATGTGGAAATAGGGGAAATTAAAGGATCTCTCACTAGCAGCACCTTCTTGGGACCATTAACTCACAGGAAAATTGTGACAGAATTTTCAATAAGGAAAAAATTAGTTTGAGGGAAACTCATTTTTTCATAAAGACTCAGAAATTCACACAAGGTATAAATAATATTTAGCACTTGCTGATTAATTTAAAAGCCTCTTGTTATTTTTCTCAGCTTTCTACACTCACGTGCAAATGCTCCTGGCTTTCTTGTAAACACATACATCAGGAAAATTATGCAAGGATGAACATGTGTTGATTCAGCAGGAATTATTTTTGCACCTGAGAAACCACATAATATGGAAGGATATGGAAATCACTACCCAATTTTTAGTTTTAATTGTGATAGGCTAGAGGACATGCAAAATTGAAAAGTTTACCTATCTACAGCCTCTGGATGTCACCTGAAAAAACTGAGCAGCCATCACAGTACAGGGTCCAGCTCCACCAAGATACCACCATAAGTGAGCTGCTATTGGGAAATCAAAGCCCAGGATCAAATATTGGGTATTTTCACCCCTACTGTCCTTTCTGCATTCATGGAGAGCTGCAGACTGAGTACAAAGAACTAGCCTTTAGGGCATAATTATACAAAGAAAATCAAATATTAGGAAAGGGGTTTGCAGGGTTGTTTTTTTTGTTTGACTATCATTAAGTGAAGTGAGAGTGAAAGATGTAAATAACTTGACTAATGTAGAATCACTATCAAGATTCAGTGCTGGAAGGAAAATTCCTTTCAGAGTGTGTCCCAGCATTATGTCTAATTATGTTTTAAGTCCAATATTAGGGTTTTCAATAATTCCTAGAAGGGTAGAGAGACAAGATAGCTTGTAAACATGCAAACCACACCTAACTATGAACATCTGTAGGGATTAATTCTGTCCTCACCCAGCTGAACACTCCAGCTGCAGGCAAACTTCAATCACTCCTCAAAGTTTTTCCTTCAGAATATTTCACTTATGGTATTTGCTCTTGTGTGATACCTTTCATCTAAATCTTCAAGTGCTTTGCAGGCATTAATTAATTAAGCCTCAAACTGCACCTGGGAATCAAGAAATCCTTTATAAACATTTCACAGAGCAGTTAAACAGTTTGTACAAAGTCACACAAGCTCATTCCAACCCTGGCTCCATGGTCATTAACACTCCATGTCTGGAGATGAACCCAGTGGTATTATTTTTATTTTGGCATCAGTTGTAACTGATCTTCAAAACACCAAGCACATAACACAGAGTTTATGCCAGCTCTGTACTTTTTAGGGCAGCTTTATGCTATTTGCAAGATGACTGATGGTACTTGATCCAGCTGTTAGTATTTTGGGAGCAGAGGGAAGTGCCTTCTCTGATGCAGCAACAGGCTCAGAACCAACATGAACAGAAAATCAAGGGTCTCCTTTCCTTTCTTCTACTGAGCTTTACAATGTGAGGAGTCAGAAAACACCAGTGTAATGTCTAAGCTGGATCCACAGCCCCTGAAGTCCATGGAAACACTGATTTTTTTAATGATACCATGCACAGACATCTCAGATTCACATATGGGGTCCACACAGAACTTGTTATAAGAAAAGGTGACTGGATCTTACACCCCTATTCTGTTCTATCACACAGCTCATGGATTACATAGAGAAAAAACACAGAGCAGAGCTATGCATCTTGCTTCAAATTTTAAACCTGAAATTGATATTTTTTTCAACAGTGTCTCTTACACTATTTCTAGAAAAGCGTAACTTGAAAACAGGAGTGACAGGATCGTTTTGACATGCTATAAAACCACAGCAACTCACCTGGCTTCATCACCTTCTCAGGTCAGAGTTAAATAAGTGCCAAATTTGATGTGAGCTGACCTAAGCTTAGGCACCGGTGAGAGTGTTCACACTGCAAGTGACAGTACAAACTGGGTTAATTTAAATCATCAAGCTAGAATATGAGTTTAGTGCACCCTAGACTTCGGACTTTCAATATCCTAGCCCAGGTCAGATGTTTCCCTGCAAGTCAGTAAGTCTTTATCCATAACTTTCAAATGTGACTCCAAATACACTAACAATTTCCAAGTGAAGTAGTGCAACATGTTGTACCTGCAAATCTGCTTTTCAAAGGTTTACTTTTTGCTTTAATCACCAGTGCTAAAAGGAGCTAGTGTTTCCCTTTCATCTGGCAGCAAATTAATTACAAAAGCTATATGGTAATATTAATAATATCTTACTGTAGATAATGGTTTTATTACCTTTGTTTCTAATATTATGCACTTGATTACAAAGCCTGGAGAAAGACAGATAGCCAATAATTTCAGTGTGGTCAATTCCAATAAAGATTTAAAGGGAAATATTTAACCTTTTCATCTGTTCACTCAGTTTAAAGTTGAAAAATATGATCAACCTTGGTTCACGGATAGGAAAATAATGTAAAAGAATCCTGAATATACATTTGTGGGGCCTTCAACTAGCTCTGTGTACCTATTCTTTATAGAAGTACACCCTGGCCATTTGTTTGGATTCTTTTGTGAGGTGTGTGCGAGTGCTGTAACTTTAGGATGAGGCCCCTTCTTGCTTTTGTGCTTTTCCCATGCAGTTCCTTTATCACCGTGTTTTGGTGGCTACCTTCCTCTCCCTCTTCCTTCTGCTTATTTCTTTCTACCTGTGTTCTCTTTCTCCTTCCTTGTCTGAGCTTTTCATCTGCTCTTTTCACTCAGCAATGACCCAACATGCAGAGAGCTTCTTTCCTCTTCCTTGTTCCCACTGGTTCAAAGGCAGGCAGGCTCCACCATGACTTGCCAGATTCTCATAAGAAGACAACTCAAACACATTGGAAAGGTTTGTTTCTGAGCACAGAGCAGAACTCACACTCCTACTTCTTCACATCTCTAGCAAACATATTACCTGCCTTGTGACTCAACTCTGTGGTGGGGAAATGGGGTGATCTTATTTCTGTTCCACCTCAAGTGAATTATTTATCAGAAGCAACAGTAACAGAGCCATTCCAGTATCTGTATCCACGCAGACACACACCTCACGTGAGTTCTCCTGTCCACGGAGTCTTCTTCATACCTTTACTTCTGCTGTATCCTACTCCTCACACATTATCTCTGCATACCTACTCATTTCAAAGCACATCTGGTGTTCTTTGAGCTTAATCCTTTTATGCCAGGGGGCTGGGAGGGGTAGGGGTTCTCTTAGACTAGAAGAGGAACAATGAAATCTATTGTTACCTTCTTGTAATTCAACTTTAATGAAGTTTGGGGTTTTTTGCACAACAGTGTAATAACAAAGCTGGGCTGTGGACTCTGCAGCTCCTGATCTCACTGTGGGAACTTCTTCCTTTGATGTGACTGTTGGAAACACCTTGATTTGGGCAGTGACAGTTTTAATGTTAAAGCTCTGTAGTGCTCTGTTTGCACGTCTCATGAAAGTTAGTCATCTTGCAGTGACAAAGGCAAACCACTATATTCAGGGCACTCTAATTACTCATCTGTATCCTGGATATGGCCTTGTGAACTAAGACCCCCTTCCCCTTCTTTTAATTATTATTTTGTTCTTAACAAGATAGACATTAAATTCAATGCTCCAAATCAAGGCAGAGAGGATGACTATTTTAGTGTACATTGTGTACCTTGAGCCATGGCTTTAGTAAAACATGATTATGGGAATGTTTTATCTGCTGCAGTGAGGGAAATAACTGAGTAAACTGTTTCACTTTGCCTAGGGAAGCTTAGGTCCATATCCTGGGTTTTGGATCATTCTCCTAATCATCACTTCTTAAAGAAGAAGCAGAAAAAAAAGGATAATACTATGAACAATAATAAAAGTTACCACCTCTCCTCTCAGATTGTCTGTGCTACTCAGTCTCTCCTGACCTCAGGTTTGCACACCACGCTGCCACCTCTTCACTCCACACAGATTTTCACCCAAGAACTGAGGCCTCGCATCAGTCCCATGGCAGGCACTGTATAAACATCAGGTGAAAAAATCATCCTTGAGCTGAAGAGCTGGCAGGCTAAATATAGGATAAAAGACCCTAGTTGGATGCAGCACATAACTGAGGGTAACAAAAGATCAGAACCAGGTGGCTGTGTTTATAAGCAATAGTCTTAACACACGGGTAATCTAAATTGCAATGAAACTGTTCTGAAGGTGTTCCAGGAGAGGGAATTCTTGTGTGGGATGCAAAGGTGACGATGTGAGCTGCAAGTATATTGGCTCTGCAGACTGTTAGAGAGCTCTCCTCACACAGCAGTGTTACGGGAGAGAAGAGAGTATTCCTAAGAAAATGCAGCCATGTTATGGCATGACAATGGAAAAGAGAGGATAATGAAGGATGTGAGTGATGGGTGTTTTCTACTGGCCCAACAAATCATACACATTCATGGGAGTCCAGTCTCATTTCTAGTGTTCAATCATAACAGTACTGACATGACTCCTGCTTTGCTAGCTCTGCTCACCTCCTCTCTCTCTTTTCACATCCCTTGGAAAAAAAAAAAAAAAATCTTCTGTTTTCTTTGATTTTCTCTGTTAATGAATTTGCAATATCAAAGATTTGGCTTCTTGCACACTGGGTAACAGACCCCACTTTCAGGACATCACTAGGACTGCAGGTGATCTCTGATAATTCATCTGGTCCATTAATCTCAATCATAGCTGGACTGGTTTTACTCTTCCAGCAGTATTCTGGTACAAAGTCCTTCCTCAAAGCTAATCAAGAACTTGGGGTAGTAGACCATGGTTCTTTGAATCTCTGTATGCTATCCCACTGCTCTCCCTTTCCTTCTGACTTGGATCAGTTCAAGGTAAATACAACTACTTCAGCTACTAAAGGCAGATTATTTACTGCCCAATCATCATTAAAGTGTGCCTGGACACCATAGTGATGAATACAATAGAAAGCAGAAAGTATTTTTCCTATTATATTCCCTCAGCTATTAATCAGTCTGTTCTCTTTCAACACCTGCACCCGAGAACAAACAAGGTTTTGGGTATCCTAAGTATTGTGTGTTTTGCTGTTGCACACCATACAAATCTTGACAATCAGTTCTCTGGATCATAATTTTACCATGTATTTAGCACAAAAGAGGTACCATAAATGCTTTAGAAATCAACTCAAAAGAATCCTTGAAAGTCTGAATTATGTATACAGGGCACGTGTCTGTCTGGACTAACATTTGCCAGAAAACAGAAGTTAAAGATGCACTGAAAGGCTTTCATTTTTCCTACCCAACCAACATCAGCCCTTTTGTGCACTCCTGGCTTCAAGAATACAACTAGCTAATCCCTGAATTTATTAAAACTTTAGAATCTCATCAATTTCTATCCCACCTACTTTTTACAGACTGAATCTGAAATACAAGAGATGTTATTATCAGGTGAGATTTCATCTGGCTCTTTGGAGAAAGGTGTGCATTGGGCTTTGTTACTTAAGCCTGTTGGTTGGAATTGTTATTTCTCTGGAACCTGCAGGTTGCTCTATTAATCCTAATGAAAATATTCAGGGGAAATCACCCGTCTGCCTCTCCTGTGAGATGCCGTATTTGTTTTTCCACCCCTCTATTTGTGTGTGTACTGAAGGCATGGATGAGACACAAATACAATGTTTGACAATATTCTTCCAACCACACTGTGTCATTTCCAAATAAAATACACCTCAACTGAAGCAAGACACAAAATCCTGCAGTTTGCTCATTCATTCTAATAAGATTTTTTGTTCCTTGTGCTGGAAATCTCACGATTTACTGGTTGTGCCTCGCATGTTTCAGACATGGGCAGGAAAGCCTGCAAGAACACAGCTGGGGAAGCTCCAAGCACTACTTTTATTTCCCTTTTGACCAGAGGATTTCTGTGTAAGCCCACAGAGGGATTTGCTGTAACATATTTTATGTCCTGGCAAGATAATTTATATAGGAAAATATTCCAAAGGATGCAGTAAACAGCTCAGAATGTGTGAGGCTTAGGTGACCTGAGCAATACCTGTGCACCTGATAAGCCAGAGGAAATCAAATGAGATCAAGGACACGCAGAGACAAACTAAGAACTATGATCCTGAGAAAAATATTGAGTTGCCATGAACAGCCACAAAGTCCCAGTGAAGAAATGGCAAAGTCTTCAGACCAGGAACCCCAAAACTGCATCCTCGTCTAAGATTGCCTGTGCTAGGGATTATATTTTGAACCTCCAGGTATTTCCTGCAAAGGCTTTTCTCCCCCTCTGTGTTTTTAATGAAAATCTGTTTCTGTTTTGAGGAAACAGTGTGAAATGTTCTATTTTCATTCTGAAAGGAAACAGCATCTTATGTCCCCAGAAAACCTGGCCCAAGTGTAACACTCCAAGCTCAGAAGAGGAAGACCACACAAAAAAAGTTATTAGTAAGATCTTTACAACACTTAAACATTCACATGGCATTTTATACACCTATTGCAGGATTTTTAGCTGCTTGTGGTTAGCAAACCAAGATAAGCCCTGAATGCTACAGCACAGATTTCAGATGGACTCAAAGCAGAAGAGAAGGACCTGCCCCCCCCAGCAGAGACCACCAGCATTCATCAACCAGATATTTCAGCCAAACCCAACCAACTGACCTAAAACTATCAGGTTTTCCAATATTCACTCTTGCAGACACTGGTAAATGAACCAACCCAGGCATAGCTCAAGATGAGAAATACTGTGATTTAAATATTTTTAATAGCCTCTCTAAATTCATTCCTCATCATGTTTTCTTACTGGATTCTGCTGCCCTGACAACCTCAATGATAGGCAGCACACTGCTGTTCAGCTCTCTCAAGGAGAGGGAGGGACACAATTTGCTTTTCTTCTTTTCTTGTGAAGTTGTACTATAACAATAATATTCATTCCTTTGTAGCGTAATTAAAACAAACTGCTGTGCTGTGGCATTTAGTCAATTGCAGCAGTCCTTTATTGCCTCATATGCAACAAATCCTCAGAGGTTACAATTTAAAGCAGGCATGAATTTTGGCTTTCCCACTCTTACTCAGAAGGAGAAGCTCTAGGTGCAGCAGCACTGATCCATGACCCTCTGTGCTCCCACAGATGAATTACACACACTGGCCGTGCGTTACAAATGCTACTTTCAGTGCAATGAAAGCAGAAACCAAATTAATTCAGAGTTACACATGCTGAAAATTTATAGAAAGAAAGATAATGCTTTTGATCTTAAAAGTAGCAGGGCAAATCAAATTAGCTGGTAACGTGTGCTTTCTGTGGGCTGAACTCTGGGGTGCAGCTTCTCTCGAGCAGAACAGCAGTGTCACTGTGCTGCCAGACCAGGGTGCCACAGAGTGAGAAGAAACCCAACCCATCCATGACATTTGTCCTACTGATAAACATATCATCCCAAAGCACTCATTCCTGGTTCAAATTATATTTCTGCATGGGATACACTGACGCTGACAACAGGGCAATGAGGCCTTCCTTTGGAATTGGCAGTAGGACTGAGGTTCTAATGCTAGCTCTAACATCAGCTTCTCACCTGGCCACAACCTCAAATACTTCAAGACAGTGTCTGAGATACTTTTTTCAAAGCTACCCAAGGATGTTAAGGTCTGTATTATCATGATGAGTTTGAGAATTCCATTTATCAACCTGCCTATTAAACACATAAAGCACTTTGAAAGTCTGACCTCCTCTATAAGCCACAGTGACTGAAAAGAAGCTGAATTCCTTAGCTTGGCCCCCATGGGAATTATGTAAGAAAACCCATCATTATGCAAGAACTGCTCAAATCCTGCAGTCATAGATGTGTCATTAGTGCTGGATAAAGTCCAAGCATCAAACAGCCCTCAGCAGATAAAGTATGTAGATGATGACTCAGAACAAAATTCATAATTATTTTATCTGCTTAAAGTGCAAAACAACCCCAACTGCATGCTTTTTAATTCCTTGGGTGTAGAGAACTTGTGAGCCACAAGTTCAGGGCATGAGATCCCCCTGTTTGGCAGGGGACAGACAATAGAGCCAGCACTGCACCTCACACAGCCAAGCCTTCAAATTCCAGCCCCAATTTTTGTGAGGCTGAGGAATGTGAGCCAAGGTTAATCCAGTAAAAGCACCTTTTCTCCTACCAGGACCCACCCTGCCTCTTTAGTGATGTACAGTAACCACAGAGTTTACAGCAATTCTCTCTTGGAAGAACACAGGACACCCTTGCACATCAATTATAAAAAGCTCATCAGTACCAAAGGAAAAAAAAAAAAGAACAATCAATCCATAAATTTATAGTGCAATTTTGCCCTAGTTACAACAGTGCACAACTGTGACAAGCCAGGCTGCTTTCCACAAACAAATTTATCACCACTGGTTCCTCTTCTATTGCTTTCAATAGAAAATGCCAAAATAAGCATGATTTAAAAATGCTATCAGCTGACTGGAATGCTCAATAGATTTGGTGTATTACAGTAAAATTGGCCTCTAAGTGTTGTATTAAAAATAAATAAATAAAAAAGAATTAATATGGACCTAAATCTGCCACTTAATGCTCCACAGTTATGCCTCAATATTTACTGTAAAACAGGAGAAGATTGTCTTTGGATCCTAATTTGCATATTCATAAGGTTGTGGTACAGCCTGAAAGTGGACTTTTTTCCTGCTTTGTCATAACACTTTAAATATTAGGGGGTTTTTTTTGTGCAGTTTATATAAACCCCACTCCGGGCAATAGGGCTTTCACTGGTGCTGAGTTTCTAACTCTGTTGCAGCCTGACCTGTTGATTTAGGGGAAGAGAGGGGCTTGGGTAAAACCACCGTGGTGGAGAACTCAACAGCAAGTCTAGAGGTGGAGCCATATAAGGAGAAGGTAAAGAAGGCAGAAGCAACAGAAGAACAAGATCCATGCAGAAGTTCCAGACTCCCTGACATAGCACCCGTTTCCCAAAGTAATCTGAATATGCTGATGTTTCTGCCAGGCCTCTCCACATCATCTGCAGTGTGTGGTGCCAGTACCTTGCTCAACGATGGTGAAGGACTTGCATCTAGTCTCTGAATCTCAAATTGTGGACTAGCCAATGCTTCTTGGTGAAAAAATCAAAGCTAAGAGAAATAGTTAAACAAAAAATAACTGAGTAACTCCATACTTTCTGAGAAATCTCAGAAATAACAACTGGATTATATTACCAGCTACATCTCTTTTCCATGAGAGTGGTCTTCAACATCCTACACTTATCCCTTTTTAAATTATTATTTATTTCTGGAAAGGTTGAAGTTATGGAAATGTATCAATGTGAAGCAGAATGTGTCTGGGGGTCAAGACTGTGAAACAACAAACCTTCACTCACTGACATGCTGGGTGACTTCAGGCACGTCACTCCCTGTGCCTGCCTCTCCTGATCTGTCCCTGGGCTGTATTTGAACAGAAAGCTCTCCAGAGCATGTGCTGGTTTTCACCATTTGTCTGTTCAGTGCACAGTATAATAATCCTAATAATTCATCATATCAAAGGCAATGATTTGACTTACTAAAAGGAAACCCCAACTCCTTGAAGAACATGACAGCTGGAGAGTATAAAGCAGAGAGGGCCGAGGTTAAGGCAGCAGTTCCTGCCAGGGCTGCTCACAGAATTTGATTTGGGATGTTCAGCACTCATGCCATAGGCTCCTACATCCCAAGTTATTCTGTGCTGCTGCAGTAAATTCTTATTTTATTTATTTCATGAATAATACATCCACACTTACTGTGACATCCCAGTGTTACACCTTATTTAATCACCTTCTTTCTTAAAATCCCCCATACAGCAGCAATGCTGCCAAGGTTGTTGGGCCTTACTTCCTAACTAGCAGTGACCTTGTCCCAAAAAGGGGAGATGGAACAAACGTGAGGACAAGAGGGACAGAGACCTCATACAATACCACATCTTTCCAAGAAATAGGACAGCAGACAGCTCTTGCATTTTAGTATCTGTAAACAGTGTGGGCAAATGAGATCTTATGCATCTGCCACGTGATTGTCCAGTGAGACTGATGCTACAATCCAGCTGCCTCTGCTGCCTTGTCTGTGGGAACTGAGATAACGAGACATCTGGATCATACACACATCACATCTCCGTTCTCCAGATCATATGCAAGAGCATTCAACAGACAATAGCTTTCCTCCAGTGCAACAAGAAGCCAGATGGCTTCAAAAGACCCACTTCGCCTCCAAGGCGGCATATGGAATATTAATTAATAATAGATTAATAGACCTTTCCCCCTTAAAAATTTAATCTGTTTGTTAGCTGAGCTGTTTGTGCCAGGGAAGGGCTACAGAACAATGGTTACATTCAAAGAGCCATGTCTTCTCTTTGGAGCTGTTCTTCAGAGGCCCTTGAGGAAATCTCATCAGAAGGAGCCCAGAGACAGAAGAAGAATCACTAAGACTGGGTTGGATTTTTTTTGTTTGTTTTGTTGCTGCTTTTAAAAGCAGTGGCCATTTGGCAACTTCTGAGAAGCAGAGTGCAAAAAGGAGGGGTGAATATTATAAGTTAGGAAAAGCTGTTGGCCTCCAACTTAACTGCAAGCAAAAAAGTACAAGGAAGATCACTTGTCTGAGGAGTGCAGGATTGTGGCAGGCCCACGTGCTGAGGTGCTCCTGCCACCCCCTGAGCAATCCAGAGGAAGCAGTGGCCAAAGTCAGCACCACAGTATGGTCCAGGGCTCCAAGTTCTTGCATTAAAACTTTGGATATTGAGGAGGAGCAAACAAGGTTGAAGAACTTGAACTGGATTTTTCAGGTCTTATTAAATGGTATTTTTTCCTCTGCTGGGATTTATAATCCTCTGGTTTTGCGAATTGATGCACGATGGGGTGTGCATTTCCCTCACCCTCTTCCTCTCCCCTGGGATCCCACCCTCTTATTATAAGCCTGGAGAAGCAGCTTTAATTCAGTGTCAGCCTCATCTACTGAATTAAACTGGGCCAAGAAAATCCTATTACTGTTGTGAGGGAAAGTGAATAAATGTGTATCTTGACTGATCGCGTATCAATCCTGGTTTCCACTTCGGGCTGGAAAGGAAACGTCTGTTCAGTTGCCTAGCAATATTCCCTGAATCTGAGTCTTAGCATTTTGAAAAAAGGGTCAATTGCTTAAAAAGCCCCTAGAACCTCATTTTCATGTGTTTTTTTTTTCCCCCCAAAGATTTCTGTTTTCTAAATACAAACCAAATAACTACCAGATAAGATATGATGAAATAAGACAATTGTGAGAGCTCACGTTCTATATGCCGAGTGTCTCACTCATCAGATGCACAACTCCCACCAACTAAGATTTTGCATAACAAAAAAATGAAAAAAGAAGGGGAAAATGTTGCCAAGGAGTAGTAAATAATAGCTTGTTACTTCATAAAGTGTCAGGCACTGGGGTTCACTGGTTCATGTCCATTTTCTACAGCAGACCTGTGCCTTCCTGCAACCAGCCAGGGAACTGGCCCAGCTAATCTGGACACTGGGCCCAGCTCCTGGCTTTTTGCTAGATTGCCATGGTGACATTGCACAGATGGCTTCAAGGCAACGGAGTCTTTCCCACAAAAACATTCTCCATCCTGAAAAACTGCACGCAAAAAGATAACAATTAAAAGGGTTTTTTTTCGATATGCATTTACAATCATTTAAAATTGCTCAGAGAACTTCCCCCAGAGGTGGATTTGACTTTGGCCTGGAGAGCACATCTGGCAAGGGAGCACTGATTGAAAGGTGCCTCGTGGGCAGTTGCTGGGAAGAAGCAATAATTCCATTTTCTGTCTGGAGTGGAGTGTGTGCTGCTAAATGTCAAGTGTTTCCTTTAACAGCTGGGGAGACGAAGCCACAGAAATTCTTGTTTATAACCCTGCAGCCTCTCAGCCTGGATTGGGATGCAATTTTGTTCAGCCGTGTCGCTCAGCATATTAATCACATTTTTAGGTTGGTTTATGCCATTTTACAACATCCTCTTTTGTGTGGCAAATATGGGAGACTAAACTCTCGAGATCTATTGTTGAAGGTTTTTCCACTTGATTTGTGTCATTCTTCCTGAGAGCTTCTGAGGGATTCACCTACAAACATGATAAATATCAGAATGCACATGAAAGACATTCCATCTCCTTGATTCATGGCTTTTGGAACAACAAGCAGCCCTCTATGCAGAGATTTCTGCAGCAAGTAATGCCACAAAATCCTTCAGGATACAGGCTATCACCAACCTCATTGTTATCAAACATTCATCTTTTTTGATCACGGGTTGTACTAGAAAAAGGACTGACAGGCTGATGTGCACCTTTCAGATGCAGTCTCTTCCACATCACAATAATTCTTCCCTTCATCAGTACCTGGATGTAGTCTGAAGATACCTCAGAAATTAAAGGAAAAGTACATAATAAGATGTTATTGGATGCTGGATTCCTGTACCTGCTGATGGGTTCAGGCTTCTAGTTCCTTAGAGACTGGATTCCAAACAGTTCCAAAAACTGTAGAGACCTTTAATAGCAGCTGAAAACATCTTCAGATTTGGAAAATCTGGAATGCTTATTTTCCTTACTAATAAAAGATATACTCATCTAGAGTTTATGCATAATGAGGTAGGAGCACATATGCAGACTAATACTAGGAAGCCTCTTTGCTCTCAAAGGCACGTCTGCTCTTGGCTGGTACAGCTGGACAAGATCCAGATGGGAAATAAGGTGCCACTTTAACTCCAAGGACACCTTCATACTCAAAGTGTCTCTGTGACTACTAGGGATCTCCCAACTGACATACCTTCTTAACAAGTTGAACCCAGAAAGAAGTAGGTGACATTCCCTACCCTGCATTACACAGAACAGCTCATCAGATGTTAATCACAGGCTACCATAAAACCCCATGAATTTAACAAGTACACCCACAAGCCCATGCCTGCTTCCAGGCCCTCCCTTCCAGAAGGCACTGGGCTGCAGTCTGCCTGCCCGTTGTACCAGCAGAGTGCCAAGAAAACAACCTCAGCAACCACTTTTTCTCTAAAGATTTCAGATTAGTCGAAGAAAAGCTATGGATTTTTATAAAGGTTTCCCAGTTTTACAGAAGAAAATACCTTACCAGCCCTGCCAATATTTCTGACAGTTTAAGTAATTGCAATACTTCGCAGATCTCGATTTCTAATCTGCTTTTTATTGCAGTAAAGATCACATCTGCTTATGTCTTTGTATATGCTACAGGGTGGTACTTTAAACACTTCTTTTTTTCTTCATAACTGACATTTTTCTAAATAACTATTGAATTAGAGTTGCATCTCATCCAAAAGGGACTCCTCAATTATGCCAGGTGCTGCACCTACACCTAGTAAGAGAGACAATCTCCTCCTTGAAGAATTTACAGCCAAAATAAACCAAGTAGATTCACTGCAACTGAATAAATCAGAATCCACATAGACAGAACACAGAACAAACTGGGGAGCTGCAGGGACCCACAGGAGCCTGGAAAATTAAATCATAGGCTTGAAGAACAAGCCCAACCCTTTTTTTTTTTAGTGTATTTTGCATGAAATAATATAAATCTGATTCCTTTAAATAGATCTCTGGACACTTCTTTGGGTAAAGTACAGCACTAATTCTAGATGTACACACTTTTTATCAAGCAAGATTGATCCCACATAGTGCACAATAACCCTTCCACATCCTGGGTTTTATTATGATTAAATGTTTCACACTTGCTCTTGGTTTTGCAGATCTATGCACAAAAAGCAGGTTAACACCAGACATTTAAGCATGGATTGTGCACAGGTTCTGGAACCTAGCCAACAAATTGCTGATTGATCTGTGCTGGAAATGCTTTGTTACATAAACCAGAATGAGGAACTAAATGTTAAATCCTGACACTTAGATTACTTTTCTTTCTTCTGTGCCTTCAGACAATCACAAGACCTCCCTGCAGGGAAAGGAAAAGGGGGAGTGGAAATACAGCTTTATTTTATTCAGAGACTTTAATCACGGACATATTTCTTTTCCCTTTTATTTTTCCATGATCAGATATTCATGAGAAAGAAACAGTGACCAAGGCTTCAATATTTCTGTGGAGTGAAAGCATTGTGTAATCCCTCAGCTCTACAGCACAGAGAATAAACAGACCCTAATCTCAGTGCAAATTCAGTAATGTTCTCATGCCCTCTTTTGGGGGGAGGGAGTTATTTTCCATGTAGCCTTCAAACAGCAAGTGACAAGTCTCACTATTGGAGAAGTGAAATTTGCTAATGTGAACTCTCACTGGAGAAGATGAGCTGAGCCTCAGTTTTTCCTCCACCCACACTTCCTTTCCCTTAGATCCACTCCATGTGCAATTTCCAAGTGATTGTAGTGAAAGATTGTCATCTTTACTCAAAGGGGAGAAATTTCTTCTGCATCTTACAGTCACCATTAATTAGCACTGCTTGCATTGCAATGGTACTAAAGGCAGACACGAGGCAGGCACCACATACAAAATTTGACTAAGAGCAAATACTCAAGTCTAGAATAACACTAATAATGTTGTGTGCATCTGTAGTTCAACCAAAGTGGTTTACAAAACAAACAGGGAGAGAAAGATGTATTATTATCTCTGTTTAATAGATGTGGGATTGATGCACATAGCTCATTCCTTTTGCAGCCCTTCAGAGCTGGTGTGATTGTTCCCTGCAGCTAGATTTCTCCAATGGCTTGGTACGTTTAGAGTAAAATCCATCCATGTTTCTATTGCTTTCACAAAGTATTGCAGTCATGAGATGAGGTGGAAAGGAGCAGTACCCTGGCTGCCTGCACAGGGTAAAATTCACCTTTGAAGGACATACTCCCTAAGTGCAGACCCAATAAAATGAGTGGGTGGAATTTTCTGAATTACTTCCTAGACATTAGCACTCTTGGCAGTGCTTCTAAAATTTAAAATTATAAACTAAATTCTCCAGCTCTTGGAAGCACAGTGAATGATTCAGTGCATCAAGAATATCTCACTAATGCCTGATAATTTCCTAAACATAATATGAAAGGTGCATACGCAGTGAGACTCCATAGTGCAATTTACATCTATTAAGCCATATTAGCAGGTTTTCCCAAATAAAAGTTTCAGTCACCCAAATGCAACTCTGCTCTTTAATGTAAAAAAATTACTAATAACGTAAGACAGAACAGAGGTGGAAAGGACTGCAGGCCTGCAGTAGTGCACCCACACATCCACAGGTATCCAGACCGGGTAGGAAGAATAACTGCCCTTCCACTGCAGGAAGAGATAAAACTGAATCCCAAAGCTCTTGAACATGTAGCTTGGCTCAGGTAAAGCACCACTGGACATCCCATGGACCACAGGAGAACTGCCCGTTCTCTTCTTCTTTCTGTGCCTCAATCATCAATATCAATAATCAGATAATGACACTGACCCACCATCCATCTGGACCTCAGAAAGCTCTATTGAAAGGCACCCACAACCTTAAACTAGCATTTAGTTACTGACAAGCTCTGCAAAACTGTGCTTGTTCACCCCTCAAAAAAGGGCTTTGAGATCCTTGAGTGAATGTTGCTACAGGGAGAGTGTCTTGTGCATGGGTATTCAAAAACCTCTTTTTTTCCACCTCCTTCTCCCCACAGTTACTCATGGATCTGTATTTAATTTAAAATAAGTCCAGAAGAAAAAAGCACCACAAAGGTTGTCCTAGCAGGAAGCCCAATTAGCTAAAAATAAAATCTCAAATGCTGAAGCAGTGCAGGCAAGAGCCCTCCTACAAGTGTTGTAATCAACCTGCAGCATCAGTAGGGTTTTATGCAAACTTCTCCCTTCCAAGATGTTGTTGTCCTTATTGCACAAGCCTTAGACAAAAAAAAATCCTAAAATATAATGAGGGATTTGGGGTTTATTTTCTCCTTTGATTGCTATAGCTTGGAGTTACCTGGGAAGGAAACATCTGCTTTTTTCCCCATTAAAGAGCAAAGATTACCAGGTTTTAGTTAAACCTGGCATTCTATAGTTATTTACTGGGACTTGAGGAGGAAAAAAAAAAGGAGAACAAGTTGGAACCTAATTACATAGCAGATGCTGGGAGTGGTATTTATTCACCAAAACCACACAGGTCATTCATTAAATCTCAGTTTTAATTAGCAAACACCTGTTTTGTGTTTGATTTTACACTGATATGTACTGTCTGCAATTTGCTTTCTTCAGTACCAGCAATTAGATAGCCCTGACAGTAACAGTTAATCTAATTAGAACAGAGAAGCCTTGGGAGTCTGGCCCTGACTTCAAGAAATTACATACACATGATACAGCTCCATCCCATCATGGACGTGGTGGTTTTTAGGGTTGGGGTGATTGTACCCCCCCCCCCCTTCTGAATAACACCATGTTGCTGTTATTTCTAGCGTTTTCCATTTCAAAGAGGAATTTCTTTGTAGAAGATACAGAACCTGAGGTGCAGCAGGACACGTGGTGCTCTTACTGCTTTCAGCTGTGACCTCCAGTGCAGAGCTACCACTCAGAGGGATGCCTTGCACAGGGCTCATCAACACAGCCCATTCACTCTCCTCTTACTGCCCTGAATCATTCTTCACCTCTTCCCACAACGCTTTCAAGTCCTTAAAGGAGAACTGAAAAGCAGCTCTTCCCCTGTCTCTCTGGTCCTCACTAGGTAAAAGGAAGGTCTGAAAGGTTTGCAGGAATTATTCTGAAAGGTCTCCTCTGGACCAGAGTGACAAGAAGCTGCTGTCACCCTGCACTGCCTCCTGTGGAATGACCCCACGTGGGGCTTGAGGCACAAACCAGATCCTTCCAACTAACATTCCCTTTGGAATTGGCTTTACTGCCTTCCCTGTTCACCAACACATAACCATAAAAGAACTTGAGGCTGTAGTTATGGCAGACAGCTCCATCCTCTGATGTCTGTAACTGACTGCTGTGCCTTGGGGGGTTTCTATGAGTTGGAAGCTTTTTGCTTGGATTTGCCTGCAGTCTAATCATGAAGGAGGTAACCAAGATACAGCACAGGTAACACTTTCATTCTGAGGGAAGAACATAGAACCCAGTCAGCATCTTGGTTTTAGGCTTTACAAAATCAAGTACCCGAAAACTGCACTTAACAAAACACTGAGCAGTGAAAACGCATTTTTATTACGATGCTGAGATGAACTGTTTTTGTGGATGCAAATTAGACACGATAATGAATTCTTGTTTGAAATAGATGTATTTGAAGCCTGTGTTGCACATCACAAACACACATTGCACATTTTCCTCAAAGCACTTGTCTTAAAAAAACATTTTGTCTCCCACACAATCATTGTGCTACAATTTTTTCAAAGCCCCTTAATCAATACTTGCCTCATCAATTAAACTAGGATGAAATAATTCTCTAATTCAAAGACTGATGTGGCAATAAGGCAGTTACAGCACCCAAAGTGTTGATGTAATAAGGGTCATTGAGACAGGCAAGTGATACCTGTGATTATAAAATTATCCTGATTTGGGATGTACTTTATTCTGAAAACACTCCATGCCCTAAATTCGTGCCACTTTTTCCTGTTTTCTTGTGTTTAAGCTGAGTGAGCTGCCTCCCCAGCTCTCCTAGAAATCCACTGCAAAGGAAAAATTCTCACTGGGGTGGGTGAAGAGATTTTGAAATAAAGGAATAAACTAATTAAATTTAGCCATGTCATCTTGGGTAGGCTGAATACTGTAATTAATTAATCCAGCCCTCTGCTAGTCCTGGAGGGGAATGGTGATCCTAAATGAGCAGGGTGAAATCTGTTTGAGGAGATATGGGGCAGAGCCAGTCCTCCTTGATGAAGGAAGATGCGAGTCTCTCAGCAAGAGAGTGTGTAGGAACATGGAGAACTCATTAATATGTGGAAGCAGGGCACACAGCTGAAAAGCTAGGGGAGAAACAGGAGGGGTGTGGGGGGCTACTCACAAAACATGCAAATATATCAGAGAGTGCAAGTTGAGAGCCTGGAAAGCACGTTCCTGCACACAGTGTGAAAACACAAATTTAGGAAATAATGAAGAAGTTACATTTCTGACCAATTTCCTGCTTTATCCCAGCCAAGCAGATCTGGCCTGTTCTGTACAGTTACATCATGGAAAATGGCACAGAATCTGATGATGGATCTGCTGCCCAAATTTGGGAAACAGTTCTTAAGGGGCTTGTGTGGATTTGTTTCTGCCTCATTGTTAGTATCATTATCACAGAGCAGAGACCATATCAGCCTTCCCTTTGGATTGCTGGTTCCATTCTGTGACCCAGAATTGTGGGATAACACTGCGTTTGGGGCTTTGATACTCTGGGCATAACTCCCTCCATGCCTGAAGTGACTCTGCTGTTATCCCACTACCCCTCCCTGACCCTGGCAGGCTCAGGAAATGATGCCACAGTTTTAGCTGCAGTTTAGACACAATTCCTGCTGTTATATCAATCTCACATTGTAATAACACAAACTAATAACATCCAACTTTGCACACCCTGACACCCTCAGAGACATGATGGCATAAATCCACAGAAGCCAACAAAGCTACAAAGCTTTACACCAGCCAAGGGGCTGGTATTTTAGATGGAAATCACACCACGAGAGCTGAGGTTTGTATGAACTTAAGAACCAGCAGCAGCACCAGCCTGGGCTCAGCAGATTCAAAGGCCTTGTAATAACAGGGACAGGATCTAAGCAAGTTACCACAAGATCCCACGTTGATACACACTATCCAAGACCACAAAGTGTCACTACTCGTGGGATTCATTCTTGGTCAGAAAGAAGAAATAGCTCCAGGTTAGCTGGAGTAATTGGAATTAACTCAAAAGCATCTCTCTGGAGAATCACAAAAGACTTGGGCTGCTTTCAGTAAATCCTTTCCAGAGCCAGCTCAGAAGTTTTGAGGTAGTCAAAACAATCACATGAACAAAATACAGAGCCCTTCCTAGTTTTTCTCTCTTACCCCTTCCAAGTAAGATAAAATGGACTGCACAAAGAGAACCTCCACAGGTAACATTTTAGCAATAGTCTCCTTTAGGTCAGCACTCAATAGTCCTGTCAGTTCCAGCTCTGGGTCACAGCAATTCCTCCTCCCAAGAATAACAGTCTTAAGACATGATCCACTATAAGACAGGTCTTCTTTTAATGAGTTTAAAAATCAGAGTAGCAGCAGCAACCTCTATGCTTAGGCCACAAATGACAGGTTTATTATCCTTTCTTTTGAAGCTGATAAATTGGTTCAGACTTTGGGAAGGTTTGGGAAGGCTTCTTAGCTACAACAACAACAACAAGAATAAAGAAAGAAGACTAAGAGATGTGGTTATCTTGTGAGGTATTTAAACACTTAAAGAAAATTCAGATGGACAGACTAGTCGTGTTGCTGTCATCTTGGTTCTAACCAAACTCTGGAAAATTCCAACAACAAATTACTAACTCCCTCCATGTCTGCTACTTTGGTACATTTGTCCAGTAGGTTTTTCTCCCTTTGTAAAGGGACAAATAATTGGGTATTTAGCTCATGTAAATCAGTGATGTTTCATTTAATTGTGTAGATTTATACTAAATGTTTCTAACTATATAATCATAATTTGGAATCATAAGAAACTTAACACATTTGGGCTGCCCACAAAGTCAGGAGACCAGTTTTGGTTTTGAGTACTAAATGGGTGGATCTTACAAATTTAAGGAGCAAAAATGTCTCAGATGGTGAAACCAGCAAAAAAAAAATCAAAACTTGCTTTTAAAATAGAAAGCAGTAGTTGCTGGCAATGAATAGGAAAGGTAAAATTCAGATTATCACAACAGAAAAAGCTGCTGCTCATATCAAAAGTGCACAACCCAAAGCCCACTGCCATAAATCCAGCAACTGTTACTCACTGCCAATGATGTGCCTAAAACCTTACAGAACAAACTGTGCAATATGCAAAGCTTTTGATTAATAATATAACTCTTAAGGCCAAATTCTTATTTGTGGTTGATTTGTACCAACTGGGAAGAGTTTCAGGAGCTGATGATGCTGATGCCTGCCAGGTTAACAGCAGCTTTGGGTCAGCTCTGAGTCCAATCAGCACTGTTGCTTTCAGACAGACAGTAAATTAAGAGCTAGTGGTGAAATGATATTTAAAAGCAGTGACAAATAGTGCCTCTGAATTAACTTTAAGCCTCACATTAGTCCCACTAAGGACAGCAGGATTATTCAAGTGCTGATTCTCTCAGCTGATGAACTGTTTAATTGGACTGCAACCTATTGGATAAACATCTGCATGGACACCCCTGAGTAAATACAAAGGAAAACAAGTAAGCACTGGAAGCAGTTTCTTTTCAGCAGACTTCACCATGGATGGTTATTAATTGGTCCCTTATTTTGCTTAAATGAGGGGGAAACATGGTTAATCGAAGTAATAACAATTAATAAGCTGGCACTTCCAGTGTCATGGAGGAATGTTTATTGCCCACTGTATGTGCCTGCAGAGAGCACCGGAGGGTTTTCTGACAGCTCCTTCGTGCTCCATGCTCAAGGGAAGGGCCAGAGACCAGGTGGGGTGGGTGGTGAGAAAGGAATGCCACTGAGTGCCAGAAAGCCACATTTAAATAGCCAACACAAAACTATGGCTTTTTTTTTCCAGAAGTAATCTTAGCCTTGTTATATTGATTTGAAGCAGTAACAACCCATGTGATGAAACTCAGTAGAGGGAAAGACTGGAGAGTAGAAAGCAATATCTTCTGGCAAAGAACAAATACCATGACCATCTGATTGTCTTTAATATCACGAATGAGAAATCAAAAACTAGAGCACTGCTTAATCAACATGTTCGAGCACAAGCAGGGAACATTTCAACACAAACCTGACAGAACCAAATAAAGTTTATGGACATAACCCTAATTAATTTAGTGTATTTGGATTCCTGTCCTCCAGTCTGTTGTGTAAACTGCAGCAGCTGCAGCTGTATTGCAATGAGGATCAAATCATGCCAAACATTATATGTGTTTCAGTTTGCAAATATTTGAGGCTTGTGCGTGGGAAGGTTGACATAGCATTGCAATCAATTAAACAAACAAGCTACAAGGGTACTATTGACTGGGAGCACAACGCTCCAACAAGTCTGGCCATTGAAGTGAATGTGTACAAAAATATGAATTTTTTTAATCCTCTTGCCATCAAGGAATCCATCATCCTTCTCCACTTGAGCGTATAAAAATCTAAGGTATTGATTTATTTATGGCTAAATCCAACACGCATAGCAAAATGGTTGAGAAATTAAAGGACATGCTGATTTAGAAATTCCTCAAGCAGCTCAGGGAGTTGTTGGGGCCAGCTGGAGATAAGCTCTAAGGACAAGCCAACATTTCTTCATGTTCCAAAACCAATATCCGTATGACTAAATGCCAAATCTCTCACTCAAAATACCTAGATAGCACTCAAGGTTGTGCGAGCTCTATATGCTGTACTGTATTTCATTTCTGCACATGAATGATGAAACAGGGATTGCCACTTATTTTTTAATACAATGAATTGTTAGCACACACTCACAGAACACCCAGGATATCCAGCCACAGCCATGACTTACTTGGCATCTACGATGTGTGCATTCACCCATGGTGATTTCCCGTGTGGTTGTAACAATCTGCTCCATGACACCCAAGCAATGAACATGGGAGAAACTAGCATCAAAAATGCTACTGTTTGCTCTTCAACAGGACTAAACAGAGGAATAAGAACAATTCTGTGAGCCAGAAGAAAACTTCAAGGCTGTGTGTAGAGTGAGGATTCTGCTGAAAACACAGCTGCCTGAAAACTGGTGAAGAACGGTTTGCTACAACACACGCAGGCAGAGGGAGCTGACCTTGCCAGACCTGACTCTTCTCCTAAGTCCTACTCAATTTTTACATTTGTCAGAGTAGGGCAGGAATCTCATGTCTTGACAAGTCCTTGCAAGAAGCAGCGGGAAGAGTCCCTTGATGCATCTTTAAAATACAGCAGATCAACTTTTCCTTCCTTCTCTTCCTGGCCCTGTCACAGGCAGGATGCGGGAGGGCAGAGTCCAGACCCAGCTGTCAATGTTCCCCTGTCCATTCCTGTTAAACCCCAGGCACTGAGGAGAGAAGCTGCTGTTAGACCTCATCTTCCTCAGCTGCCAGGCAAAGCTGACATGTGCACCTTGGCTGAAGGCAGGAGCACACTCCAGAGCTGTGCCTGGGCCTTTGCAGCCAGCCAGAGGCCCACGAGGTATTTAAGGCCTGTAAACACTCTCTGCTGACACGTGAATGTGCTGCTGGCTTGAAATGCTCCCAGGGACAGTTCCCAGCTCATTTTGGAGCTCACTGCAGTAGGAGGGAGAGGAGGGAGAGGCAGGGAAAGAAAAAACAAACTGACACAAGCACTTCAGCAAGTGCCGGTGAAACAGAGCTGCAAGAGCTGCTTCCTGACTGCCCCAGGACCTCTCTTCTGCAGATCTGCAGCTGAAGTGTTTACTGGGAATAAACAGGACATGGGAAAATCAGAAGTGTCCCAAGTGTGGGACTGGCTATGGTAGCAGAGTCACTAACACAGAAGGATGGCCAGTGCTGGGTGCTTAGCTATAGGGCTGGCTGCTGTGGAGAGCATGCAGCCCTGACAGTCCTCATGTTAAGAGCCAAATGTTTGCTTTAGAGAAACAGCTGGAGCTTCTCCACTGGCAGCAGAAAGACCAGCTGACCTGCCCCTAAGAGATGCAAATATTTCTTTAATCCACTATCAAGGCTTACTGTTTGCAGCTGCCACACAGGGGAATGGCCCAACAGATGTAAGGGTCTGAAAATGGCAAAGATGAGTATCAGCCTGGTGTTCCTTTGAGAATTTGCTGTCTGGCAGGCTGGCTTTCCTCTCTGTAAGGCTGTTGGATTGGGGCAGGCACAGCCTGACTTCTCTAACTGAAAGAATCTCCTTCCAGCTCTCTCTGAAACTGGGTATTTCTGTGGATAGTTTTGTTTTTAACTTCTGCTTCACCCAAAGTTACTTTTGCTCCACCAGAAAACTGATGAATTTTAAGAGAATTTAAATTATACTGATGCTTGGATGAGCCCCTCCCATTCTGATAAAAACCCACGGAAAGCAAGGAAGGAGGGCTGGGAAGTCCAGCAGCCTCTGAACGATGACACAGAAACCAACTACACTGCAACAGTGTCACAGGGTAGAGCTCAGCCCTCTGCAGAGGATCAGACTTAGGTGCCTAAAATTGAGCGATGTTCTCTTGAAACCAGATCAATAACTTGCTCAACCCGTCTTTTCATCTGGACATATCAGATCTGACACACTGTGGCCTTGCTGCCCCTTCTACAAAATTAGCAACACTGGTAATTTCAGTGGCTCCTAATGAACACAAATATTATCAAATCCAATTATGGGAAATAATGTTTTAGGACAAGGAGTTTAAGCCTCATTACCCACCCAATCTCTCTCTTGTTTCAACCTATGCTTTTTATTCTTGAAGTTTGTAACATCCCTTTAAGCTAACAGAAAAGAAAACCAGTAACATTATAAACCACATTATCTTAAGAGTAACTTTTTGATAAGCAGCCCATACAAACACTGCTCGACAGACACACAGTATCATCAGAAGAATGTTCTTATCATTTTTGATTCGGGTAATGCAAAATATTTTCTTTAACCATTCTTTTAAAGGGGTTTCACCAAGTTCTATTCTATCAACTGCCTGTATCTATGCAACTCACAATTTTATGAAGTGAAATTCAGCCCCAAAATATTGAAACAAAAGATTCCTTTCAAACAACCCAGCAGTCCCACGGCAGTGCCAGCTACCTGGGCAAATCCAAACAGGTGCCTGAGCAGGACAGGAAGGGGCTCCATCTCCTTCTCATCTCATTGAGAGCTCTAGGCAGAGCTCTCAACATCAGCTTCCCATGTATTTTATCATGCACCTGGTTTTGAAAAGTTCCAACCCATGTACAATTTTTTTCAGTTGGATGACATGACACTGAGCCTTAAAAGCAGATTCCAGCACCTAAGTGGAAAAGAGATTTACGGTGGGTAAAAATCCCACTGAAGATAACAAGAAACCTGGGTCTTTAAAAACTGTTTTTCTGTTTGATCACTCAAAGGAGCTTGATAAACTTCAGTAAGCTTCAAAACTTTTGCTCAGCATCAAGGTGATGTAAGAACAATTACCAAGTCAAGCCAGAACACAAGCTCTGCACCAGCAGCCAAGGCAGAAGTTCGGAAATATTCATCGCTTTCCATCTTTTTTTGTCATTCCTTTTTGTTCTCTGTGTCTCCATTTATGTGATTTGTGCAGCAAAGTATGTTTATATTGTATTTACATGAATCTTATTAGAGAAATACGTGCCAGTTTGACACTGCATTTACCATCCTAGCAATCTCAGACTTTCTTATTCAGACTGGTTTTTCATTTTCTTTCATCCTAGCTGAGGATGTGTCCTACTTTCTTGTTTGGAAGGTGATATGCTTGCGTTATGCGTTTTAAATACAGATTTAAAAAAACCCCAAACAGGTCGAGGTGGTCTTCTAAAGAAATGTATTCAAAGATAGTTTCCTGCCCCAAGGGGGTTGTGCTTAAATAATTTGATTTCAGGGTAGGACTAAAACGTGCAGCTTACATGTAGGGACAATTTACTGTATGATACATTTTGCAGTTGGAGTGTGAAGCTACAAGACCCGTTATTATCAGCTGGGATAGGCAGAGCCTTTTTAGGAGAGATTAATACAGGGTATTTACTGAACCTACCTACAGAGGAGGACACTCAAATTCAAGCAGAATTCCAGCATGCAGCATATACTAAGTACCCTTTTAAAAACCTACCTTCCAAGACACCCATATTCATCACACCAGCATCTTTAGATCAGAGTCATACAGAAACAGAGAGGGAAAGGAGCTGAAAAAATTCATTTACTCCAACCCTGTGCCTGAAGGCAGACTCAACACTACCAGTGTAACTGCTGAGAGAGCAGTGACCTGCCCTTCAAGATGGGCAGCAACAGAAGTCCCACAGCCTCTGCAGTCTGTCCCCTCCAGAACTTCAGGCTTATTACAAGAGGTGCTACAGAAAGGATAGGAAAAGGATGTTACTGGCCCCTGGTCCGTGGTTTTGTGCGCACATCTTGAAGGTGAAGCTGAATATCCTGAGTTACAGTCCTGTCTCTAAAATTAAAGTATCTCTTTGTTTGAAAAGAGAGGATCCAGTACACAAATACAGAAGAACGGAGTACTCGCATCAGGAAGCTTCACGAAACATCAAGCATCCCATTTAAAGGAAAAATACTCTACTACTGCCACCCCAGAAAGGAAGTAACAGCTATTGGGGTACTCATTACCTCTGAAACCTGCAGCTCAATCATGGCTCCCCTAAAGTCTGATAAACATCATGTAGATAATTAAAAGAACAAATCTGAGGCCTGGTAGAGAGTAGCAACACATCTAAAACTCACAGGGCTGATCAAAGCCAGGAACAGAAAATGCAGGTCGTACCCTGAAGTTGTGTCTAATAGCTAAAGGGAATTAAATAACTATGTAGTGGAAAATTCCAATTTCATTTAAGAAGCCTGGCGACTTTTCATTCAAAGACTTGGCTTTTGTGGTTGCTTGTTTAAAATTCTACAGGCAAATTTATCTGTAGCATAACACCATTGATTTCAATGGACTTACAACAGGATAAAGATGCTAACACTCACTTATCATATCCCCCCTGTAATTTTTTCCTCCAACAGGTAAAGCTCTGCTTAGCAGAGAGGATATAGGGAATTGCTACAGCCTGTGTCCCTGTGACATTTCATTAAGCTGGTCTTTTAAAGCTTATCATTAGAGGTACTGAAGTCTTGTTAGAAGAACTTAATTGCATCCTATTTTCCCTGACTGGAAAATGCATTTGAAAAGTCAACTTGCATTTTGATTTTTCTTTAGTTTTTCAAGGTCTTTGTGCTGCACAGCATTTTAAATTCCTCCATCTGTTTCACTCACTCTTCACCTGGGATTTGCATCATGCCTGCTATTCAGAACTGTTACTGCTCCTATTCCATCTCAGTCTGAGAGAGACTCTATGAAGAACATAAACCACTGGAGCTTACCTGGAAAATACCACCTACGTTCCTTTGCATAGGTGGAAAAAGGATAAAAAGGCCATAACAATAAAATACAGAAAACAGAATGTTTCACTTTGCTGCAAGCAAAAACTATTGTCCCTTCCCTTAAAATAACCCAAACAATATATAAAACTCCAAACAATTCTTCCCAAATAAGCTTTCACATTTCAAAGAATGGCATTATGCAGCTGGGAGGAGAACTGGCTCATACATCCCACATGCAAATAACCTGCTAACTAGCTAGCTTGCCTACCAAAAACCAATGAATGGATTTTGACTTGGATCACAAAAAACCCTCCAAGTCACCACAGAATCCTTGAAATCTGTTCAGAAAATCTTTCCTCCCATTGGTACAAACACAAAAGGAGCCAGCTGAGTGTAGCACAAAAAAAGGGGTCACACTTCCTTGTGGCAAGACAGACAGACCTCTCTGTCCTACCTGCAGCATGGGTACACAGGCAACTTAGCCAAGATCTGTGTCTTGCCCTGGAGGAGCCCTTGCACTACTTTATTTCATTGTGCTGTAATTTAAACATCTATCTATGTATCTACACACTTCTAAAGGTTTTTGTAAGCTGTTCTTCCAGAAGGTGAACTGGTGCCTGAGGCTATTTTGGAATTAGAAAAGCAAAGGGTAAATCTAGTTATTTTGTTCAGAAAAGCTGCTAGCACTCACAGTACACTAAGAGAACAGCTCCCCAGCATTATAAATCCTGGACTCTTATGGCTGGATTCTGCTTCTAGCCCACAATGTGTAGGCCTAGACAAGTCTAATAGAGGTCATTTAATTTTCACATGGTGAGAACAGCATCAGAATCAGCCTCTTACTCTTCCAAGGCTTTTTGACCACAGTAATGATCCGCAATTATCTCTACTTTGTGCACATTGAAAAAACAGGCTGCACTATGGCAGGGTCAATTAAAACCTTAACTTGGCCAACTATGCAGTCAAAAATCACCCCAGAATTTTAAAATCACAAGGAGTCTAGATGGATTTAGTGTTGTGTTCTATTTGTACCATTATATAGACTCTGCACAGTAAAGTGCAAAGTAAAAGGGACCAACCAGCACTGCTGACATTTTGCTCAGAAAACAGTTGGTGCCAGCCCTCTAGCAGGCAGTGGGCTTGCTTTGTGCAGGCACCTGAGCAGAATCAAGTGTGATCAAATGGCTGCACAGCCACTAATAACAGAAGTAGTTATTGCAGCTCCTGACATCTCCCCTGCATACAGTCAGAAAGCATTGCAGCTGTTTCAGAGGCACAAATGCAAACCATCAAATAGAGTCCCCTAAGTGAGCAGGGAGGTGTTGCCACTGGAGAGATTAAGCATAGATAAAACTGGGGGGAGAGAAGGGGCACAGACATTGCTACTTGGTGAGACACACAAGCCCTATGACTCAAGCAATCTCAGCTCTCACACTTGGGAGTAACTGGAGCTTTGGAAGCACGTTGCAGCTCTCTTTTCCATACACCTGCAATGATCCTAATTATTCTCACAGTACAAAGGCCTGCCACATCACCCCTTCCACTCCAATAGCTAATTTAGACCACCAATGACATTTAAGAGACACCTTTGTACTCAAGTACTCAAGCTGCAAGACAAGCTCTGCAGGTAGGTGTGCAGAAAAGACTCAAAAAGGCGTGGGACTAAGCCAGGAAAAAAGAAAACTAGACATTATTGTAAGAGTATGTGTGCACACTGCCTGTGGTCTTGTCTCCAGGATGGAAAAGGGCATACAGCTCTGCTGAGTCAATTCACCTAGAGATAAAATTCAGTGCCTGTTCAAAAATAACAGAAACAAGATGTTCTTATGCCTTCATTCTCCTTGTCTGTATATTCATTTTTAAGTGCAACAGGAAGATGCTCCCAGCCTAGAGCAGAAGCAAATAGCACTCTAAATGCTTCTCAACACAATTCCATGTAGCCTGATGTTTACCTTGGGAAACTTCTGGCTTTATACAATTTTAATTACTCCTTTATGATCTTCAGTGAGAAAGAAGCCAAAGAGGAGAAATCCTGCTGTTTTCCAGCCACAACTGTGTGCAGAGGATGATGGAGCTTGCATTCACTTTAATGTTACCCTATATAATTTATACTGTGCAACAGAGGGAGTCTGGCAGCTTCTGAAAAGGAAGGTGCTTTTTCAGTTTGTGTTTTGTGCAACATGTTCCAGATTGCTAGTTTGGCAGACACCACTATTAAGCTGGGACTGTAGCTCCCTAAAGCTATGCTTTCCCTGGAGACTGACCCAGCCTGGCAGCCCCTCAGGAATGACAGCTGAGGACTTCGCTCCCAGTCACTGAGGTCAGGATTATCAGCCCTGTAGTTCCCCAGATCCTCCTTTTTTTTTTTTTGAAGGCTGATACAATGTTTGACCTTCTGCAGTCACTGAGGACCCTTCCCAGATCTCCACATCCTTTCAAAGACCATATCCTGCAGCCTTGCAGTAACACTGCCCAGCTGAGGTCCACCCTATACAGTCCAATCATCCTGTATGATTAAATCCTAATTAAGCAGACCCTAACTTGACCCTTGAAGAGGTGAAAGCCAACTGCCAGACTGCTCTACAAAAGTTACATTGATCAGCCCCAAGGTTTCCCCAAGAACACCAACCAGTGAGGGTTTCCTCCTCACTACAGAAGGAAAGGATCAGTGGTTAAGGCTGACTGGAGATTTCCTGGCTTTAAGCCACACAAAAAGCACTGGTGAGAGGCTGTAGTAAGGTCACTACTAAAACAGCAATAAAAATATTGGAAAGCAAAGAGAACGTACAACCTGAGGGAATTCCCAATGAGCAAGACTGATAATCCAGCACAGACTGTTCAGAAGAATTACTTGTGCAGTCTCACTTGAGTAGCTTTCTAAAGAAAATTAAAAGAGAAAAACTGTAATTGTATTGAGAGGAGAGAGAATGGGAAATAAGGCTTGTGCCTCTTTTTTTCCTCCTGGTGACTTGCAGTACAACCTTGAGGGGACTGTTACTCTGAGATTCACTTGCACTGTTCATAAAATGAACCTGGCAAAATTATAATGTAACTTATTTAGCTCATTTCTTCAATAATCTGTGCAATGTACTTTGAAATGCTCAGATGAAATTTGTTTGGTGCCAATTACTATTTGTGGAAATGCCTCAGACCAGGAGAGGAGTGAGCAGCCAAACCCTCACCAGCAGAGAAGTTCTGGCTCCAGTAAGTCGATGGGACGGGCTGTCAGCAGAGTTATATTGGCAAGGGCAAACTCAGATACTCAGGAGCATCTGATCTTTTCCTGTGTATATTTGGATTTTGGGGGCACAATTTGTACCAGTAGCCAGTATGGGGTGAACAATAGCTCACAGGCAGAAAGATAAGGAGCAACAGAGCAAAAAATAACAGCATTCATTGTTATAGAAAGGTCAAGGAGAATTATAAATTGCCTTCATCAGGGAAAATGGACAAGTCTTCTAAAATGAGAAGGCAAATCCTTAAAATGCAGAATAAAAAGCTAGTTTAAGCACGGCTAATTTTTATAATAATGCAAGGTTCATAATTGTGTCAGATTATTAGGGTCTATTATGATCAAATCACTCAAGATGGCCCATGCTGAATGACAGCAGGCCAAGCATTAGTTGCTCTTTGGCAACACTTACATACTAAAAACCAAACGTGTTGGTACTGCCAGCTGGAATTTTCTGGACCCTGGGTAACAAACAATATATTTCTCACACAGGCTGGATTTGATGGGGCATTTGTATTTCATTTCCACCTCTCCAGGACCCAGTAGGCGTTTCACATCAAAATCAGCTGAGAATGAACTAGATAAATTTACCTGAACCGGCAAGAAATCAGATAAGACGTTCCTCCTTGTTTCAAGATAAACACATGCTTGCCTGAAGTCTTGATTTTTGTTTGTTTTCTAACCCTATTCTAGGTTGGATTTCTCCACATTTTGTTTATCCAGACCATACACTGGCTGTTTCCAAGAGCTGGATCAGCACCTGAGCACAGAAAGCAAACAAGCTCCAAGATGTACAGCAGTTATAAAGTGCCAAGTTTTTCTAGGATCTGCATCTTCATTAGCCCCTTGTGGGGCATTTGTTACTGGATGAATTCCTTCATTTACTGGTGTTCCAACTGGGAAAAATTACCTAGCTGTAACGATGGGGAATAATGAAGAGGAGACCCTACTAACAGATTAATTTTCAGGCCTAGAGTATTTTTCTGTGGGTAAAATAAGAACAAAAGGAAATCTCTGTGGGTACATGTCAGTGGAAAGCACCCATTAATTTCAACAGGAACAGATCCCAGAGACAATTTCTGACCATATTCAGTTTTATCTTCTCCTATTTGTATGGAACACAAGGAAACAGTTGGGTTTTTTCCCCTACTTTTCTGTGCAAGAAGCCCCAACAGGTAACTGGAAGTCCAGCACCCAGTGACTAAGGAGATGAGAGCTGACAGGACATATACCCCCCAGGAAAGGAGCATCTGGTGAGATTTGCTGTGCTAAGTCAGAGGGCTGATCCATCAGGCTCTCCAGCTGCCCTCTGGCACTGCTCCATCCCTGCTGGCCACCTTCCAAACAATAATTTCACTCTTCCAGGATCTCTCTTCCCTTGCACTCTTAACCAAATTATTATTCTCTTATTGTTCCCTTCTTGGCCCAGACAACTGAATATAATTTGCTTATCTAGAGGTAAGAGTGTCACAGATAGGACAGACTTACACTTTTTCTGAGTCCAGGTGATGCTGTAACTTTCAGGTAAGATAAAGTCGACATGCTTTTAAATGCTGCATTTTTTCTTCTAAAACCAGTATTTCATCTTAGGCTTTCAACGAGAACATGTGGCAATTATTTTTTGAGAAATCAGTGCATGATTTCAGAATTAAATAAATATCCCCTGCAAACCATGATCAGATGTTACAGTTGATGACACTGAAAAAACAGAAGGGAATTCCTAATTACAAATTGAGCTGCTTTGGTCAGCTACAAATATCTAGTGAAAATCACAGGCTGTTTAAACAGCCCTCAGCAAGCCTTTCCAAATGCTGTCACTCTGAGCTTGGGTTTCTTGAAAGCAGTCTCCATCTGCAACAGAAACTCTCCCATCCCCTGTTCATGGGAGGGTTATCTAGCCTACAGAAAACAAATTAAATGAGCCCTCTGAAATTTCACTTTCACACAATACACTTCAGTTGCTCCTGGCAAGGAGGTGGGAAAGGTCATGAGAAGCTAGAAACAGTGCTGCTGTTCAGAGCTGCTGAGAACACAAGAGCTGGGGGGTCCAGGGATACTGAAAGGGAAGCAATGTTTAAATGGGGAAAAGGGAGCACTTGTACCAACCTCACAGCTCATTTCTGGGACTCACTGCTAGAAGACAGCACAGCAGCCACCTCTCACACACTCCCTCCACAGTTCCCCAAACAAATGTGCCATTTCAACATCTATTTTAATTACCCAGAACTAAGACTTAAAGTAGGAAAGAGTAACAATAAGACAAAGAGATGTGTCACAGCTCTACACCACTTCTGCACAGCACAAATGACTGTAACAAATGAGCGACAGAGAAAACTTGCTCTTGGGACCATATTATTCTGTTGGTCTTTATTACAAAGTTTTGTACTTGTCTCTGAAGTAACTGGATATTGGTCTAGCTAGAGCCCAAGTCTGATTCAAAATGTAAGATCCTTTGTGTCCTGCTTACTTCTTTTGAAGCACTTGAATTGTGCTAACACTGCACAGACTTTGATCTGTGCTAACCCCTACCAGTCCAGACAACTCCATTCAGTCAACTTCTTTCTTTAGGGGAGGAAACCAGGGAAACATCATGATGCAATACAAAAAGTACAAATCCCCAATTTATTTCTTCAATTACTGGTGAGAAAAAGGATGGCTTCCTTTATGTTTTAACTGAGCATTAAAATGCAACTGAATCAACTTCAAAACATCTTGAGCTCTTAAGATTTCAGGTAGTGTGGAGACAGGAGAATACTGACTCATGGCCAGGATCGTTGGGCCAATTCCAAGTCCATGAATCAGGCACCCCAAAGCATAAAGCCAGTTAAATGAAAAGGTAGGTATCTGTGATTTTCAAACAGGTATTGATACATGGGAGAGTAAAAGGCAAAATATGTATCAAGGAATAATTGTGAAATAACAGTAGGGATAGCTGAGAATAGAGTGTTGTGCTTCCAAGTGACACAAGCAGCTCAGAGCTACCTGATGTTTATTGGTTAGAAAAACTGCAAGAACTGTAGTGGCCTTGGCAGAAATGAAAGCTGGTAAGAGCTGCTGAGCTTCCAGGTGGCCTCTACTGCTTCAGGAGAGATGACAGACAGGTCTGCAGCCTGTGTGAGCCCTGAGGCTCTGCAGAAGAATTTAACACAAGCACTTCTGCTCTCTGCACTCACGTGGTGCCAAGAGGGCTTCAGCAGAAAAGCCTGATGAACTAACCCTGCATCTACCCCAGCTGAGAGGTGGCTGCAGCCACCAGGTATATAATCTAAACATACACATTTATCTCACTGCAGCTATCCAAAGGAAATCAATCCTTTCCTCAGAACACAGGATTTTCTGTTGACTTTCCCTAATAAAATGAATGGCCTTTTAAAGCTCAGGACAGGTTGAGAACAGAATGTTTTGTTTTCTCAAAAAAAAAAAGGCAACCAGGGATGTGACTGTGAACAATTTAACAATTCATCTATCTTCACTGCAATTTGAGGACTGTAAATATGCTCACTGACAAAAATCAGCTAAGCCAGGGATTAAACAAGCAACTCAAGCTTCTACTTTCATGGCTTTTCAAACAACACTGCCTGAGTTGCTATGGCTCAGGGAGGCACAGTGCTCACTCTCACCCCAATTCTCAGCAACTTTTTCAACTGAGCCCTGAATGCAGATTTCTTTCTAATAGTTATTTGAGTTGGCTGACACGCAAAAGCACGTCCCTTTTGACAGGGACCAAGCTAGTCATGCAAGAACAGCATAAAGCCACCTCTTCCCAGAGTAGCTATCTTGCTACAATCCCCACCACCTGCTCCTGAGCAGCACCAACTCCATGATTTTACCCCAGGAGTAACAGTTTCAATATTTTATTATTATTTTTTTTTTTTCAAAAAGCAAGGTCATTATTTTGGATTGAGGACACTTTTTTTCCTGTATGAAATATTCCCATGGGACAGGACTCTGGAGCAGCCCTTCCTCATTTTCACACATTGACCATTGCCCAAAGCTCAGACCAGGCCACCTGGTAAGGTCTGTGGGAAAGAAGAACACAACGTCCATCTTCTGTGACATTTAATGGCAAGAGATTAATGAGCACTACAGACCATCTGCTACTTTTAATGCTGGCTCATCAGAGAAAAGCAAGAGCTGTCTACAGACCTCTGAGTTGAACAGCCCTAGCAGATAAATCAGAAGATGGCCCTTGCCTTCCCCACCTAGACCACGCAGTGTGAAATCTGTAAGCAGAGAAAGTAAGGAAGAAAAAGGACAGCAGCCAAGCCCAATATTTCTAAAGTCATAGGGGGCTTTGAAAAAAAAAAAACCCTTTCGATCCACTGCACATAATCCCATCCTTTGAAAATGAAAATACACAAGGAAGGGTAAGGGGAATAGGTGGTTTTAAGAAGTGATAGCTCAGCAGCAGCAGACTGACACCCTGCTGACAGCAACAAAGAATGTGCTACCGACCTCTAAAACGTGTGACAAAGATGCTGGGAGGGGGGCATTATTCATAACTCCTTCCATGGTGGGGTTTTTTCCTGCAGTTTATGAAGCAACTCTTCAGAAGCTTGGAAATGAAATCCCTTTCTTTTCTCAGGCCATGACCTCATGCTGATGAAATCAGCTAAAGCTTTGCCACTGTCTTTAACAGGAGGAAGATCAGTCCCTTTGCTTGTCCCCAACTCCTTTGCCTTGTCACACTGCATCAATTAAGAAGAGTGACATTAAAACTTTTGTACCAAGCATCATAGGAACAGCAAAGACTGAAATTCAGTCTCTTTTCTGAATCGCTAACATGAGTGGAAGTGAAAATGGGCTCACAGAAATCTGATCCATGGAATCCACTTTGTTTTCATGCGCCAAGCTTTCCTATCCACATTATTTAAATTCTTTTCACACACTCAAAATTTCACAATCCCCACTGCACAAACTGCACTAAGCAAAGACAAAAATCACAGGTCTGTTTACAGTTCCTTCTCAGCACAAAGCATTATTTCTCTCTACTCTGCACAGTCCACCACAGAACCCAAGGGCGCTTCTTTTAAATTCGACTAGAGAACATCCCCACTCAATGTACAGGCCACGGAGTCATGCATGAACAAGAGCCCCTTCCCACACATGCACAGCAGCAGAGAAAAATACATATACACCCTGAGAACAGTCATCCTATCACTGATTTCCTCTGTTGGAAAGGAATAAAAAAGCCAAACATGGTGCTTATTCCAGCTCTGTTTGCTGACCTGATAATTCAATCCGCACTGGGCGAGACCTAAAGAGCCTTTCCTGCAGAACCAGGCTCCACCTCACAAAGGCAAGTCCCTGGAGAGAAAAAGCTCGGGTTCCATGAGGGATTATGATAGAGACAGAAACTGACTGGGCTGTATGCTGGACCCGGTGATATGTGCAGAGCTACTTAATGAAATGACAGTCCTTGTTTTGCAAAGGAGCTAATGGCTTTGACAAGAATCATGGTTTCTATTCAGGACGCTCAAGCAGCCCAAGTAACAAGTGTAATTCACTTGCCAGGACTGTCATATTCACAAAATGCATTTGTTAGAAGCTCCATCAGGCCAAAAGCTTAATAAATTCAATAATCCCCACACTAAAAGCATTAGTGCTGCCCAGCTATGATCTTGATAGATCATGGTAGTTGCCCTTAAGCAATTAGTACTAGGACAATTGTTCAGATTCAGCTGAAACAAAGCTCTAGCACTTGGTAATTGGTTTACTCTAATGAGAGTAAGAATTTCTGAAAAGGATATAAGCAATAAAAGCTGAAAATACAATTTATGGTGCAGTGAGAGAAATAAACAGACTTTATAATACTGTATAAGGACATCTCCCAGTTACTTGGTTCAGAGGCCTCACCACAGAAAAACACACTTGGGTTACTTGCAACAGAATCTGAGCTGTGTCACTGGAGTGCTACCAACAGCAGGGCTACTCTCCTGTCTCTCTATGAACAATAATTGAAACAAGTCCTTCCCCACCTTTGTTTTCAGCTTTATTAAATAATGAGTCAGGATGAAAATGGATGTCTAAGAGCAAAGTGAGCTCTGTAGCTAAGGAACTATCAAGCTAAGGAGATGCTATAAATACATGGAAGTTGTGATGACAAACCCAAAGCAGCCCCAGGAAGAACTCATTGCAATAGGTGGACAAAGAGGTGGTCAGCCAAGTCAAGACTTCTTCTCGGTCACAAATCAGAGGCAAGGAAAAAAAATAAGTGCTTCAGTGCAGGTCTCACTTCTTACATGTTGTCTCCATTAAGCAGGTGTAAAATACTAAGACCTCAGGGGGCTCTTCTCACACTATCTACAGTTCTTTATACCTGTGTTCGCTGACAAACAGGCCCAAGCTGGGTCCTTGCTGGCTGTTAAGTCACAGGACAGTGCAGCAGAGAGAAGGTTATTCCTGTGTGCAGAAGCTCCTGCTTTTGCTCAGCTCATATAATTGAATTATACATCCGATTAAATCAGAAAATAGAAAAATCTTTGGATGTGCTGCACTCCGTGCTCAGCACCTGAACTCAAGTTCAGAACTCACCTTCCTGCCAGCTATAATATTGCAATTAGTTCCAGCAAAACTGTATTTGCTTATAGTACTAATTAGAGATCAAGAAAGTGGCTCACTTTTGATAATTACAGGGTTGTGTACCACCTATCAGCCACAGTTAAATTGTTGTTATATTAATATAAAGCTTATAATCACGGCTGTTCTAAATTGAATAAATGTTCTTGCCAATTCTCCAATGCAATTAATTTACATAAAGGCCTCTGGAACTAAAATAACTTACATACATCTTGGCAATTGTTTCATTTAAAATAAAACCAAATAATAGGGAAATCAGCCATTTTTTTCTTTCATCTTCACGTCTTATGTTTACTAAAGTTAATGGCCAAATAATCACTGAAATGTGCCTAACTGAATTACTCAGAATTGTTATACCAATAACTAATTTATATGTCCAGTGATTCATTATTCAAGACATTAATCTTTTAAACAGACTGTTGCCAAACCAAGGGAGATTCCAGGTCATGGTGCAGGAAATCAGAGGGAATTCTATTCCCTCAGTCATCTAAATGTAAAACACACTCATCTTTTAATTAGGTATTTGCTTTTTTCTATAGAGCTGATGTTGCTCATACAGACAAATCTAAGTCTTCCCTGCTAAAGAAAAACTGCACACTACTAACCTATACATGAGCCACAGACCAAATTTAAGCAAGTTACACTGTGTTTTTTCAAACTACTACTGGGAATCACAGAAGCTAACATCAGAAATGATGTGTAAGAATATGTCTGCCTATGAAATCATGATGGTTGTTGAGGGGAAACTCATTTAAAGCTGTGACAACCTCTTACCATGCAAACACTGAGTGCTTTGGTGCTCTTCCTTCCACCTCCTTTCAGACTGTTTTGCCTGCCTGTTAAAAGCAGGTGCAGATTCTAAGTATAGACACTTAATCACTCATTGCAATGCTTCAGCACTTCAGTGCCTACCCAGAACTGAAGCCAAGTAAAGGGTTAAAAAGTTATGTACTTCCTAGCGTGTCTCAGAAAAAGAATTAGCCAGAATAGTACTGATAGGTAATTACAAGCCCAGTTTTCTCTCATGCTGAAGCCTGCTTAATTCACAGCCCATTTTACTTCACAATTCTTTTTTCTTCTCTACTCTGATGTTTGCGACTTTATCTTATTCCAGCTGAGCTTAAATACTCACTGAAGTGGAAGCTGTTTTCTTCTGATTGTCTTGGAGCAAAGCTCCCCTAGTGCACCCACCTTATTACAGGGAACAGAGTGTGGTAGGGGAAGAAGAAAGTGACCTCAGTTAATGATTCAGAGGACCTCCTAAAGCTCACTCATTTCCTTCCACTGTCTCTAAATTATTATTCCCAGCAACCTTTGGAATTTCTACTTTTTCCTCTAATAGCCTTATCCAAGGAGACAGTGGCTGTGAACATGCAGAGCACAGGGGTGGCAGTTCAATAACTCAGATCAACTTGCATTATGCTTCAATCTGTGTTAGCTCCATACACAGTAACAAGCTCCATACACAGTAAGAAATCCCCCATACAACTCACTCCACTTGCATTTCTTATGTGTTCACTCCTGACAGTTTGGATCTTTGCACTTAATAAAAGTTCTCCTGAAAAAGAAACACATGCATGTGTGAAAATATCCATGCACACATAATGCATGTGTCTACATTAACCACTTACGTTCTATAATAGAACTACAGCCACTCACTCAAATTATTTTCCTGAAAACAGCCCTGGACAGGAAGGATTCCTATTATTCTGTCCATTACTGCAGAGTAAAGTAGCAGATCAGAAGTAAGATTGTCAGGGAGGGAAGACAACCTAAAAAATGCATACATCTCCATTATAAGAACTAGACACCCTTCCAGAGTCAAGCAACATTCCCAAAACCAGGCCTAATCAGGTCTTTTTTTTCACTGTAACAGCCCATTGCACTGGGTTGGGCTGACCAGGACACTCACAGCTCCAAAAGCTCCAGCGTAGAGCTCCAGCACCAACAGGGTCAGACCCACATAGCACAACGTACTTTAAGAAATTATAAACAACTTGTTCCATTACTTGTTTCCAGGGAGTATTTCCCTGGAAGGAACCTCACAAAAAAGTTCTACATAATAATTCAGTGTTAGCAAACAGTCTCCTCTGTGCTGCAGCCATAACTCTGTGACCAGGCTGTCATTTGGAGAAATGCTGGGATGTGGTTCTACATAATGAAGTATTTACACAGGAGCAATAGGACCTGTCTACATGCAGGAGTGTTCACTATTCATTATTTGCCTTTTGCAATCTGTTATTCATTAAAATTTCAGCCAGCCAAGCACACCATGGAAATGAAAAAGTGACTCAGGTGAGCAACCACACACTTCAGCAGCCTGGGTAAACAGCTCTTGAACTCTGCACAGGCAAAGTTCTTGGCACAAACTCTTCTACAAAGGTCTTAGAATTAAGTGCTCAGTGGATATTCAGGGGTCACCCACAGGAACATCCTGCAGCTTATATCACTTACTTGTACCTCAACTTCCTGCAGTTGCCTAATCACTCTTGTGAGCAGCACCACTGCACAGGTATTTTGCCCAAATGCCAACCTAGAAATAGAGTCTGAGTCCTGGGTTCCACGACAGCAAGGCACTAGGTGTTAACCACTAACATTTATTCTGTGATTGACCTGAGATTTGATATAACAAGTTATCATATGGAATTCAATGTTTGTCAAGCTTCAGGAGTTACAAGGTGAATTATTACTTCCTTTACTGAATTCATCACTGCTGATACTACTGTAATTTCAGATTGTACAATAACATTTCCTCACCTTCCTCATTCTTTTGTGTCCTCCAATCTCCTTCATCCTCAGATACTGCTCTATTACATATGAAAAGATAACACATTTATGCTGTTGTAAAGATATAGACAAGCATGTGTGCCCCTAGAGGGCTTTCTACTGAATATCATCCCACAGGTCCTCCATCCACACTACTGATACTTTTATTTTTTGAATGGGAGAAAGACCTCAATATCTAGTATTCTCTTTAAAGGTATTTCATAATTAGCTATTTAAAATAATTAATAAATTATGTTACCAAATCATGCAGAGAGGAGCAGAAGACATAGTAGGGACTGGATCTTCTGTCCAGCTGCTGTTAATCAGAAGTCTGTGGCTTATACTGGTATGGGACTGGCCTAAAATAAATCCAGACTTTTATTTAAATGGTCTCTCATTAAGCCCTTCCCAAGCTGCCTTAAACCTTTGTATCCCTAGCAGCTCCAATTTGGTTTGAGCTGAAAACGTTAGAGAGGGTGTCATGGATGGTGCAGGATGAGTTGGATATAAAGATATAAAGAGCTTGATTTGCATATATTCCACATACACAACGAAGAAAACAAATCCTTTGGTGTAATTCCTGACCTCCAGCTCTTCTCACACAAACTAATTTATCTTAACGTCAGTGTCTATGACACAAAGTATAGTAAATTGATGACTGTGACCCTCAGTGTCATACAGAAAAAATGTATCCCATGAGACCATGCATTGTGTTTACAGCCAATTATAATCCCATCAGACCTTCTCTTGGTTCCCCAGATCTGAGCACAAGCAGAGCACGACCAGTAGGCACTGAGCATCCATTATTTCCTACACATTCATCCCACAGGACAGTGCTGTATACATCAGATATCATGCAAACTCGATGATTACACAGAAGTGAGATAATTTAATTCAAAAGACAGTATCTTGCTACTTTTTTCTGACTGAACTTACAGCATTTTGTCTTGCTGGCTCATTTTTTTTCCAAGATGAGAATTTTGCCAAGCCTGTGCTGCCAGCACCTTCCCCAGGAGAGGATGGGAACCAGTCTCTGAAGCCAGCAAGAGTGGTTCCAGTGTGCAGAGGAACTTAATGAAATGCCAGTGCCAAACCTGGCTAGATAACTTCCCTAAGATGGTGCTTTCATGTAACACCCTTTCTACTGCTCCAGCCACACAAGTGTTCCCTGCCTGAATGACTTCACCAGCATCTAACAGGTATTAAGAACTGGGTGACATTTATATCTCTTTTTTCATGGTCCAGCACAGTTGTTCAAGGAGAATTTGACTCAAGAGACAGAGGGCAAATAGATCTGAGCTTAACTTCTTTGAATTTCCTTGTATTTATTACCTTGCCATTCAACGTGGGAATGGTCAGTAGATAATTTATGGTATCATGCTCATAGAAATAAGTTTGTACTAATGTAATAAAAAGCTCAAAGTACCAGCAGTTCTAATAAAATGAGAATTAACAATACAGCAGAATGAATAGGGGAGGGAGAAGAAAAGATATGGTCATTAAATCAATAACACCAAGGTCTGGCAGATATGTGCTCAAGTCAATAATACCATAAAGTTTTACACTGGCTGTAGAATGTGAAAACATAATCATCTTAGACATGTGAAGACAGACCCATTTAGAGGTAACATTCACCAATAACAGGAGAAGGAGAACTTCTGTGATCTAGAACTCCAAGGGGGAGAGCTGTGAGGGTGGGAGTTGACATCTAGCAGAGGAGAGCTGCCAACAAACATGGCCCCAGCAGCACTAGCCTGTGGGAAAGCAGCACAAGGCCAGCTCCCTGCAACAGCAGAAGCTTTTCTAAGGGATCTTTCCCCTGCCTAAAGAAAAGCATCATACTATGATTTAAATGTACTGGTTTAGGATGATGTCTTGGATGACAGGATTGATTATATATATATGAAATCTAGAGACATGTGACCTAGGAGAAAGAAATTGGAAAGCTTCTGATAAAGGACTAGGAACTGGTGTAATTCATATGGTGTGATAGTCTACATGGACTTTCCCAGGAATCTGGAAGATGTGGAAAAGCAGATATTAAGCAATTACAAAAAGGAAGCAAGAATTTAGAACACATTTTACCTTTCAGCACTCAAAAGAAGTTAACAGTTATCACAATAGGAAAGATAAATTGAATCTCACTGATGCAGGAAATCACAGAATGCCAGAAGGAGACAAAAGAAAGGACCTTAACCACAGCATTTTGTCCAGATGCAAAACTTGGAAAGTGAAAATGGATGCTCAGAACACCTGCTGCAGCCACTGCAAGTGTCACAAACAATACAGCTCCGTATTAAACAAACATACAAAGTAGGATAGGATTTCAGACTCCTGCCCCATCTGTTCTGGAAAGTTAGGATCCAGCCCTTTCCTCCTAATTCTGCAGTGTTGCTTGGACTGTCAGCGCTCTGGATTCTGAAGTGCAAGATTCAGGATGACAGTGTTTCACCTGTACTGCAGCAGCTCCCAGAATGACTCACTGGCAGCAGCTTATCAGTTGATAAACTGTAATGAATCCTTAAGAAAACAAATGTGTTATCACATTCCTTTTTTTCTGTTTTATCTGTTCCTTCTACCTGTCATGTAATTTATAATTTTAACTTGTGAGAGCTCAAAGACAGCTTGATTTAATTGGAGATTGGAGAGACAACTGTCTGCAGTTACAAATGAACCTACTGGCTCCCTTCCCCTCTCAACCTCAGATTCCCATGTGTCTCAAGAAGTCAAATGAAAAAAAAAAAATTTCAAACAAGCTTAGAGTAATTTAAAGTTACTTCACTTCCTGTGTCTGTGTTTCAAAATCTGATCTTAAAGCATTCATGAAAATTTAAGGCTTAAAATTCTGTTTTTTTTCCATACCTATGCAACTGATATAATTGAAGTTCTTGAGATCTACTTGTGAGGTTGAGCCAAAAGGGCACCATGTACACACAGACTCAGACACTGCATTATTTCAGTCTTGGCAAGAGAGTCTGTGCATTTCCAGAATAGGATTAATGTTGATATTAATAATTATTGCATCTCTAAGAATATACCAGTAAGTAAAATGACCCTTCATTGGAACAGCATGTCAGTCACTGAGGTGTTAAAACTTGTAATTGTTTTAACCAAGTATTATTGCCATTGTTTTCCTGAAAACAGCTCACACAAGAAAATGTGGAAGGAGAAAAGAGCCTCCTGTGTTTTATTTTTATATACCCCAGAAAATTATAGCACAGCTAATAAAATGAGGGTGTCCTACACAGGCTGGAATATTGTATAAATCATGAATAATACATCAGGCAAAAATGAGAAACTGCAATAGAATCAAACCTATATGGAAATAAATAAAACATAACAGCAGAGCTGCAATCAGGTTAGCTCTGTTGATAAAAATGTGTTTGTGTTTGCAGGGGGAGGAGGGAGGGAGACATCTCCCATAAATGATTGTAAAAGCATTAATAATAACAAGACCTACATGGCAAGCCAAGAAAAAGGGTAATTAACAAATAAGTGTCTCCAGTTCAAAAGCATTTGGTGGAGGAAGCAGGAAGACAGCAAGCCAAATGTAACAATAACTTGAAAAAGATGCCAAGAATTAATCTCTAGGATGGGCAGGAATAAATACCCTGCCTTGCAGAGCAAATCTGAATTGCATGCTGATACCTGCAACGTGTGTCACTTTAATTTGGTATGTGAAGGGTCTGTCTGAGGAAATCTGGGGGAACTCAGACAGGAATTGTGCACAATCTCAGTTCTTAATTTCAGATAACCAGGGAGTTAAATCCCAGTTTTTCTTTCCCCAGAGACAGATTAATCCAAGAGCATTCTTAGGAGAGCAGGCAGGCTGGCTGCTGCAGGAGAGGAAGTAGCTGCACAGGGAAAAATCTATTTCTCTCAGAGATAAAGAGGATAAATTTAAAAGGAAGAAGATGGCTCCATGTTTATGACTCTCTTGGAATCAGCTACAGATGCAGAGTGAGATCTCTGGAAAAGGGTTCATCTCCCCTTCTATGTGCTTATCCACACCTCCTTCCAAAACACACATTTTATTCATACCTTAATGGAACAGAATTCCACCCAAAAAGGAGCTCTGCTGGGTTTTGATGCTAAGCTCAGCAGAACTCAAGTGCAAAGGAGTTATCATACTTGCTTAATGGAACTCCAAAGAAAACATTCAAGGACAAAGTCTCCACCTTAACAATCCCCTGTAATGATCCCTATGTTTCAAAGTAAGTCTCTTACCCCTAAGATTACTATTAACATTTTATGCAAATGGGATGCATCTCTCTTTTTTTAAGATTCAAAATAATCTATGCACATCTTTATATTACTTCTCAGAGCCATTAGCCAAGATGAGTTCATATTTTTATTCCCTTTGCATACTGAATGTATTTTATTTCTTTAGGGTAGCAGCTTTTATTATAGAAGTCAGCAGAACTTGATGAATCCTGTTACCTGCCTCTTTGCTCTGTTCCAGCCACACACGATATATGAGCCAAAATCAAACTCTGGATTTCTTATAGTGGCATGTTTTTCCCTTATCATCTTTGCATTTTCTTCTGAATAGAAACAGGATTAAAAATAACTGATCAAAATAACTGATTATCAAAACAACAAATAACTTCTAGGACCTATTCAACAAAATACACTCTTGCATTATTTTTTTACATTTTAGCTCAGAGAAAGTTTAGCTTCTTACAAAGCAGTTAAAAGATTATTTGATAACACTCTTGAAGTGCCAACATGGAGAACAGAAAGATGATAGCAGTTGAAAGACACAAGCAGCAGTAAAAGCTAAATGGTGAAGTTAGATAAATTCAGATGAAAAATAGACCTTCCCCTCTTTTTTTTTTTAAGGCAGATATTTCATCTTTGGCACATTATTCCAGTACTTGTAAACTTTGAGTGCAGATACTATTTATAAAGCAAGAACTCATTTAAGTGAGTTCTGTAAATTCTTAGAAGGTACTTCTAGCTTTAGAAATCCATGTACTTGTTTTATTATTATTAGATCTCAATCTCCAGTTTCCCAATCCATTTCTAGGATATGACACAGCCACAGCTCTGTCAGCTGAGTACCAGCAGTCAGATGCAGCTGTGCTATGGCTGCCCTTCACTGGAGGCCTCTGGAAGTCTTCCTGAATCATCTATAAATATTCACAAGTTGAATGCAGCAGCAGGCAAGAGTCTTTAATTTTGAAGGCTGCAACAGACCGAGCTTTCCAAATACGATGGAAGGTAAAGGCTCTCCTGCCAAAGAGCAGCACTGCTTCTGGCTTCTAAATCCCAGCATTAAGACCACAGGCTAGGGAGCATCATCTAAGTTGAATCCTCTCTCAAAGAGCAGTAAGAGCACAGGCCTTCCACTTTCCCTCTGCTGGGCCCTCAGGAATCTCACTCAAGATAATGGATACTCAAGAGATGGGGCACCTTGAGGTTTAAGCAGTTGCTAATGATATTCTGGCAGTACATGGGATCCTGAAGTCTGCTAAGGTTTTTATCCTGGGTAAAGGTTGCATGAATATGTAATAGAAAACTTGCCCTACCCCAAAAGCTACAAATTCAAACAATGGATAAAAGGCAGAGACAAAGGCACAGAGAAGTGAAGCCATTTTCCTGTTGCCAAGAGTAGATGTGATGGCTTTCATAAGATGTGAACTGTGTGCTTCTCACCAGCCCCAGCGCTGCCTCCCCAACTGCTCCAGAGACTTCACTGCCATCCTTTCCATCCTGCTGCAGATGCTGATGTGAGGCTCTGATCAGAAAACCAGGCCAATATACACCTGATGTGAAGTGCAGAGACAGGAACAAAAACACACCAGCAACAATTCAAAAGGGTAGGTATGAGTTTCTTTTAAAATGGAAAAATAAAGACCCCACAAGCAAAATTAAGAGCACTAATTAAGGTGAAGGATCTGGTGATCTGCTAAAGTAGAAAACCCCAGGACATATCTTATTTCCTTTCTTCTTCTACAGAATTAAGTTAAACTATCCAGAAGTAACTATCCAGGGCAGAACTGGATAGCAAACAATGAGCTGTAATAGCAGTTCTCTTCATAAGAAACACAGAATGTATTTGGGTTAGAAGCAACGCTAGAGAGGATAAGATTGTGAACGACCTATATTCTGAAGATAATGCTCAGGGAAGAGGACATGAAATAGAACTAGGACTGAACAAAGCTTTTCAAGACCATTAGGCAGAAGGTGTTCACCCATACTTCCTTTAAGTTCAGGCTGTTCCTTTGAAGCCCACATACATGTCATAGGAAGATGCGCTGCCAGCAAGGAAGAGGTTAACAAGAAAGGAGAAGCACATCTCCATGTGGTGCAATTTTTGATGTTCTTAATCTAATGATTCAGATGCTGTGGTGTGGTTTATTATGAGTTGTGACTTCTCATATTTAATGAAGTGAAGCCCTCTCAGCCCACTGTGATATGTATACAGGGAGGAGGACCCAGTAATTTACAGCATTTGTGACCTTATCACAACACACTTTTTGCTTGGCTGCTCTTCAGGCCTAACAGGAGCTGTTATCAAGGGCTCCACGGAATATTGGTTATTATTTATAATTGTATATAAAATAACTTATATATATAAATCATCTTAAGTGTAACTTGCAATAATTTTATGCAACTTTAAAAAGCAAAGAAGAAGAACACAGTCTTTTAAGACTACAATTTCCATGAAGCTAATGGATCCTGCTCTTCCTAGTGACCAACAAATAGTACAAGCTTTGGTAAACTGCCTTCTGAAGGGAAGCTAATTGTTCAGCCAGCATAACAATAAGTACCCTCCAGGTACTGTTGACTTGTTCCTCATTTAGAATGTGTAACCAGCAAAGCTGCTTCCAAGTTGCTAATGTTGCAATCCATACCTCAGTAACAATCAGGTGGGTGGGTACCACAGTAATTCCAACCTTCTGAAACCTCATTAGAAAATATGTTCATTCTGCCAATTCATTTACAGTCTAAGCTTATGGACATATCAGGCATTCAACTTTCTACCTGCATTTGTTTTTCCCTGGGGTCTACTTAAGACTATTTAGCCCTTTGAAACATGGATTTGGCCCCAGCTGCATGTATCTACAGGTCCTGGCACTGGGGACTCAGAGCCCTACAGTTCTGGGAGCCCTAAATGTTCTGGAAACCAAAACATTTTCAGCTAAATAAAAATCTTCAAACCTGACACATTTCACAAGCTTGACTGTTTCAGCTAAAATCTTCCTGAAACATTTTCAGCTTTATGGTCACCTGGAGAGGCAGAAAGTCAAAGGAAGCAAAGGACAGCAAGCTGCTGTGGGTCAGGTGGCATGCACACCAGCACTAGTGTTTGAGTCGTTCTTCTCAGAATCCATGAAAAGTGTGCTGTGAATCCTGGACTGACCAGCAGGGAGAACTGACCAAGGCTTTTATCTGGTTCTTCTGCATTTTATCATGCAGGCTGGCATCTCTGGACCTGCCTAAAGCCACTTCACATAGAAGAGGTAACAGCTGCTCTTGCTTAACAGGTGAAAAGGTGGTATCAGGCAGCTTCAGGATCTGCTTCTGAGCTTCCACATCATCACTACACAGATAATGCTTCTCCTATAATGTAAAATGCTTTAAAAGTTTCATAAAAGTGTATGAAATATTGCTCTATGTTACATTGCTTTTTTCAGAACAGACTGCAGTGCAGCAGCAAAAGGTTCTTTCAACAAGTGCTGTTTATTCATATTTACACTATCTGCATCACAAGAGGGTCTGCATCTGCTATTTCATTTTCCTCTTCATAGCTTATGACAAAAGTATAAAAGATTGCCATTTTTAAAACTTATTCTTTGAACTTTTCTAATCTTTGCATCAACAATTGAACAAATATTTTCATGTTTGCATCTATTGGGGTTTTTTTATATCAGGTCATTCAGAGCTTTCATTTGATTGCTGCAGGAAACCAAACTGTTGCTACTCAATCTCTTTGCAATGTTCCCTGTAGTGCAGCCACTCAGAGAGCTATCAAAGCTCCAGTGGAGGGCTGATAAAATCCATCTGTTAAAATCACCTATACAATTTATTCTGCCTTTTTTTTCTTTAAATAAGAATGCCTGTTTATTATCCAGCAGCCTAAACAAAAAAGAAATCCCCACCTGCACTGTATTACAGCCTTGGTAATGCAAGTCATATTGCTATAGAGAATGTTTGCTTTTAAAGATTGAAAATTCATCCCTTATACTTTAGGTGTTCAAGCTGGGGAGTATATTGCAAAGGCAGCTCACAAATAGCTACAACTTGGTTTTTTTTCTTTTTCTTCTTAGCAAAAATTTCTCAGACAAGAAAACTCGTGTAAATCCAGCTCCTGTTCCAGCCAGCTGCCACAGCCAGAAGCTGGATGGATGAATTATGAAAAAGAACCGAAACTAGAAAGGTCTTATAGTAACACATTGGCCAGCCCTGCTTTAAGAAGTGCAACATCATACTCTAGAAAGATCTACAGCTCTTCTCCCCGTACTCTCTAGCTCCAGTACCAGAGTCTGGCAAAGCAGAGAAGACTCCACAGGCCCTCTCTTTGCCAGCCTCCCCAGCATTTTACAGCCACTGCTTCAGGCTCTCATCTCCACAGCTTCAAGCATACACATGCAGGTCATTAGCCAGCCAACAGCTTGCAATTCCTCACCTTGTTCTACAGGCTGGAACTTCTAGCTGTTCCATTAACCATGCTTCTTGTCTCCAAGAGAGCTGACAGGCAAGAAGCAACTTTAACACTTTGCTATCCAGCCTTTCAAACCAATGGTCAACATAAGAACAGCTTCTGTACAAGACGTGGCAGTACTAGACATCTTGCCACCTTAAACTTGTGAGAAAATTGCTGGTGCTTCAGGCACATCTACCCATCAAGTGAGACCCACCTACAGCAAACCACATTGCCCAAGTCTCCTTCAACTCCTGGTCTCTAGACTATTGCTAAGAAGTCTGGGAAAGATGATTTAGGAACATCAGCCTATTTGGGTCAGCTTATATTCTCTATACACTGCAGAATATTCTAGGCCTGCCAATCCATGCAACTTGCTAAAGACCTGGACAGCAGAAAAGCTAGGCAAAAACCAAACCTGAAATCACTACAATTAAACTAAAAACCAAATTCAGCCTTCTGAGGCAGACTAAGTAATCAGTACAACAGATAACAGGAAGAATTGATTGCATGACAGATTTTTAGATCAAAATCATGTATCTTTCTAAAACCTTTCCAGTCCTACCAGAAGCTGCTGAGTAAGAGACAGGTATCTGAGGTGATACTCTCTACTTGGTGCCTCACACAAAGTCAGAATAAACAGGAGTGCAACCTTACGGGCTTGTGATGTTGGAATTTATTCAGAACAAGAAATCTGCAGAACTGTCTAGACAAAAGATGACTGGTGCTTTAGCTCTAATACCTGTGATTACACAGTCCTCTCACATAAAATATTTACTAAACATGGAACCTTCTGAAACTGCCCTAGGTGCACCCTGTGAGCAGATTTAACTGTTATTCATTCCTGAGAGTAAATCACATAAAGGAAAACATGCTTCTGTACCTGGCTTGTGAGACATTTACCTCAGTTTTGCATCCCAGAAATGTATTCTTTCTATGTACTAATAAAAGAAGGAGGAACTCTAATAGCTCAGATCCTGATACAATAGGAAACAGGTTGGCTCTCAGTTCATATTGAAGCAAAACATACCTTGTATAAAGTAAGCACTGAACTCTTATGGAACTACCACTACCACAACGGTCCATACTGAAATGCCACAGTTGATGAGTAATCTTTTTCCCCTAATAATCAGGCTTAAATTGGCTTAATTGTATGAGATACAGCTTTAGCAATTTCCTTTTGTGATTTACAGGATTAAAACCTGTTTTCCTGCTGGCAGGCAACACTGCTTACCAGCCTCTCATCTCCTGTTCCCATTTCATTTAGGCAGTGTTCTGACATTATTAAAGTTGGATTGTTTCCTTATGCCCATCAAACAAAAGGTGATTTGATACCCAGTGTTAAAATATTATTGCTTTGTTTCTCTGTCCATAAAACCTGCAGCCTGCACTCTGTGGCACAGCAGGAGCTACTTGTATCTTAAGATTCAGCAGTAGTGAAAGCAAAAGGGACATCCAGCCTTGCCCTGGCTTGTCTTTAGATGTTAAGATTTTTCTCTCCAGCATCTGCTGCTCTTTCTTAACACAGGAAGCAGAGAGGTAGGCTGAATGTCCTGTCCCAAGACTCCTACCTGCAAGGAAAGCACAGTAAGTGCACAACTGTCTATCCTTTCCATCAGAGAACAAAGAGGTCAGACAGCACCTGGGACATGACAGAGCCTTGTTTGTGGGATATTAAAAGGAGAGAAGTCCTAATCAAAACCCACCCATGCAAGGCATGGCGAGACACAAGGAAGCGAGCCCTGCAACAGCTCTGCAGCCAGCACAGGGAGAAGGGCATGGCAGTCCAGGAGGAAAGGAAAATCAATCTTCTGGTGTGACATGATATTCCTTTGATCAAACTAATCTTTTCACACTTCTCTTCCCTTTTCTTGTTGCTGTTAACACCTTCTGCCTTTGGGAGGAAAAATGAAGAGACACAAATAGAAAATATACTGGCATTTGAAATCAACCAAAGCACGAACTTGCTAAGGTGGACACAGCAATAAGCAAGGATGAGTTTAACTCTGCATTGATTTGTCACTGGGTTCTGAGATCTACACACATGAAGCCATTTTGCAGAGACACTGGGAGAAAAACAGGTTTTTTTAGGGAGGGAGGAAGGAATCAGAGCAGGCTCTGTGGACTGATTATCTTCTCTTCCCTCTCATCATGTGAATAACTTTCAAGGAAGCAAATTCAGAGTCAGGACCTGCTGGTGAACACTGACAACTGCTTCATTTGTTTCCCAGAAATATCCACAGGTCAGAATGAGGTGAAACAAATTACATTTCTGAGAAGATATATCAACATACTTACCTTTTTGAGGCACTGACACCTGATGTAGCAAAGCCCATAGAAGACATGCAATATAACCTCAAAATTCCTAAATCCCATCTCCAAAGAAGATTTCAGTATTCAGAAACCTAATCCCAGTGTAGCATGCTTATTTTGTATTGTATGCTTAAATCCTACTGAATATATTTCTAAATAATGAACAATTACTAAGATTTGCATGAATGTAACAAAAGTTGCAACAGAGGGAAAGCTTTATATTAAGCATTAAACATGGGAAGACCTCTAGACGATTAGTGCTTAAAGTTCATGCAGTATTCTCCCCCAGGAAGTTGCTGAGGTTCTTTCACTAGATGCACTCAAGAGAAAATTCAGTTTAAATGCAAACTGCAAAGGTCTGCTGAAAATTAAAAAGATCCCAGGAAAGCAACTACAGTTGCTCTTTAAATATGTTACTAAGGCTGGATTTGATTGCCTATAAGACAGCTATTGATTCAAGATTCTTAAGAGTCCAGTTCTCTTGTTTCCACCAAAGTGACACTGGAAGTTAACATGAAAGATTTCACTAGTCTTGAGCCTCTTGGAAGCTTCAGATCCCATATAAAACATGTTAAGAATAGTACCACTTCTCATCCTTGACTTGCTGTTGTTAAACAAGGACACATCAATTCAGGTGCTAATTATTCCTTTTTGTTAAAGAGCCTTATTACAACAAAACACCCCACTGAACACCTCGGGTGCTGCATGCCCCATGAGCTGCAGCACAGGAGATGGGGCCACTCTGACCTTTTCAGTATTCTGCATTGTGACCTGTAGTCATTTTACTCATTTCACTGTTTTACAGCTCCAGTGAGAGACAGAGCAGGGTGAAACAGCCATCCCAATCAAAATATGAAATGATCAAAGGTCAGAATAGTAAAGCATCCTAGAGTATTTCAGGGAATAATACATTAGGGCACTAAAATTAGATGCAGTCTCTGTGCCAAAGCCTGTAATAAGAAAAGAAAATGGTAGGTAGCCTATGGGTTCATCTCCTGGGCCAGAAATTATTTCTCATGCAGACAGACATACAGGTACTTCTAAGACAAATAACTTGAACACAGGCCTGCACAAATCATGCAAGTGTGTCTACTCATGCAAATCACAAACCAATGGAGTTTAGCTACAAATTCACTGAATCTGACAGAGGGGGTTGGCTTTTTTCTCTTTTCATGTTCTGCAAGCCAGACAGTAGCCCTTGTCCCCCAGCCGGTCACTGTCAGCATGGCCAGCCCAAAGTCAGTGAAGATACAAACACCAATTTCTACTGAGGATTTGGCTCCTAGTAACCACAAAAATTTGCCTCAGCCTTTTTTGACACAAGCCTTGAAGTTGTCTTAAACCCTTGCAGACCGCTTTGGCTACCCAGAGCGGCACATGTTGCCTGCCTGGGAATCAAAGAAAAATCACACCAGTTTAATGGTATTGACACAAACACCAGTACTGGGGAGTTACATCAGTATAACAGAATAAACTTCAGAGGTTCTGGGTTTGGCTCTAACAGTGCAGCTTACACAAGAAACCACCCAGACTGATTAGTAGTAAAGAAAAAAGCCTGGAAAACCATTGGGAAAACAATAAGCGAGGCTAGAAACTGATCTTGCATTTAGGGCATGACCAGATCAAGTTTTAATTCTGCCATAGATGTTTTAATTTGGGATTTAAATTTTAAACTTTAAATTAAAGTTTTCATTTTAAATTTGGAAGAACAAAACCTATACTTTTTCTCTTCCTGTATCATTGCTTTTTAAACTGTTTGTTCTTCAGTCTGGGAGAGCTGCAGGTCACCTTTATGTACAGTGCCATGACTCCATCTGCGCTCCCAGGTACTGTTGTTTTGCAAGTTAATAAAACTGATATTTATTTGCCAGAAACATTCTTCAGCACCTTACCACAAGCTAATACCAGAACTAAACAGCAGCTTGTGAACTAATGCATTAAAAGAATCTAATCTTGGAAAATTAGATAATAAAGAGCAGTATTAACTATGTTTTAGATATCCTGTTTGATAATCTGCATTAAGATTAACTTTTTTAGCTGGATACATCTGCAGCAATTTTGCCTCCTTAGAAATTTCTCTGCTGAAAGAATCAGAAGTGAGAGCAAATAAACAGTAAGGTAAGTCTGATAAGAACATTATTGATTTTCTTTTCACTTCACTGAAGCTGTTGTTGATTCAAGTATTTGTAAGGCTAATTTTTTAGCCTTTTGCTGAGCACTTTCAAGTTTCTTACAATTCCTACAAATTTAATTTCAGAATTGGGGGTGTTGTTGATACCAGAATATCTTATTAGCAATAAAAGTATATTACCTATAATTGAATAGCTTTGCAATTAACAAGTTGGAGAGCCAGCAAAAACAACCAATTCCCTCTGATGCATCCACAGCAGGAGGTATCTGAATTACCAGTGGGTCAATTAGCATACTTCTACCCAAATGATAAATAAGTACATAAAATGCACAAGATTGAAATCAGCAAATATTAGATCCATGTAAAATGAAGGCAGAAGTTAGGGAAGAAAGTACTGTTTAATATCTAAATTATATTTGATGCACAGAGAGAAGAGAACCAGTACTCCATAATACTTTGAAGCCTGGTTGTGCCAGGACCATACAAGGGCTGCAGGCAGCAGCTGGGAGAGGAGCTGATCTTCCCTAGCTCAGCAGCAAAGGATCAGGTCTTCTGCATCCCTTGCAGCTAACCAACCACCCAGGCTTTATTTTCCAGCAGACCTTCAGCAAAAGAAATTCTGCCCAAGTGGATCTGCACTGAAACCAGAAATGTTAGACTTGTTCGAGCTCAGGGAGTGAGAACTAACCCAAGATGCTTTTGTGGTGTTTGTACAGACTCCTTCCATGACATTAACTCCTACATGTTTATTATTTCAAGAAATATATCTCTGGCATTTAAAAACTTAGCTTTCATCTGTTGGAGCTAAATATCCGTGCTGTTTTCATGAGTGGTGTGTAATTGGGTAATTCTAATTGCAAATAAGAATATTTTCCTCCTTGGAAAACAGGTTTAAGTTGGCATAAGGTAATGGAGCAGGGGTCTGAAGATCAGTTACGGAACAAATTGCATTAAGTGAAATCAGGCAGCTGTTTGTTCTGGTTTCTTTCCTTGAAAAAGCTTCATGTCACCCAGTCCCACTGCTTCTTCTAAGAAAAGACAAAAAAAAGCAACTAAGGAAAAATATTACAATCAACTTCCATTCATTCATCTCTCAAAAACTGAGGGTTCTTCATCCCAATTTTCACATCTCTTTTGATAAATAACATGGAAACAGAAATGGGAAGGTTGTTGCTATGTAACTTACAGGATTGAAATGTATGAGACACACTGACCTTTGCCTCTGGAGATGATGTGCGAACTATTTATATGCATAGCTGTACAAATTGTCAGAGTTTAATGTTAAATTCCACGGAAAATCATCTTTGCTGTTCTGCTTTTGAGGAAAGGACGGGGTTTAAATATTTAATAAGCTTTCTTACTGTGCAAGCATATTTGGTATTACATAAGTGAGCTGCACAGAGATCTCTTTCAAGGCCCCGGCTTCAAGCATCCAACAATCTCTCCTGTAAGGAGAAAGTGATGGAGTTTCATCAAATCAGAAGCAGCAAGAATTACCAGAGAACATTTGGGAGGTGCAGCAAAACACCTTTTTTGGGCTTTGGTAGGACAGCTTTCAGCAGCATGCCTTCCTTCTGCTACCTGCTTGAAATGGCTGCTGCATCCCTGGTGGAGTTTACCTTCCCCCTAGAACATTCAGGTAAGTGACAATTTGATTTTCAGTTTTACAGGAAAGCCTTCAGGACTTCCACATAACCTTCCCAGGATGCTGATAAGCTGAAAATCTCCTCTCACTGTAGTCTGACAAACATCAGAGCAGGGCTGCTCAGCGCCAGATAGTGCAAACACATGACTAATCCAGTGCTCACAATCACCATCTAGAAATGACAAGAGACTGACTTTGTGCTGGGACTGAGAGCTCAAGGCTTTCCAAATCAGGGCAACATCAGTGAAATAATAACTTACTCCTGTAGTGCTCAAAGTGTTTCACAGCAGAGTTAGACACCTCATTTATTAATTGTTTTCCCTTTTTTATAGACAGAACAGCACAGGCATGGAGAGGCAAGGTGCAGACCAGTGGCACAGGTCAGAATTAGACTCAGAATATATGGGAGTTTATTGCACTACTTTCCCATCACAACATTACTTTCTAGGAAGCAGAACACAGAGGCAGGATCCAGCAATAGTCAAAGCCTTTTCTCCTAGCAAAGCCATTCTGATGGCAAGACCAAAGATACAAGACCAAGGCACAAGAATATTCTCTGGCCCTGTCCTGTGTCACAACAAAAGTCAAAACACCCTAACACTCGGACTGCTGATTTCTCTGTGGAAATCACACCAATAACTGCAAAAGGACCAGCCGAGCCTGTGAGCATTTTGTGCAGCAAGTTTACACTTCTGTCATTTCTTTCCCTTGGGGCCTTTCGATACATATCACAAATATCAATATGCTGAATGTACTACTTCATTATTGTCCACAAAGTCAACAGAACACAAGCTGAGGCAACAATCAGTAACAAAGATAACAGCTTCTGCTTGAAACTTTAGCCAAGAATATGATAAAACTAGCTACAGTGTTAATGAGCAGCCTCCTGCAAACTGCACAGCCCTGGCACTTCAGGGGTGAGCAGTGGATGTGTGCAGTCATAAACTGGTAGATGGCTAATAGGACCTGTGTCTTCCTTTTGTCCTCAATTGAGTGTTATGGAGGTTGGAAGCTGTGAAAATTGCCTTTTCATTGTGTGTGGAAATATGCATTGCACCTCAGTCCCTGAGCCAAAGTGAAGTAATAAGGTTTGGGAAAACTGTTGGGTTTGGAGTGTTTTGTTTTGGTTTGTTTAAAAAACAAAAGTTTAGAAGGATTTCTGACATTTTAGAAAAAACAAAAAGATTGTTTAAAACCAATCTTAGAGTGTTCCCAGATTGAGAACTCTATTCTCCTTAGTTTCAGGATGAAAGCAACAGCTTACTGCAACACTGAGTGTAAAGCAGTGGTCAGACTGAATTACTGTGATTTAGTTGCCAATCCAGAGTCCCCAGGAGCACTGACAGAGGCTGACAGGTTTTGAGGTGCAGCTTTTCCTTTCCCTGTGAAGCAAAATCATAAGTTGTTTGGGGTACCTTCTTGACTAGAGACAAAAAAAATCTGCCTATTTTTTGCCCTCACATCTTACAATCCAAGGGAAATGGTATTAGATCAGTGCTACACCCAAGAAAGCCTGAGGGCACACGAAGCAGGATGGGTGAACCTGGCAGTGGCAATTCCACTTTGGAGTCAGCACTGTATCAATTACCAAGCATGATTTTATGGTTTGATGGACCATAAAGCTTCAGGCAACAAATCTGGGGTATGATCTCAATCATACAACGTCATTAAAGATCTCAGGACTACTTGTTTGCATCAGACCATTCATCTTCTTGTCTTGGATCAATTTTGGTTCAGCTCTTTCAAGGTAAAATTCCCCTTTGCAATTTCTGACACTGAATTCTCCCCCTCCTGTGTTCAGCTGGTGTGTGGGAGGCATAAGAGCCCTCAAAGCACTGCAATGTCACCCCAAAAGTGGCTTTCTACCAGTGGCTTGCAGACCATCATAAATTCTCATTTAATCTTCACAAAGAAGGGATATTTAACCTAGAAAACCGCTTGGGTTTTATGATACAAGATAGAACTATATTTTTTTTTTCCTGTTTTGATTTTTAAGAGGCCCTTTCCTGCGTGATTTACCAAACAAAAAAGCCACTTTCTGCCAACCAGCTTTTGACTAAAAATTTCAGGCAGCTAGAATTAAATCCCTCTACATATAATGGTTCTTCTATTGAAGCTTTCTATAAGATTCAAAAACATGCAATAAGTGACAATTCTTTGTGCAGGTCCTTCCAATTGGACACCAGCTGAAAATTTGACCTAAGACAATATTCTAGAAGAACAGGGGAAGGTTTAATGCTTGAATCAACAAGACCACCACAAAATCCACAATAGTTGATTATTGTAAAAAGTATTTAAACAACCTAGTACACCAGAGAAAGAAGAAAGCACTTGAACTTGTTTTTACTTTGCATATCCAGAGACACTCCATAGATGAGCCAAATAACTCAGGGCCACAGGCACTGAGCACAGAGCTCCACAGAAAAAGGAGGATATTTATTACCAGTGCTGAAGGATATAAAGTTATTTGAAAGGTATAGACTTCATTCTTTTCTCAGGCATTAGGGACTTATATTGCTTTTATATTCTCATCGTCTGGACAGATAAATCATTCTTGGGAAAAAAATTTAAATGATTCAGCATTACTGGTTCTAATGGTATAGTGAAAAGGAGCTGGGGAATGTCACTCAACACTGTAAGAAGCATATGGGAATATAATGAGTTACAAAGTGTTGCAGAGGTTTTTTGTAATCAGGCACATTCGCTGCTGTTATACTTCAGGATTGGATAAACAATGAAATCTTTGAAAAGTAGTGATTGCATTATGAGCGTAAGTTCAATTTTCAAAAGCCAATGGGCATTTAAGAGTACATGTCCTGCTGGTTTTGAGCAGGGTTTAAGCTATCAAATCACATAAGCACTTCTGAAATTCCCAAGCTTAAGCTCTTGAGTGCCTATATTGCAACTTAGGTTTTCATGAACTAGAGGTTTTCTTACTGTATTTAGACAATTAGAGACACAGACAGTAACTAATGGAATTTTCAAAAATTTTGAAGTATATTAATTTGTCTCAAATCAGTAAGCTTTAAATTCTGGAATTAAGTGAAAACCCTGTAGATGCCCATATGCTTTTTTTCAAGTAGAGGTGGCTTCTACCTTACCTTATTTTGGAGAACTATGGCAACCTCAAAGATAAGCACAGACCTTTGCTTCTGCATCTCCAGAGAGCAAGTCCCCTTCAGAAACCTGACCAAGACACCCATACCTTACTTGTGCTGAGGAGGTGTCCATTTCTGACCACTGTTTGTAGGGAAACCTCCTAATTTGCTTGTATAGCATAATCCAGCTTTCCTATGGCTGACATCAGCTGTGAAGACTCCCGCCCCTTAGAGACACTTTTGCAACTTGTTCTACCAATCCACAAATAATTCTACACAAACTTGGTGCTTTTGAAAATATGACTTGAAATTTTAATGTTATTATTTCTCCTGCTGTTGAACTGTGGCAGTGGAGAAGTGATGCTGATCAAAGAGCCCCTCGTTGAACCAGGAACTGCTACTACAGAAAACCAAGTCTGTCCTCCAAATAATGTGCTACCTAATAGCATGGTAAGAGAAAAATCAAAGCCTAGTTCTCTCAAAGATAAAAAACATCTGGGCAGAGATCACTTCTGTGTCAAAACAAAAAAGACTTTTTACATGTTGGATCTTTGCAAAAAGTGTTTTCAATCTTCTGTGGATGTCACTCGTGTGTCTGAACACTCCAGGATGAACACAGGGGCCCAGAGGTGGGGCTGCTGCCAACAGACACAGTCCTGGACCTGCACATGTGCCCAGCCTTCCCCTGCTTTGAGCACTTCACTGCTGGCATGAGCTGAAGGACTGGAAAATACAGATACACGTGAAGAGATGATTGTTCTTTTATTTTTCAATATTGCTTTCAATTTACCAAGGGTCCTAACTGCTCCATCAGTGATGATGCTCTAAGCACAAGGAATTTGACTCCTCATTTACAACTGCCATAGATGAGCATTAGACAGCTCTAGAAAAATGCTAGACTGATTCCCAAAAAACAAATACAAAAAACAAAATCATGGGAAATGGGGAACTATGGGAAAACAAGGCCAGGAGAGATGGAAGCAAATAACAAGGAGCAATAAGACCAAAATTCAGGAAGTGTGATTCCCTCGCACTCTCTAACCACAATATACATATAGATCTGTCCTTCCTGCTGCTTCATGCAGTGCAAATCAAATACCCCCACAAAGCAAGTGACAATAACTGAAATTCCAGTTTCTTACAACAACTAAATACTAAGTGGCTGCAGAAGAGGAACACAAGATCTGTGCATCTCAAACCCACTTTGAAATACACAAAGTCAAAACAAGAGTTAGTTTGACAAATACAGACTTGATCCTATAGAGAAAAGTTTTGTGAAAATTAAGCCCCTTCTCCAGGGAAAAAAAAAGGGAAAATGGATTTAATGGAACCAACAATTTTGTGACCTGTTTCAACAAAGAACATCCTGAGTGACTCCACTTAGAGCAGCTCATCTCTTGTACCACAAATAGTGCCACTTATTTCAATGGAACCACTTTGCTGGAAAGTGCTGCTGCTTCTTAGCCCTCCTGAGCTACCCCTGCTCCCACCCTGAAATCAGTGACTCCTCACACAGCAGAGCAGCACAGCTCAGCTGGAAGGAACATTTTACAGGATTTGAGTAATTCACTGTCACTGATGCACATCAATTGAGCCCCATAATCAGCATTCCTGGCCATACAGATTTCCAGGACCATTACACCTCTTCTCATCAAGTAGTTATGATTTTCCTCCATTGTTATAATTCTCGATCTGATTGTTGATAATAGAACTACATCCCTTAGCTATAAATAAAATCAGAAAGTTACTTAACAGCAGGGTAGCTACATCAGGTGACAAGACATCTGCTTCATTTTCTCATGGTCACATCAATGTGACAAAGCTGTGCATTCTGGGCACCTGAGAGCTGGCAGTAACGGTCAGAGCTTCACCCAATAGTGGCCATTATGTCTTATGATACATCTGATCTCAGGTGAGATCAGTGGGCTTCAGTCAGATGAACCAAGAGGTTGTGGTGCAGGGAAGTGAAAGTATTACTAAATGAATACAACATATAGCCCATTAGTTCCAAACTAAACAAAGTTTCCAGCGTGGAGAGTTGGATACTGAGCCCTCGTCCATTTAATCACATTTCACAACTCACTTACAGTGACAACTCAGCTTATATTGAGCACAACTTAATGCCACTATATTCTGAGGACCAAGTGCAGCTGAAACACTAACTCCATTAGCTCTGCAGCTCTGCTTGCCAGGTACTCTGGCTGCAGCCCAACATAAGGTGACCAAGCATAAAAAAATAAAGTTAAAAACAAAACCACAGCATGGAGGTAAGATGCAAAAGCCAGAAGTGATTCTGTATACACAATATAAAAGCAGGTACTGCTAGTTTGCATGTGTCAAGGTTCATATGAGCTTTTCCACTCCAGACAGATACAAAAGCAGTAGAAAAGTGTTCCTTTGAGCCCTGAGTGGAAACTGCATCTCTAGCACAAAAGCAAGAGCAGAAGGGAGCAGCCCTTCCTGACCTTGACAACAAAGATCCAGAGCTAATAACATTTTTGCAACACTTTGACAAGTTGATCAGAAATGCTGTGTTTGTGGAAAGGTTATAAAGAGGCCTGCTGGGCCCAAAGCAATCACACAATGCCAGGGCCTAATCAGATTAATCTTCCTTTTATGAGGCATCAACCTTGTGGGGCTGATTCCTCTCGTGTTTTGTACTGCTGCCTCACAGTGCAGTTGTCCCTAGTTTTATGGAATAGTAGATGCAAATCTGACCCATTCCAAGGACTCTACCCAAATACCTTCAGATCTGCTGGGTTCTTCACTGATCACAGCCCCACACTAGAAATTTAAATACAAAAGAACTGTTTCTGTGCAAGTTGATAGAGATGAATAGGTGTGAGACTGCAAAATAGCTCTGCTCAAATTATCAAGGACTCTGTGCAGCTGCAATTCCTGCATGCCAGTAGGAAGTTATTTTCCTTGCACAGTGTCAAGAGTAGTAGTCATGGTTGGAGGGCTGACAGTACCTCTTCTGAGGAAGTAATGCATCTAATAAAATCTAGCCAGAAAGGAATTAAACGGAAATCCTGAGATAAACAGTTAAGTAAATACATACTCATCTTGGAGTATCTTCTGAACAAAATGTTTTTCACCAAACTGTAATAGTTTAAGGAACTAAAGAACATCATAGCTTAGGAAGTCAGATGAGAGCTACCAGACCTGCCACTTCATACTGAGATGTTCCATTTTCAATTCTTCTCCCTTTTGCTTCCCATTAGCCACATTATTACTAACCTTACTGAAAAAGGAAAAGAATCAGTCTAATTCTAATTGACTCATGGTCAAATTTCTCAGCAACATGGCTGGAACCTAACAGCCCCATCTGTGAAAAACACAAGCAGCACAAACACAAGTTGTGAACCTCTGGTACTTTGGGTGCTGTGTCTCCCAAGCCACTGCAGCACAGGGAAGGAGATCTACTATAAATCTGTATATGCAAATAATATTTAAATGGACATCAAGGCCCTAGTTAAGAAAAAATTCCTTATTCAAGAAAGCACAAGTGTCCTTCATTTAAGTGGCATGTCTGGATTGCATAAGCAAGCCACAAGATTAGTCTTTAAAGACAGCATCTCCCATGGTTGTGCTCTGTAGCCTCCAAGTATCAGGCAAAATTAGCCTTGCTGTACAAACGCTCTTACTGTTTCCATCAGAACTTCTTTGATCCTTTTTGGCTCCCCTTCAGAATACATGCCAGATGTTGTAATTTGCACCTGTTTAGTGTTTGAGAAGCCTAGTCAATTTTAGGTTAAGAGAAGGAAAAATATCTTCCGAGCCTTTGCTGAATTTCATGAACTTTTCCCACCTATTAGCTCTTCCAGCTGGTTGTTACCAAAAAGCAGAAATCCATCAATGACATGAAGGGCAAAGTAAAAGCAGTCACCATTGTAGCAAAATAGTGTCCAGCCAGTTTATACCAGCTAAGTATTTGGTTCAGTCTGAATTCACTAACTTAACGTTCATAAGATCTTGACTCATGCTGTCACCTCACAGACCAGGTTGCAGAACTGACACATGGCTTTCATTACACATTTTCGCTTCCTCTCAATGCACAAATAAAGTCCTTTCTTCAAGCAGGTGAGAAATCAGGTCTTTTTCTTTTGACTGCAGCAGCAGAGCGACTAGAATGAACCTTTTCCTGAAGGATGAGCTCCTTACAATCACTTCACTGCTCTAGGAGGTGGAGTGGTACAGATGACCTGGAATACTTAACTCCCCCAAAGCAGAGAAGATGCTTTCAGCAGATGATTTAGAAGATGTATTAAACCTCTGCCCAGGTCAGCAACTCACAATCTAACCTCCTTTGCGCTGCTTCTTTGCTGAGCTAATAAAAAACTCCTGCTTTGAGCTATTTGTAAAAGTCAAGGTGGAAACAGAAAACATATATAAGGAACTTGATCATTTATTGTAACAAAAAGCTAAATAACTTGGGCTGGAAACCTCACAGGTACGACAGCCCCTGGCATTTCTTCTTTCCTCCCTGGGCATTTTAACTCTGCCACACACTGACATGTTTTCAAGTTGTCTTCTCCTTTTTCCATACCAGCAGAAACGAGCTGGATTAAGCTATCACATGGCTGTGGTGAAATCAATCAAATGCTAACAAGTGCCACTCCATAACTTACACAGAAGATGAGACTTCAGAAGCTCTCAAGGAAAAACAAAGTAAGAGGCTGTCTTAGGCTGACAAATATGATCAAAGCTTTTTCTTCAAATCTGTCCAGTTCTCTAATGATCTTTAATGTTGACTAATCCTACAGGGCTCACATTCATACGTGGCTGACTTCATGCATGTGTCTGTTCTCAGAGATGTAACCTTGGCCTTTCAGGGATTCAGAACTGGGTGTTTTTTTAATGTGCAAAACTCCCTTTTCAGGAGGTGGGAGCCTTTATGCTATGGCCTTTGCCCAGGTAGTAAAGAGATGAAACAGGGGAGAGGGAGAAAAAGAATCTGCTGCTGGGCTCTGAACAAGACATGATCCGTGAGTAAACTGAACAAGCTGGGATGCAGTAAATAGGCAATTAACATTCCTTTTGGCAACTCTGCACCTGTCAGAGCTGAAACACTAGAAGGAGGAAACAAAGGGGAAACATCTCTTAAATGAGGTCAGAGACAAAGAGGATCCTTGGTGTGCTCCTCTTACCAACTTGCTCAGCCTTCTGGCTGCATGTCAGCCTGAAGAATTATTGCCTATGGAGGCCTGAAAATGTACCTGCTATGCAAAATCTGTGGAAGATGTTAAAGTAGAAGCCAAACCTGATCTCCAGTTACTGCATGTGAATTTAAATCTGGTGAGTTTTTCTTAAGATTGCACTGGTGACACCTGACCAAAGCACCAAGTTCTGAATCTGGCACTCCTGCTTTTTGAGAGTTATTTCAAGGGCTGATTGACAGAACACCTGAACTTCTACAAACTCCACTGACCTCTCTCACAGTGCAGACACACATGAAAGCATTCCTCACAGCCAGCACACATTAGAAATGCAAAATCTAATTATGACTGAAAGACTGCTGCCATCAGCTCCCATCCACTTTGCATCAGGTCTGTAACTAAACAAGGAAACTATTAACATAAAAGCTTTGTAGGGAGAGCTACTCCCAAACAGGAATTCTCTAAACTCTTCAACAAGCTCTTCATCCTTTTTCCTCATTTCTTTAATAAATATATCTAAAAATGAAGCTGCGGAGAGGTGGGTGTCAAAGGGCAAGAGTAGAAATGTGAATGGTTTTCAAGGTAATTTTCAAGGTTTTCCTTCCACATGCCAGAAGACTTTAGAAAAGAGCCTGCTCTGTTTCCATGTCTTGCATTCACACAAAGTGTCCAGGTCTAAGGACACACAGGAAACCTGGCTGAGTTGGGCTTGTCACCTTTCCTCCACAGAAATAGAATGCAAGAGGAAAAATGTTAAGTCACATGAAATGCATGGCTTCTTGGACCCAAACATCAGCACCAGTTTGATCTTGCATCTGTATGACAAAAAACTAAGTTGAGAAGAAAACTGATTTTTGTCTTGAAATTTCTGGAAAAGCAAGGAATGTTTGTTTACTTGTTTGTTTTGTTTGGGCAGGGTTTTTTGAAGCACAGAACTACCAGTACAGCACAGGGATATAATCAGAGGCTTCACCTCTTACAAGTCAGTCTCATTTCTTAAGCTAACCAGCTCTGCCAGAGCCAGGAATCTTCTGTTTCCCTCCTGAGCCAGGGTGAAGGGAAAAGTTGAGCAATAAGGAATTTAAGCAGCAACAAAAGTGGCAGAGCAAGCAGCATGCAAAGTAGTCTAGGGGGGAGAAGAAAAAAAAATGCAGTGATCATGACCTGTTTTCACTTGGTGTTCTCCAATTAAAGTGACTTTTCTTATTTGAAAACTTTCTCCATGGAACATTCATTTCTTCTTTGTATCCTGGGAAAGTAAATTGGAAACCTGCACAGTGAAATTTTACTTCACAGTAAAATTATAGCCAATTTTTCCCCACACAAAACCAACATAACAGTTACTTGCTGGTTTTCAAATCAATTTTCCTGTCATTTTCACTGAGATAAATAGCAAAGTTTACATTACTTGTGATATGACAGTGTTTCCTCCCCACCTCCTCTCTAAATGATCATAGTAATTGTTTCTCAGAACAGGTATGAAATTCTTTATTAAAGTATCCATTAATTGTCAGACACAACAGATTAACTCAGTGTTTCCTAAAAGCTCATTTAAAGGAACACCTGCTCCAAGACCATGCTCTTCATACAGTTTGCCCTGGAGGAAGGTGAAGTTTCTCCTCATGGTGTATCTACCCACTCTCATGTTCATCCATTTCACAAGCACAAAGAAAGAAGTTAAAGCAGAGAAAAACTGGAGCATTTAGAGGACTCTTGCCTTTCACAGCTAGTTACATCCTCTTCCCCTGTGCTTGAGCATTAAGTCTGTTACCAGTGAAAATAATTTTTTCCCTGAATCCGTGTGAATCATTCTGTCAGAGAATAGTGTAACTATCAGTAATTTTCAGATCAATTTACATGACATTCCACTTATATTATGCAGTGCCATGTTGCTGTTCCACTTGACTGCATTCATTACATATGTCCTTAAAATTGAAAGTTTTCATCTCTGTGCAGCTCCTGTTTCCTGTGGTTATAATTGCAATAACTCCTCATCAGCTGCTTTTACTGTTCATTTGCATCAGAGTCTTAGCTACCACACAGACTTTTCTAAAATAAAAAGAACTGATGGATTCTGGAAGCCAGTCTTCTTTGGCAGCTTACAGAAATCCTTCCAGGTATTCTAGGACTTTTAAATCCAGAACATGTTTATGTTCTGGTCATAAATGTCATCGTTACAGCCACAGAGAAAAAAGCTAGAAATAGATCCAGGTTTCTTACATTCTGACCCCTTTTCTTAGCTATGGGCCCACCTTTTCCATCTTCTCCACTGTGCCATCCCTCCCTCTCCTCACAATGAAATGTTGTTTCCAAGGCTACAGAGCAAACCAAGCCTGAAACGAAATTAGAGCCTGCAATTACTAGTCTGTACTTGAAAACCTTAGTTTCTAGACCATGCAAAAGGCTTCCAAATGGAAGCTTGACTACTACCACGTAGAAACTTAATTAACTGTCAGGATCCATCCATTAGAGAGACATTTAAGTGGCAGCATTTCTGCTGCTAAGTCATGGAAGGTGTAAAATGGCACTCGTGAAGCTGTAAAAGCAGAGTAAATCCACAAAAAGGCTTTGCCATGAACATGGTTCTCAGCTTACATCCCCCAATTCAGTCAGTGAAATGTGTCAATCTAGTCCATTCACATGCTCAAATAGTCTTTTCACTGCAGAAGCAGAGAACTTTCTACCCAGCACAATTCATTGGTGCCATCAAATGTGGCTGCCTTGGAACTCCAGGTCAGCATAACATGTCTCACTTCTTCTAATTGTTTTTAGGACTGGTGCCTGCTCACCAATTACAGTATTCTCCCCAAAATAGAGCTCCACTTCAAAGGCATGGAACTGAATACTACACAGTTTATAAGCCCATGTTTACCTGTAACTCTCATTAATATGAATCAGAATCTAGCAGGAAAAAACTTTTCAGGATCATGCCTGAGGTTCACTCTGGCATTATAAGTTCAAAATGGAGCCACAGCAGCTGCCAGCTTGCATGTGCCCAGCCTGCCTCATTTGTGAAGCAAAGTACAATTGTCTGAAACCACCTCCCATTTTCAATTCAAGCTCATTATGTCATGATGGAGGAAGGCTCAGAGCATGGCCATGGACCAGCTAGTCCAGAGTGGTGCAAGTTTAACCATGCCAGACAGTGTTTGAGATGCTTACAGCAGACTCAAGAGGAGGAACTCAGCTTTTAACAACCCATGTGTGCCTTCTTTCTGCCTCAGGGAAGGAGTAGGAGACCAGATGCACATATGAAGCCAGCCATGCTGTCTTGAGCCAACTGTCTGAGCTTTTTCTAATGAATTTTGTATTTGAAATGCATTTCTGCATGTCAACAGACCCCTACAGCCAGAAGGCATGTGCTTCCTCTCAACTGAAAAGTCCCATGTAAATATGCTCAAAACCACACACTTATTATGGTACAGTTTTAATTTAGCCTAGAGACCTGCACATAATTCAAGTTTCATAGCAGGGTCAAGAGCAGGTCAGTCCCTGTAATTCAGAGATACAGAAGTGAAACTAATAGACCTTGTTGTTTTTACAAACTCAGTATCAATTGCAATTCAGATGTAGTTGAAATTATCTCCTGATCCACCATCACAAGGTATAGATAAAGGAACAGGAAGAATATTTGCTCTGTCCCAGGTACACTTTACAACAGCATAAGCTGGAGATACTCGCAACTTCAGATGCTACAAGTGGAAAAGATGAAAGCTCAATTCACACACATTGAAGCAGAAAAAATAGTTTTCCTGGGACAAGTGCTATTAAAAATTGAAAAAACTACTGAAGCCACAAGGGAACTCTTGGTGCTTTTAATCTAGATCAGATACCTTTCCTGGGAAACATTAAGTCAAACACAAGCTATTGTGACTCAGTAGAAGCATTAAGCAGTTAAAAAATACCTACTATGGTACACTGGAGAAGGCAGATGACATAAGCATCCCCTACACCTTCCAGATCCATAAGAGTAAACAACCATGAAACAGACCTCAAAAACAACGACTGGGTAGACACTCTTCCCATAGTGGTGTTAAGAAGGAGCAGAAGAAAGATTTCCCTCATTCTTTAAGTGAACTGCTCCTCCAGAAAATCAAAATGCATTCTACCAAATCTGAGTGCTTTTCCCAGTAGAAAGCACCATGCACAAGTGTCTCCTAGCATCACACGCTCCCCACATCTCCAGACATGGGAGAAGGCACACTGAGGATGTTGGGAAGAGAGAACAAAATCAACACACAGGAAAAACAAACAGGAGTTGCTCATTATGAATTGTTAATAGCCTGTTTACTGCCAAACCTGTCACAGAAAACAGGAGTGTGTCTGCTAAGTCAATAATTTATTTCAGGCCATAGAATTTGAAAGCTAGTTCAGTAATTGTGGGGAAAATGAAGACAGCTGAATTTGTGATACTAGAACCATTTTATATGGAGGGTTCTGCAATAAATAAAATATCTATACTACCACAGAAGAGCAAGTAAGGAAAGACCATTTACCAATTGTCCTTTATTAAAGGGTGAGGGAATTCAGGGCAGTCAGAAAATGCTGCCAAAGTAGCCTTGGCTAGAGCTATGTCATCAAATCAATTCAAACAAATAATCTTTCAGTATCACTGAGGTCCCAAGCTACCAACTTCATAACTCAGTTTATTTTTAGTAACTTATTTGCAGAAGTACAAATAAACCCCTAGTGTTTGGATAGTTGAAGAGGGAATTTATCTTACAAACTACTGTCAGAATCTCTTTGCCTCTACCTGAACTTGGAAAGCAAATATTTACTTGGAAGCAAGCAGCTACAGCAGAGACAGGAACTGTTTTCTGGCACTGAATTTTGAAAAGCAGAAGATACAGGGACAAGTGTCAACACAAAGGCAGCTAACAAAAACAGCAGGATGAGGGAGGGGGCCCAGGGTAAGGGGCTGCAGACTCCAACTGCTGCCTGAAACCTCAGTTTTGCATGGACTTGGATGCCCAGTTGTGGAACTCTAACTTGATACTGACAGTAGTTCACGTGCACTGTGCACCCAGGGTTCATCCTGCATATGAAGCCTGAACCATCCATTCCTGCTACTTCGGAGTGTTCAGCAGGGGCAGGACTATTTTCTCCATGGGGAGTCAGTTCAGCTGGACACGACTTCAGGCCAGCACCATATCCCAGAGAAAGCAGACAGCTCAGGCTGCTGAAGGCAAATCTCAGCAGTGCTTTGAGCTCAGATCCTGGGCTTGAGGCTATCTCCACATCCTCCCTTAGCACACAGTTCAAGTGATGACAGAAAACATTTATTGAATGATATCATATCATAATTGTTTCAGTGACATCACACCCAAGAAGACACATCAACCAAGAGCAGGATTTAAACACAGCTTATTGCAATATTACATTCACTCAAGAGGTGAAAACATCCAAGTAGTGCTACTTTTTAACCCTTAAAATTCTCTAAGCACTGCAAGGGTGGGTGTTTATGCAAAGCAGCCAAGATGTCACTATCTCCAGGTCACTCATGTGTGCATTTAAATGGCTCACTTAAGCAATTTGCCTATACAGAGTGTGCACTTGATCAACTCTCCCTAGATTAACCTACACATACACTCAGGTTTCATGTCAGACACTTTGCTTTTACATGAAGACTTCAGCTCTCTGCAACACGTGGCATTCAAAACTTCAGAAACATTGAGTGTCAGAACTGTCAAGATGATTAACAAGAGGTATTTGGAAAGCAAACAGTAGGTAGTTAAGACCTGTTCTTGGAATATGATTTATGGAAGTTTTTACGACAGAACCATGACTTTGAGGCAGAAACAGCACACATTCAGGAAACCTAAACAAATGGGGGTTCGGCCAAACAGATGGATTTTTACTACAAGATTCTGTCCTTTTATATCACAAAGTTGGAAGGCTTCACATCTAAAAAGAAATTAAGATATTTTACTTTGGGCAGTGCTCTGACTCTTTAAAACTTCGCTGCCATCCATTGTTTTTCACACAAGCAGCTATGGAATAACAACCCTTGATGACAGTAGAGAGCCAGTGCTGTTCTGAAGTGGACTCCAAGAATAACCAAGAGATCAGCAACTCAAGGACTTGCCAAAGTCATGCAAAGATCTATAGCCCAGGTAAGACCTACAGGAATAATTTTCTTCTCAATTACCTAGTTGCAAATAAGTTGGCTTTTTAAAAAATAAAACCAGTAAAGCTATTGAGGTGTAAAAGTGAAATTAGTGAGATCAGAATGAGCTCCTAACATATGTTCTGTTGCTCTGAATCACGAGCAACACTTCCTTCTCCGCACAAGCAGAACCACATTTTTCCTTTTTAGAAATGCCTCTTCAGGTCACAAGCAAACCAGGTGTTTTACTCCATCTGCATACATTCAGGAAGCCTCTAAAGCCAAAGAGAGCTTTGTGGTATCAGAGAAGTGGCAGAACAGTTGGTTCTGACTCCATTGTTGAAGCTGAATGTATAAATTGTACATTCCCACATCCAGCCTTCCTGGACATGACTCATTACTGAAGAAACACCTGTGTGCCAGAATTAGTGACTTTTTCCTTTATGCAGCACAGACTCCAGCAGAGCAGGTCCTTGAACCTGCCTCAGTCTTTTCTAAGCTGTAATTTCTATTGATTGACAAAGAATGGCTGAAGACATTCCATTGAAATAGTAAACATTGCAAGGTGTTCCTGGATCTAGCTTTAATTCTTAACCATTACCTTCTTTACTATGCACTCCACCTTTACTTCTAGTTGCCAAAAGCACTGGGCTATCTGGTACATCTTTTACACCCTAATAATAAAGCAATAATAAAGAGGATTACATTGATTGCAAATGTTGATCCCCAACTGGGACAAACTACTCCATGGAAGTTAATATGCCACAGAGAAGAGAACAAGACAACAGTTGTTCAAGAGGTTTCCCTAGTTTTTATTTTGTTAAACATAACAAAAGGATGAATGAAAGGGGAAAACCTCTGTCCTTAAAAACCTCAGGGAATGCAAGCAAACCTCTGACACAATTGTCTAAAACAGCTGGGAAAAAATTTACCCTTATTCACATTTATGTTCTCTTATTCCTTGTAGCTCTTGTCCCAGAGCATTATTTTGCAGGCTTTTTGTGTTTATTTGTGTTCCAGCAAGCGAGTCCAATTTACTGATCTTAAATTGCCCTTAAATGCAACACATGAGAGTAGGATTGTAAATAATTCAAGTATCTGCTCATTCTAAACAAGTCTGGTACATTTGGTAAGCAAATATTATCTTTGCAGACCAACAGGTGGCAAATGACTATCTGGGTGTGAAGCCACTTGCTCAAGGGAGCTGAAGAGAGAACAGCAACCTCCATCCCTACTGCCTCAGCATCAACACATTGCCAAGGTAAAGGGATTTCCCCCAGTTGCCACAGCAAGTCACTCAAGCTTCCTTCCTCATGCCATTCTCCTCATTTTTCCTTCATGTGCTCACTGCATTTGTCAGCTTTTAGCCAGATGTTCTGACGCAAGTTCTCTGCTCTTCTCCATTTCTGATGTCTCTCCATCCTTCAGCTGAAGCATAATGCACACTGTATGTCTCACTGTTTCCCCCTCCTCCTTTCCTGCCTATTCCTTACCATCTATTCTTCCTCAATCTGTCATGCCTGCATCAGGAGTGCAATTGGAAAGAGGATCTCAGAAGGGCTACCTGTCAGATGTATCTACTTGAAGATCAGCCCTGCTGCTTCAACTTGGAGAGGAATGATTCCTGGGAGGAAATACTGCTATACTGCTGTTAAGCATAGTAACTTTATCCAGCTGGTGAATATGACAGAGATCTATCAAAATAACAAAGAACTATTAAGCCATCAGACCTTACTAGACCACTTGGGTAGCAAGGGAAGATAAGGCTCAGAATATAAAGGAGATTGATTTTTTAACAGATTAAGAGCATCTACAAAAGACTTCCAGTTACCATGGATTTGTCCTGAAATACCAACATGCTCTTAAGGCATGTCCAGGTAAAAGGTGTGTAGAAATTAATATAATTTCAAGTCCATCTCAAACTTCATTACAGTTTCAGGTCATTAAGTGATATTGATATCCCACAGTATTACACACTCTGGAGTATCGAGAAGAATTCACCTGCACTTGCTGTCAGGTGAATGCACAATCTTAAGAAATGCTGTTTTACTGCCTTGTTCTTGTATGGCAGCCTAACCAGACCTCTGCACTTACCAGACATTTTAACCCCCACTGGAGAGCAGCTTTTCTGTGGGACTGCTTTCATCTACACTCTTCAGACAAACACCTACTGGTGGCTCCAGAGAACCACAAAATCCAATAGCTAGTACAGCTTTCCACAAAGGCAGCTTACAGGTGAACTTACAAATGAACACTAGCCATTTTTCAGCAAGTTTCCTGTATTATAGTATTGTTTACAAAGGAATTGCTGACATTTTTACTTCACTTTTATACTACAAAACATGAACCAAAGCACATGGCCCTGTCTTTTGTAGTTCTGTACAAGGAATTTCTGAAAAGGCACAGAGATGATGTGGATGTTCACCTGCAGTGTACCTGAAGGCAGCCAGCCATCCAGATGCCCAAAGAGGAAAAAGGAGTGTTTCATCCTTCAAGTGGATAAAAAGTCACTTTCTGTACCAAGAATGTAAGGAAAAAAGCAACAACCCAGAAGACAATAACATGATGAAGAATAGGGAGGGAAAAAAATCTCTGGTCAGTAAACAAACCTAGAGAGAATAGGTTTTCAGTGTGTTGACAATCTTCTGGCAGTTCATTAATCCCAGCAAAATCTCTCCAAAGTTACTGACGCATGGATTCCATTTTCAAATTTCTCATTAGTTCCTCTTTATGGATTAAATGCTGATGTTCACGAATGAATGCACACAGCTTCAGCTGATGGATGTAATTGGGTTGTAATGGATTTTAGCTGCTGTTCCTTCTGATCTAGCCAATTTGAAATGCAGTATCAATGTATTCTCTCCATCTCTCTGTAGGGAATGAGAAATTGAAACCTACAAGATGAAATTTATCAACTTCCATAAAGTCCCCTCCAACCATCATAAAACTGTTAAACTTCTCATTATCATTCTACCATAGTTATTTCCCAAACTCTGGTCAGGCAGTCAAAATAGTGAAGTGCATTTGAAATAAGTAGAGTTGGTCCTTCAGTATTCTGTGTATCCTCAACATTGATTTAGATGCTGTAAATATTACCAACACAGGATGACATTAACATAGCAAAAGCTTAACAACAGGAACATAAACTATTATGAAAGGATTTAAAGGTTGCAGAACCTCCTTCCATTTTTTAATATATGTGTTTCTCAATAGATAAAGAGATGATTTGCTCACACTATGGGGCCAGTGTGCAAAACACAGCTTTACTCTTCCTCCCCCCTCCACAAGCAGCATCTGTCTTGCTCTCACCTTTCCTGGATTTAACCCAGCCTTGGCTTTACCAGATGGATATGGAATCATAAGGGTACCTGTGTATTCCGTAAGAGAAAACGGAACACCCACAAGGGGATGGAAAGGTTCACATAAGGCTCTGAAAGCATAAGGAATTTTACAAAAAAAAAAAGAATTGACATCTTAAGCTTGGGGAAGAAACAGTGTGGGTTGTGGGTTTTTTTTTAGACTTCAACTACAACATTGGCTAGCATGCTGCTTTGAGAAATCTCAGTCCAGCTGGCATGGATCAAACATGTATCTTGAGTCAGAAGACACATTTCAGCTTCCAGAAACCCCACAACTACGGGCATCCAGCTTTGAGAACATGGCACTGTTTGCACACAGAACCACTTTGTTTCACCTTGTATGGCAGCACTTGGCAGAGGAATGGACTTTCCAAGTTGGGCCAGCAGCACCACTCAAGCTGCCTTGAAAACCTCATTGCAGTACAAATTCATAGTTCTCTGCATACACAAGCAGGTCCACACAAGGCTTGGATGCTCCTCACATTTCACAGCAGTAAGTAGCAAGCCTGTGAGCAAGACCAAACATGACAACAGATCCTATTGCCCCAAAACCAAAGCCATTTCATTTTTATTGACTTCAATGACCTTTGCACCAGGCCCTATCAGCTGAACTCATTACAGCTTTTCCAACTTGCCAAATATCTTCCCCATCAGCTGCTGCTAGGACTGAATCCAGCCTGTCTGCATCATTCTTTCCCTTTCAGATTCCAGGCCAAATTCAATAATACTTGCAAGTGAAAACTTAATTATTGACTTCAGCGGAGCTGCTCATGCTTAGGATGGGGATGAATTTGACCTGCTCTGCCTGTTTGTAGCCACAGAACCCCAAACTAATTATAAAAGCTCAGTAAGACAGATTTTAAATTTCCTAGTTTAACTACTCTTACTATTAGCCTATTCATTTCCATTCTACTAGGTATTTAGAGACTGGCATCTCAACTAATCTGGGGCATATTTGAAAAACTCTTACTCTGCTAGCTAACACTCATCTGCCACTTTCTTCATGGAGGTAGTTCACCTGCTTGCTGGGCTTAGCAAACTTCCCAACTGGCTAAAAGTTTAATGAGACCATTTACAAAAACAGCTTTGGGTTTGACTGTATTTGTAAGTTTCAGCAAAGCACTTAACCTTAAGCCTGCCTACCTAATAAATGCTCAACTGTTCACATGTTTTTCTAACATTTGGTCTTGGTCAAGAAGTGAGAATATTGAAAATAAACTGCTTATATCCAACATATAATCACAAGGTTAAAATTGCATAACAAAGTGAGAAGTTCCTTGAACTCTAAGCACATTCCACTACTACTTCCTAATAATTTTCACCACAATAATAGGTTCCTTTAGTGGGCTGACTCAAGCTTCCTTGCTGTGCTGGTCTGATCATACAGCTTAATCCAAGTGAGTACAATAACCTAGCTGGCATAAAGTAGGGTGTGAAATGACCAAGTATATTGTGAACTTTTTCAGATACCAAACCATTCCTGCACTTTTATTTGGATGAGAATTGCAAGTGAAGGGCTCTAAGTGCTGGACAAGATAAGTGGGATCAACAGGTTGCTCTGTCAGAGCTTTTATTTTTTCCATCACTCTAAGGTGTCTCCTCTGTACAAACATTAATCAGCAGTACTGCAAGGAATGGACACCCTCTAGACATATCAGGTTAAGCAGACTAAACAGTCCTCACACTAGTAGGGACTTAGTGTAAGTGTCTCCTGACAGGAAGGAGCTTCAAGCCCTGTCAAGTTGCACAATAGTTTGTAACTAAATCAGTGCTGCTTTATTTTAAAATACTAAACTTAAGCCTATAACCCCTCCACCACAATGGATATTATGAATGGAAAAGTAACAGAATGCTGAACATAATCCTTTAATACTATTACAATAATGGTGGGAATTGTGAAAGTAATATTTCCTCTATCCTCAGAGAAAAGCAGAGATGACAAAGCTTGTGCATTTTAGAAACATGAGATACACAGCTTTGGTCTGTTTTCCCATTCCCCTTCCTACAAAAGGTGTTAGGGTTTCTCTGTGCACTTGCAGCTGTAACTGGACATGTGAACATCAGCTTGACCCAGGATTTACATGTTTTGTATCTTCATTTCCCCCTGAAGTGGGGATGTTCCTCTCAGATGCTGTGTATGACTATCTCCCCATCACTGCAGAGGCAGCAGCCACCCCCATCCTACCTCTTCAGTGGAATGTCAGAGCAGGGCAGGGAACAGAAGGAAAGTAGCTAGGATTAGTAGTAGAAACCCTATATTATAGATGCTCAGGGAGTTAGGATAAGTAGCTGCAGCCAGTCTCCAGACACCACTCCTCTGAAGATGTGTTTTTAGAAACTGCTGTGACAAAGACTCAGCACAAGGCTTGTGTTGCTGAACCCAAAAGACAGACTCCTGGCAGTCTCCAGCAGCAGGCACATCAGATGTTTCAGGAAACATGACAGGCTGCGAGAGCTTTCATCTAACTCAGCTGTTGACTGCATAAACTGTCACACTCAATTGTCAAGCTCCAAACACATCCCTTACCAGTCCTTGATTGGAGAATGGTAGGGAAAGCATGATCATGACAAAGCACTCCCATAGGTCACCTATTCAAATAAACTGCACAGCCTAGTTATCCCTCTCTACAGAAGGTCATGATACAGATTAACTCTGTTCCTAACCAGCACAAGGCTGGAGCAGGAGAGCCACTTTCCAGCTTCCTCTAAAGCAGTAAGATCCCATGGGCCATGGTGGCTTGTGCAGTACTAAAACTGAAACAAGGCAAGAAACCATCCACCTCCTTAGCTGCTATTTCAATACAAAAGCCTTGTTTATTGTCACTAACACATAATATCTCCAAAAAACTCCTACATACTCTTAATTAAATTATTGCAGTCCTTTTGTAGATTAAGCATAAATCTTCATTTGTTTTCTTTATTAGCATTTGGTCTGGTTTTGTTAATTGCATAAATGTTCCCCTCAGGCAGAAAAGCAATATAGTTCAAATGAAGCAGGGATTTTGTTAAGGATAGTCAATTTGATTAACATCCCTGTCAATATGATGAATGAAAATTCTCTCAAATGAGTCAACCAATACCTTGAAATCATCACTAGAATATTCAAGTCATTAGGACACAAATTATAAATTCCATTTGGAATCATGTTGGCCTGCCCAAAGTTTGCCTTAATTTTGGGAAGCATAAACACTGTCTTCAACACTTAAATCAAGATCTCAAACCTTTTATTTGTCTTTATTAACTATCTACCACTCTTAGTGATACTACCATTATTTTACACAATGTGTGCTCATTAAGAAATGCATTTACACCTATCATATCTTGATTTAACAGCTCTTCCCCTCATTTCCATACTCTAGATAAACATGCCTTGTGGTAGAACATATTGGCTAAGATCAGAAGAGCCTGAGAGAATCAATATGAATAACCCCAGATGGAATCTATCAGAGTACATGTACATGTGTGTAAATCATACGTATCTGTAAACATATACAGCCAACTTGACTGAAGCCTTGGGCAGTGGATTGGACTCCAATCCCATACTAAGCAGTCCTGTAGACAAGAAAACCTTCTCTCAGCTTCTTCACAAGTACTCAGTAAGGTATCAGTTTCTACCTGCAGTTTTCCTGCCCCCACAGCATGTAGTATATTACTCAGACAGAACCAACCAGAAGAGCATACCAGGTAGAAACATCAGCAGAAAGGTAATTTAAGCCTTAAAGGTTGCACCTCTTCACAGAATCAAAATTGCTCTTTGTCACCAAACACTTGCTGGGCTTGTCTAGGAGTGACCATGCACTTCCACCACAGGGTTACACAGCCAGCTAATCGACTACTTCAATTTTCTGATTTTCTCATGCTCTGACATTAGCAGCTTATCTGTATTATCCAATGTTTTTGACAGTTTTCTAATTTAATTCTATAATTCATTGCTGTTTGGCTATCTCTACTAAGCTACAGTCTGACATCAAATGGCAGTATAGACAAAGCCTAAGAAGTCCTGGAGCTCTTCAGGGTAACTCTTCACACAGAAGTTCCTTTAAAATCCCCATCAGGTCACTGACACATATAGAGAAATAACATCTAACTCCAGAACTAACCAAGCCAAGATGCTTCTGTAGGAACTATATCTTTTTATTCCCAAATTCCATGGAAATTTGAAGTTCAGAAGTAGAATGCTACAGGAACAGGGCAGGATGGTATTTTCCTTTCCATGGGGTAATCCCTAAGATATTTCCATTTTAAGGTGAAACACCCAGGATAATATAACCAGAAAAGCACTTTCTAACACCACAAAATTTACTGACACCCCAGAAGTGAACTTGAACAAGCCAAGGTCTCACCCCACTCCCAGAGATGTTTACTGTCTCTATCTAAAGTTCTTTCTGACTATTAACTAGGTTTTGGTGATGGTGAATGGGTACTGGGTCTGATGCATAGGTCTACAGTAGAAACTATCACCCAGACCTTTCCATGGAGGGTGCTTAGCAGATACAACTTCATGAAGGCTTTACTCCCCAAACACAATAAGTTTTTGGTGGAGGATGGACAGAGGACACCAACAGCCTTCAGCCTGCCTAAGAGCAGAGCTGTAAGAAATCAATACTAGGTAGATGAGTGGGGAAGATGATGAACATCTGGGTTTGGAAATGAGTGTGATGTGAAACTGCCAGGATTCTACACACCTTATCACAGACAGGCTCCCTGCACCTTGCACTTTGTATTGTCTGACAAGGGCATGAAGCCTTGAAATCAATTGACAGAGCAAGGAAGAACATTATTAGGCATCTGCAACCTCCAGACACTCGGCAGCAACAAGGTGTGTTGGAGGGCAGAAATGACAGCTATGTAAGAGCAATACCTTATTGATATGGGCTTTGTGAGCAGTGATGGAAGAAAGGGTCAATGCATCTGACAGCAAGTGACTGCAGTGTAGGTTAGAGACCTGATGGAGCAAGCAAGGCTAGAAATGAATGGTACAGGGAAGGACATGGACATGGCACATCACAGATAAAGATGTAAGTAGGTCAAGCATCACTATCTCAGGATGGTGGTGACATTTTGGCCTGTACAAAGCAAGAGTTATTTGTTATTGTTTGGTTTAAGCCCATTAGGCACACTGGCTGCATGCTAGCAAAGCCATTTGTATTAAAATCATACTGATGATTCCAGTGCTGAATGCTGCATTTGCTCTACAAGGTAATTAATTATGAAACCAAATTGCAGAAGAGAATAGCATTCACCTGGCTGCCAGGGTATTAGAAGGCTGTAGACTTAAGCCACAGCTGCTTATGTTAGAAAGATCACACACACTGGGGCTGTTTTAAATAGATGAACAACAAACATTGGAAGATATGCAACTGTGAGTAACATGGAAAAACTTCTAGTACCTTCCCACAAAATACAAGAGGATATTAAGAAGCTAATTAAGAAATGCAATTAGTATGTCAAACAATTTGTAGTGTATTAAAAAACAAAGTAAAGGTGATTGTGTTCATGCAGCCAGTGAGAAGTTGCTGCAACGACTGCAACATGTTACCTAAACCCAAGGATGTTTAACAAGTGTTTTTGAAAACATCTCCCCACCCAACAAGCCCAGTTCTGACTTTCAACCTCTGCAGGGCGTCTGAACACTAGAGGTGACTAGAAACATGTCTCAGAAAAGTCCAAGCATATTGAAAAAAGATCTACTGGCAAACATTGATCAGATGATGTAGGTACCATGAGTACCTACCACCCTTTCAAGTCCAGACTCCTACTTTAAAGAACACCACTTTCCACAGACTGGAAATACTGTTTGCCTTCACAATAGGTCCAGTAGATCAGTGCTTACACTGCATCACTAAAGCTATTGACAAACCAAGCAGAACTCAAAATGTGGCCAAAGGTTATGGCTTCACTGCTTCTAGAGCAAGAGCCACTTTCCAGGGATGCTTAATTCACTTAGAAACTAAAGTTTGCATAACTTGAAGTATCAATTTAATTCAAGAGATGTAACAACTTTCCAGGAAGCAGTGCTGAGATGACTAAGGGAAATGAATTGAGAATATTTTTTCCACATATCATAAGCCAGCTTTGCATTCCATACAGTCCCAGCGTATTTTGTCTTCACTAAGAAGAATATTAAAGGAAGTCAGCTAGAAGAAAATATCATTTTATTAGCCAAAGCTTACCTCTTCCTCAGTGTTAAGTCTTCCAGGATTCAAGTACCTAGATGCCTGAATGCTCTAAAGACATGGGATTTTCCAAGGCAAATGGCCTATGTAACCAGGGGTCTAGTATCCCAGTGCTAAATGTGCTGCTGCAGTTAGTGCAGTTTGTCTGTCAGGTTTTGGCATGACACCTGTACATCAATATGCCCTAAATAAGGCAGAGTGGTTTCAACATACACTGAGAACCTGAAGGATTAAACCACATTCCTAAAAGCAATGCCAAGGATCTTCTAAACTTACTTGACTAGTCGTCTTCTGCTGTCTTCAGTCCCAGCACTGTCTTTTCCATGAACAGCTGTGAGTTGCTTCCCATCTACAGGCATGTTTAGCAAAAGCCATTTCCTTTTTCCTGCATTTCTCTGAACCAATCTGCTGCTGATAGAGATCTGCAATGAATGAAGTAAGATGCTCAGAATTCCCAGGACTACAGCAGGAGCAATGTTGAGCAATATATTGAATGCTTTTGAGCAGTCAGTGAAATACACACCAATAACCAAAGGCTGTTCACCAAGTGCTGAGAATATACATCTTTTCTCTACTTGTTTGAAATGTTGTATCCAGAAAATAAAACCCACAAGGGTATCTATTTTTAGATTTCTACTTTGTGGTATGGAAATTTCAGGCAACACCTTTGTAGCTGAATGAAATTCAACCACAGCTACTATAAACCTGCAGGCTTCCATGAAATCAGAAACTTGACACCAATTCATGTCACCTGGGGTTTCTTCTCCAAATTATATACATGACTGCAGGTCATTGATAGTGATTTGCAGAATTCCATATGATCAGTGTGGTAATGAATCAGTGCATGAAAAGGAGAGCCCAAATGCTTGGGAGGTGAGGTTAAGCTTTGCTCTTAAGCAAGATGTTGACATTACCACATTCAATTTTGACAAAACCTTGGGAAGAACCATTGCATTAGTGATGGCATCAACAGCATCAAGCAGTTCTGTTTGCTTGCTACACTCCTCCTCTGCCCTTTGGTACTTGCTCAGAACAACAGAGCTAGTAATCCAAAGTATTGGTTATTTGATCCAACCATGAGGATTTAAACTGTATCCATTTAATCAACACATACATTTGAAAAACAACATTTTTCAGAAGGAAAACATATGGTATACACACTACGGTCCCAACTTAGCAAAGCCACAATAATCAGATTCTGGCAATCAAAGTTATGTAAAAACCTGTCCCCTCAGAGGATTCCTTTCCAATGTGGTAAATAAGTAGATGAACCTCTTGCTAATAGAAATACCTTTTGAAAGGAACTGGCACTATGACAATAAAGCTTTTATCAGTGGAAGCTTAGAGTGACTGAAATAATTCCAAAAGCAAATTGTTCAGAATTTCAGGGAGAGAGACAACAATTGTCCCTCAAAAACACACACTCTTATCAGTTAGCAACACTTATGTGTACAAGAAATAGTACTTCAGGAAAGACATCTGTGCTAGTATCCAAGGGTGTCATTACAAACAGGAGAGTTTGGTAAGTTAATAAAAAGAAGCATTTTACCTTTCTATTAGAAACTTGAGTTACAGCTCATAAAGAATACATACCCTATTTTTAAACAGGCACCAATTTGAAGCAGTTTTAAATAAAAGTTGATTATACAATTCAAGTTGATTTCAAAGTGACCTCACTGCAGTCTCCAAAGATTGACAGTGGAGCTGTGCACATCACTGGGGAGCTGATGACTTCATAAGAACTGCAGACATTCATTTTCTCACCCTCAAACAACTTGCAAAATCCCTCTGTTCCCTCTTTATCTGAAACAGGATCCCATCTCTTGAAAATAAATATGCATGATTGCCACAGATACCAGCGAAAGATTAGAATAGGATTCTATTAGTTATGGAGAAGGAAAGAAAACAAATGGATTTACCCCAATTTAAGCAAAATCAAGATCTGGCTCCCTGACATTTCATCAGCTTTTCTTTTCTAGCATGACAGAGACAGATGGGCTTTCTTGGAAAAGGATTTTTTTTGAGAAAGAAGAAAAAAGCATCTGACCCAAGTTATAAAACAACATGTGAAGCAAAGATGGGGGAAGAGAAAGAAACATGTATAAAAAGGAATCTCCTAGCCTAGGTTACTTGTCAGATTAAAAGCTTCAATTTACATCTCTCACCAGTAGCTGCAAGTCCACACTCAGCTATTTAAAGCCTTCAGGGAAAGATGCCCGTGCTTTGGCTAGAACTTCTACTAATGCAGTTATGCATAAAGATGCCTTTCCTGACTGAAGACACTATGTTGCCAATATCTGTTACTTGACAAAAATGCAGCTCATCTGCAACAGGATTTTTGTTCAGCTCTGAGGGGGCCACGGCTGCCTCCTGCCAAGCCCTCCCTGCCCTACTGACATGGGGACAGGGGGCATTTCAGACCAGAGATGATCATGGCTGATTTGCCAGCCCTGTTCAGTTTGGGGCAGTAATCTTTCCTCTCTGCTCAACCCCTTGCTTCTCAACCTCCCCCCTGGGAACATCACTATGATCATTGCCAGTTCTGTAACATTAAAGAGAAGATATTAATAATTCAGACTTAAGATACCATTAAGATTTATCACCCTGTACACCCTGTCTCCAGATAGCATTGGGAAGCTGTCACTGGGAAACACTAAGAGGTGAAAACTAAAGCTTTGTACTGATTACAGCACAGTTATTTATCAACAGGAGAAAACAACTTATGCTTGGCAATACACCTGGGTGTTTATCTCTGTCAATAACACAGCAGCCTCTAATGCACAGAAATGAAGCATTTTATTAAATTAATTCCTAGGCCCTGAGCAGCTACTTGCTGACCCCAGGAGGATTCAAAGCCACCTACCTGCAACAACATTGCCAAGACCTTTGCTATGTCACTCAGATACAGTGAAGAACTTATCCAGTTTCACTTGGAATGCATTTGTGTAAAGGAGGGGTCTCCTCTTTAAACAAAGTATTTTGGCCTACATAAACTTTACCCTTTCACTACTGTTCTTACATGTTAAGATTTGAATCTCGAGGAAGTCTAGTTTCTCAGCAGTTTGATTTCCTGGCAACATGAATTGATCTAAAATCAGATAGAAGTGGCAAATTAATGTGACAATTACTTCATTTTAAGTCTAATTAAAAGTTGGCTGAATTACTGAAGAATGAGTTCCCTCTTGAGGGTGGCACTGGCTGAATATTTCATTAATCTTACCTAGAATAAACATGCACCATAATGAAAAAAGCTTACTTCAAAAATCATGATTTTTATCTACATAAACTAACTTGGTCCTTTCTTCCTATTTGTGGCTTTAACATATTAAGAATCAAATAGCAGCCAGAATTACTGTGACCATTTTAAGGCCATTTCAGCTCCCTGACACACCAGGGTTCATTCAATAGTTTTGTGCTGCCAGACCACTTAGCACATGGAGCAACTTCAGACTCCCACAGCTTTGCTGAAAAGGGGCCAGATGCAGCCCATGGGCCCCTGCTAACTTATGCCATTTAAATATACTGCAAAACTTCTGTGAAAATTAATCATTTGGAAGGCAGGTTTGCCTGTTAGGTGCAGTTCAGCCTTGTCAATAATTGTCACTTTTCACTGAAATAAGGATTTTTCTTTTATTCGTGTAAATGAAGCAGAAAGGTTAACAAGTTGTGATCTCTTTATACACTGCTCTGGCCTTCCTCACAGCAGTTTCAACAGTATAGCATCCTGAATATATGAAAACTGCTCCATTTCCAGTAATTAGAGAAGCTAATTAGTTCAAACACCACAAAAGGTTCAATTTTATCAGTGTCTGCTTCTAATTTCTATACACAGCATGTTCTCAAAGACACTAAAAGACTAAATTGCATAATTAGGAGAAGGTTAGAGTTTTCTGCAACAAGTTTGTAGAAAGAAATGACTAACATCTGACAGCACACTCCCCCTTTTTTTGTCACCCTATTTTTCTAATTTGACCCAGCAGTTTAGTCAGAAGGCTGTGACTCAATCTCACAACTGCAGCTCCTTTTTGGCCACCTGCCCTCTCTGCTCAGGCTACCGAAATCAAACAGGAAAAGCTGCAAGGAACCTTTATCCCTTCCCTTTATTACTGCTACTTTGTTTATATCCCAGTGTAAAAATGCAAAACACCTCAAAGGTTAAACACCAGACTGATCTGCAGAAGAAGCATGCTGCTATGAAATACCTCATCTGAAAGAGAAGATGCTTCAACAAACCCTCTAAGTCTGCCTCATGTAAGTCATACATCACCTATTCACCTAACTTATGCTACCAGTACTTTAACCACAACACCACACTGGACGAAGAACAAGCTGAATTCATACCAGTCCAGCCTAAGATGTCTACACCAGCCCAGTTCACAAAACGGATTAAATTCTACAAAATTGTGAGCTTTTGAGCCCTTTGTCAAGAAAACACCTAAACACGCTGTGAGAATGAGAAGATGATGTACCTGCTTGAAGTTTTAGCCCTGGAATTCAACATGTGGCTAAGGAAGTGCCAAGCACTGCACCTGGGAGGGGACTGGACATGACATAAATGTGGTACCAGTTATAAACATCACCTTCTAATACCCTCCCTATGCCTGCTAGCAAGGTTTCACAGTCACTCTAGTAATGATGAACAAATAACTTCTAAAAGCCTTTTCTAAAAGTTTATCTAGCACAGGAGTAAGAAAAGCCATCAAGCAGAGAGGCAAGCTGCTGAGGCAATATTATAAAGGGAAAACTTATTTTCCCAAATTTGGAAGCCCCATGTTGGAAAGAGAAGGGACATTTCAGTGTCAGAGGAAAGGAACATAACCAACTTGCCCAATGTGTTATGTCAAAGGGATGTTTAATTTACAATTTGGTTTAATTATTCATTTAATCTAATACATTTAACATTTCAATAATTAACTTCTACAGCAACAGGGAGAAAATCTGATTTATCTATTTACTTCCATCTTTAGCTGTTTAATTAAGCATACTGTCCTCTGCTCTGTAATCTCCTTGCATGGACAAAAATATTGAGACAACTACTGGAACAAATGCTTTTCTTTGAAGAGTGCACAGGCCTGGGAGAAAAAGCCTGCTGTCAGGGCAGAGACAAGGTAATTTCCCTCATTATATTGTTACCTGTTGTCACTGGGAACAGAACCATCTGTGAATGCCAAGGGAAGATTTGAGCACAGTCCTAAAATACGAGCTGCTCCTTCTGGACAACATCTAGCTTGACTCTCAACACAATCTAGTTTTACTATACAGTCTTGTCATCCCAGCCCAAATCATAATTTCTCCAGAGGTGTAATTTCAGATTTTCAGAAGCAGAGTGAATTCAGAGCATTTTAAACAGCCAATGTATATATTTTATGGAAACCAGCTGAACAGTTTAATTCATGTAGCTTTAATAAAGCACATGGGAGCACTGGGTGCACACTAATCCTGAAGCATCATGAATTCATGCAAATGTTGTATTTGTGACAACTCATTTGCAGGAACTGATTTTTGTTACCTGCTTACCACATGCAGGGTCATCTCCCTCTCCCTGTAGATCCCACTGCCGTAGTATACAGGGCAGTAAGTAGAATTAGCTGCATGTTATTGGAATCCTGTATGGGGGAAGTAATCTATTCATAGCTCATTCCTTCCCCCCTCCCTTACCATCCCCTTAGAAACAGCTTTTCTCCACAGTAAATAAAGTTAGAAAGCTTTATCATTAATTCTATTTAGTCCTAATATGTCATAAAGCTAGCAAAGAGGCCATTTTCCTCTCTGCTGGGGCACAAAACATCTATTAACTATTCCAACCAGAGCTGTGAATGATTTATTAATTCAACTTTGAAGCATGTGACTGTCAGATCATATAAGGTCATTACAAAGAGTCTCTGAGGACTCTTTTACTCTTTTTAAACCAACTGACTGACATTTCACATGCCTCACAACTGCAGCCATCTATCTCCTTGCTCTGTGTCACTCACAGGTTACATGATTTGTCCTGTCCACATACAAGTATTAGTAACTGATGAGGGAGAGAACTGGTAGCTGATGTGGGGCAGTCATGTTCCAACCCACATGCTGAGCTCTGTGCCAGACTGAGGACTATCCAGTGCTCTGTGGGGGACTGGACAGTCAGCTCTGCTTCTTCAGAGTCAGAGCAGTTGAGGTTGGAAGGAACCCCTGGAGACCACCAGGTCCAGCTCCTCTGACACAAGCGGGGCCACAGAGCCAGGTGTGCAAGCAAGTGTCCAGGTTTGAGTTCAGGGGATTTTGTTTTAGTATCTCTGAAAACAGAGATTCCCTAATCTCACTGGGCAAGCTATTTCCAAAGGGAATTCTCAACTGCTCTCCACTGCCAAGGAACCGTGAAAGTGTCTTGTTGGAAGACTATTAGGCTTGTTCAGAAGCTCCCAAAAGGTGGGGAATTAGCATTTTAAAGCTGTTTCAGAGTGCCGTGCAAATAAAAACACCTCCAGAAAAGTTGCCTGTGTCAACCTATGTGCCAAAGTGTCCTCCAGAAGATTAAAAAGGGTTTCTCCTGCATCTCTCCTAATATCAGTCCTGGTTTTGCCTTCATCTACACTAACTTCATCAGAAACAGAGCTAGAGAAATACTTCCTCTTGAGAAAGAGGAGGTGCTGCTGTACTCATGCAATGTAACTCCTGTTTTGCTAGTGCAAACCAAGCCTAGGAACCTGGCTCTGTTTGATACCTGCCATTGTAAGTGATGATGATCTGCAACACCTCATTCATTTCTTCCTGTCTATGAAGTCTTGTTCCTATGAATGTGAAAAAAGTAAGCAGTGAGTAAGCATTTCTCATGATTAGCAAGCCCAAGTTATAATGTATATCTTGGTAATATTTGCTTCAAAATTTCATGGGTACTGTAAAAGTGATTAGGGTATTTCTGTTAATTTAATATCAATATAAGCTTAATAGAATTTATTAATATTTATTAATGTAAACTTAATATAAATTAAGTTTTTCAGTTAAGTTTCCAGATCTTGTACTCCAGCTTATCCAGCTGAGGGCTGACAACGTGTAAACAGAAACAGACATCCATAGAGACCAATACCAGAAACACAAACAATGTAGTTTGATCTCCCACATTTAACACAGACCATTAGGTTCATTTACTTCTGGAACAAAGCCAATTTTGACTAAAATATGCTCCCAAAAGTGGTCCTATCTCAGAAGACATACCTTTCCCTAGTAGTTTGTTCCCCTGGCAAACAGCTACATCATTACATTTAATTTAAATCTATCTAGCTAATTCTTGCTATGCCTTTCTTTACTAGATTAAAGGAGCCCTTTTGTACCCCACTGTGAAGCAAGAATAGGAGCCTGCTCTCAGTTCCCTCTGAAAACACATGTTGTTGCATTTTCAGATCTAAGAACTGTTTCCTTTCAAAATAAAAAATAAATAAAAAGCATTCTGAAGGATAGAAACATGAATAGTAAAGCAAATGCTCCCTCTCATTTGCAGTAATAGCTGTGAAATGCTACTCTGGGACTTGAAGTATCTCAATTCTGTAATTCCATGTTCATCATCTCCGTTCCATTTCCAGTCCCTCAGGCAGTATTTCACAGCTCCAGCCCTCCAAGGCAGCCATACTTTTTTTGTAATCGGTCATAGATTTTCAATGCAGACGACAGGGTCAGTTCTTTTATAGGGCTCTGGCTCCAGCCAGGCTGACACTTCTCTGGATTACAGTTGCATAAAGGTCCTGGAAGAAAAGCATCGAGGACATGAATCACTTCAACTCATTTGTACAGGCTAGGTGGAACTGAGTCTCTGCAGAGTGTCTGTGTCACTGATTTACCATTCAGAACCTTCTGGGCAACTGAAAAATGAGGTCTGGAGGGCATGGGTGCAATGGGAAGAGATACTTCTATAATCTTGCCCAGGCTTTCAACACTGAAAACCTCCTCTTCAGTGGTCAGTGACTGCAGGATTTGTGGGAACAGGACAGAGGCATCCTGGGATGGTCAGTTACCTAGTGAGAATTGTTTGTGGTGTGGCCCTTTACCTCCTGAGATACTCTGCCAAATAAGAAATCACAGAATGAACTGTGCAATGTGAGCCATAGAAATAAAGATCAGCTTGCCCTTCACTAGTGATTTACCTGACAGCACTCTACAGTGACAGAAGCAAAAGCACAGGGTCCTTCCTGCAATCTCCACCACTCATGGGGAAAGATGGATCTGTGGGGCAATGACTTCAATTCCTGCAACAACACTTTCTACAACTCTTCTGTCAAAGCATTTATCCTGCTACACAAGATAAGTCTGGCCATGCTTGTTCTTTCCTTTACCATTTCCTATACTATGCTTTATATTTCCTAGACGTTTGTACTGCAGCCCCTCCCTATCCTTTATCCCTTTGCTACCACTTGCTAGCAAAAGGGGAACTATTTGTTATTTTGTAGAGTACATTTCTGTTGATGATCCAGATGAAACATGGCCTAGTGAAGTCCCACTGAGACCCTACTTCCTCCTCTTAACCCGTGTGCAAGGATCACACAGCTTAGTCATCACAAGCTGGGCTCCACTTGCTGTGAGAGTGCAAAACAGAACAGCTTATCCCACACTTGCTCCTGCACTTGAAAAAAATACTATCCAGACCTGACAATTGAGACGACATATCCTCCCAAATGTTACTTCAAAGGGACTATTTGCATATACAACTGATCATGAAGTAACCATGGCAAACAACAGTTCTTGGGAAGAGATTGAGCTTATTCATTTGCCATTCAATGTCACTTCATAGCAACTCAACAGCAGCAGGTGCTGAGGCCCTCTAAGGTTCAACAACATGTTAAATGCAGGAGAGCAAGAGGAAAAGAAAAAAGATGCAGAAATTGTAATGGCTTATAATTGGTTTTGTTCTCACATTTATTCCCAAGGAATCAAAATACAGTAAGCTAAGGATCAAGAGTGCCAAAATAAGAGAAGTTGTGAAAGACAGGCTAATTATAGCCCTGCTTAACAGATGGAGAAAACAAGACTGTGACAGGCCAACAAGTATAAAGTCGGGCTCTATAAAGACCAAGGCAAAGTTGTCAGTACATCTTGTCAATCCTCCTTCTCATAATTTAAAGCACAACTGATTCATATTTTCAAGCTTTTCCCTACAAGTAAAAGCAATTTAGTCTGCTAGAAGAGTAATGAATGACAGTAAGGATAAGTAAAAAATTCTCATGCTCAGACTGAGAACCCTGTTTCAGCACAACCCCCAGATATGGCACATTGTCTCAGCAAGTTTGGGGACAAGGCTGTTCTCAGACCAAAAAAATATTTACCTTAAAAAATACTAACTATGAGGAACTGAAGCTTTGGGAAAATGAGTTTCACCCCTGTAAGTTTCCAAAGCTGTTTTCTCTAAGAGCCTTGACACTGATTTTAAAATTCAATCCAAAATTCCCAGACACTACTTTGCTTTGCTTTTTAATTTGTAAGGATTGATCTCAATAGACAAGTCCCCAGCAACTGAATAGTAATATCTGTAAGAACAAGCCTAAAAAGCCCTTTTCCTAAGAAATACCTGGGGATAAACACCCCAGAAACTTCACTCTGATTCATATAGAATGAGCCAGACAGACCCATTTCTGCCACTGCATAAAGAGTCAGCTCATGAGGTGTTTACACCAACTCAGAGCTAGAGGTAACCATGCTACAGATCCAGCTCCCTGAGGATTCAAGTGCTGTGGTATTCCTGAAGCCAAGAGCCAAGTTATTCCACACCAGGAAAGGGCAGACTGCTAGTATAGTTTAGATCAGCAATACATAAACAAGCACAACAGTCCATTTATATTAATTTTGTTTTGGCTTTATAGCAGTAAATAACTAGCCAACAAACAAGCCAGATGCCATCAGATCCTTTAATTTTCCATGTTACTTAAGAGGAAGGGTCAAAACAATATTTTGGAGTTATTTGGAAGAGGAAAGATGAGAACATCTTAACAAATGCTTGGCTTTCATGATTAATTATTATGTCAAAGACAAACCTGCATGTATTTCAGGAACAGATGGGCTTATTTTGGCTAAGCTGTCACCAAAAAGCTATTTTTACACCCAAAACATCAGTTATTACTCCAACTACCTAATTCTCAGCACAAAGAGAAGGGAAAAACATAGGAGCAGAGGAAGACACCTCCTGCTTCTGGGTAGTGAACAGACACATAAGAGGAAGAGATAAATTGAGGCAGGCTGCCCACGAGCAGGGCATTCCTCCATTCCTACAAAAACAGGCACTTCAGGCCACATGCTGCCAATGGTGCCAGGGAACACAGCTGTGCTTGGGCCCACATGGTGCCATCAGCTCCAGGGAAAAAAAGGGATGCACAAATATAGAAAGCAGCTCTGGCTGCATTATGAAAATTACTAAGGACCCCAACAGTGATCAAGGAAAGCCACAGGAAGAACAGGGACCTTGAAGTGAAACAGGAGTGGCAGTAAATTGGTCCTGTGGATAAGAAGTGCTGCTGGGCACTGCACCCACCATAGCAACAGCTCTAGTCAAGGCATTTGGTGTGTGAGCTCTTCTAGCTGAACAGAAGTGGCAGGGGGTAGAGGCAGCCAGGGTTCCCAAAAGCAGAAGGAGAGAATATGAAGGATTGTTCTGGTCTAAGATGTTGCTTTCCTCCCCAAGCCCTTTGCAGTAGCTCTCAAGATGGGGAATTCTCATCCACCAAGTCTGGCTCAACTGTGTCTTTCATCTGCCAGTGGTAAGACAGTAATATTCTGTATCCTGCAGCAAAGTTGGGGGATTTTGAAGGAGCTAAGCAGGTAGCAAACTAGCTTTCTGGAACTGGAAAGAACATTTCAGCCTTGAGAAACTCTAGATTTCATCTGAAGAGCAAGATAGGTGACATTTTTCAACTTTCTTTGATTAAAAATGCAGCTTGACATACAAGTCTGTCACAGAAATAAAAAACAGAACGTGTCAAGAGATATCAAATACCTTGCTTCATTTCACTAATTAACATATTAGATTATGTACGTTCACATATACTATATTAAATATCTTCTGGGATGTTGCAAAAGCATAAAAAGTATGTGATGGCTTTTTATATTAATTTACAGTCTTGCAAAATAATTTCCATTTTTTATTTGATATCAATAGTCTTCCCAGATGATCAGGATCCAAGAAGTACAATGCATGACCAGACCATAAAAAACCCATTAAAATAAAGGTTATTTTAAAGATGAATTTCAGTGTTTTCCCTTACTTTAAAGGCATGCCTGCTTTCCCCTGAAAACTCTTATTTTATTATGCACCAGTGCAGTGCATTTAACTGCAAGCTCAGGAAACCCCTTCCTTTCTCCCCTTCTTAGCCCTTCAACCTCAGGCTTTTACAATCTGTTTTGAGATTCCAGGGATACATGTTTAGCTGCCATTCCTGAAGATGGAGTAAAGGCAATAGAAGACACCCAGCCCATTAGGAAACATTGTACTTAGCCCCCTGAAGGATGTGCCCAAAAAAAGGAAGTATAGACTTAAGGCTAATTGCTTCCAAAATATACTCCCCATTCTCTCTCATTATAACCCCTCTAGGGATAAATTGAGTAAAATAACTAGAGATATTCAGGGAGCTGACGCTTAGCAGACTATGCAGTGAGACTGAAAAATATTCCCCTGGCATTTTTTGTCACCCAGCTGTTAGAATGTTGAAATTCCATAAAAATGCACCTCCCTAGTGCCTCTCAGTCTGAGAGAGCCTGAGAAGTTCCTCAGTCAAGCTTTGTCCTCTCAAGCTTCAACAACCCATTTCTGGACCTGTATTCACTTACCTCCACCACAGAAAGCTCCCTTACAGGATATTGCCCCTAACATTTGCTCCTCTATCAGATGACACACCCAGGAATCCCCATCTTCACATTTTCTGAACCCTAGTTCAAGAATTCCCATTAACTACTGCACAGGCTCCAGCTCCACAACTGATGTCGAGTTGAAAAAATCAATACTATTTTTGGGAAAGAGCTTGATATATAAGCAAGGTATTTCAAGCCAAAGATGAGATTCTCAAGCTGGAAAGAGATAATGTACCTGTTCACCAGCAACAGCCAGCACTACCCTAGCAAACAGTTACTAATATAGTTCTGTCAAATCTATTGACTATGTGGGATCTATGATTAATTAAAGTTCCACTTACAGTTCAGACTCCAGATGATAGTGGAAAATTTTGTACAAGGTCAAGTCAACAAAAGCTGGGTCTTCCAGTTAAACAGTTCAATCAAAATACCAAGCTTGCCTGATAGAGAACAGGATGAATCTCAACCACCCCATGGAACAACCTTTCTCCTACCCTCTCAATTATAAAAAGCTCTATTTCTTCCAGCAATATCTGGTTTGGGACAATGGATTTTAAAGTCTTTGGCCACACAAGACGTTTTCTATACCACTGCTGTTAACTTGAAAGCATTGCTTTCCTGGTCTGAAAAAGTGTGTCTGACCACTATTGCTTTCGCTGCTTTTTGTCTGTTAAACTCAGATCCTCAGAGCAGGAAGCTATTCCTGCTGTCCTGCTGTATGGTTTACTAGAGCAGAGTGGGAGGGAGAGAGGGGCATTTTAAGTAGAGACAGTGTTTTAAGACTTCCATTTGCACACATTCATTGAGATTAGCCTAACATTTATTCTGCTTGTAGCTCAAAGCCCACTGTTAATCCAAGTTCTGGAATAACAACTAGGCTAGAAATTGCATTGCTTACACTTCTGGCCTGAAAAACCTTCTATTTAGAAGCCAAACACATGGCATTATCTAGTTTATGATATTTATTGTCCAAAAAGAATAGAACCAAAACTTTCACTTTGGTTGATGGAAGGACAGTGTGCTGGTTGTAACAGTGACAGTGGGAAGGAGCAGGGAGAGGTCTGAGTAGCCCCTCAGCACAAAAGCAGTGGGATGTAGTACTTCTGTACTTCTTCAAGCAAGCATGAGATATTTTTTAAATTCAGTGATGAATATTCTGGTCATGCTTGCTGAACTATTTAAATAAATAACTGTCAAGACATTATACTGGACTTGCCATGCTGGGTGCCCACTAAGTCCATCAGCACTGTACAAATTCCTTCCTACACCTTGCTCCATACCTAACAGCCCCAGATACTCCTGAGTGCTTTACTTCCTAGAGACTGCAGCTTTCAGTTCTCTAACTATATATCAATTAGACTGAAAACTGCTGCACTTAACATCCTCAGTTCCACTAACAGGGCTTTAAATACAGTTTTCTCAGGTTTGATACCTATGACAGGGCTAATTACTACTGTTTGTCACATTTCAGATGGTGCTGACAACACTTTATTTAAAACTAAAGAAAAATAGCCACAGCTTCAAAGTTAAGCTAAGCAGAAAAATGGGAAGGTAATAATTTGAGTGCTAAGTACAACATCCTAATAGAGCTTTGGGGCCCTTATTCAATGAACCTAATGAGATTCTTATTTTCTCAGAAGTCTCATGCTTTGTCTCAGCTGACATTTCCATAGCATGAAAGGATGCTGAAGAGATCTCAGCAATGCAGTTTCCCAGGACAAGAGCTGGCCTCAGGCTGTTATCATGAACACTGTAACCTCCTCCAAGGCCTGGGAAAACTTTGGACTTCCAGAAAAGAAACTGTTTGGGAACACAAGAGAACACACCTACCCTAGTCACACCCACCGCCACTTCAAAAGAAGATGAAGGCAGACACCAATCCAAAGGTCAGTATTACTCTACTAATCGGCAAAAAAACACATTCCCCAATTTGCCAACAACACGAAAAAATACCCTTGTAATGAAACAAAAGTGTAAGCTGCTTTTTTGAAAAATCACCTTTGTTGGGAGCTTGCAAAGTCAATTAAAAAAACTTATTGATGTAACAGATTAGTTGCCACACTTCCCCCCCCTTATTTTCTTTTAGCTGCTCCTCAGGCATTAGGTCCCCTCATAACCTGGCTGCTAGAGGACTGACTACCAGCCTTGCTAGGCTGGGAGTTTGATTAGAGATTATCAAAGGGAAGCTTGACCTTACAGCTGCTCTATTTTACATCCTGCTGCCCCTTGCCACCAGCCCTATAGGGAGCACATTTTACACAGGGCAGCTTTCTATAAAACATGACAATCCATCTACAAATCAGATGCTCAGAAACTGTTAATCCTTTTCCCAACTCTTTCAGGTGGCCATTCTGTATCATACAGTAGGGCAGCAAAGCCCAGCAGCAGCACACCCTTCGCAATCCCCTGTTCTCTTTAAACTGCACTGAAAATGCAGTTATGAGTTCTTCACAACTCACTAATGAATCAGGAACTGTCCAGTGAAAGCCCCCATCAAGACACTGCTCCACTAATACTTCATGCAGAAAAACCCCTCCAGTGCTGACCTATTTGTAGGCTGACAATGCTACCCCTGACAACCAGGTCTTGCCATTTACAAGTGTAATCAATGATGACATTAGGAGCATGAAGCCCAAGTGTCATAAATTGTTAATGAGGGAAGTTTAGCTTTCGGGTGCTATAGCTAGCAAGTATAAAATGTCTTTGAGCAGCTATTTGCTGTATGTGGCAAGTTCTGTTATTGGAAAAAGCCCCACCGAGGCTGTGAGCCCCCAAAGCATGTCCTGATTTACTTTTTCAAAATCGGAAAAGGAAAAAATCTCCCAAGTTATCAAAAACAACGTAAGAATGTACAGTTGGATGAAATTAAAGGGTAACCTCAAGGTAGCCTGACAATTCTGCAAAAGCAGCTCTGCACTCCCCCAGCTGGCTGACTTGCAGTAGTTAACCAGCTAACAGGTACACTTCTTGACTGTTTAAACTGTGAGGTTGGATAAAGCAAGCACAATTCACCTGGTGATCACCCTCAGACATCACCTTCTCAACATCACCCATACTTGGAAAATGCAGCACTATCTACTTGGAGCACATCAGCACTAACTCAGCATGCAGAGTCCTGGAGAGAGAGCTTTCCCCAAACAACCCAGCTCACATGAGCAAATGACAGGTGAAATGAAAGACAAGCCATAAGGCTCACAGCCACACAGCTTGCAGCAAAGCTACAACAGCTCAGCTGAAGTTTCCATAAAGTGCATACATAGAAAATCTTAGTTTCTACTGTCCAAGTAGAAAGGTAGGCTGAATGGCAAACCTTAAAAGGGACACGTTTGTTTTCACACAACTCAGCAAGCTAAGATTGGGCTTGATGACAGAAGTCATGGCTTCTGCTCTTTTCCTCATCCATGGTTTCCAGGGACAATAAAGTTAATTTAGTGCTCAAATAATCCCTGAGGGTCCCTGCAGATTAATCAAAATAGATGCTGTTTCTTCTGTTAAATGCTCCTGTGGGGGCTGATACGAACACCACAGCTTGAGATCAAGGTGATCCCCTTTCTGCTTGATGTGCTGCTGTAGCAAATCCTGCTACACATGCAAGGGCCTCCAGAGAGGACAGGCTAGACTGTGTTCTCATCCTTTGTCATCCAGTTAGAGTAACACTTTAGTTATATATTGGTGTCAACCAGTACTGTAACATTTGTTTCCCAGCTTTGTGAGGCAATGAAAACATGTTCCCTCATCTACTGTTCTCCATCATGTGGAATAAACTTTGTGAACAACACCAGAATGGAACGAGAATGCTAAAGGTGACACCGGTGCAAATGTACAATAGAAGAACAACTTCTTCCAGTGTCCAAGACTTACCTAGATGTATCTCTAAGAATCTAGGATGCAGGGAATTTCTAGTGAGGTTAAATAGCTGGGTGGTTCTAGCATAGTTTGATACTTTAACAAGGCCCATTTAAGCAAGAAAGTACATTTCTTTATTTCTTCAGCCTTAAAAATCTCCAAAAGGCTTTTCTTTTCCAGGCTGCAGCCTGAATCCCCAGAGAGCTACTGCTAGTGAAAATGAAGAGTATCATTTTTTGGTTTTGTTTGTCTCAAAGCAGCAGATAATTATGAATCACAGTCACATTTTGCAAAGCTAATGAGTGTAACTGATACATGTTAGTCCTCCTTCAGATGGAAGGAATTGTGGGAGGAGGTGTTCAGTATGAGGTACAAAGCAAATTGTCATGCCAGCTGAGTCCAGACTGAATACAGGATTTAAGTAACTTGCATAGATGTTAGATGCTTGTATTCATCTGGTTATCATTTTGTAGCAGGCAGGTTATTTTGAAACCACAAAGACATGTGATACATACCATGTTCGCCACATAGCCCAGCTTATTAGTTAACACTAATTTAAGGTCATGTAACATGACAAGTGAAAGATTAACTGCATAGGCATAACTAATTCTGACAGGGAAAGGTCACTTCCTCACTTCCAGGTGAGTTTCACTATATTAGGCATTAAATAGATGTTAAAACACATCATACAGCATTCCCTTACACCATGGGAGAGCAGGAGTAGACATCAACAGGGAACTTCCATTTAAGTAGTTTATTTGCTCTAATTTATCTTTCCTGTAGCCCGTACCTTATATACAGAAAGAAATATCTGCAAGCTTACTGCACAACTACATGTCAAATAGTCTTGCTAGAATTGTTTTTGTTTAGAGAGCTTTGAAATTCCTTTTCTGCTTGGGTCATCTGATAAGAACAGACACCTCCACAAATAGTTTTCTAATATCTGTCCCACTAGTCACTAAAAATACAACATCTAAGTAACCTCTTTTCTGTACTTTGATCTCAATGTTTTCACATAAATATTAAGTGACCAAATCTGAGCTCCAATCAAGCTTGTCTATAGTTTGCTTGTACCTCAATTCAGTACTCTCACTTGCTATCCTAAGGCTCTGTGGCATAAGCCTTGTTGTTTACTTTCTGGTTTCCAGACTTATTTTCTCCTTATAAGTTACTTGCTTTTTTTAATTTTGCAATTTGTTCTCTACAGCTGCAAAAGATTGCCCTGAATATAAAGTAACTGTCTCTAAAGTTATCCACAAATCCATAAACATCCTAGCTAGAATGCAAATAACTTAGGCTGCCTAGCTGCCTCTTGTTTAGAGAGCAATGTCAGGTTGAGGTCACAGCCATTTTTCCTCCAAGAATCAGGAGTGTATTTGTGTGTCAGGGCAGCGGACAAACTACACAGGACAAACTTCCACTATAGGGCAGTATTTACAAAGCAAACTCTGCACATTTTTCATTTTGTATCAGACAATTGACCAAGTGTCCCCTAGAACCACCTTTGCTGGTTTGGGCCCCAGGAACACCAGTGCCAGGGAACCTAGAGAATAAACTCTCTTCTTGTGAATTTGAAGGCCAAGTTTGCAAGCTCAGGAGGTGTGGCTATTTTAGACTGGTTTTGGAAGAGGAATTGAGAACTGAACCTGAGCTAGTAACTACAGCATTAGGCAGGATTAGAAGCAGTGCACGAGCCTTAAGAATTGCAACAGTCAAAACAAGTTCCAAATACCCAAATATAAGTTGGCCCAAGGCAGAAATCTGCATCTGAAGACAACTGCAGGGAAGTCTGGTGCCAATACAGGCTTCACATCATAGTAAGTGAAACAAGACAACCCTTCCCCCTCAAACTGCCTCCAAATATTCAGACATGGAAAAACAACACCTTATACTCTGCTCCTAAACCCTATCCTGCCCACTTAGGATGGGCTTGTCCCTCCTAGAACTTGGGCAATACTGGAGTGTTAACACTGCAATGTTTCAGATCAAAGAGGGAGCACTAGACTCCTCAAATGAAAAAATAACACCTGCTGGGTATGATCATATTTCACAAGATAGTCTTAAGAGGCTCAAATGTCCAAAGACACTGTTCTGAAAGATTCAAATTGTCACCCAAAGTTTATGGAACTCCATAACCTTAAAACCTTGAGATGCTGGCTGATGGGCTCTTTTTGCAACCCTGCCCACAAATTCAGCCAACACTTGACACTTCATCCCTGCTGGGAAGCCTCACTGAGGGGTGGCACTCAGAGCACCATTTCTGCACTACATGGTTCCAGCAGGATCTATGTGCACATATGAAAGCTCAGTGATATATGAGACTGAGGCATGTAGTCTGAGCAACAGTTCTGCCTGTTGATGTATTAGTGTAATACTCTGGATGATGCAGGAGTATCAGAACAGGCCCATCTGATAACATGTACAAGTAATTCATCACCAGAATGAGTTGCTTCAATGATGTATTACTCAAGAAAAAAGAACGCACCATCTGGGGGGGAGAAACAGAGCCAGCAATAGGGGAAACTATTTCTAGGGTGAAATATTCACAGAACCTGAAGGACTTTTGTCACCTAAACACTGGCACCATGCAAAAATACATGACATACATCCCCTCTCTTCATTCCCACCTCCAAGTGCCAAATTATTTTTTTGACCACTGGGAACAAAATAAACTTCATTTCATATGCACTGGAGCCAGAAACCTGAGTGCTGCATTCAAAATTCAGATTGAGAATCCCCTTGGATTTCTTCAGAGTGTGGGATCTGCAGTTTAAGCACTTTACAACTTTGGAGATTAAAATAAATTCAATGAAGTGGTTTTTAATTTCTTATTCTGTATTGATTTGCTTCTTTCTTTTGGCTTTTTGAGCTTATTTAATTTAGTCCAAACTAATCCAGTTGGCTACTGGGAAAAACTGAAGGGAGGGGCAAAGAACCTCTACCCCAGTAAATGCATAGTGGCTTGCACTCCCTAACATATGCTCTAAGTTCTTCCTATCTGCAGAGATGACAACACAGTGTAATGAAAAATAATTTTAGTAATTGAAACGCTAAACAATAATGACATGGGTAAATAATGGATGTTTCTCCATTTTTTGCACTGCTCAAGGAGTCTCCAGATTCCTTGCAGTCTTTATAATTGACAAGAATCAATTTACTCAGTGTTCACACATATTCATCTAAACAGAAGATGGACCCAGCTAAAGAGCATGCTAAGCACAGCAGAGAAATCTAGGACTGGAAGTGAAGTTTCACAGCAGAGGAGGCTTTGGAAGACAGAAGGTTTGCCTTACTGCTCACCTGATGTAGGTAAGCTGGTAATGGAAACAGATGCATCCCTACCCTGTTAGTCTGAAGGCCAAACCAGGTGAATCTATCATCACTTGTGGGCATTCAAAGTAATGTGAACACACTACTCTCCAAGTCTCCTACAGGCACTGAGGGCCTCACATCCAAGCCCTAGCACTTGATCTGCAACCACCATCCAGCTGCTGAGCCTGCTGATTTTGTAAACCTGAGGTGGTCTACAGCTACAGAAGAGCTCAGCTGAGAATATCCATTGCATTAGCAATCAGTCTCTTTATGAACCAGTGCACAAGGAACATACCAAGTTAAACATAGCACAAATAAGTAGAAGAAACTTGTTTTTCAGGTGATTGCCATAGGATGTTTTATACTTCTCTCCACCACCTTTCCTCATGCTTGGAGAAGCAATAACTTCATTAAGTGATTAAGTGCTTTTATTCCTCTGACTCATAGTTCATAAGACATATGAGCATGAATTTCAATTAGTGTTTCTTACAGTGAAAATTGGACAAGGAAAACTTACTAAGCAATGCAGAAAGGGTGAGCTAAACTGTCCTTCATACCCCTGGTGTACACCAGCAGCAGCTGTATTGAACTAGCTGGAATACATGAATGTATAACTAGCACAATACCAGAACACAGCTCAGCATGCCTAACCTGCTGCTGCTCAAGTAGCTTTGCTAAAAGCCAAGTGTAACAGTTTCATGTCTGTCAGAACTGAAACCTTCACTTCAAGTCAGAAACAACCCCTTTCCATTAAGGCAAAAAACCCTGTACTTAAGAGCAATAATCCTGCAGCTATGAGAACAGTCAGAAGCCCAGCTTCACCAAAAATCCCTTTCTCCTTACTGATCATTTTCTTCCCAAGAACACACTCCTCCCCTCATCCTACCCTACCTCTGGCTGCTCAGAGATCAGAGTATGCTTGCATAAAATAATTTATCTTTCCTCATTTTCATGCCCTTTTTTCCCAGCCCAGGTTTTCTTCTCAGCTTCAAAAGCTATGTTAGTGTCCTGGAAGGTAAACATGTACCTCATATCTACTGTATTTCTCTAGAAACTCTTGGTCTGATCTTAAAATTTCAGTACAAAACTTGTTGGGTAAAGGTGGCAACAGAACAGTGGAGACCAAAGCTATTGGGAACTGGAATATTACTGCCATCATGTATGCCATAAACTTCTACAGCTATAGTTCAATTTTACCCCTACTGCCTCAAAACAAAATGGAACCAACCATTTACCCTTCTGGAAAATAAACAGCTTCCAGGAAATAAACCACAAGTCTCTTGGTTGTAAAAACATGGCATGTCCTTGTTTTGTACAATTCAAAGCAGAGTTGAACAAAAGTCTGGAGTATTTGAGCCGGGAGAAGCAGGTTTCTGAGCCTTAAAAGTATTGCCTTGGTCTGTACCAAACCCACACTATTTTATCTCCCTAGAAGGTAGTAATTATTTCAGTAATTAATTCATTCAATTACTAAGTAGAAGCTTGTAATTAATCGCCTCATCCAGTGTTTTCCTTCATTAATTTACATGTCATCCCAAGTTACATGTAGACAGTAGACATGGACATTCATTGAAGTAGAGCACGCTTTTCTCCTGGGTTTAATATTTATCATCTAGATCAAGAAGTTGGGGAAGGTTAAAGGAGGAGGCTAAGTGCTCAGAGACATCAGCCAGATATCATACAGTATTTGTGATGCCTTGCCATCAAGTCAAGGCCTCTGGGGATGCATCTGTAATAAATAAGCAACATTTATTTTATTCTCTAAAACACCTGTCAGATTTCTAGAAGAAACCCTTCCTCAGTAAAAGTAAAACTGTTCTAGAAGACCAAAAAACATAAGCCCACAGTCAGCTTGGCTGCCAGAGCCCCACAGGAGCCGGAGGAAATAATCCAGTTACACTCCTGAAATTCTGGCTCCAGATGATGAAACAGCATGGGAATTGTAACAGTTGCATTTAAGTCAGTAGTTACATGAAAATGAGCTCGTAACCACACAGGTCCTTGTATTATACTGAGGCAAGAACTGACTGGAGGTTTTCCTACCCCTGAACCAGACTAGCACTAACCATAAGGCCATTCTCCTGTGAAAGGTCATGTAATAGTGTGGAGGAAAACAGTTTGCGAACAGATGCTGTAGCAAAAAAGATTCAGAAAAGGACACTTGTATGAGAGGAGAGCCAGAAAAGAGACTAGACTGCTGCAGCAGTTCACTCAATACCTAAGCTCCAGAGGTTACCTATTACTTCTGTGTATATGAGCAGGAAGGGCTACAGTGGGGGAAAAACCCACACAGACCCATCACTCCAATAGTTTTTCAAGCATGCAGTGGATGGAATCAGACAAGTTTCCTGACTGACAGCAAAACAAGTCTTGGCTTGAAATTAAGTATTTGTCAGATGGTTCAAAGCAGCTGAACCACTGAACACAGAGGGCCTTCAACAAGATACATCCAATGAGATAATTTTTTGCCTACTTGTTGTCTCAGCATTAATTCAGGACTATTTTCAGAGGTCAGAGTGGAAGAAAACCTGAGCCTGGCCAAGAGTCCCCTCAAATCAAGTTAACTTTCTTCCATATTTCAGTTAGCTTTGAGCTAGGAACTGCAATGTACAAAGAGCATTAAGCTTTCCACAGATGCCTCTGGCAGCAACACTGACCTTGCACACCTGCAATATAGCAGCATAGTCAGCTACAGCATCTCAGTTAATCAGAGATTTGACCATTGACAGTTGTTCAGAAGTGCACCCTTGACAATAGGTTTCATATAATGTAGGTAAAAGAGGAGCTTAACTAAAAGCCACAAAACAGTAGATTACACCCTGTCAACACCAAGACTAGCCTTGTTGTAGATGCACATGATTATACCTTCCAGTGAGTCTCAACTTCAAGTTCTTTTGGGACAGAAAACTAAGACAAGGATTACAACTCCAGCAGGGGACATCATTCCTCAGTTTGATCTGTTGTCTGCTCACTTTTCCTTTTCTCACTTGTGAATGAGAACAGCATGGGAGATGGTCACTGCTATTGAGTGCCACTGGTTCATTTTCATCCCTGTGTTGACTGTATTTCATATTGATCAGAGTGCTGTAAGTGTTATTCAAATTCTACTTCAGCAAAACTATCCTTAAGGCTTCTGTTCTGATGTTTTAAAAGACTGTGCATCTTTTACCTTCTCTGGTGATTTCCTTGAACTGCTCAGTGAAGCTATTTTGCAAGGCTGATCCAGATCCTATTCAAAAGGACCTGTTGTGTCACTGTAGAACAACAGCAACAGTGAGGGAGTTCAGAATGAAAGCCATAGCCTAACAAGATAAAATACATAAGTCACAAGTCCGATTCAGGAACATTAACTCTGCCTTGCAAATGCAGGATTTCAGGATGGAAAGATTAAGGTTTAGTTTTTTTGTGTTGGCAAGGAAGTGTCACATTCTAGAATTAAACCCCACTACCTCCTTCAAGTGTCTTGAAGAAAAGAAACCTATTTCCATTTACAGATAAACAGTGCATACAATCTCTCAGACTCTGCCCAGAAAGGTTGTGGTGGTGGCTTGACAGCTTCCCTGTCCCTTCTTTCCCAAGTAGAACCAATGTGAACTATTCTTTGGGCTTTCATCTGCCCAACTGACAGTTACTCTCTCCCAGGCAACTGTCAGAGAGAGTCAGCTGTTTCCTGACCAAGAGAGGAGTTGAATGTGCTCTACTAAATATTTCTGAGTTGCCCAGAGTAATTATTTGTGATAAAGGCCAAATACTTGATGCCAGCGAGGATGTCCTTACAAGTTTGGGGCCTGTAGGGGAAATGCTTTTGTACATATTTATACTTCAAGTTGAGCTAACAAGCCAAGTAATTATCAGGGGAATTAACTTGCCTAACTATTGGCCATTACCTGACAACTGGACAGGCCTCTATCCACAGCACTGCTTGACAGTTGTCAGGGTTTCTCCACAGAACACAAAGGTGGGGTTAACACTGGAAACTGTGGTACAGACTTTGTCTCAGCCCTGTACAACTAATGGCCTGAGGCCCCCCCACTACTGCTCCAGTAAAAGGGGCACAAGAAAAACAAAGGACAGGAGCTTTCAAATACAGCTCATAAAAAACTGCAAAACAGCCCAGAAACAGAGGTCCATGGTTTCTTCTCAGAACTGACAGCACAAGCTCTGGCAATGAATCCCTCTGCCTCTGCCACCTCTTCTGAAAACACACACTTCTAGCCACAAACCAGCCTGCATATCCCAGCCACAGCTGAAAGGAAAACTGACAATGCAGCTAGTTTGTGGGTATACTGAGATATTTCTGTTATTCTGATGGTTTTGACAATGTGAACAGCCTTCAAATCCAAGGTCTTGAAAACTACCAAAATTACTCCCATCGATCACAAAACTGCTGTCATAAGGAAACCACACAGTCTTGGCTGACCTGGGCCAAACTGACAACAGCATCAAATCAAGTCCATTTTGCAGGAGCCCAGCATGAGCCAGGAACAGCAGGAAGGGAAAAGAGCGTTTTCTAGTTTTTCTAGAAAGAGGTGAACTTAATACACCTGTGCCTGTTTATTACCTACAGTCTGTTAAACAAGCAATAATTCAAGGTAATATAGCTGGGACCTTTCATTATGCAGGCTGTTGAGCAGCCAACAGCTCAGGGTTAACAGGTTATGTACCTGTATCTGTTTATTATGCAGTCTGTGGTAGTACAGATTAAATTGCTTTTTCTTTCCACATACAGAAGTACTGGGATTTTACATCTTCAAGTCAAATATCACATCTTTCAGAAGAACAACTTCTCTAGGGCTATCCTCGGTTTTCCAACACTTCCATTCTTTACACCAGTCCTACCTGCTAAATGCTTCTTCTGAAGAATAGAGCTCCCTGTAGCTGTGGTCTCCTTTCTGACAGCTCTGTGGTTTTTCTGGCTTACAGCAACATCACATCTTCTTGTCTCACACTAGCACAATCAAAATGCAGACATGGAATGAATATTTGATGCTATGAGGCAGTGAAGGACCAGCATCACAAAGCTCCCTGTTTCAAAGACAGCATCTTTGTGCAAAGCATGTTTCAGCTCCAGCTCCTTTTTTTCTACTCTGTGTTGTTACAGGTTGATTTCAAATTTCTGTCTGAAAGTCCAATGTAATAGTGGAATGAACTAAACATATGAGAATATATTGCAAAGAAACCTGAGCACCTGGCACATCCCAGCAAGAAATAGAAATAAATCTTCAGCAAAGCTGCCTTCACCTTCACCTGCTGGATTTGATACATGCAGAGACCTATCTGAAACATGGTCTCAAATAACAACTGCTCTGCACACTTACCCACCAGAAAGGGACAAGCTCACTTGGAATACCCTGTAACAAACAGAACAAACACAAGCCTGGCAGTCTTGTTCTCTGCCCCTGTTACAGCCTAGGAACTGTGACTTCTGCACTTCTGTAGGCTAAGACATCAAGAATTGAAAAGTAATATAAATGTCACTAAGTATCCTGTTATTAACCCCTACACAAAAAGATTACAAAACCTCATCTCCCCATAGCCATTTTGGGGGTCTAGATAAAAAGTTCCGAAGTAGATTAACACAGTATTAATTCAGGGTAAGTTTTGCTTCTCAAGATAAGAGACAGAAGCATCATTACCCACCAAAGGGTTCCCTAAACACAAAAGGGCAAGAGGGATCCCCAAAGAGCAAGAGGTCCAACTTAAGAGATTAGAGGAACAGGTTCACCAGGTAAGGTACACAAATGCAGATATTTACCACTTCCACTATTACCAAGAGGTCCTGTTCCCTTCTCTTCTGCTCTTCCTACTCATCCTTCCCAGTCCCAAACACAGGGGACTTCTCTGTAAGCCAATTCATTTCACTGGTGTCAGGGCAAGTTTTCAAAAGGTAACAGCTTTCACACTTATTTAAGGGGGAAGATGTCTCCCCTGTGACAGCACCTGCTTGTATTTTATGCAAGGATGAATACTCTTGGCTTGCTCCAAGCACACTAAGCATTATCAAGCCCTTTACAAAGCTGAGAAAATAGATTTCTGCCTCACTTCTCCTCTCCTCTGCAACAGCAAAGCAGCATCATTTATTTCAGATGTCCACTCACCAGAAGGTAGGGTCTAGCATCATGTTTCTCTTATTTCAGACCAAGACCATAGTCATTAGTCCAATACCAAACACCATGCCATTACAGACCAACCTCTGGTAGATTGATTCCAGATAACATAACCCCTCCTAATTGCCCTCACATCCAAATTCCCTCTGGCCTGTGTTACAGCTTGTCCTATAAAAGCCATCAGCCTCAGTGAGCTCTTCTGCCTCTTCAGAAATGCAGCAGGTTCCTAAGAGACTGGTTCTATGTATATGGAAATGCAGATTTCACATATATATCCATCCTAGCAATCAGATCCAGAGGAAACAATCCTCTAATACAGAGCTAATAAAAGTTGATTTTAAGTCAGCCTGAAGCTGTAAGCAATAATAAGTAGATATATAATAGTGACTTTCATTATTGCTGTTTAGTTTTTATAGTCTACACCAGTATAAAGCTTTTGGTCAGCTTCTTACTGACTTTACCTGTATTCCTTAACCTCACTTAGTTCAAACCATGTTTCTTCTTCCATTCAAATGACTCCAGATCTTTCTGTCTACATAGAGAGGTCAAGTAAAGCATGGTAACTAACCTTAATTCAATAATTAGACTGGTAAGTCATCCAGTCTTTTTTCCCAATATCCTCCCCTCTCACATGCTTGCAAACACACATACCTGGTGCCATTAAAAGGCACTGATACCCCTAGAATTCTTCATCAGTCCTTGAAATCCTCTTTCAGATAGAGATGAGACTATTAACTGCAGGGTAAAAGAGCCTGTGTTTTAAAAGATGAAAACATGAGAAGGTCCTGTGACTTAATATGGTCAAGCAAAATTTCCCCCCCACTCTCTCACATGAACCTTCACCTATAAAAAGCTATGAAAAGGACCTATATGTCATTAGAAATTAAGAGAATCGATCTCTTCAGGGGTTCAAGGATGTGCTTCCAGAAGAGCAAGGACAGCTCTCTGCAAAACATACTTGATGGCTGGCAAGGCCAAGAAGCTTACCAAGCTGCAAGCAGGAACCAGCTGAGGAACATGGTACATACTTAAGAGACACTGAGAAATCAATTCCAATCACCCCTAGTGGAATCAGTCTGGCAGAAAACACAAGAAACAAGCATCCTTCCACCTCAGTCATCTCCAGAGCATTAAGTCATGTTGATTCAGTCTTTTTTGGGTCAGTTTTATCCATAGCAAACACACCATTTTAAATAAAAGAATCAGCACACCTTTTTTTGACCTTTCATGAAAAAGCAACTACTACCACAGTATGACTGCTGTATGATTCCACTCCAGCATCTGGACCTTCCATCAAGTGACATCAGCATTATCCATAACATTCACTACATGACTGAAAACAATTAGTGTCAATCATTAGTAAGCTGGTATTCCAAATGAATCTTTTCAAGACCAGAGAGCACAACTCAGTACATTAGTTAAGCTTCTAGCTATACAAATTAACAACACTTTTCTGTAGCAAAACAAAACTACAGACACAACTATAAGCTTATTTAATCAAGACAGACCACCTCTCTTATGCCTCTGCATGTGTTTCTACACAAGCAGTGACTGACATTACCCCACTGCATTCTCTATGATCACAGCTCCATGCCCTCAAAACAAATAATTACTTGCCATCCTCACTTCATGTACAAGTACTTCACAACTGATTCATTTCCTCTTACATCCTAGCTTTCTCTAGGTCATTGGAAATGCATTTACTATGAACAACCCACACTCCTATTCAGAGCAAGAAAGAAAAGTATAGTCTGCCAAAGTTAAACATTAATGTCAAGTTAAAGAGCTACTCTCAGCCACAGCTCTATTCTTTCTGTCTTCCACAGAGGCAGTGCTGAGGTGCTAAGTGTTAGCTGGAAGCAACTAAGAGCATTTCACCAGACTGAAGAGGTGCTTGGGCAGAACTAAAAGCTAAAGGAATAGGTTACTTTGCCTTAACAGAAGATTTTTTATCCTGATATCAAGTTCTGCAACACTTGTGAACAGTTTTAGAACATTAGTCCTGGTACACAAGCCAAATTTATATCCCAACCATCATCAGTGCAATTAAAACACAGCCATTTGCCTATAATAGAAGTTTTTCCTCACGAGAGCTTAGAGGCAAACTTTGATAGAGGCAACAGAAAAGAAAATGCAGATTAAAAATATAAACAGCAATTACATTCAGGTCTTCATTCAGGTATTTTGAGATTCTCATTTCAGAGCTCTCCTTCCCTTAAGCTAGCACAGTTTCACAATGATGAAAGCCCTTTACCAACCAACTCTATTTCAGATTAATCACTTATCCATAGGGTGAAGTGGCAAAACCCAGAAATAATGAAACACTTATTCTCTCCTCAAGAAGTACTATGGACTCTGGGTCAATTAGGACTAGCGAAATAAAAAAGACAGATAAAAAAACAAAGTGACAAAGTCAAGCTTAGAACCATATTAGAGTATAAGACATGACAGCATTTTTAGACTAAATAACCTGCTCATCTGAGAGCTCTTTCACATCTTTAGCTTGATCATCGCTGTTCATATAGAGTGGGCTGCAAAGGTCAGGAAATATCAGGTAGAGAAATGAGCTCTTACAATCTTGACTATTCCCAGAACACAAAGAAAAGGAAGCATCTTTCCACAGTCTTTAGCACAACAAGCTTTTCAACAGTCAGCTCGGACATTTAGGGTAACTCCAAATCCCTGTTGCACAGCCTTTGAGTTGCACAACCTTTGTATTGACAGCAGATTTTGAAGGTTGTTCTGAGGGGGATTATTACCTCTCCCCTCTACAGAAGATTCTTGTGTAGCTTTCTTACCAACAGAACTCAGTTCTAGAAATTGAGACAGCAAAGCCTATTGCTTCTCTTGGAGTAAGAACAGAAAGGAATTGTTGTTGTTTTTCAAAAGGAAAAGAGATTATTTACAAGAAGTCTCATCACTGAAGCAGAGCCCCCTCAGGCCTCACTCAGGACCCTGAGGCCCTCAGGAGCCACCCCACACAACACCAGAGCCACTAGACAACACATGAGCAACTTCTGTTGTAGTAGCACATAGATACTGTACTTCTTAAGCAGGAATCAGTTTTTAAACCACCACAGACCCCTCAATGCTTGAGCTCATTACTTTTGTCACTACCTACCAGGCCACCCAGAAGTTTGAGCAGGAACAAAGGAAAGCATTGCTACCACACAGCATCCCCAGAACACACCAACAACCTCCTCTCCCCTCAAAAAGCTGCTTCATAACCTCTCTCTGAAGGGAAAAACCTCTAGCAACAAATGCCTTATAAATTACAACAAGAAGAGCTGCTCTTCTGTTTTAATGCTTCCTTATTTTTCTACACCTAAAATTAGTGCCTTTTTTTAGCAAAGAAAAAAAGTTAAACACAACTAAAAGTGCTTACAGAAATGTTGGTTAGAGACCACAGGCCCAGCACAAGCCACAAGCTCACTAACCAGCAAAGCATTCTTTCTTCACTGGACAGTAACTGTCCTTAGGCAGCACCAACACTACAGCAGCATCAAGAACATCAAATATAACATTTACATTTAAAAAGGTAGCTTCAAGAGGCATAAATTACCTCAGAGAAAGCTGCCCTCAGCAGACAGCATAGCTCAGAGACCAAAACCACCTCAGAGAACACAACCACCATAACTCCCCTACTTACCCAAACAAGAAGAAAACTGAGGCAGGTAGAACCAGGAGCACAGAAGACCTCCACACACTACACCTCCTTCCCAGGAACAGCCAGAGCCTGCCCTTTCCCGCCTTAAATCTCCTGCCTAAATCCCCCACAGGTGGGGCCGGGCCTGGCGCAGCAGCCGCCGCCCAACAGGGCCCACCTGGGCAGGGCCCGGCCCGGCTGCTGCTGCTATAAAACCCTCTCAGAAGCAGCAAAGCTCTTCCAGGGTTGGCTGCTGGTTCCTCTTCTTCCTGGAGGTGATTCTTCTCCACTCCCCTGGTTGTGTTGCTGCTGAGGTAGGTTATCTTCTCAGTCCTTTGTGGCTTTGTTTCTTTGAGCGGGGGTATTGCTGTGCTTTGTTGTGGTTTTTTTTTGGTTTCTATTTTAAAGTTAAATGTGTTGTGTGAAGTGGTGGTTGTTTTGTTGTGGGTCTGCAGCTTTCTTGTGCTCTGAGTCAGAGTTTGATTAAGAAACACAAGCAGAGTTTATGTTTTGGTTTGTTTCACTGAGAGGACAGGTCCTGAGCTGGACGTTGATGTAAATAATGTACAAATGCTTCAAGCACAGTCTGAATTCCTGTATTTACTACCACCTAAGCTTAGATAGCTATGTTTATTTTTGGTTTTCAGTCTGTATTTGATCTTAGCTGCAGCTCCCACACAGCAAAATGAGTCTAAATGAGCTAAATATAGTGGTTTAGGCTTATCTTGGACTGGGCTGTTTGTTTTCCTTCAAGTGAAAGGGAGCATAGAGAAGTGTGGGGGTAAAAAATTCCTCAGGCATTTAAGTCTTTTTCTTCTTGCTCTTTAGGCTCTTCTAATGTATCACTTGTTTTCACTTGTTTTTATTATGTTGTAACCAGGTATGTTTCTTGGTGTCAAAGAACATGGCTTTATTGTGACACTTTAAAATGAAAACTACGTGGCAGTAATGGCTTTCCAAGAAGTGTTCATTTAGCTTGGTAATGTTTATGTGTGGCAGAGAGGAAAAGGGGGAACCCCCCTGCAACTACACATAAAACTGGTGCTTTGAGCAAAACTCTATTATGATTATTTAGTAAACAAGCTCCTCTATTAGAATGGCAGAAAAGAAGATTGCATATCCAGAGTAAATTACACTTTACAGGGAGATGGCACAGAATGGCTTTTTGCTGAGGTTATGCTTAAGTTATGGCTGTTGCTAAAGTCAACAGCTCACAGTCTATATGTGAAAATGAATTATGCTTCTAGGAGGCAGTATGTTTATAAAAAAAAAGTCAAGGCAATAGACTGGTGAATTGCAACCACATTTGTAAAGGGCAATAGTAATTGTGGTAGTAGGGCATCAAAAATGATCTGCAAATGTGCATTATTCACTGTTACAAGAAACAGCTTGGCTCTTGAACACCCCGGAAATCCCTGCCAATGGTGAAGTTGTAAGGTAACTAGGCAGGTTTCTGACTCTAGTTTAATTTAGGGTTTTAGAGCCTTAAAGGTGTCCAATGCTTTGGAGAAATATTTTCAGAAAGGTACAGACTGTGGTAGTGAATGGTTTAGGAGGTCTTCAGAGGTCTTACTGTAGTAAGAAGACTAGTTTATTTGCATCAAGTAGTGTAGATAACGAGTGCTTGGAGATAGATGTGAATTTGTTACATGCATTGCATACCCTGGAGGCTATGTTTTCAGAACAGGTTGGATAATTTGAAAGTATTGCTCCATGGAGTGCTGTGGGGTACCTTGGGCTCCTACTGACCATGAGCACTTAGCTTCTGATTTTAAAGAGCATGAAACTTAATTAAGGGATGTGAATTTAAACTTTGCTTCAATTCAGATGTGCTAGCTGGGACAGTCTGCTTCTTTTGTGTGTTCCACCTATTTACATAGGTTATGATCTCAATAGTAAGGAGGGTAGATACAGCTCAGCCCTTGCTTTGTTAGTCTAGGCAGAAAAAGTCATGGCAAAGTTGTGAACTGTGGCTGAGAAACTGCACATCTGTTCTCCTCTCCTGTTACAGCAATGCTAAGCCCTTCTGGGGTTGTGGGTCAAGTGTAAAGGGCAAGTCCCTGCAGGAACTTTGTAGCTGAGCTGGGACCTCCTGGGAGATCTGCTTCTAAAATGCTCTTGAGTTCAGGCACTGGAAATGCATGCTGAGTAATGCTTCATTAACTTGATAATACTTAAGTGTTGCTGCAGACATAAAGGTAAACCTCAAAGGTTATCCCTTGCATTTGAAATCATTTTCTTGCTAATACTGTTTTTCTTGCTGTCTTTTAATATAACTGAGCAATTGCTTTTCCTGTTTCAAGAATACAGTTGGTTTTCTCATTGTTACTGGTGTGAGTGAAGCATGTAAAGTATCTAATGAAGATCAAAGTCTTATTGTTCTAGTTGTTTTATGGTGACAAAGAGAGAAGTGTAAGATGAAAAAGGCTTTCTATGCATGTTGGAGGGGAATTGTGCTAAGTAGAGCCCTAGAAAAGACCATGGGTGTTCATGTACTCTTGATTTACTATATTCTGTCTAATTGCTTTTAATTGAAAGTACAAGCTTTAAATTTGTGGTGCAATAATTGTAATAATAGGATTGTCAGGACATTCTCCTCACCAGCGTTTTTATTAGAACTGAAGCAAAAAGATAATGGAAGATTCAGTCAAGCATTTTCTCTGTAACATTTCAAACTGTCACTTAAAATGTATAAACAAGCCTGAGCAAGAAGGATTTTTTTTCTACTCCCACCCTTGTATTCCTTTATCATAACTCCCCTGTGAAAGTCAAACCTAATGCTTCACTAAAAGATGCTGGCTATCAAATAATTGTTTATGCTATCATTTAGTTAAAGCTTTGTCACTCCAGGAGCAGTTCTAACCCAGGTGAGGCAGAGAAAGACTGATTGAAATGCGCAGGGAAACTGTAACCTGCAAACCAGAATGTGAAGAAATGGGAGCAGTGATGCTGCAGAGCTGCTCAGTAGCTCAAAATGTGAGAAGGTTCATCTCAATATTTATAAAAGCATAGTATTATTTTGTTAAACTTTGTAGTAAAGCTGAGGTAGATGCTCACAAATGGAGAATCAAGAACCAGAGGCAACACTAAGAAAATGCAAAACATAAAATGTTAAGGCTGTTACTGTGTCATTAGTATAAAGGCAGAAACAGAAAAGCGTTAGGTACCTGAAACATGTAGATGTGTAAGGTACTTCCACAAATTCTAGAGTCATGAAGAGAAGCTAAATTAAAAGAAAAGGGGGGCAAAATGGATGAGTTTTAACTGCTGCTGTACCTGAAGGAAATACTTTCCTTCCTACTTAAATACACATGATTTACATCCTTATGAAGCCAAAAAGTCTTTCTAACTTGTTTCAAGACAAATCCAAAGAATGCAAATAAAACTCTGTGTAGTATCTCCCAGTAGGTGTGATGTCTTGTGTGCTGAAAGGACCTGTTACACACCTGCCTTCCTAAAGAAAGTGGAGGTAGGAATAAGAAGAGCTTTGCTAAGGCTCCTCCAAAGAACTGGAGTGTGAGAACATTTGCCCACAAGCTGCATGAGTTTCCTGAGCTCTTAGATCTTAATTGGCTTACGATGTAACACTAGAGAATAGGTCAGAAGGACAGAGCTATTTGTCAGACTTATTACTAACTCTGGGCAGGTTTAGTGTGTAGTCCTCTTGGGGAGGGAACAGGTTCTGTACTGAGTGTGGGAGAGAGCAAATAGATGGAGCTGGGCTGTAAATCTAGAGATAAATGACTCATGAAGATGGAAGCAGCCCGTAACTTGCCCATGCATAACACACAAAGGTTGAGATAAATAAGGGAATAGTTTTTTCCAGAAAAAGAAGTGGAAACTGAGATAAATAGGTGGAGGAGATACAGGATAGCATCTCAGCAGGCTGTGACAAAAGGGAATTTAGTGCAAGTAAGCATCAACAATTACTAGAAGTGAAAGTTAGTACTTTGTCATGGTATTGGCTGGTGTGCTGAGCTGAAGACAGCCAAGTCAGATGCCAGATTCTGTTTGGCAGTCAGCCTACATTCATGGGACACTTAACTTGTGGAAATGGTTCTTGAACTGATTCAGGAGGGCTGGTGTGGTTCCTGGTTTTCCCACAGATCTGGATCAGCTCTGGGGAGACACAGAAGCACTACATAGAGTTTGCTGTCCTTAGGCTGGTTTCCTGAATAAAAATTCAATAGTTGCACTGCATGTCTCTGTCCCTGTGCCTTCAGGACTGGGACTTTATTACTGTGTTAAGACAGAGACACTAAAGTGATGGGGTCTGACTTTCTGGGGAGATACTAGTTCTTAATGAAATGCAAATAAAGACAAAGGTGGATTGGTCTCGGTGGGGGGATAGAATTCAAACACTATCTTACAAAGAAAAGCACTTGAGATTGTGGCAGTGGAGTTTGTGAAGAATTGTTTTAGTTAAGAACTTAGCTGTCATTGTATTACCAGTGAAGATTTAACTTTAAGGTGCTTATGGTAGAAGCCAAGAGGATGCTTCAGGGAGCAGTTAAGATTCATAATCTATGGGTCCCAGATGTTGTGGGAAAACTGATTTGCTGTCATGAAAGAAATATGCAGAGGTGTCTTGGTGAGCAAGCCATGAGCAAATGCAGTCATCTCTTTATGCATGAACAGAAATAGCCAAAAAAATGTTGCATTAAGATACAAAAGTTTCATTCTTTTTTCCAGAAAGGTCTCCTGGAAAACTTCCATCAAAATGTTAGGAAATGAGTTTAGAATAGTAATCAATCAGTTTTAATGTACAGCACCAAACACAAGGAGGCCAAAAACCTTTTTGGCCTTTCTAGATTCTACTATAATATAAACAGTAAAACCCAGTAATCTAATTATTCATTTCTTTGCTTTTTGTGGAAATACCAATATTAATAAGGGGGGGAAGTAAGGAAGGACCTGTAATTGTTTCACAGAAGCTATTAAAATGTGCTATTAAAATAAGCTTAATGAATAGATATTAATATCTGGTTAGGGCTGCTCTGACCTCCTGTCTTACAGGTTCCATTTATGTCTTGTTTGATGAAAGTTCTCTGAGACTGCAAAGCAAAAGGGCAAACTGATTTATGAACAAGACTTATTGTTGCGCTGGCAGATTTGTATAATGAGAAATATATTAAATGTAATGAAGGGAAAGCATGCCTTTCCAAGGCAGTAACTTCCCACCATGATGAAGTGATTCAATATCCCTCAGTGGATTAATTTGGACAATGCAGGAAGGCATGCAGCTGCTGTTGCAGCCTCTTGCTAATGACAAACATGAAGCAATATCCAGTGTTTATCTAGGTTGTGGTGTTAGCAAGAAGAGATTCACTAAGTGACATGTTAAGTCCTGCAATGCCAGTGTCTCTGGTGATAATGCTGTGAGAAGATGCATCAGAGCCTCTGTTTACACAGGAGAGGATCATGGCTTGCTCCATTTCACAAGGAATGACTGCAGGCTATATTTTATCACCTACCAGTCTCTACAGATGAAAACTCTGCCTTCAACCATGTGTTAGCAAACCTTGGAGGTATTAGCCATGTGTTTGTAGGCCTTAATGCTTAAGTTTAGGGTGGGATGGCACAGTGAGCCATTGCTGGCACTACGTTACGGTAAGAAATGTGCAAGCAGCAGCACGAACAGAATTCAGAGCCAATGTGTCCAAAGAAGACACTTCGTTATCTAGGAGCAACTCCCCTAGGGCTGGAGACTTTTCACTTATAGAACAGGAGTGTGTATAACCTTACCTCTGCATGCTCTATAGGTCAGTGTAAACTCCCTTACTTTCAGTTTAAATCTAACATTGGGGAACGTTGGCTTGAGGTCTGAATGTGCTAAACTCTCCTGGCTTGTGCCTGACAACATAGCACATGTGGATGACCTGCTGCTTTAAATTGACAAGGGTGGAAAAGATGGCCTCATGTTTATGTTCAACATCAAAACTACTTGCCTTTATTAAAGGTTGGGAATTAGCAGTATTGGTAATCTGGATCGATCAGGTGCTTGGCACTGATGTTTCTGCCTTTGTGCTCTAAGAATTGGTTGTGCTTGGTATAGATATGCCCTTAGTATTAAAAGCTTGAACTTAAAATCTTGGCGTCCCCTCACTGAAGTTTCAGAGCATCCTTCAGGCAGCAGAGGCTGCAAGTTATATCCTTGACTTTCCCTACTTTGAAACAGAGTAGATTTGCATCAAGAGAAAGGAAAGATTAAAAAGCAGGGTATAGTGCAAAAAACTTCCCCTTCCTCCCTGCTAAAATTATTGATTAAACGAAGGAAAGTGCAGGAAAGATGGTGGAAAACAAGGCCAACGAAGCTAAATGTTGATGAACTTAACTAAATTTCTAATGAAAACAGAGGTAGCCTGTGGTGGTTACTCTGTGTAACAGAGACTAATACACCAATTAGGCTAATTCATCCCCTGGTGCTCTGAACACAGTTACAAACTTAATCCATACTTCTTACATGTCAACAATTGATTTCTTCAGTTTTGGAAGCTCCTGGTTTGGACATGGAGAGTAGGAGATAGATGTTCACTAGGGAGATGCTACATAGGAATAGAAAATGTCCTAGTGGCTGTATGTTGACCCCTAAGGGTTCTCTTTTCTGAGTCTTTGACAAGAACACTAATATGCACTGAACACTTACTGAGCCTAGTTCAAGATAATATTAATTAGTGAATTCAAAAGTTGGGAAACACTATCTGTGCTGGAGCTAATACACAATGGATGGGGAAATTCCTCATGTCTTTGGGATGAATGAGACCTCCTGCATGTTGTGAAGATCAAACCATTTCTGTCATTCTTACGTTTTTGGACCTGAGGTTGTACATCTGACCAAAGCATCAGGCTCTTAAAGCAATTTGCACCAAAATTTCCAAGACTTCTTAATGATAAAAAATAATGGGAGGAATGAAATTGACTCCTGCTGTATTTATAAAATGTCTTTGGTTAGCAGCTACTGAACCCCAGCTGTTTAAAAAGAGTTCAAACTCAGAACTGCAAGAACAGCTTGTGTGTTTTTGACTGTCAGAATGCAGGCCTGTGTCCAGGATGAGTTGCCTCTTGTGATCTTGCAGAGGTTTTAAGGTGTGTTTAAGCTTTTGACATCTCTGCAGGAAGATAAATTCTCTTGCATGTGGGAATGACTTGGTAGAAAGGTCAGAGGCTGATGCCTGTTCTGTGAATCCTGGAAACAAATTGTGGGGGAAAATAGAAGGAAGAATAAACCTTTAGCAACTTTGGCTCAGTTGTCTGTCAATGTGAACTTGGATCAGCTATTTAGATACAGTGGCTGTACCAAGTAAGTACTATCTCTGCCAATTAGCAACACTTAATTTTGAAAATGAGCTAATATAATCAATTATGTCTTTTAATTTGGCAGACAGTATTTTACAGGGTTTAATTTTCTGCTACTACACCTTTTAAATTATCTTCATGTGTAGTTTGGAATGTTATCGTTGGTGTGTCTTCTGAAGCTATTAGCACTGAAGGTGCCCCCCACATGTACAAACCACCCACAAAATCTGTTGGTGATCTGTAGGGTAGACTAAGGTAGCAGAAGGTATCTGGGTCCATAATGGAATTCAACCTTTTTCCAAGTAATCAAAACTTCTTGGTTTCCAGATCAATGGCTGTGAAGCTGTTCAGCTGCTCCATGAAGCATGTCTGGCATGTTTTATTTCATCTCAACCTGCTGAAGGATGAAACTATTTCAGGAGGTTTTACATAAGTAAATTAGAATTATTACCAGCAGGAGGACATGCAGTATGCAGATTATGAATGGCATAAAGAGTGTTTGCAGGCATTTCTTTCCCTCTTTGAATCAGATAAGCTCTGCTCAGCTGTCTTGGGCTTGCACAGATTTTTTGAATCAAATTTATGAGAAGTTTAAATTAAGTAGATGATTTTTAGATGGGAGTTGTGTGCTTGGATAAGCTTTTCACCTACTAGTCGAATATTTTATTCATAGCTGGGGCTAGTAAGAGATGGTAAATGTTTTAGTGTGCTCTTTTCTGTTTCCCCAAGAAAGTGTAGCATTCCTGATAATTCAGCAGAAGGGAGGGATGGAGAAGGGCTGAGATGGAATGGAGATCCAGCTGGGAAGGGGTGTGGTACATGGAGGCTCTGCATTTTTAGTTGCAGCTGATGAATCTTAATAAAGTGGAGAAACTCCAAAATACTGTCTGTGTGCTTGGAGTTTAAGGGATCACTTGATAGTGGCAAAGATTTTTCTAGGTAAGATCAGGGAGGTGAAGGGGCATTTGTTCTCCAGCATAGGGTGCAGCCTGTTTTGTAGCATGATTCTCATCTTGTTTTTTGATTAAATTCCCTACCTCTTGTGGATGTGAAGGGCATTGCTACTGTGCTTCAACACTTAATCTTTTTTCTCCCTGATGCAGCTTTCCTGCCATGCTCTTGTTCTGCAGTGTGTTTAGAGACAGACAGGATTTGGGCTATGCCACCTGTTCTGCAAACAGCTCTTGAGAGTAGGTTATCTCTAAATGGAATGGAAAATGTTAAGGGCATATTCTCAGTCACTGGAAAGGTGAAGAAGCTGCCTTCTTCACTGGAGGAACAGCCCATGGCTTGGTGGTCTTATATCTGTTGTAAACAGCATGAGGTTCCTCTTCTGTGTGTCTGCTTAAGTTGCTGAGAATTGGAGGATGTCACAAGTCAAAACAGTCTTACTTACTCTTACACAGTTTGGACTTGAGAGATACAAAGCACTCTCTTTGGTGCTTGTCTCACCAAAATTCTTTGTGCCTGGCCTAGGCAGAAAAAAAGCATTTAAATCAAAGCCATTATATTTATGCACATATAATGTGTGCTTTTTTTGTAGAGTGCTGTGACTGGCTGAATCATGGGCCAGCAGGCATTGCTGGTGCTTGATTTGCATCCCTTGAAGAGAAAAATGCTGTAAAGCAGGGTGGTCAAGTTATGGCCACGTATGTGGAATTGTTTCACTGAAGATTTTCTCAGTTTCATTAAATCTCAGCAGGAGATCAAAGCACAAGTCCAGAGGCAACAGCAAACTTCCAAGGTTCTTGTATTTCCAGACAGGAGCAGCTGTGCTGAGCATCTTGGGCTGTTACCAAGGTCTTCCTTGGAATCTGTGAACAGTTCCTCAAACTTTTCAAACATACATAAGTCAGCACCTATTCAGGTGGTCCCATCTCAACTTTGAGCTACTTCACCAGCAGGTGCTGAGGTCAGAAGCCCAGATTTAAATGTAATAATTTTATTCAATTTACAGAAATGTGATTTCCCAAAACATGGAATTGACAAGTGAAGCCTGGAGAATTAAAGTTGCCCAGAGGCTCAGATGCTCTGAATGAATTCAGTAGAACTAGTTCTGGAGCTGGTAAAACAGAAGGTAGCATCTCCCTTTTTATTATGACATCCTTAAGGTCAGACCAGCAATGGGGAGGGGAAGAAATTAAAAGGTAGTTTCTCTGAAGACGTTGTTTTACAACACGTTTTGCTTGTCGCTTGTTAATTTGCACAGCAGAGTTTCCTTGGGATGGGAATTCAAGAAACAGATGAAAAAAGCCTTGTGCCTCTAACTGTACCGAAGGCCTTATGCATACTCCTGTGCCTTTGATGAGAAACATTAAACATTTTTAATTTAGCACATGAATTTGAAAATCTAATTTTTTTAATGCTTTGTAGCAGCAGAGGCTTTTCATGGAGCTGTCGCTGCCATAGAAGAATTATGAGAAACTTGAACCACGAAAAGTAAATTAGAAAAATCTCATTTCAGTTACTCTAAAAAGAAGGGAAATTAGATTTTGATTAAAATCACTCACACATACAATTTTAGGTAAACTAATTTAGCAAGACTGACTATATAATTTTTTTGTTGCCTCCTTGTCCTTTTAATAGCAGCTGCAATGGCCTTGCACCAGCATCTGTAACAGGCAAGAGGAGAGGAAGAGCTCTTCAGTGTGGTCATTTCCTTGCACACTTCTTGTAGGCTATGGAAAGAAGCTGCTTCTTTAATTTGTCAATGAAAAGTCAATAATTAAAGGAAATAGTTGGAATTTGTCATGGAAATATGCCATATTGGATATTTTATTTTTCTTACCAATTTGCTTAATTAACTATAAGAAGATTTATAGTTCATTTGAGCCACTCAAAATTCTGGTACAGTTGGAAGGAGCTGCATATTATGACTCTGGGGACGAGTGATTTCCACTCTTTCTGCTTATCTCTAGTTCATGTTGATTCATGAATTCTCAATTAATAGTGATTTTTTTCTGAAATGTATTTGTCACTTTTAACTACTAATTTTTGACCTACCATTTGCTTGAAAGGTGCTTGAGAGCTGCATTTGGTTTTTTTAAATGGGTCCTGGTTTTAGTTCTGATATGGGATATCAATTATATAGGCTCATTTTTTCTTGTGTGCCGGTAGTCATTAAGAGACAGTTTTACAGTGCAACTATCCCCTATGTTTGTGAAGTTTTTGTTGTTGTTTTACTGTTTGTATTCTATTTGTACAGTTCCCACACCTCTTGGTGGTTAATCTTCATAAGTACTTTATAAAATAGATAATTGAGTTATAAAAGGATGCGAGAGTAGAGAAAGATATTGAGACTCTGAATCTGCAGCACAGATCTCGGCAGCAGAGGATGAGAACACTGGGATCCCAAAACTTCTGCTTTTGCTGACTTTCCCATCATGTGGAATTTAAGGACCTGTCTGTGCTATTGTGAGGTCTCATACAAGCAAAGGTGAGACAGGAAGAATCCTTCCCTGTTGTTGGGTGTACTGTGGTTATGGAACATTTTTAGTAACTCCAGCTTCTTTTTTCTGAGGCAAGTGGTACAGAATTGCAGCCAACCTGCTGGGGTGGTGTTGACTGCACTTTGGGGTTTCGGGCTGGTAGAAGGGTTAAGTGTTCAACTGATAAGAATGGATTCAGTATTTTACCTTTGACAGTAGCTTGCATTTGACAGCAATTTTGTGTGCTGTCAGTAGCTTCCTTGGGCATTTTACTGATCAACTGACCAGGTTCTAGTGGGGACAAAGGGGTACAGTGCATTGGGCTATTGCACAGGCCTGAGTTATTCCTTGTAGTGCTGCAGACTGTTCTGCTTTCAGTGCTGTTTTCCCTCATCAGTAACCCAGATGCAGTAATAAAATATGTACTTTCCCCCTGGATGGTTGTATCAACTAGTCAGCTGGCTTTTATCTCTTTTGCTTTGATTTAATTTGAATAGCTTTATGGCAAAAGCACCATGATCAAAGATGAAATGCATGAAGTGCTAAATGAATTTATTTGGTCCTAGTACATGTGAGCTGTTTGTATTGTTTTTAACTCCAGACCTGCATATTTGTGAGCAAACAATGACAATTGTTTTTTTTGGGGACCTGTGGGGAGACTGAGAAGATGTGTCCCTGAGAAGAGTTTGAGATTAAATACCATGTGCCTCAATGTGTGGGGAGATGAACTGTGTTCACTGGTGCCAAGGGAATGAAGTGAGGACAGCTCAGTGGGAAGATGACATGTCCTCTGCACTGGCTTGTACAGTTACACCAAGTAGAGCAGTGTCAGGACCAAGAAATAGTATAAGGCATCACAAGAGGGATAAGTGACTGATAGGCTAAGTAAAAAATAAGGATAGTGGATAAGCTTTTGTACAAAAACAAACTTAAAGATGATAATACACATTGACTGTATCCCAAGCCAGATCCTCTGATTACCTTGAGCTTCTGGTCTGTACAGAAGTGTGAGAAATGTTAGTGTGGCTTTTTTAAACACTTAAATTCTGGCTTGTTCACTTGTGTCTTAGGGAGTGACACAAACTCTGTTGGTCAATTCTGAGCTGGTTCGACTCAGCTTAGCACCAGGACCTTCAGTAGTTTGTGTCCATGGTGAACCTGCTCCACAGGTGTGATGCCCAAGCCTTTTTATTGCTCTAGCTTTTAAACTGCAGATTGCTGGCATTGTTTTTCCCCTCCTTCACAATATGCTTCCTTTTTATTAGCTTCTTCTAGCCTTTTTAGTATATGATTAAACTATTTGGTAGTTTTATTGCAAGATCCATAAAATAAGTAATTTACGAAGAATCTAAAATAAATTTTAATTCAACAGTAACTATTTCCAGTGTAATGGTTCTGGTATAATTGTGAGTCAAGTGAGATAACTGACCTCTCTGTTTGCAGAATACTTTTGATACTTGAGCCAGTTTTTACTGTGACTAGATGAATGACCTGAGCACATTGATAATGGCTGAAGTTTTGACAGTTAAATAAGTGTTAGGAGGTGGCTGCACAGTCCCAGCTGAGGCTGCATTTAAGATCTGCCATCCTATATTCTTGTGAAAAGATGTAAACTTGGACTGTTATGTGGCAAAAAAAAATCAATCATCCAGCTTTAAGCTGGTGTTATAGTCAAGCACATAAATCTATTGTTTAAGTCTATCTTGACTGGCAAGTTCCTGCTAATAATGCAGAATTAGGGCTAAAGCCAGGAAGAGGCCTTCATATCTCATGTACTGTCTGGGTCCTGAAAATGGAGAGGTAAGATGACACTTTGACTGGCATGTAGGCTTTGTACAGGTCTCCTGCACTGGGAGGAAGATGACCTATCTGTATTGCACTGGGGTTTAACTGATGTCTTCCCAGTTGCCAGGCTGTAATTGGGCATGAGATGCACTTGGCTGCTGAAGGCACCTGCTGATAACTGCAGAGTGGGTTGTCCTGATGAAAGGAAATAAAAAGACAGTGAAGGTGGCAGGTGTTTTTGTCTCTAATGAAAGGTAACTGGTGGATTGCTGAGCTGCACACAGGAGTTTTTTTCCTGCTGTGAGGGATGGGCTGAGAGTCAGAGCACACCTGCCCTTGTGACACTGAGGTCACCTCAGTACAGCAGGAGGTCCCTGAGGCAGCCAGAGGGGAAGAAGACATGTTGAAAAGTTTGCAGGAGGAAAAAAAGTTGGTGGGTGCCTGTGATGCAGGACCCTGGCAAAAGATTCTCCATCTTTTTTTTCCACTGTCTCAGGAGGGTTGTTTTTTCACTGGGGTGTCCTTAGGATGTAAATGCTAAATGAATCAGACTACCATGCACCCTGAATCTTTCTCTCTGAGCAAATGTTGGCAGGTGAAGACCATCAGTGTTCCATTATTACAGGAGGATGATCTGAACTGTCTGTGGTTTTCCCAAGGCTGATATCTATTTCTTTCCTTTGGGCTGGAGTGCATTGGAGCCAGTGCCCTTTCTTTCTGCCCTGCAGCAGTTTTCCAGAGCAGTGAATCACACATGGGGTGCAGCCAGATGCGTGTCTAGAAGTCATGTGCTTGGCAGCTCCTTTTATGCAGCCAGGAGTGTCAGTGCTGGCTGAATCCATGGTGATAGGAAGTGACTGTGGCAATGCTACCCATGGAAACCAGAGCTACATGCTCTCACTGTATCCTGCTCCTAGGTGCTTGGGATTTCACTGGAAATCTAAGGAGAGAATCCACCTGTCTCCTGGAGTTGCATTTTAATGTAGGTTCTAAGCATGGAATAAGAAATGTAAATAATCAGTGAAAAGAAAACGGAGCTGCCAGAGATCTTTACAGTGTAGCTGACTGATTAGCTGAGGAGTAACAGGCTTGAGTGTGTTACTTAGCTCAGCTTTGCTCCCTTTAGCACCTGGCTGGATGTGGAGTAAGTCTGTTTCCATGCGATCTGGGAAGGATTGAAAGCAATTGGAGCCACTGGTCTGTCCTCTCAAGGAATGACCAGCACACCAGATCCTTCTGCTGCACAGGAACATACTGCTTCCTGGCAGTGTAACTGCAGGCAGCTTGTCCTGCTCCCAGGAGATCTGAGGGAGGTATGATTGCTGCTGTGTCCCAGCAGAGGAACACAGGAATACTCAAATCATACAGCTGGAGAGTAAGGCAGCAAATCAGTGACTGAATCCCTGCAGCCAGATTCTAGTTGCCCCACAGGGATGGGTTAGGTGTTGAGCACAGATGTGGGGAGCATTCAGTGAGGTTGCTGTGATTAGTGACAAACAGCAGTCACAGCACACCAGCTGCCTTGTCACTGCCAAGGTTTTTGCAAAGGCAGAATGTTCTGATTTCAAATGTTGTTGTTTGCTGTTGGATGGAGGGAGCTGGATGAAGGCAGTGGAGCTGCTGTGGGATTGTTTTAAGTGTGCTCATGGAACTACAGGGCAGGAAAGGGTGATGGTTGAGAGCTTATAGTCTTTCGGCACATTTAATAAAGATTTCCTGCTGCAGCAGCTAGGGCTAAAAAAATGGTGCTCCCATGGACCTGCTGTTTAACCTGAGACCTCTCATGCCTGCTGCTTGCTGTGTGTGTTCACTGAGGGTCCTTAGAGCAGTTCCTTGCACTGTCTTGATCTGCTGTCAACACCAGCTGGGTGGGTATGAAGAGGAGGGTTTTTTGTATGTGGGAAAATGCATCAGGAGAGGAAGAGGGATGGTGCAAACACCCCTACAGAATGGCATAAATCATCTGTTGAAGAGCTAGGCTGTGGCCATCACCATTACCTGAATTAGGTTTTTAGTCTGAATGGCTTCAAAGCGAGATGGTTGTATATTACCCCTTCATCCTTTAATATTTAGAAGATGAAAGGCATGATTTCAAGCACTGGTGGGAAACATAGGCAGGGACAGAATGTTCTGCTACTTACTATGTAGACAGAGGATATATCTTAAGGTAGAAACTAGCACAACTAGATACAAATGCGCATTTCTAGTGGTTTATGGTATGTGCCTGGGAATACAATTTATCTGTGCTCTGACCCATTCAGGCAAAAGCAGGACATGGCACAAGGCCCGTGGTCCTACATTTTTCAGTTAATTTTTTGGTTTGTTGGGCAAGTCTCAAGTCAAAGCTGATGCAAGCTAACTAACAACCATGGGTGAAATCAGTTTGATTTAATTAACAATTATAAATTACTAGTCTGGATTTTTCAAAAGAAAATACTTAGTAACAATAGCAACAAAAATCCATGTAGGGGGCTTTCTGGTAGACCAGAAAGCTCCTGTGAGGCAGAGCAACTGCATATGATGCCAAGGAGAAATGAGCTAGTAAAATGCTGAATATACATCACCCGTGTACATTTATTGCACATTAAACCTCGGCGCACACACAAGATAATGACAGATGCTAATTGAGAGCACTCAAACAGTGTCTGTCAATGGGGAGTGGGCACATAGCCAGCGACCCATATTTTCAGCCACTACATATTTTGAGGGAAGGTCAGGGAGGAACCAAGCTGCAATGCAGGGTCTATTAGACTGCAGATTAACCTCACCAGGGAAGTGTGCTACCCCTTCCCTTCTGTCTTGCATCCAGATTGACTGTAATCAATTATTTATTTGCAGAGGTGAGTCTGAAGCTGAAGCCAAAATACCACCTTTGCTATCTTAGAGCTCTGATCCCAACAGCCTATTTTGGGCTCAGCTGACCTTTTTATTAGGGCAGGAGCCAGGAACCTCACCTAAGGTCAGTCTGGTACAAATGTACAAAAGGCAGTCTCTAGCTCAAGAATTTATTATATAAAATCGACAATTTCAAGGAGTCAGCATCCCTGTTGCTCAGGTGGGGATGGCATTTCACTTTGACACACAAGATCCTGTGGAGTGTATGGTGGAGCTGGGAATTGCCTTCCAATGTGCTGTCCCTATGCAAATGTATTCATTACAAAGCAAACTTCTTAACCTGCTTTAGGAAGGGGCAGGCTAGTTCTTCCTCCTTCATGTTTGTTTTCAAACTGTTCAGGCTTTTTAGATCACTTGTCGTCAGCACAAGACTCTGTCCCTCTCAGCCAGAAACTCCCCTTTTCGATGGGAACAGCTGAGTAAGATGCAAGTTTCTGCACAGCTGGAGCACAGCTCCAGTACTGGGGAAACATCTGGATAGAACACACAGCACTTCAGATTATAAGCAAGGGAGCTGGCAGGTCTTGACCAAAATAGCCACTTGGACAATTACCTTGAGATCTGCTCCTTGTACAAGGATTTATTTTCAAGAAACGGTGCTGGCACCAAAGGCTCAATGTCTTCAGCCTTTTTCTCTCTCCCTCCTGTGAGGGAATTGCTACAAGAACATTTTGCTGCTTCCTTTGCTTCTGCTGTGCCAAAGTTAAACAGCCCATCAGCTGAGAAGACACAGAAAGAGGGCTGGAAGTAGTTTAATTACAAAGAGTGCATGTTTTGTGCATGGTGTGATTGCTTCCTATGATAGAGTAACTTCTTTCCCTATGCAAGCCTGATGTTCCTATTTATCAGGATGAAACTGAAGCAGCAAATTGCAGAGGGAGAAGGAGCAGCTCTATCTGTAAGCAAAGCTGGCAGTGTGTGTGAATGAGCAGTGGTTTCTGTTGTATTTTTATCTCTGCAGAGTTCCAGCTTCTTTGGCCCTTCCTTGCACTTCCTGATCTTAGATGAAAATATTACTTGAGTTCTTGTTAAATTTGAAATCATATTATTCCCATTTTACACAGGTAAAAAAAATAAGACACAGCAGTTCTATCTGTGAACATTGGTGGTTACCATTTTTTCAATACTGAAAATGTGTTGAAGCTGGAAAATCAGATCTGTTGGACTGCAAAGCTGACTTGCAGGGAACTGCCCTAGCTGGGTCCTGAGCTGTTCAGGCCTTCAGATGCTGAGGGTTAAACAGCAGAAAACCTGCCTCTGCAGCAGAGCAACAGACTGCAAAGATGCAGTCTAGCCAGTGGATTCATCTGCAGATCCAAGTGTGGCACTGGGGCCTCTGATGGCAGTGGGAGGAAGGGCTCTGTTTACTTTAGGTAACATTGCTTTAATCACCTTTTCTGTTTAATTTTCTCTGCTTTGTGCTGCCTGTGAGGGATCGTTAACCAGTACTGTAGTTATCACTGCATATCACAGTGTTTTGCTCCAATAAGCTTTTGTAAATAAAACCCAGAGAGATGAAAAGGCCAATGCCTGATTGGGAGCTACCAATTTTGTCTCATTAAGTTCTTGTAAGGGGGGGAGGGGAAAGTAAACAAACTTGATCAGTCTCATACACTTCCAGTGCTGAAGAGAGCTTTCCACATTTAGGAGGTTGCTGAGGATAGAGATGTTTCCAGACACTTTTGGCTTATGAGGATGTTAAGGGATGTTGTACTGATGATAAGCTTTTATCTCAATCAGAAGATGAGCAGGTAAAGGTGGAACCAAAGGAATGATAAAATATTTATATGCAGAGTTTGAAAGGGGCCAATAGACAACTGTGTGCCATGTTCACTACTCAGATGTGTGTATTGGCAGTGTTATGGGTACTGAAAGAGAAGAACCGTTTTCCTGCTGGAACTTTCAGCATTTCCAGTTTGGCAGCTGTTCACATGGGATTATGCATTATTATCTACTAGTAAACTGAATACTTGAGATCCCTTGTTCTTTGTCTTCCATTATATAAGCCCCTTTTGTCTTCCTGCACTTCCATACTCCAGCTTCAGTGTCCATGTGCTTCCTTCCTTCATTGAAGGAAAGCAATTCATTCATCAGGCAAATGTGTGAAATAGATGAGCGGAGACAGTGTAGTCTCCTCATTCCTTGTGGGTGTCACAGCACCAGTAGATGATTTGAAAATTTAAATAGCATTTTCTTTTGAAGAAGACTGTGGAAATTTTCTTCTCACATGTCATATTGCTCAGGTTCAATTTAGTCCTTTTTTTACCCAGTCTTCACAGCTTTGACCTCTATCATTTCTGATCATTCTGCCTTTCATCCTGTTTAGGAACATAAGCAATCATCCCCACAAGGTAAAATGTCATGGAGCTTAACCCCTGCCCCTTCTTTTAAATACTGAACAGAAATAATCCATTAACGTTAGCTGGATGAAACCTGCACTCCCTAAAACTGCTTGGCATTATTATACTGACATTCCTGACCTCTGTTGATATTTGAAGCCTGACCATTTTTCTGGTGTGCAGCTCTCTGAAAGTCACACACTGCGTATGAAGTGATCTTTGGTCCTGCACCACTCAGGAGCTTTGGATGTCAGGCAGTAACTATCCATTTGGAAAATCCAGCACCTTACTGTCTTGGAGTGGTTTGGATTGGTTTCTTTTTTTCAGTGACCATGTCTCTTCTCACTGTATGCACTTTCCTCTGTGCTCTTTGGGCTGTTCGGGGCCATGTTCATTCTGTTCATGGCTTGGATGGTGCCAAGATGCACTCTCAGCCATTGCAGACCATCTCAAGCTGTAGTCTCCAATGTGTGAAGCTGATGCTGCAGAAGCATGGAAAAGGGCTTTTGTGAACCAATACATCTTCCAGTCCTTCTGTGACCCGGGGTCTGAGAGAGGGCCCGGAGCATCTGTCCTTCCAGTACTTGTGCTACAGCCTTGCTAAGGCTGCTGTAGCAGGGTCTCAGTATCTCTGGCTAGAAACAAGCTCAGCAGTAGGAATACACATGTGTTAATGGCCAAGGCACACATGCAGGTGTCAGACTTAAATATGGCTTGTGAAGTTAAACAATACACAGTTTTAATCTACAGGCAACTTGATTTAACGTTTTCTTTAATAATTATTTGCCAAAGGGTCTTGCCCTTAACAGTAAATGCAACAGCACCACCTTTGGGTCCTGGAAGAAAATGCCTTTTGAGCCGTAGTACTTTCCCCGTTTTTCTGTGTAGCTGACTTCTCTGCTGCATTGATGAAGATTTAATATGAATAGTAAAACTGGGGAAGGGGGGAGGAACTGCTGCAGTACTGAAGTAGCCTATCACAGGGTAGAAGCAATGGCAGGTCCGTAGCAATTGTATGCACGATGTCTTGATGCTGCTAGTCAGATGGTAAGCATGGGATGCAGGGACAAACTCAGACTTTGTAGGCAGTCCTAGGACTCAGAGTCAGGCTACAGTGGCTTTTCCCACTTGTAATTCTTGTTTATGTATCTGGCAGTAATTCATGCTAATGCTATGCATTTGACCAGAAGCATTTTAATTAGATTAGCTCTGAGTAGCAATACAGGTATTTTTTTCTCTGGGAAGAAGGCTTTGAACCTTTCACACTTGCTAACAATGTGCTTGTCTTTGAGCATTGATGGGCACATGTGGCTGTGCAGACACACAACTGAGCAAGTGCTGGTGTGAAGGTACATTCATGCTACTTTCCTGGGGGGTGTTTGTATTTGTGTGTTCCCGTTGATACACTGGTGTCTTCCTGTGAGTGCTCAGATATTTGATTCCTGCTTCAGAATCTGATCCTTATGTAACTGTGTCCACATGTTTGCACAAATAGCAGTCAAGTTAAAAAAATCCATTAGAACTAATTAGATATGCCAGTGCATTTCAAAAGTGAGATTGATGACCAGGACAACTTCCCCCTGAAACAAATCAAAAAGCCCCAAATAGCCTAGTAAATGAAGTAAAAATGCTGCTGCTTTTAGATGTGGAAGGTGAAATCTAAACCTTGTTACTGCTTGCTCTTTCACATGGTCTAAAAGACTGGAAACTTGCTAATCACATGGAGATAAACTGGATGAGTGTTGCTAACAAGCCTTCAAACTGACAGCAGGGTTTGGCAGGGTTGCTGTCCTGCTGTGTTGAAGGTCTTTAGACTTGAGGGGTCATTATGCTCTGACCCTGCAAGAAACCCCACCAGCTATCCATTCGTACCAGCTGCACAGTTCCTGCTCCTAATTGGACATGAGCCTCTGACACTGCATGGTTTTCACTTGTCTCTAACTGTGCCTTTACAGAACAGCTTGTGCTGTGTCTGTCCAAGATGACCATCAGCCTCACCCCAAACTGTGGGTGCCAGTCAAAAACCTCCCCTGGGCTCCAGCAGGTTTCAAGCCAGACCTGGCCCAATTCTCTGCTTTTGTAGGTGTTTGTGTGTGTAAATACTCCAGCTTGGTCCTCTGTGCTTAACATCCACAGGACCTGTGGAGATCTGCATCCTACAGCACACCTCTTGGCATTTAGTGTTCACATCCAGTCTTAACAATTGGTCCCTTTATGTTCAGGCTGGATGTTGCTGGGAGTCCAGTCATTCAGCACTGTTTCCCTTCAGTCTACTTAGCTTGCAGCAAGGTTGTTTCCTCACATTTATGTCCTGTCATTACCTCTTCCTACACTGGTTTTGATGCAATTGATTTCATTGCTGTATCTCAACTCCCCAAAGGGTTTTTGTCAGATCCTGCCAAGCGTGCTGCAGTCATGCACCTCTTAGCAGTCCCCAGCTAGTCTCATGTTAGGAACCTTTAATTGAAAAGGCTCCTAAGATGTGGCACTTTATGTGTGTGTTGTTTCAAGTTTTCTTTTTCTCGTAGATTACTTGTGTTATGCTCAAAGGAATGAAATTAGGGAAAGAGTATTTGCCTTGTGATGGAACAGGCTTTTAATTCCTTCCCCATCTATGAAGTAATGGTAGAAAAAATAAGGATTTGTCCAGCCACAGCCAGAAAAGGAGATCAGCTCCCTGGGGTGGCAGGGACAAAGCCCAAATTTGTGTTGGTTCGTCTGCTGCTGCTCTGAATGCTTCCTGTGGGTTCTGACCCTGGAAGACAGAGCACAGCTCTGATTGCACAGACACTTGTCTGATCTACACTCTGGTCTCATCCACATGTTGTCAGGCCCTGGGGAGTCTTTCTGAGGCATGCAGAGAACTTTAACCACATGCAGCTCTTGGAACCGGCTGCAAGTGCAGAGCAGTGTTTGACATCAGCCCCCTGAGATCACTTGGTGCAGGTGACTTGTTCCCCTGGGGGTGGTCTCTGGGGCCGCAGGCTCAGGGCTGGGCTGGACATTTGTACAGCTCACTGCAAAGCACCGTGTGGATTTGGAGCACTGCACAGATGACTTTCAGTCCCTGTGGAAAATAACTGATAGCATTGACACACAACCAGTCCTGCCAGATGCCACAGCTTCCCTTGGGAATGGGATATTGTCAACTCTCTGACCTTGGTGCTTAAGATGGCACCCTTGAGGAAGCATCCAAGTCATGTCTCTGGATCAGACCCTTCATTACTAGTACTTTCAGCTTGCATCCCTTAGAACCAATTATCAGCTGAATTACCAATCAAGGGCAGAGTGGTGACAGCAATAGGTAACCAGAGGAGCTAACAAGCAGATCTATCTGGGGAAAAATCCCTCATAGAAAGGGAAGGAAGGAGCAAGCAAATGTTGCCAATTCCACAACATTTCTTTAGGGGGATGGAAAAGCAAATGAAGTGGAATAAAAGCTGCAAAATTGAACACTCCTGACAGTTTGCCTCTGAATGGAGTTTTTTCATTTAGAACCATGAGGGTGTTTCATAATGGGAGAGAGGAAGGAGGGACACCAGAGTAGGTGCCATCCCAGGGGGGTTTCACAGAGTATCTTGAATTGAAGAATTAGCGCAATTAGCTGGAATTACACAAAGATGCACAAACAACCCTGGAAAAATGGCACAGAGCAAAAAGGAAAAAAAATTCCAGTGCTTCAGTGTCTGATCCTATTTTGTCTTTTGATGTTTGTTTTCTGCACAGTGCCAGCAATTTCTGTTGTCTCTGGTGCATGTTGCCAAGTCTATTATTTGAGATGGTTCCTGCTTTAAATATTTTTAGCAGCGTCGGATCTTTAATCACGGGGAAATTGTTTTCAGGAATGATTTTATGTGCATCCAAAAGCAAATTTGAAGGCCAAATCCAAAACCATTTGCTGTCATCTTGTAGCCAAGGGACAAAGTAGGAAGGATGGGACAAACTCAAAGGCTATTAAGGAGAAGGATGTTTCATTTGGATGAAACAGCTGATCTCTGCCCTCTGCTGAATCCATAGGGTGCTTTTGACTGGTCATGTTAAAGTCAATCTGAGGACAGAAAGCAGTTCACCCTCTAATGCTGGACATCAGGTATTTATTAGCAGCATGTTTGAGCTAAGTAAATCATAACTATAGAAAATACTTGAATGCTCCAGTATCTCAATTGTGCTTTTTAGAGGGAGCAATGATCTTTGCTTGAGTTAAATATCCAGCTGGTGCACATCTCTCTAGTTCCATTCACTTGAAAAAGAAAATAGCAAGCTGGAGACTAGAAATGTAAAATCAAGCTTGTTTATTATTTCATTCCTAAGTTCCTGGAATAAAATTGTCCAATTTTGCTAAGTCCTGATAAGGATTTAACAATTGTGGCTTTGGAGCTGATGCGTTGTCCTTGAATTTGTTTCCCCATGAGACAAATCTCACCCAGGATATGCTGATATTTGAATACAAAGCTTCAATGAATCTTACTGCTGTGCCTCTGTGTGTGTTAAATGCCTTTAACAATGTTACCTCATATCAAAGGCTTGAGGGTTCAGATAAGCGCATAAAATCTCAGATGATTATCTGAATCCATTTTGGAATGTAAAAGTAATATAAAAGCTGAAGAAAAGCACAGCTTGTGTAACAGCCTACTGCTTGGCTCCTATTGATTATTTGTATTAAGGAAGCACCTGTAGTTGTCTACTGTAATTAAAGGGAGGCCTTTTTGTACTTCTGTACTCAAAATCCATAGCCAGGGCTTGCAAATTCAAATGTGCACACGACAGGCACTCGCTGGGGCTTCTCTGCTGCTGGTGAAGCAACAAAGTCATTAAGAGCCTGTTTGTACAGGTAGACATAGAAAAACTAAGTCAAATGAACTTTCAAAGTAGATTAATTACATGACCTTAAATTGTGGTGTGGAAAACCTCAATCAAAACTCAAGGAAATGCAATTCAGCTAGTGTGGATGTAGGACTGGAGAAGACTGAGCTCCAGAGCTTTCTGAGCTGCCACCTCTGCAGTGCAGGTTCTGCCCAAACCCTTACCTGGCTCTATTAGAAAGCAAAATCCCGGCAAAGTGAATGTTTCAGGATGGGCTGAATATGCACACAAGCAGTTCCTGTCTGATAGGATATTTTGCTCTTGACAATACCCATTCTCTCTACATAGAATTGAAGTAGCTTCAGTTAGAAAAGTATGTCCCCCTGAGACTAAATGTGCTTTAACTAAATAATTCTAAATTCACAATTATTAAGGATCAACTTCGAGTACCTCAGCATTGTATAGGAAAACTAGGACAGAACAGGGAGACACATAAACCAATTCACTGAGTAGCCAAGAATGTCTTTTCTGTTTTGGCAACTAGATGTTTGGTGTTTTGCTGTTGGTCCTTCTCTGAACCTACTGCTAGGATCAGAATATAAAAAACCCCCATGAAATATTTGCGCCCTTCCATACAAATCTGTAGTTTGAGATCCATTCTGGGACCTGTACAGACAATATCTGGTTCTTACTTTAGCCTAGGGTATGGGGTTCACCTCTGGAGTCTGTTGCTTTTTCTAGGCTGTACCATGGTGCTCAGGTGTATTCATGACTTAGCAAAGCTGTTGCCTCTCAGAGCTGAGCTGCTGGACACTGGGATGCTGCCAGTGCCATAAGGCTGTAAGTGTGTGGGGCTCTGTCAGTAATGGTAATTCAAGCAAGGTGTGATCCTATTGCTGTGACAATCCAGGGAGCAGTCTCAGAGCTGCTCCTCTGACAGGAGCTAATCGTTCCCAGCTAGAACACTGCTTTGCTCCAATAGGAAATTACAACAACTGGCAGGACCATGTAAGTTACAGTAAATCAGTGTTGGTAGCACTTGTAGAGAAATGAGCATGCAGACAGTCTCTCAAGGAGCTCAGCTGCTGCTTGCTGGCTAAATTAAGGTGGGGTGGGGTGTGGATTCCCATCCTTCAGCATGGTAACCAAGTCTTGTTGGAAATCTGGGCAGCAGCCTTGCAGTGTAGTGCTTGGGCTGATCCAGTTTGAGGCATTATTCAGAATGGGGATGAATAGTGCAATCCATTGGGTAATTTCTGAAGAAAAGGAAGCAAAACCCAAAAGAGTAAATCCCTGTCCCTTCTGCAGAAATATGAAGGAGTCAGTTCCTTCTGACTTATTACAATGTGTCAGTCAAAAGGAGTGTGTGGAACAGGCTAAAATAAGGCATATTATATTTCTGTTGCTGGCAGGGCTGTTGCAGTGTCGCATTCATTAACCAATTCCACAGTGGCATAGACATACCTCAGGAAATTAATAAAAGTGTGATTAAGACCATCTTCTGGGTAACGTGGGTTCCCATCAACTCTAAGTCAAAATGAAATGTATCAGGGGGAGTTTAACCTTAATAAAGTATATATCCTGGGTGGTTCCCAGCATATGCTCATGTCTTGCTTAGAAAGAAGCTTTAGAAATAAGATGAAATTCAGGAAAGTAGATTCAGTTGATAAGCACTGGGGCCAAGGTTTGTCACTTGCCTTTGTAGGATAATTTTCTTGTCACATCTGCAGGCACTGCTGTAATCAAGTCCATGGTGTAAGGTACATGCAGAGCTGGAGTACAGGGGCTGCCTTGGGTCAGAGATGAGGTGCAACATGAGCTAGGAATGAAGAAAGCTCCCTGCTTAAATGATAGTTTGCATATTTGTCAGCCCTGCAGAGAATCAGTATGTGAAATGTAGGTACTGCTGGGCCAGAAGGATATTTCAAGCAGATGCTAAATGCAAAAGAAAATCACTTGCTTAAAATCTAAGGTGCTGATGCATGTGTCAGAAGAGATGACTGGTGAAACGGGCCCCAGGAGCATAATTCTGTCCTCATTAGTCTCCCTGCTTTCATGGTTCTAATGCAAAGGAGGAGATGAGATTGCTGAGGTATCCCTAGAAGTGATCTTTTTAAAAAAGTTGGGTTTATATCTCTCAATTTTGGGATGAAAAGAAACTTAGTTATTAAATACAATGAACAATCTCAAAGCAAATATGAAAGAACAAAAAAAGGCTTTTTCAGTTCCTGTATCTTTTTTTTCCTTCATGTAGCAGTTTGTGGCAGCATAAAGGCAAAAACATGATAAGGGCCCCAGGAAGAGACCATGTTTGTGAAGGAGCTACTAGAATGCAATCCATGACTTGGCTGGTCCCTTGGCACTTCAGTAACAGATCCTCTTAAGTATGGTAATTATACAGTCCAATCAAGAGGTAAAGGACTGAGCTTACCTGGTTGCTCTCCCAGATGGGGTTCTGATATGTGTGAAAGACTTTGTGGCCACCAGCTGTTCATGGAAGCTCAGGTAACTTCAATCAGTTTTGTAGCTGGTCAGCAGGAAGAACTCCTGGGCCTGACAGTTCCTGCTGCAAAGATTGTGACAAGACAAAGGGGCGCATCATGGGAGAAACCTGGAGCTGGGAGAAGAGGTCTTGCAAGCTGCCTGCAGAATCCAGTTTCTTTAATTGTGCTGCTGTTGCCCATCAAGGCTTTCACAGAAACCTGAGGCAGTCTGCTGCTGTGGGGGTGCCACACCATTGACTCTTTCTTCCCTGGTTTAAATCACTTCAGGCTTCTAGTTAGGCAACAGCCCTGTAAGGCTTGCAGCAATCAAACTCCCATCACCAAGAGCAGAGAGCTATGCAAAATTTACTGTGCAAATACTTCTTGGATTGCAGGCTTTTATGGATAGGAGGGAGATATTCCAAGTCTCCAAAGGGATTTATGATGTTGCCAGTTTTTGGGATACTATCTGTACAAGTCTCTCAATATTTACTGTTTGTTCTTAAGGCTGCATTTGTTGCAGAGATGTGTTTACATATGAACCTCAGCATTATGCACTTGCTTCTTGATGAAAAGGAATGTTTGTAACCCTTGTAGATTTAGAAAGAAAATGGGAGATGTCCCTTGCCTATACCCCAGGGCAAAGAGGCAGGCATCTAAGCTTGAATGTTGAAGATATTCCATAAATTTAATCAGACTTGTGCATTTTGAGCTGTGCCTTTGCCACACGATAGCCTTAGCTGAGCTGTGTGCTGCCTCTGGATCTCAGCTTCCCTGGCGTGCCTGAGGCAGGCTGCTGTCTTAACAGTGCTGTGACCACTCCAGAGGAAGTTCTTGGTTTGTTATTAAGTCGAGATGTAAATTTTTAATGTTTTATGTATGCTTCTAAATCTGTACCAGGAGAATATGCTTGAGAGTCTCCAAGACTCATTGTTTACTTCTCAGCTGGGATGGGGCAGGGAAGCAGCAGTTGCAGTTTCAGCCATTTCCCCTCCTGCCAGAGCCAGAACTGCATCTTTGTGGAAGCTTTTTCAGAGATGTGCTCCCTTACAGCCAAAGCAGGTGTCCACCTCCTGGCTGCTACTACCCAGCCTAGTAGTGCACTAAAGCCACAGATCTTTCACCCTCTGGTGATCTAACTATCTTCTCTAATGTAATTAAAATGATAATTATTCCCCATGCAGAACATTGCTCTTACTTATAGTCTGTGGAAGTATTAAAGTTGATTAAACACATATGCTGCTGGTAGATAGCTCTTCCAATCGCATATGGAGTGATAAAGGGTTAGCTAAAGGAGAACAAAATATAAAAAAACACTTGGCTAATGTAAAAGTAAGAGCGAGTGGATAAAAGCAGAGTCTGAAATGGCAGGAAAGCTTCCATTCAACAAAAAGACCCCTTGGCAGAAGGCAAGGCTTAGGTGGTAGGGAGAAACAAGCCTACAGAAGTCTTGGGAGAGCTGGGAGAGCATTTCTTAGCTCTTTACCTGGTAGAGGCCAATTATCTGCACTGCCAGAGCTGATGGTTCAGCTGGCAGATGATTCTGTACTCTGTGGTCACCAGGTTATCTCTGTAATTGACTGGTTTGTGAGGTGCTCATCTTGGAAGGAAGTGCAAGTGCAGAGAGATGGTGGACATGGGCATCTGCCAGATAGATCTGAGCTGTCTGTATTTGTCTATCCATACGTCTAGCTATCCATTTATTTGGTATTTATTTGCTCTTATGTATATCTTCTCTCAATCTTGATATGACAAATGGAATCAGAGGGGCAGCGTCGCTAACAACTATTTCATGGTGTTTTCCTGAATGCTGAAATAGTTCACTAAGTTGTCAAGTGTGTGTGTATACATATAAATACAATCCTGTCTCACAGAGCTGGCTTGGGGCTGAGAGCAGTTCAGTGTTAGCACCAAGGGGTCTGGCTGGTAGGATGTATTTCCCTTCAGGAGTGCCTGTGTGGGCACTGGTCCAGGAGCACTGCACTGTCCCAAGCACCCGTGTGCTATCAGTAACCCAGAGTGGAAACCCATGGCAGTTTTAGGGCCTGAAGGACACCAGGGGTTGAAGTTTGCAGGCTTTTGTGGATGAAAAGAACTTCAGTCTCCAAGGCTTTCAAAGAATTTTAACTAGTATGAAAACTAATATGAAGCAAACCTATTTTCTCATTCCCTGATCTTATAGCCCAGGCACAAACTGCTGAAGGTGGCCATCTTTCTCACTGCAAACAAACATATCTTTATGGATCTTAAAAGCATTAGTCAGACTGTGAGGTGAAAGGGACAGAAATAGCACTTGCTTTCACAGTGTAATTGCCAGTATTCCATCTGACCAAGAAGTGTGCGTTTTCTAATTTGCAGAAGTCACAATCTAAAATGCTTTGAAATGCTTCCCTCCTTTTCCTCCCATGGAAAAAATGCTGAGGCAGTTTTTTCTTTCCCTGTAAACAGGATGAATTTTATCCTTGTGGAAGGTGCACTGCAAACTTTTACAAAGAGAAGAGTAGAAGTCAGAGTGAGATAATGACAAAAGCTTCACAGATGGAATGTTCTCCCCTGTATACTGAAGGGAAAGAATAGGAGCACATTGGTATGGAATGAGGTCTTTGATCATGTAAAAGAGTGCAGGAAGCTGCAGAGGTAGGGGCAATTTTTGAATAACTAATAACTAAACTGTTTGGTGCACGTTCATTGCTCAGAATTTATTCCTTCCTATTCACTATAGCTACTTGCTTTACTTCTGCTGCTGTCAGCAAAGTTTCACAAAGACCCAGGTTCCTTATCCTGCTGTTCCAGGGACAGGGCTCTGTTACTTGGGTATTTTCTAAGCTGTTTAAGCACAGGTTTATATTTGCCCACCTTCTTGACCCACACACTTTCTGCCCTCTTAGCCTGACTGCCTCAGGGCTGTTTATTTTTTGATACACCTGCATGGTACCCTAGTACAAGGGTTAGGTCCACAGTCTATAGCTGTAAATAAATGCCTTGCTCTTACTGCCAGGAAATAGCCTGCCATAAGGATCCCCTTCCCTGACATCTTTCCACAAAAGGCCAGGGAGGATTTTTTCCCCTAAGGGAGCTCACGGCTATCCAGGAGAAGCTCAGATGTAAAGCTCCAGCCTTTTAATTTGGTTGTATGACCAAGGTCTCCAAGCCTGAGATGCAGTTGAGGTAAGATCCCACCTTTGAGCCAGCTCTTTGTGCTTCTGCCCTCTCCAGTGCTTTGCCTATCAGGGGCTACAAATTAATGTCCTCCCTTCTGAGACAGGTCCTTGCAGGGCATATGATGTGATGCTTTAACTCAGCCTTTGGATAAACTGCAAGGTGCACAGATGGATGATGAGTAAATCCTATTCCAGTTCATCCTCTGCCTGTCATCCACCCTGCCACCCTTAATGAAGAGAACAGAGACAGATGACAGCTAAACAGGCACATGGACAGAGACTGACAAAGGGATGTGCTCCTGGGTTTCACTGCTCTCAGCACCATGTGAATAAGGAGTACATGGGGCTAATTGAACTCTCTTCCCTTGATGGAAACTGCTTCCATGGTTATTTTTTCCAGTATTTTTTCTTAGGAGTTTGCTGACAACAGTTAGCTTGGGAACAGTAAGAGGGACACGTTTATGAGGAGTGTAGGTAGAAGCAGGAATCATTACCCAGAAGATATTGGTGGGAACATTTTCGTAGCGAAGGACTGTACTTCAGGGTACAGTCTGCCCCAACATGGCATGCAGAGAAGGAAAGGATCATGTCTTTGTAGAGGCAGAGATCCCTGCAACTTCGTGCTGTATGAACGTATTTATGAGGAACCTAACACCAAGGTGATGGGTATCTGGGCAAGACTGCAGTGGCCTTTGGATCTATCTCATGTTACACTTCCAAGGAAGACATCTACAGTATTGTACTCAGGACTTTGATGGCAAGTAGATCCTGAAGCAGGGACTTTGTAGTGCACTGTCCCTTGTGCTGTGGGGATATGTCACCCCGTGCATTCCATGGAGACAAACATCTCACTGGCTATCTCATTTATGATCTTAGATCAACACTGCCTGCAAGGAGGAACTCTAGGCTTCTATTTGACTGTCAGAGAAACAGCATTAATTTCCTGACAGCTACTGCAGAGTTTCTTCCTACCCAAAGATTTGCTCCTGTGCCAAGAGAAGATTCAAGAGCACATGTAAAGGCACCATCTGGAGCCCCCTGCTGCAGTGGCATTAGCAGAGACACCCAACTGAATTGACTTGCAATGAAAGTGCCATTTGTTTTTAGAAGGAAAAATGGAAGTTTCTTCTCTTGCAGGAGGGGGAGGTGATACTGCATGTTCTTGTCCCAGATGCCAGTTTCAGAAAGCAGTGGCAGAAAGTGAGATTGGAAGTTCCCAAACATTTACACTGATTCAGAAAGCTGCAGCAGGAAAGGCAGCTGGTCTCCATCCTCTAGTGTCTGGTTTTCTCTCCTGTGCAGTTATTTCAGGTCAGCTCTTGCTGAGAGTTCCCTGCTAAAGACTATGGCTGCCCTGGTTATTGCTCCTGCATATTGGTGTACTGGAGGATCTCCACCCTCGTTTAGCTTTGCCTAAAAAATTGTATTGTCTGTAGGCTCACTTGTCACCTTCCAGGGGGTAGGAAAGGATAGGGATATGCAGTCTCTGAGGTCTCCTTGCTCTCTGGGTTTTTGAACAAAGCAGAAGAAAGTCTGGGGTTTTTGTACTTGACTGTTATAAGGCAAACTGGTGTGGTTATAGAAAAGAGTGTACTTGGCTTTTTGGCATATACTTGTTTCTTGGATACATCTTGGAATTGAAAACCCTTGTCCCAACCTCATCCAGGTTTTTTATGCCTCACTATAACCTAGAGATTATGCCTGCTGCATGCAGGACTGTTTTGTATTTATCTTCATGTTGTTGCCAAGAGAATTCAGTGACTGGTGTGGATACTCAGGGATTTGAGGGAGCAATCTGATAGGGATGCAGTTGGCATTACTGTGATGTGCATCCAGCTCAGTTGCAGAGCTCAGCACTCTGCTGCCAGCCCAGCTCTGCCCACCTCTGGGGGATGGATGTGTGGTCAAGGCAGACCATAAAAGCAGTAAAAATCTGTTGCAACCTGCTGAGCCACCTGCAGGTTGCCAAGTGTGCCTGATGGTATCTAAAACCAGACCTGCTGAGAAGGTGTTGCACTCAAGCTGTACTGTCCTTTAGAGACAGACAGCTGAATCCCCAGGCAGAAGCAAATACCTGAGTAAGTCTGGCATGGGTTTGGCACATCCACAGAGCCCTCAGAAAGGAGACAGAGGGATTCATAATAAATAATTGTCATACTCAGTGTTTTACTGAGACATGATTGTACTGTTCCAAAAATGCCTTTTCTTGCCTTGCTCAAGCTTTCTGACCCTCAATCCTTTTTTGAGTGAGCATCTCAGTAGCAACTGTGTGTTCAGTCCCCACTGGGTACCCATGCTGTAATAAACACAGTTACCTTCCAGATCTCTTATCACATCCACTTCAGAAGCCACATGAACACTAATTGTCTCCCTGTGTCCAACTTCTGGATGCTGTACACAGGCTGTGATGAACTTACCAGCTTGTTTGGCACCATCCAGATGGAGCAAGTGCACTGCCAGTTATGATTTTCTACCTCCTTTGCCAGCAGATAATTAGGCCTGCACAAGGTGCTTCTGGCAAATGATACAGTGCTCACCTGCCTTAGCAGGAGATGCAGGTTACATTCTTTGCCAGATTCATGACCTTTTCCTCCTATACCATTTCTCCCCACATTTAAAGGAGGACAATGGCTGAGCATCTCACCAGCAGGAGAGCTTTATTCTACTAATGCTGCTAAGAGCTAAACCAGGAATATTCCCATTTTATAGGGAGAACTAAACTGCAGACAGATAAAATGATTCATCACAAGGAATAGATGGTGGCACCAGGAAATGGAAGTAGTTCTGATGCATATCAAATATTTGGATTAACCTCTCAAACTGGCTGCACATGGCTACTGGTGAGCTTTGAAGGGGCTTAGCTTCTCCTGATTTTGAGGCAGGCAGTTTTTCAGTGTTTTAGGGTAAAATTGGATGCTAATTTTCATTGGGTCCCTTTAAGTCACAAGAGGACCTTGTCAGCATTTAAGGACAGTAAATTCGTTTACTTAACATCCTTCAAACATAGAGGATAAAGTGGATCTCTGCCTGCCCGGGAAGCTTAAGATCAAGGGGTAAAAACCCAGGGTAGGTAAGGCTGCAGTTTTAATATCATGCTGTGAAGGAAAGAGGTGCTTTTCTGCTTCAGCTGAAGAGAGAATGGGGAAAAGACAGCTCTCTGCTTCCCTAACTGCACCCATCTGCAACACTTCCAATTTGAATCCAAATAATATCTGAGGTTTGGGATTCAGCAGCAAACTAGCTTTGAGTCCTTAATCTCAGTACCTGATGTTTGGGGGTGTTGGGATTTGGAGCTAATTAATTCAGCCACCTGTATTTTTTGTTCAGATGTGCTGTCTGCCTTTTCCTTAGATATATCATATGGTTTGGAAGGCTGCAGACAATGCTGGCCTGAATCCTAATCCCCCATACTGCCTTTTGACAGCTTTTTAAAAGAAAAAAATCTTTCCTGTGTTCTTTTCTACCCTTTCTTCTTCCTTATTCTTCCATCTTTCTCTTGCTGCTGTCTCCCTCTTGAGGGTCTTTACTCAAAAAACCTAACAAAAAAAAATACCTGACATTCAGTAAGTGAGTTGGCTCTGCACAAATGGCCAGGTCTTGTCCCCTTCAAGGCCATCTGCAGAATGTGCTCCCAGTGCCTGGCCCTGGCTCCCTGGCTGCTTTCTTCTAAGCACAAGATTCAGGGCTGAGTGTTCCTGTTGGGAACGAGGCTTCAGGTGATAAATATTGCAAGATCTAGAAAGCCCAGGAGTCCTGTCCTTATTTCTTTCCCTTGGCAGGCAAAGGATGGAAGAAGAATGAAAAGATAATTAGTTTGGAGTTTCAGAAATGAAATAGAGAAGGTTAGTTCAGTCCCTTCTAGTGCCAAGTGAAATCTTAGGCTTGAACTCTCCAGGCTGCAAGGTTCTGCAGCCAGCAAATGCCTGCTCACTTGTTCACAAAACACCCTCTGCTTTTTTGCTCCTCTAAAAATAATGCTTTGTGGTAACTGGAGCTGGAGTCAGTTTTTCCACATCTGTAGAGCCTGGAGCTGTTGTTTTTTGACTGCTTTTCATAGAACATTGGTGCCAAGAGGGCCTGGGAGCCTGAGTGCCCTGGGTGCTGTGTGCGCAGGCAGGGGGAGGCAGCTGCAGCCCCAGCAGCTTGCAGCCCTCTCCAGAAACCAGCTCCCTGCAGCCCTTCTGGGCACTCAGGCAAGGGCTTAATGGCTTCAGTGGGAACATCAAACTGAAGGGAGTCTCTGCAGACCTTCTGTGGGCCCGGAGGCTAACAGGTACATGGAAAAATGAAGAGCAATGGAAGAGCAACAGGAGCAAGGCAGTGTTGCTGCATTGGTTACCTTTGTCCAGCTCTTCGGTGCCTAATAGAGATGCACTAAACCAGTCAAAAGAACAAGGCTCATCTCATCCTCTGCCCAGCCAGTATCAGCAGGATTGGGAGTTTCTGAGGTAGTCCATTTGAATTTCCAGATATCCACCAGATTGCTTGGAGCTTGCAAGGGGAAACAATCAGACTTTGCAGGATTTCCTAGTACAATCTCTGTTTTCCCAGACTGTTAAGTATGGCTCTTAAGAACTTCCCCTAAGCCCCATTTGTCATTTCACTTCAGATAAATTGATAGCAAACCTGAGGAAATCCTGCAGCTGCAGGCCCTTCATGTGCTTTGCAAGTCTTGCCTGGAAATAGGTCCCACTGCTCCTGCCTGATTTTAGATGTCTGGTAGATTCAGGTGCATGAAAACCCTTCTTTGTCTCTGGCTACCTTATCAGTTTATACTCTTGTCTGGTGCAATCAGGCAGCAGAGCTGTGGTTTCTGGTGCTGGCAGCTGTGTTAATATTGTCATCCATGCTTGGGTCTGTCTTTAGCACTCGGGTGAAGCACTTTGGTACTGGTGTGTTCAGATAGCTGATGCATGCTTCAGCTGCTTCCCTTGCAGAAACCTTTCCAAGGTACGGAGAGGCTACTCAGGCTGTTGAGACTGAAGGTCAGGGGACATCTGCAGTGGTGGTAACAAATATTCCAAAAGGACCCTGGAGCTTTTGGGTCATTGCTGTTTGAACGAGATAAAGTTATAACTATTTAACATTCCTGGGTGTGAAATTAGAGTGATCACATAATCTCCTTAGTCTCTGACTACAGGTCCAGCATGGGAATATGAATCTTAATTGGCATTTTCTTATCAATACACTCAAGTTGAAGGATTAAGGATAAGACTTTTAATACAACCTGAATTTTTGGAAGATGCTTCTGATTTTAGTGTGATCAAAGCAGCATCCCTGGTGCAGAGACAGGCTGGGGAGGAGTACAGCACATGAATGTCGGTTCTCAACCTGCACATTCTCTTCACACGTGATCCTGTTCTTCACTTGCACACCCAATGCACAGGCTGTGCAAAATGTCTCAAAATTAGTAACACAGACAGGTAGGAAATGCAAATGTAGTGTCTTGGTCTCTAGGTAGTTTTTTTAGGCATTTTATTGGTATGACAGTGCTTTAAACGATGTTCCATAAAAAAGATCTGTGACCATGTGAATAAATACACAAAGGACTCCTGTTGATTGCTGTGCTTTTTATTTGCTATTTAAACTTAAGGGCATAGTTAAAAACCTTACTGAACAGTGATAAGATCCCTTCATGCTTACCGAAAGATGCATTGCAACCACACTGCATCTCCTCTCCTCCTAAATACAGTGGCATGAATTCCTGTGTTCATGTAAAACTCTTGTCCTAACAAATGAAGAGTGACAGGTATAATAAGTCATCAACCGAGTCCCAGAGCACCAGCTGCTGGCTTGGTCAGGGTGACCTGGAGCAATGACAGGATGTGTGGATTGCTGTTTTCCTTCTATTAAGTGTGAGCTTGGGGCTCCTTGGAGCACATCAGTGTGCAGGAATGCCCTCTGTGTGAGGCTGCCTGCCAGCACACATCTGTGTCCGTCTTCATTTGCAGTGAAAGGCAGAGGCTGGTACCTTCTGTGGTATAAATGGGCAATAGGACTGCAATAACCAAATCTGCAGTTCTCCTCTGCTGTGGGAGCTCTTCTTATTTGTTCCCTTCTTGTCAGCTCCAAGTTGCATTTCTCTCTTCATTATGTCAGCTATAACTATATATCTTAACCCTCCTTCCCTGCTTCCCTGTTGTTCCCTAGAGCTTTTCCTGTGAAGTTCTTGTATTTCATTCTGTCTTAACTGCAGTTATGTCCTCTGCCTGACCATCAGCCTTAGAAGTTGAATGGGTACAAGAAAATACTGTTATATAGGGGAATATTTCCATCTTACTCTCTAACACATCTGGGTTCAAAGCATGTCTCCACAGAAGCCTCTCAGTGAGAAATTCCTCTCATGAGGCATTTGGAGCCAGATGTAGCTTGGGAGCAGAGGCAGTTTGGAGAGAGGAGGAGCTGACCATATCAAGTTTAATAATCATGACTTGGTGAATGGGAACTTGCCTGCAGACAGCCCTGAGTGCAGAGATAACGCAAGCACCCCTGCTTGTTTCCATTTTTCATTGCTGTCAAGCAGGAAGATCACAAGATTGAACTGTTGTATCATAGTGTACGTGCAGTTGGGCTGTCTTCTCTTTAAAAGACTCTGAAGGCAGTTAGACAGCCAGAGCCCTGAGTGGCCTAATCCAGCTGGGAATTGTGGTGGATCCTGCATTAGCTTCCATCAGGCATGATTTTCCTCTCAGATCACTGTGTATCAGAATTATTTAGACTTGTTTTCTCACCTTGTAACCAGCAAAAGAAATGTACTTTCTTTTCTTCAGTGGCTGAAAGGATAGAAAGTGGGTGTTTTATTCTTAGAGCTTGGAGCATTTACTGTTTCCATCCTTGTACAGATGGAGGTGGGGACATGACTGCGTTTATTAAGAATGGCATATGAGATGTGAGTGGCAAACTGTGAAAGACTCAATTCCCTAGACAAAACAGAATTAGAGACCCGAGGAAGCTCCTTGCAGAAGGCTACAAATGTTTCTTGCCAGGGAGCCAGAATCCCATCTAACTCAGCCACCAATATGGGGTTTTGGCACCATAGTGTCAAGTCTCCTGAAATTGCCCTGCTTAATCCTTCATGCCTAGCATAACATGATGCTTAATTAAATGTACCATGTCCTCTTCCAAGTAATATTTCAGGAGTAAATGGAACCCTTGGCCTCAATGAACAGGCCATTTTGTGCACAGTTATTAGAGTCAGTTTGTGAAATGAGCTTGTTGTGGAGCTGGTTATTATAACACAGCTGTCAAAGACAGAACCAGCTTGGATGGCAGAGGGGGGAGGCAAGGCTGCATGCCCTGGGACAGCTTCCCTGCTTCACCAGGGGGCATCCTGGAAGGCCCTGGGATGCAGCACGGTGTCCCAGGCCAGCCCCAGTTTCTCAGGAGAATGGCAAAGCAGGATTTTGTCACTAATGAAAGCAGGAACAGGCCATGTTGTACCACTGCAGGGCTGTGAGAGCCCACCTGGGCTATGCTGTTGTCAATCTGCTTTAACTTTTGTCTGTGTAGCACAGCATCAAGCTCCTGAATTATGAGCATGGTGATACCTGGCTGCTTAGTGCAAGACACCTGTTTTAGAGCACTGCCAGCCTGGGAATAGGGTGCAAATGGTGAAACCTAAATCTGGATGGGAAAACAGCAATAAATCTCTGCATGGTGCAGAGCTATCTGTGGTGTCTGCAGCTGTAAGTGCTTTGCTCAAGCTCAGAGGCAGCTGGGTGGCAGCCAGGCCTGAAGTGGAAGCTGTATAGAAGTCTCAGTGCAGTGCCAGGACCAGGCTAATAAACACTCCTGAGAGGCTGGTGTCCTACCCTGGGCTCAGTATTGCTCTAAAACTGGTCCCCACCTCTTTTGGACTGGAGTTGGCTCACACCTGCCTGTAGCTAACCCTGTAGGTGCTCTTATAAATGCATCATTTGCTTGTTGGTTCTCTGCATAACGATGGATCTCAGTATAATTAGTCCAACTCAGTCTTTAAGGTCAGCAGCTGGTTCCAAGGAGTCAAAAGCCCATCCAAGGAGCTTAGGGTGATGTGGAGCTGCACAGGCTTGCACTGTCTGGAGTAGTTCTGTTCAGGAGGCTGCACCTAATTAAAACTGCAAAATGGAACAATTAGCTGAGGCTGAAAACTTCCTACAGCCTCTTCCAAGTGTAATGGGTGTTTTCTAATATTTATTTATCTTATTGTTGATTTGTAGCTATCAAAGGAATTCCCCAGACTTTGGATCCATTTGGAAACTACTCAGATAACAGAATAACAACTTTTCTTTTGTCAAGCTTAATTTGCCTCCACTTTCTCTTCAGTGCCTTCCATCAGTAAAGGGAATGTGTGCTCTCATCTCGGAGCTGCTATGTTACAGAGGGTGCAGTTGGGGTACTGAGGCTGGCAGTAAGGGCAGAAATTTCTTTTATGGCAGTTTTCAGGTGCTGCAGTAACTCCCAGTTGTACTGATAGTTTTAGTCAGCTGAGGAAAAACACGCAGCAGTCTTGGGCCAGGAAAAAGCAGTTGAGATATGGAGGTTTTGAAGTCTGAAAATTGATTTTCTTCAAAAGGAATAAAGCTTCCTATCAGCTCACAGCTACAGTCACGGGCAGCAGTGGCTTTTTCCTGTAGTCACAGTTCAAATCCAGACTCAGAGTTAAAGAAGAAATAGTGTTTAATGCTTGGCCAGTCACAAGGCATTAGTTGAGGTCCATTTTCTGCTAGTCAGGCTGGGGGCATCTAATTGAATTGGCACTGGTGAGCAGCTGCATTGCCAGTTCAGGGTGTCACAAACTTCTGCTGATGCAAGGGTGCCCAGGGCAGTAATTCTGTGGGAGCAACACAGCTTCTGCTGACGTGTCAGCCTGTCAGTGTGTCCCAGACCACCCTGCAGGGAGGATCTATGGCTTTGGGGAAGGTTTAAATAGTGCTGTTCTGTCCTGGTGCCAAGGCTGGCAGCTCTGGTGTGTGCAGTTCTGTGTAACCCAATGGGGATGCTGCTCCTTCAGGCTGTTGCACACAAGTTGCTGGGCAGGCAGAAGGAACCTGTTGGCCACTGGCCTGGGGCAGTGCTCAGAGCTGTAGCACTGGGAGAGCAGCTCTGCCTCCCTGCCCCTGCAGCACAGCCCTCCAGTTCCACCTCTGTTTGGTTCAATAATTGTGAATAAACTGTGGGAAGAGCTGACCTTTGCAGTAACCCTTCCTGCACAAAGCTCATGTTCTAGCTGAGAGCTGCATTTTTTGTTGTTTTTTTTTAGCCTGAGTTTTAAGCACTCTAATTAAATCAGGGACCTGGTTTAATAATCTTGGCTGTCTCAGGCAGCTGAGACAATTTGTGCACAATTGCTTTATTAATGCAGCAGTAATCTCCAGGTTGGGAGTTCACCTCTTTATTCTTTCATCCAGTTCTTTGGGAAGAGGGAATGATGTTTCAAGATGGCCCAGCCTGCAGCTCAGGGCGCAGAATTACAGCACTTGTCCAAAGAGGGCAGAAAAGGATGGAGCAAGGAAACCTCACTGACAGTTTCCCATCAGGCTCTCACATTGTGCCATTTGGTATTTTGGCAGTACCCAGTGTAGTTCAGCTCCACCAAGTCTTGCATCAAGCTCCTGGGCACTCACTGTCATTAAGAAACCTGTTGTTTGGAGCAAACCTAGCAAATCCCTATCCAGGTTGTGAGCTGAAAAATATTGCTGTGTAAGTCATCAGTATGTGGCTTTGTTGAGCTTCCTGTATGTGGCTTGGATTAGAATTTTTTCTAGTACCCTCCCTGTAAAGCTATATATTCATCTGATGTCTGGTGCTGTTTGCACTCACTAGAGTGTAAACCAGGAGCTGCTTGATTCAAATTGACAGCTACACCACATAAAAATTGGCTTGAGCAAGAGGAGAATCAGTCCCCTGTGTATTTTCAAGGTGTAGAATGAAATGCCTTTCAAAATGCTGCATAATGTACAATCTAGGGAGAATAGAGGATGGTTGGATTTTCTTGGTACCTCAAAATATGTAAGAGGATACAGATATAAGAAAAAAATTACGCATTGCTCAGCACGGGGGAACTATTTCACCAAGTGGCTCTGAGGCAAATAAATATATATATTTTAGATGCCACCAGCTTCTTAGAAAAATATCTGACATCTCAGCTGCTGTAAATCACCATGGCTGTGTTGACACAAGTGAAGCTGCCTTGATTTACACTGACAAAGGATCTGGCCTTTATTCATTATTATGGCCTCAAATGAATCCCTGTGGAGAAAACCAGAACTTTGGCGAGTTGGGCCAGTTTGTTGTGTATGTATAACTCAGACAAGACAACTTCCAGAAACTCAGATAATGAAAAACCATTGAAATGAAGCAAAGATGACTAATCATAACTGTGATTATAAGGTATAATTACAATTAGCTGCACAAGAGTGTTAATAATGAAAATAATTGTCAGTTGTTTCAAAAAGAAAAGGGAATGTAATGAATTGGCCCAAATGGGTGACAAAAATGGGGCAGAGGAGTGACAGAGATGGTGTTGGCAGAAGGGGAACAGGAGTATGCCCAGAGGCAAACTCCAATGGGTATTTGCTCTTGTCTCGAGACTTTCGGAAAGAAATCAGGGGGTCAAGCTTTTAGCTCTAGTAATGGGCTCTTTAGGTTGAGCCAATTTTAACACTAGAGAACAGGGATAGAAGGCATCTTGGGAATATAGGTACTGGCTTTGGAATCTGTTAGGTTAGGGCTGTCTTAATTTTTCTTGCAATGGGATTAAGATTGGACCAGTCTTCAAGCCACTTGTTTACTGCACTCCACCACCAAATGAAGCTTCTTGTTTTGTCCCATAAAATAAGGCTTGAGGCAGCCACCCAATTTTTAGAAAGCATTTCTACAGCAAGTCTCTTGTTACCCACAGGGTTGGGTTAGCTGGTTGTACTGGGAGCTTGGGTTTGGTCCTTTCCCACTTCCTGCTCCAGCTGATGTTGGGTGAATCAAATATTGCAGCCTTGGGAGCAGGTCATGGTGCCCCAGGGTATCTGTCAGAAAACCCAACTGTCAGTTCCCTTGCACACACATGGTGAATTATAAAACACTCTCTTCAGGGAGTGAGGGTGGCAGGGTCCTGTAATTTATCTTGCATGAAATGAGCTTGTGTGAATGGACTGGAAAAGCCAAGCCATTAATTTAGAATAGCTTCTGGACTCTGCAGAGCTGCAATTCCAGTCTACATATTCACTGCCATAAAAGTTATGGGATTTTAATACCTTTTCCTTTATTTTGTCCTGCTGCAGACTCAGGGCTGGCTGCTCTGCCTGCAGTTTCTGAAGGCTGTTTCACCTCACCAGTCACATGTGAACAATTGAGTAAGTTTCCTCAGTGTAAATCCTCTTCTTTAAACTCATTAAAGTGTGCCACGGCTTTCCAAGAGCCATTTGACAAACTCCCTTGAGTAGCAAAGTAGTGTTTATTATGGTTATTATTACTATTATTATTTTTCTCTCAGCTCTGACTGTAATGTAAACACCATTACGTTTTAATTATCTGTTTGAAAAGGAGATTTAAAAGTGAATCCCACAGGAACCTGGTCAGCATACACAATAGAAATCCCCTTGAGAGTCACTCTGAGGTGAATCTGACATGGCAGACATCAAAGACACCCTGGAAGGAACAGGGCTGAATGTCCCAGCCATCCCATACCCAGAAAGCCTTTTATCCCTTACAAGTGGGGTTGAAAGCCCCTCCAAGAGGGTGTTTTTGCAGGTCAGTTCTCAGCTCAGTCTAAGGGGAAGAAGGTGCTGGCCAAGGATGACCCTTTCCCTTTGGTAAAGGGATTGTCACCCATTCAGCAGAGAAGGGGACTGAAGGAGCATCCTCCTAAAGCTGAGGGAGTGAGAAAGCATTGGTTGCCATGGTGCCTGATCTCAGAGAGGATGATAACAAGTAGGAGATCACACCAGCAGCAGAGCTCTGCAGACCCCAGCCAGAGTCCTGGTGTTCTTGGCCAGCTTTTCAGATCCCTTTTTTTCTCTGGCTCCAAAGCCATCTCTGCCCTCTCCCCCATCATCAGCTACGAAGGGAACTGGGAGTCTGTGCCCTTTGCTGGTTTTCCACCCCTTTCTCACACTTGTGACCATGTTTTAATGTGCAGGATTTGACAGGACACAAACTTGCCCAAGTAAAAGACATGGGAAGGATGAGCTGTGAGGACAGGTGACCAAAAGGCAGGCAGATGTATTAATAAATGAACAAGTCAGATCAAAAACATGACAGGAGTGAATTGTCACAAAACCTGAAAAACATCTTTTACTAAAGCTTGAGGTAAACTCAGCTTTGTGACTTGTTTTTCACACCCTTGCATTGGGACAAATATATTTGCCAGTCCTCCTCCACAATGCAATCACTCCCCTGTTTCATCTTCTGCATGTTCCATTACCACTAATCTCCTCAAATGAGAGGCAGGAACACGGGCTGCTCCTCTGCCAGTGCCAGAGCCAAGGTGTTAATCACAGCCCTCCTGCCTGCCAGGACTGGTTGAGGTGGATTCCCTCCTGCACAGCAGCCTCTGACTGCCCAGCCCCTGTACCAACTGCAGGGAGGATGGACAGCAAGGCAGGACAGTCTCCTGCACTGCAAAACCTTCCCCTTCCTGCACTTCAGAGAGGTCAGCAGCCTCCCAGGAGAGGGTGACTGTAGCACCTTAAAACTAAAGGGTGCCCAACAACTTGGAAGAAGCCCTTGTGCCTCTTGCAAATCCAGAGAGCTTAGAAATCCTCTGGGAGGAATGATATTCAAGATGGGAGATGAGAATATTAACACCTCCAGGGCTACCAAATTAAAAAAAAAAAGATTTTTTTTTATAACTCTATCTCTTCAACTTTCATTAGTCTCCTCTTTGGCTTTCTAGTGCTGGGTATGAAGAATATGAGGATTTGAAGAATTAACTGAATTAATGAGGGCTGATTATTAATGTTCAGAGCTCAATAAAAACAGGAGAGGAATAAGGAACAGAAAAATGAGCTGAAAATAAGGGGTAATCTTTCATTCCCCTAAAATGAGATGCATTGAATTACTGCTATACTTAAAATTGAAACACCACAGGAATGGAAATAAATACCTCCCATGTGATATTGGAGGACCTGTGGAATTTACTACAAGGACATGTCCAAGTCAGGGGAAGAGGATGATGAAGGAAGGGCACTGGAGAGACTGCTGAGACTTGGGGCAGCTCCTTTTTGGGCCAGGCTTGGAAAAACTCAGCCTCTGCACTGTGGCCAGATGACCAAAGAACCCAGTGCCACTTCTGCTCTGCCTGAGGGTTGTAGGGGATCCTGGAGTGAGGAAAACCTGGTCCATAATCAGAAGCTGTTTAGGGCTTCAGCTCCTCTGAGGGTTTTAGCGTTCACTCCTGTGAAAGGTTGGTGCCTTGGTCTGACCACTAATTCCCTGTCTCCAAAGTGCTTTGTCCACACAACCATTAGTGTTACTGTGTGTTTAGGTTGCAAAATCTTCAGGAGAGGGATTGTCTGTGGGATTCTGAACTTTTTCCAGGCCTACAGTCAACTGTAGCACAGGTTCAGGAATTCCTGCCTCTCCTCCATCCCCAAGTCCTCACCAGCTTCACCCTCACAAGAAATGCCAAGTGCTTAATTATCTGTGTGGAAAGAAATCCAGAATCGACTGCCATTGCTCCTTCTCCATGGGTGGGATGGTCCAGGATTGTCAGGGCTAATGGTAATTGATGTTTCCTTTCACACCTGCTCTTTCCTGCTTTATTAAGCCTCTGCAAACACTGCTGTCCCTGGGGAAACAGTGGGAGTGGAGGAGGAAGCCTGTGAAAGAGAACAATTCTGGTTGTTCAGCACAGCAGCACTTGCTAAATTGCATCCAGCCTCTTTTGCAGGGTAATAAAGTGTTGTCTGAAAGGCAGCATGGAGTTTTAATTTTCTCATTGTCAATGGATGCTGTAATCACGTAATTAACAAAGTGTGGGACATAGTCATTAAAAGGGAGCTAAGAAAGCCAGGACATGAAACAGATGCCTGGGGGAGTGGAACAACTTTTATTTGAGCTCTTTGAGACCTGGAGACCTTTTTAGTACCTGAAAGATGGAGCAGTTGCCTTTGGATAACAGGAGTAGTTAAAAGGAGGCGTATGCTTTGGTTTGCCATTTTATCCCTGTACTAGCTTAAAAATTCAAGGGTAAAGTTTTCCCCTGCATTGCAGCCATCTGAGAGCTGGGGTGCTGAGTGGGGGGTGAATCCTGCCATCCAATCCACTGACCTCAGGGGATGCTGCTCTGTGGCCTCTGGCCTCATCTCTCATGCTGCTTTTTATTCCTGCAACTTCAAGATTTCTCCCTACCCCAGCAGTCTTGATCTGTTTTTCACAGCCACTGCACTTTCTACCAAAGTTTATTACTGGCTGGACAGAGCCCTGACTGCTTTATATTACAACGACACCAGTGTTTCTTCTGCTGTGGTTTTGTTTGGTTTTTTTCCTCAGAAGTGAGCAAAGGGCTTTTTGGACCAGATAGCAGCAGTGCCTCCCCCTCCTGATGGTGCTGGGGTTGTCATGGCACCTGCACACCCACACAGCCTGTGTCACAGCAATCTTGGGGAGACAGCAGGAGGTGCTATGTAACCAGAACTTGTGATACTGGGATCAGCACCAGGCAGCTGGTGATGTTTTCGGGGGAACTCTAACGACCCAGGGCACAGAGCAGGGGCATGGCTGTGGCAGCTGCATCCAGGCAGCTCCTGTATGCTGCCCCATGGTCTGTTTTACTGAGGACAAGGGCTCCTGAGCCTCAGCCCTGGCCTGGGGTAGTTTTCCAGAACTGAAGAGACTAGAGAGTGTGGTGGTCTGTGCCCTGTTCTGCACCAGCTCCCCGTGTGGCTTGGGTCAGTGCCAAGACCACTCAAGTATTTCCCCACTAGTGCTGCCTGCTGCTGGGCTGTGTGAGTGCCCTGGGGCTGCTCGGTGCCTGCTGCTCAGTTTGGACCAGGTCTTGTAGCTGCTGAGGTCAAGGCCAGATCTGTCACTTCATCTCTTTTCTGGTGCCTTTGCTCAGTGTGGGCTGGGGAGGATCAGACCATGGTGTGCCCAGCAGTCTCCATTGTGTCCTCTTCTTACCTTCCTACTCATTTGTGGGTAGTTTGGAGTAAGGAATTGTCATTTATCTGCAGGGCAAACTTTCTTCCTCAGTGACTCTTGACCAAAGACAGACTGGAGGAAGAGGAGAGTTATTTTTTATGCAGGGAAATGCCTCCCAAAGTCTGAGAACCCAGTAAACAACTATAGCAGTGGAAGGATCCTGCAGATTTAGAGATGCAAGAGTGCTGACACAGGCCAAGCCTGACCCATTTATCTCTCAGCCCCTCTCAGCATATTCAGCAGCTGCAAAGAAGCACCACACAAAATTGAAACGGGTGAATTTAAATGATAGCCTCTCCTGTTGTGGCTTTTTAATTTCACATCCCTCCCCACATGGAAATGTGGAGTCTTCTTTGTCTCCAGTGATATATTGTCTGTCCCCATCTCCCTGCTGCTCAACTGGAGATTGTTTTCAAAATGGACATTACAGTCTGTCTGCTGGTGTTAACTAGGAGGAGATACCAGCTCACAGTTTCCAGGCAGGGAAGGCACACTTGTGGAGGGGGTGGGACTTTGGGGGTTGGTTTGTGGACCAAAGGGAGCCCAAGGAAACATTGCAGATAACCAAAGGTCACAGGTTTCCTCCAGGTGTTTGCTGCTGTGAAGCTCCTTTGAGGGGCTTGGTGGAGTGGTTCTCTGTTGGGAGTAACCAAAAGGAAGATGATTTCTGTGTGCTGCTTACAGTCCCTGTTTAGATTTTTCTTCAGGACTGTCACTGTCTGTGGTCACCCTTCCAGATGGAAGAACAGGAAACCTCACTGCTAGCTACAGTGCTGGCAGCAGTGTAGGGCTTGTCTCCTCTGCAAGTCACTGCTTGCACAGCCCACAGCAGTCATTATTCACAGCTCTTTAAATTCCTTTTGTACTGCTCCACTGAAATTTTAAATCACTCCATCAGCTGTGACAGTTTATGAGAGCTGATGTGGCTCATCCTCCAGAACAGACAAGAGGGCATTGGAATGATTATTCCATAAACTCCTTTTTATTTTTCACCCTGTGTCTGCCCTGATCCTTAAGCCATTAAATAGAAACTGCTTTCCCTTTTTTAATTCCCTTGAGCAACTCTTGGGAGCAGGGCTGGAGCCCAAGTTATTTTTTTCATAACACTCCAGCATGTTCCCAGCTCCACCACTCCCCTGCAAATGACAGTCTCCTCATTGTGCCAGGAAAGGCAATTTCTTGAGTGCATTTACTTCTGTTAACACAAGAGTTGACACAGTGCAGTCTCTTGTTTGAGCTGCCAGGCAGCCCTATGATTTTTAAGCAGCTGTCACTGAGGTACCTTGGAAGGATAAACTGCACTCCGAGAGCTCCAAGATGTGAGGAAATGTATCTGCTTATGTAGCTCCTGTAAGATGATGAGCACTACTAATTAATCATTCTCTTTCCAGCCTAGGTGTCAGAATCAGACAGGAGCCCATCAGTAAACATGGGAGCAGGAGTGATGTGCAGGAGCTGTGCTGGCAGCAGCAGGGAACAGGAGGAGATGAAGGGCCCATGGAGGGGATGATGGGATCACCCCCACTGGAGTGCTGGACCAGAGGATGAGCTGTCCCAGGGCTGGCCAAGGCCTCACAGGTGAACTGTTAAACTCTCTTTAGCTTACCCACAGCAATGTGTAACAGGACCAGCCCTACTGGAAGTTACTGGGCTGTGCCAGTGTGAAAATCACCAAAGCCTAAAATTTCCAAATGTGTTGGGGTGCCGAAGAGCCATGGACATCAGTGGCAGATTGTGAAAAGCCTTTAAACACAGCAGCTGATCTTGAAAGCCAGTGAGGTGAGGGAAAGGATTCCTGTTGGTTGCAACAGGTCTTTGAGATGGTGATGTAGGCCTGAATGAAGGAATGGTTGATGTGGCTCTGTTGGTTTCTGCTGGTGTTACCCTACTGGTGGTCCCAGTTTCCCTGCCTATCTGCACAAGCCAGGGTTCTTCAAAGGGGCATGTTCAGATGTAAAACCTGAGCAATAAAGTGCTTCAAAATGCACAGCTAGGTCAAGGGAAGGAGTCAGCAATCCCTGGGCGGTTTTATGATCTAATTTAATTTCTCAAGTGTATCAGTCTGTGGGTCACATAGTCCCTGACATCTGTACTGGGCCAAAATGGAGGAATAGGAGTATGTGGGTGGCAGAATAACTCTGGATGAGACAGGGATATAGACTCTTATCAGCAGAATTGAAATCATCAGCCCTTTATTGGTTTGAATTGCTTACCTTCACTCTCCTGCTGAGCCGGATCTCAAGCTGATATATAGCAGCTGAGGATCTTGCTCCTGGCAGCATTAGCAGCAAAGAATCAAGTCCTTAGAAGTGTGCATTAATCACCTAGGAGGAAGCATTTGCATCTACGCACACAGTTGAGTTTTGCCTTGAGGGTCTGTCAGTTTTGTCTCCATTTAAAATAGTAGTTGAATAAACATGGACAAAGGCAGGATGGATGCCAGCAGGGTTTGGAGCAGCAAACCAGACCAAGGTGTCAACATGGCCAAGGTCTTCTCTGCTCGCTTTCATTTACAAGCTGGCCAAGGTGAATCTGCATTTCCTTTGATATCCTCACTGCACTCAATTATTTCAGGCTTTGTTTTGAGGGTTATAGTCCCCCTCTGCTCCAGAAAACAGCTCTCTGAGGCCACCAAGTATCTGAGGGTAGGAGTTAAGCTGCAAGATGACTACTGAGGTCATGTAACACCAGGAAAGCTGTAATTTTTCTGCAATTGATTTCCTAAAGACAACTTGTGGTCTGTGTGCAGTGAAAGCTAATTTAACCAAGAAAGATAAGCTGTCCAACACACCTTGATTGGCAATTGTGATAAATAATTTCTATTGACACCACAGAGGGTTGTTTGTGAGAGGTGTTGCTGAAATAACAGCCCAGCAATGGAACGAAACAGGCAAAGGGAGAAGTTGCACCAAGTAGTGGTAGTTCCATGAGTACATCTGTGGTCAACCACCAGTCTTCCTTTTCTCTCCCACCAGTTATCCCACTTCTCACAGTTGGATAACATGCTGAAGTTTTGTTCTGTTTTCTGGCCAGGTGGTTTCCAACATGGTCATTCATTATTCAGTCCTTGTTCTAGAAGGTGGAACAGTGTGTTCTTAAATCCCATGGGTTTTAGTCATAGGGATAAAATATTTACAAATGTGAACTATTTCACAAGCCTTTTCCAAGCATTGAAAAATTAGAAATATCATCCAGAAATATTTTTATTGTTTTCAAAATAGTCAAGTTTAACTGTGCTATAATACATGCAGTGTCCTTCAAGTTGCTTTTCATGTTTTCAAGCTTTTGTCATTCCCCCTCTCCTTTTTTTAAGAAAAATAGGAATTGTGGTGGTTTTGCTGTGATTCAGCTGCTGAAATGGTAAGAAAAAAAAATCAGTTGAGACCCATGATAAAATAGCAAAACCAGACAAAATTACTATACTCCCCAGAATTAATCAGGAGTTTTGCAGAGCCCTAAGCTCTGAGGAATCTCTCCAGATCTGTTTGGAAGTTATTCTTGCATCAAAGCTTCCAGGACTAGAAGAACAAGGAAAAATGAAAACTGCAGACAGTTAACTGTGTTAAATCAGCAGCAGCTGGGAGGAGTCCTGAGCTCTGATGCCTTGACTTGAGTGGGATTTGGAAGGAGCCCAGGAGGGAAAGAGCTCCAGAGTTGTTTTGCTTTCGCTAAGGAATGAAAGTATGAGCCCAGGTCACTGGAGCTCATGTTGGATACTGAGCTCTCTTAACAAGCAGACTGCACATCCATGAGGTTCATTATTCCTTGCCTTGCTCTTCAGAGGCAGCCCCAGAGCCAGTGCTGGTTTGTAACCTCACAGCTTAATAAACCCAGGCCTGGAGTTGCAGAGAATCCCAGTGTGTGTGACCAGACCCAAAGGGGGCAGGCTTTTTCCCTCTGAACAGAAAAATACCCAAATCTGGTACTTGTTTCCAAAATAAAAGCAGTTTTTAAGCAACAGAGGCCACCTCAAAATGCTGAAAAACAAGCAGAAATCGTATTGGCCACACACAAACCTGCCTGTCTGCATTATACATGTTCATGCCTTAAGTGTGGCCAATTGTGTGGGTGTGGAAAGCTCAGCCAGAAACACTGTCTTGCAGTGAAAAAGTCAGTGAACACAAAGGGAAAAGAACAGCAGGTAAAATGAGTGCCTGGCAGGAGTCCTCCACTCATTACTGCAATGAGGATTTGACTTGTGCACTTCTGCTTTTGGGCTTTTTTCCCTCCTTGGAGACAGAACACTTAATGATAAAATAACACCTTTGTTAAAGCAGAACTAATATTTAACAGTTGCAAAGCAACCAGTTCACTCTGGAGTCAGTTGCTCCAGTGGAGAAGGAAGGGGGAAATGTCAAGGGCACGGCAGGTGTTGCAGTTTCCTCCCAGCCTGCTGGTGTCTGTGTTTGAAGGGAGTTTAGAGATGGCTCGTCCCCAAGTCTGTGGGCAAACTGCAGATCCAGCACCACAGGCGTGTGTGTGGGTCTGTGATGTGTGCAAGTCACTGCTGTGACCATGCTTGGCTGCCTGGGACACACGGTGTGACCTCCCTTCACCCAGCAGATGTGTCCCCAGGGCCCCCTGTAGGCAAGTGCCACCAGACACACGTACTGACACAGGCACCTCATCACCCACCTCAGTGAGGTGGCACCCACAACTGCACCCACCTCAGGAGCAGGTGGTCTTACTCGTAGGCACCCACCTGTAGTTTCCTATTGTTTCCTGTTAAGTGCATCATCCAAAATTAGCCCCTTCCCACTTCTTTCTGAGCTGTCTCTGTGCCAACACAGCCCTGTGGTTCCTGGGGGAGTTACCTCATAGTTATGCTGTTGCAGTGAATAGCACAACTTGACCTGCCTTGTTGCTGGCACTGTCATTCCCACCACTCCTAAGGAATTACAATCACTCTTCATTATTGCAAGATGTGTATTATTTGCTTAATTCTCCTCCTTGTCTAGAATGCCAGGAGTATGTACACCTTCCAGATATATAATCCATATCCTAGCCCAAGCTTGGTGAGTGCACTATGTGCATCACACCAGTTACAGCTAGAGCATAATTTGGGGGAGGAGGGAGGTGAGGGAGCAGAGAAAAGAGCTGTTCCAAATCCTTCAGCTCTTCGCTTGGACACTGTGAATGGGAGATTGAAACATGTTGCTGTGGAAACAATCAAAGAGGGGGTCTGTGTGTGTGTTTTAGTAATCCCAGAGGGGGTATTTAATTGGAATCAACCACAGCTTTTTAACTGTGTTTTTAAATTGGAGAGAAATAAAAAGCTGCCAGAAAAGGAACATTAAAAGGGGGGGGGGGTGAGGTGGGGGGCAGGGAGGAAGCCCATGTGAAACAAGATGGGGAGAGAAAGGGAAATCAAAAGAATAAATTTACTCTAACTGGTAAAGGATTCATTAGGGTTACAACAAAGCTCAGTTCAATTTCCCTCCTATTGACATTAACGGGTTTGATGTAGGTCCAGCCTGAAAGGCAGCAAGAACATCTTGCTTTCTCTCCTTCTCTGCCTGGTCCCTGGGGACCAAGCAGCTGTCTGCAAATTGCTCCACACAGGGAGATAAGGCTTCTTTTCTTTCCTCCTTGAGTTTTGTTTTGTGCAACTGCTCTGAGCAGTGCCCTGGGAGGCTGCCTCACCACTTCCCACCCACTGCAGCACCTCTGCTCTCTCCTGGACTCTCTGGGACAAGCCATGTTCTTGTTAAGGAACCTGAGATGTTAGTTATTACTGCCCTGCAGCTTGGATGTGTTGGGCTTACCAGGGTTATTTTTGGTCCTAGCAACAGACCCTCTAGGCTCATAATTAACTATTATTGTTAATGTTAGTATTGAAATTGCTGTAAGTGAAAGGACACTGTTAGTGTAAGAGCCAGCTCACTGAGTCACCTCGTGCTGGAAATTGGATTTCTGCACATTGGAAAGGCTGACTGTGGACTAAGGGCTGTGGGAGAGGAAGCTTAACAGTTTGAAGAGAAAATTGCATCAGCTAGAAATGATATTTTATCTCAGAGCTGAACTCCAGAAGGTCTTTACCAATTCCTTGCTCCTATGTTTTACTCTTTTTGTATTAAAATGAGATGTCAAAGGGTCTGAATGACAATGCAGTATGTATTAGGTGAAGCACACATGGAGTAGAGGCCAGTTCCTACTCCTTGTGTGAAAAGACAAGATTACATTTGAGATCAATTTAGCACAGACAGATGTGCCAGTGCTTGCACATTAGGGGAGGGCATTGGTCCCAGATGCCAGGATCAGGCTCTGATCTGTTGCAGGGAGAGCCAGCACAAAATTAGCACAGAAAAGAGGAGCTGGGAGGAGTCTAGGGGCCCAGCAAGAGGAAGGGAATTTGAGGTCCAGTTGAGTATTATTTTTAGATACAGCATGTTTTGACCATCTGCTGGAAAGAACATGGGAGAATGTTGCTTGGTCCTCCTGCCTTTTTAAAGAACTTGGAGCTCAGATAACAGGTGTTTTTGTTATAATAATCACCTGTTGGACTTAGAAGTGCAGTTGACATACACTGGGAATGCTCAGGGAGGTGAAGGAATTGGAGCCTGAGCAGGACAGAGGTAATTCAGCTTCATCCCTGTGTAATCTTGCAGCCTGGCTCTGGGACAGACAGGTGTGAAAAGGCTGTGCCTGTGCTGGAAGTGCTCTTGCCCAACACACCAGAACAGCAGTCTGTCAGGGATGAACCTCAGACCCTGGCACACTGTCAGGAGCAGCTTTACCTCATGGATAAGAAATCAGGACATGCTAAACTGCCATGGGTTGAAGTAATTATTTCTTTTGGCAATATTCTCCCTTCCTGTTCCTTGACTGGGTCTTCCACTTCCTAACCCTCAGAGCTCCAAGCACCAGCTCTCAAGTGCAAAAACCTCTGCTTGCTTCTCCCCACTTTTCACCATATGCCAAGCTCCTTCTGCCAGTCTTTCTCACTCAGTCCCCCCAGTCTTGAAAACTGGCACCTTTCTTGAAGAATATGAAGGAAGAAAAAGTATAACTGGAATAGATTTTTTCCCTGCTGGAGTGTACATGAAATGTAAGGCTTTGCTCTGGACACTGAATGGTTGGCCATTAACACACCTTGAACCAGCAGCATGAAACAACACTTATAAGTGCTACCTTGAAAAATGGTGGCAGAGATCAGAAGTGATGGGAATGCAGACGAGAGCTGCAGCTCTCAGAGAGAAAATGATGAATGAAAAACCCCCAACATCCTTTCTTCTCCTTGCATGGGAGGAAGCGAGCGAGCTTGACAAGAACAAGGGCTCCTCATGTGAGAAGGATAATAGCAGGAATGATGTCTCCAGGAGATTCCCAAGGCCTTGTGTGCACATAATAAATTGCTCTTGTCACTTCTGGGAAACTTACAAAGAAAGATCACCAAAGGCAGCAGAAGCAGTGAGGGAAAAGAACAAAGGAGTCAACCCAAAAGAGCCCAGTCTTGCCAGGGAGATGCACCAGCTCTGCTGGCTCCTTTCCTTCCTTTGCTCAGCAAAGTGATTCTGAAGTGAACAGAAGGAGTTGGATCCCCAGGTTCATCAAGTATCTGTCTGTGTGACAGCAGTGAAGCCAAGAAAGGGACTGCAAGATGCAGAGCTACAGATCTTAAACCCTGTGTTAGGGAGAGCAGATGCTGCTGCTGCCATGCTGGCCTCTGCAGTCAGGTGCTCAGGTGTCTGACAGGGTAGGGAAGTGCTCTGGCTCAGGATAGCTTGTTTGCTTCCTGAATTTAGTTGAATTTCTTACATGGATGGTGCAAATCAGCTCATCTCTTCCTGCCTCAGTTCCCTACCTGTGGAACAGAACTGTTTCCTCTATGCTTTCTTGGCTACTTATATTGGAATTTTATGGAGCAGCCACTGTCTCCCACTGTATGTGTGCACCCCATAGCTCAAGAAGGTGATCATGCAAATACTAGAGCCAGTTGTCACCCAAGTGCAGCCAAGGCTTGATCCTGCCATGGCTCTCCCTCAGGCTGAAGTGCCACACAAACCAGGCCACACAGCCCAAGCTTTATCCCTGGCACTCTGCACAGGGTTGCTGGTGAGGTGAGGGAGGTTTCAAAGAGGGAGCTCACACTGGGAAATCTGCTTTAATTTCCTGCTCTGCCTTGAGCTTCTGTGTGTTGTTTGTAAGTCACTGAAAGCAAGAAACATGGAGATAGATAAAGCTTGCAATGCCTGACTGGTAGTGCCCAAAGCACCCGGGGACCAGCCAACAGTGCAACACAGCTCTGGGCAGCTATTTGTGCACGTGCAGGAAAGACAATTCAGCAGAGCCTTCAGGCAGTGACTCAGGAGTGAGACAGTTTCTCTTTGTGAGTCATCAGGTAAGACTTTGGATTTTGCAAATTATTTTTGTGGATTTTTCCTTTAGTGTCTCTTTGTCACACTCTGCATTTTAATGATGGGGCTGGCACTACTTGCTGCTTGCTTTCTTTCCCATGGGCACTGGTTTGAGCACCTGCTGCAGGTGCCTTATCCTCCCTTGCTAAAGCACCAGCAGCCTCTGCTGTGAGAACATTTCCATGAATGCCAGCCAGGTGTGTGGATAGGATAAGGGCAGGTCCTGTATTGCTGGCTGCTCCTGGATTTCTGCTGTAGCTCCAGGCCTGGCTGTGGAAGGAGGGCTGGACAGCAGTAGGTAAAAGCACCTCTTGGCACAGCAGGGATGACTAGTCAGATATCACTAGTTCTGCATTGATTCCACTGAGGAAAACAGGAGTGGGTTTTGCTCAAGCACTGACTCACCCAGGCCTGTGTGGGGAGATAACAGCCCAGTGAGGCCAGGTTAGCACTGCTGGTGGTGAGAAACACTTTGTGGAGGAGGAGTTTCATTCTACCTTCAACCTCTGGGCAGTATAAATCAGCCAAGAGCTGCTGCAGAGCAGTGACTGCCCTCAGCAGGCTGGCCTCACCTGGACACACTTGTTTACCTGCTGTCACATCCCATTAGTCCCAGTGCTTTCTGCAAGGCAAGTCTGGCCTCCCAGGCTCAGCCAAGTTTTTTAAAACTCTTTGCCTTTCTCTGTGCAGCTCTGGGATAATAGCAGCCAGTAGGAGGGTCATTTATTTGGCCTTTCATCCTTCAGTATGATGGATGAGGATACTGATAAATAGCTGCCTCTATGGGAGACTCTATTTTTGGTCCTTAGCTCTCATATGTGGCTGTATGAATTGTCCTCCTGCTCACCTGCCTCATGAACAACTGTTAGTCTGGGTCTTCAAATGCTGTGTGCAGAGTTAAAGCTGAGCCTTGTGATAAGGGCTGGGAATTTTCTCCTCTCACTGCAAATAAGAGCAGGTTTGTTCCCTGCTTATAGTCAGATCCTTCCCATGGGGCAGTCTCTCCAAGGAAGCCCCACAGATGCCTCTGGGACTGCATTGAATCTTCATGGATTTCACAGCTTATTAAGTGTCTGATCTCCTGGCATTTTGCATCTCGGAAGGTGCTCTGTTCCTGAGGGGCTGAGCTGCTGTAACGTCCAGGCCAGGGAATCACAGCTGCCAGTCTCTGAGGAAAAGGGCAGAGGGGGAAATAGGGAAACATCCTCATCAGTTACAGTAAAGTTAGGCAAAGGAGAGCTATGGTGTGGGAACAGTGTGCAGGAGCCTGAGGTTCAGGGCTGGTTTTGCTTCACTCCCTGCATGACTTGGCAGCAGTTACATGGCCAGAAGTGTGTGCTTTAATTTTCTCTCCTGTTTCTGAGCATATTGTCCATCGTTTTCTGTCTTGTCTGTGCAAGACAGAACTCAGGATGGATCAGATACCTGTGTTCTGTGACTGTACATTTCCTAGTGCTGTGGGACAATGATTTCATTTGGCCTTTTAATTTATTTCACAATAGTGTGGAATAATTAGGCAGCAAAGAACATTTTGGCTTTAATAATTCTGTTTCTATTAGGTAAAGCAGCTCAGGCTGTCAGGTCTTTGGGGAGGGAGGAGGAAGTTTGTGTTTTACACCCTCCTAATATTTTGCCCTTTGTGACCTTTAGTACTTTTGCTAGAAATTACCATTCATGCAAAACATCCAAAGTGGAAGACTGATCCCTCTTCCCATTGCACCAAAGCCTCCTGCAGAGGAAAGCCTCTTCTTTTCACAGCTCTGTTACAGGGCGTATTGGGTGATGTGATCTGCCCTTCCCTAGGCTAAATGATCAGCTCTAAATTGCTTTCCTCCTTTCGTTATTGCTCTCCTCGGAACATGAGTGCTTTCCACGTCGCCTGTAACATGACTGTCTCTGCTGGCAGCAGACGGAAAGCCAGGCTGGAGGTACAAGTCATGTTGCCATTAAGAGCCAGGAGTGACATGAAATGGCTTTAATGAAACCCTTCAGGTCACTGACAGAGTTGTTTTCTGAAAAAATAACCTGACCTTGAGGCACAATCAAGTGTACTGGTAAAATCCTGTCTTTAAGATATTGAGAATTTTACAACTGGCTTTGATGGAAGTGGGAAATTCTAGCTTTTTATTGGAAATACTATGGAATGAAGCAGCCACATTTTCCAAAGGAGGATGGTTCCTGGCAATCTAACTTGAAACATCAGTTTAGGGTGCAATCAGCTGAGGCAGATCAGGCCCACAATCTTGAGGGTGTGCAAGGAAAACCAGGATTTGCCTGCTGGGGAGAGCCAACCTGCCTGTGTTTGCTCTAAGAAAATGAACAATTTAGAAATGGCAAAACATTTTGTTGTGGTTTAACACAAATTGTTCGCTTTGGGTTGACCCGGTGTAATTATTCCCCCCTGATGATGTTTTTTCTTTCATAATGAGCTGAAGGTTCCTGTGCAGATATGAAGATGACATGTGGATTCTGGGCTGGTTTTGTGCTGGTGCTGAGACATGGACTTCAGGGCCATCCTGTTGGTTAACCTGCATCAGCAGTGCAGGTGGCTGGATGGTCCTCGTGTAGCCAAGGGAGGAGGGTGTGGGAAAGGAATCCTGCTGGAGTTCTAGGCTGTTTGGGTCCCTGCTTTACTCAAAATGGCACCAGGGGCACAACTCTCCTGGCACAGCTGTAAGAGGCAGCTGGCCATGGGGTTAGCAGTGCTGGGGAGGCTGGATCTGGACTCTAGCCCTGCCACTCTCCTGGGTTTTTAGATATGAAAGCTCATACCCCTGAGCTGCTGCCTTGCTGAGGCCTCTGCAGGCTTTCAGGAGCATCATTGCTGGAATCATTCTCACCCGATTCAGAGACCCTTTCCTCTCTCATTTCCCAGTCCAGCACAACCAGCTGCCCCTAGATAGCAAACCCTCAACTTGAAGGAAAGAGAGGATCTGATTTTGAATCGTTTCACTTGCAAATTTAGTGCCTTGCCATTGTTACATCTTTAAGAGCCCTGATCCAGGGTGGGATTTGAAAAGCCCTCTAAATTAGCTGTCTCTCCCTCGTCCTGTTCCCTGAGCCTCCTGGTTCCCTGTTCAAGGAGCCTTGGTGAGCCTTTGTGCTCTGAAGCCCAGCAGTCAGCCTTGCATCTCAGTTCATCAACAAAGAGAAACCTTATCTTCTGATGGACCCATACAGCACATTCTCTGTGACATTTAAATCTCCCTTTGTAGCCAACTCAGATATTTTTGCTGTTAAAAGAAGACCGTGCAGCCGGGTGATTTCATTACTGCAAATGTTATTACAGTGAAAGCCTGTTTAAGACATAATGTCACTGAAGGGAAAATAGGATCTAGCAGCAAGTGTGGCCTGATGGTGCTGGGATTCATCACAGGCTGAAAGAAACCTCTCAGACATCAGACCTGCTAATGGTGCTGCTTTTTTCTTCATCAAATCAAACCAGCAGCTTCCTCAAAGCCCTAAGGCTCAGAATTAGAAAGAAGATTGAAAGGTATTAGGCACCCAACTCTCACCGACTTTGTATCGGAGCTCCTAAGCTGTTCTTGCTGCTTTGGAAATTATAGCTGAGCTGTTGGGGTTCTTAGTACCATGACACAGTGAATGGGAAAGCATTGTGTTCCCAGCAGCCTCGGGCCTCACAAAGACACTGCTGCAGGTCCCTGCTCATAATGATTCCTGCTTGGTCCGAGAACACTCAAGAGGCGAAATAATCACAGACAAGTCCCAGCCTCCTTGAAGTCAGCATGAATTGGCCAGGGACCTGGCCCCAGCTTCCACCCCGATGCAAATATAATCCCTTTTTCTCTACAGAAGGTTTCCCTAAGGATTGGGGATTTGCAAGAGCACCGTTGGAGCCAGAGGTGTTGTGCAGCCCGCTCAGCACCCGGCTCAGGGGGCAGGTGGCTTTGCACACCTGGATTAGAGCTGCACTGTGCAGATGTGGTTGGTTATGGAGCAGAGCCCTCCAAAGGGACCTACAGCATGTTCCCAACCCTGTGCCTCGGGGGTACTGCTTTCCAGGGTTGATAGGCTCTGTTTGGAAGATCACTTTGCTATACAAGATGGATGAGACCTTTACCTTAGCCTTTAACTAGTGTGAGTAGCTCAGGCTTCTTGCTGATGGGGATCAGGACTGTCTCTGCTCTCTCCCGGGGAGGATGTGGGAAGTTCTCTTCCTTGTGACATCTTTGAGTGCTGAAACAGTTTCAGGTCAACAGCAAACCTCCCACCAGCTTCAGGAAACTTTGGACCATGTCTCAGCCTGCTCTGCTAACAAGATGTGACAGGCTGCAGTGCACAGTGAGACAGAAAGCATCAGGATTTCACAGCATATTTTGCCAGCATCTTATTGTTTTTTCAGCTGTTTTTTTCTCTTTTTCTTTTTTTTTTTTCTCCTCCTTGTGCTGTAGCAAGTCAAATCTATCCCAGGCTGCTTTTGACATGAGTAAGACAGTGGATGATGGGCAAAATGTGTCCAGGAGCAATTCAGAGTCTCCCCTTAAGTAACCATAAACACTCCAAGTTTGTAACAAAGCAAGCAGCTGTCTTCCTCCCCCTGGACAAGGATTCACAAATTGAGGCTCTGCAGGTTTTACAGCTGTGGGACAATGAGTCTGGTGCCTGTTATTTCCTCCTATTTTTATCTTTGTCTGTCTTTTAATGGAAAATATCTCAGCAGTGCCAGAACTCAAGTGGCCCCTTCCAGCAGTGAATCAATACAGCCAGTGATGAGGCTTTAACTTTCTGGCTGATGCTCCCAGGATGGACACAGGAGTTGTGTTTCTTGCACAGCTTCTATTCCAGGGGTTTATTACCTTTGATCACGCTTCTTACAGGGAAGCAGGTATTTATTTGGGGGCTGGCAGAGGATTCATCAGCACAGAGCTTCTGTCCTGGAGGTGCTGAGGGTGAGGAGGGTGGGCTGGACATGGGAGAGCCCTGGGAGCTTTGCAATTTCCTTCCAGACTGCTAAGGCATGTATGGAGCTCCAAAAGAAATCTTTATCCCTGACCTAAGTGTAGGTGAGTGACAATTGCTCTTTATTACTTCATTACTTTGATAGAGAGTTGGTCCTACCCTGGATGGACTGGCTACATGAGCTTAGCCCTTCCAGATACATTTTCTTTATTCTAAGGCAGCTTGCAGCAGTGCCCACCCTGACAGTGCTTCAGCCATGATGCAGTTAGAGGAGAGCCTGTGCCACAGGGCAAGTGGTGGATTTATTGCCCTCAGCACACGATTCCTCCTGGGCAGTTTCAGTGCCAAGTAAATCACATTTGCTCAAACCCCTTTCAGAATGTGGCTGTGATGCTGCTCTGTCATCCTGCACTATCCAATAATGCCACTTTCTTGCCCTGGCTGTTAACTTACAGTGGGCTTAGTTTTACCTTGTTCAGCTCCAGCTGTCTGTGCCCTCTGCAACCCTCCTCTGCAGTGGCTCTATCAAACAGCACAGGTTGGAGATACAAATACTTTCTGTTTATGATTGAGTATAATAAAGTCTGGCTCCTGTGCCTTCTAGGTGGCTTTTGGACACGGAGCATTTAGTGTGTGAAGTGATTGATCTCTGATCTTTAAAATAGAGCTGGGAAGACCACAGTGAATTTGCATGCACAGGGAGGAGGAGCCAGGAAATAGCAGCTCTGAAACTCTCCAGCCCCTGCCCTTGATTTCCTTGCGTTGAGTTTGTGTGTGACAATGAGCACAGTGGTGATTTATGTATAACCAGAGCAGCCTCCAGTGGCTGGATCTGTGAACTTTTCCAAGCTGTCCTTTGTCTTAGCTCACTTGTGGGGTTTGCAGACCCCAATCCTGACTCCTCCCTGCTCCAAGTTCAGCCTGGGAGAAGTGGGGAGAGCTGGGAGCATTGGGTTGCCCTGGTTATTCTGCTGAGAGCCGATTCCACCCCTATTTGAGCTGAAAACAGCTCCTTTATCTTTGCTGCTGCAGGCCTGCTGTGCACAGCAATTTTCCACAATAGCTGAGATCCAGGGATGTCACAGCTGCCTGTGCCAGCATCCCACCCTGTCTGAACAGCAGGAAAGTCTGCCAGAGTTGTCCTTAAGCTCTCCAGCCCTACAGGTAATCCCTGTGGTGGTGCCCACAGCTGGGGGAAGGCAGACCTGACCTTTCTGTGTCTCCACAGCTGTGCTCCCAAATAATCTTTATCTGCCAAGGACGAGAGGATCCTTCTCAGTGGACTCAGGCATCATGGAGTGATACAGCTCACAGGGAAGTGAGGCTGCAGCACAAATTTGTGTCCTGTCTTGCAGCTGGATGCTTTCCAGAAGGAACAACTTTGAATCACTGCCAGGAGGAGAGTTTTGGGATTTGGCTTTTGAATCCTCTCCCTCAGTCTTGGTGAGCATTATTTTGCTTTTCAGGACAAACCAGGTGAGAGACAGGATTCTGACCTGGGGGGGTGGATAAAAGGGGGTGAAGAAGCTGAGCAAGATGTATGTGAAAGTCACAAGAAACCCTAAAGGGTGTTTGTGACCTCACCAAGCCTGCAGACCCATCCCAGAGCTCTGAGTGGCCTCTTGTCTTCAAGAGCAGGAGCTTCAGAAGCTCAGCTACTGAGCTGAGAAGTCCTACTTGGGAGCAAGGAGCAGCCCAGTCTTTGTTACATCACTGGTGTTTATGGAAACCAAGGAGAGGAGGTGAGGCAAAGAGGTCTGGTTTGTGTCTAAGGAAATTCCCTTATAGAAAGATAGATGGGTGACACTTTTCCTTGCTGCAGCTGCCCAAACATTTGAAAGCATCTGAGATTTCATTATCCAAGAAGCAGTCACTGGCTTTGTTTGGGGACTTCTGGCTGCTTTACAAAGCAATTCCAGTATTATTATTGGAATAAAAACAACTACTAATCCTCTGTTTAAATGACCAGTAAGTTCCCTGCAGGCAATGCTCTGCCAAAACACTTAGCCACCTAATTTCATTTCATGCAGTTTTTTTTTCAAATTCAGATTTAACCTTTTGTGATGGGGGTTCTAGGCAGTGGTGTTTAGAAGCACATTTTACAGACTCCTGGGAAGGTAATTCCTTGGTGCAGGGGGGGGAGAGGGCCTCTGCTTGGCCATGAAAAGTGTGTTGCAGAGCTGTGAAAGTGCAAATTTCCTTTTAGGTCACTTGACCCCTGTTTTTTGGAGGAGTGCTGCCAGACAGAAGTGAACAGCTAAATCCTTCAGCAGGTAAGTGGACTCCAAGCCCCTATCCAGGGTACAGGACAGGCTTTTCCCAGGCTGGCACAATCACACAGCAATGGAAAGCTGATGGCTCAGTGAGGACAGCAAAGCCAACCTTCACCCAGGACCTCGTGGTGTCTGTGTCCCTTGTTGTCTGTGCACCCCCGGGAATCTGGGCATGGAGCGGCTGGAGTAAACTGTGGGAGGAGGAGATAAATCTCTAGGTGCTGCTGCTTGTGTTGCACAGGAGCCAAAGGGTGGAATGAAAAGCTGCTCCTTGCCTGTGAGCAGAGGCATCTTGGCAGCAGGGCAACACTTCCTGAGGGCAGAAGCTTTTGGAGGTCATGCCGGAGAGGGGCAGGCTGCTCCTGGCCAGCCCCAGGGCTGTACTTGGTTGCTCTGCCTCTTTGTGCCTGCAGCTGGTGGCAGTGTGGCTACCTGGCATGTCACATGTGCCCCGGCGTGGCTGATGGACACAGAGCCTGTCAGGGCTGGGCACAGACACCCTGGACTGTGCACACAGCACAGCTCTTTGATAAGCAATAGGGATGGATGGAGCTGGAGCCTCTGTTCCTTCAGGATCAGGGGAGTGTAGCTGGCAGGAGGGCTTATGGTGACCCTCTGGGTCTGCAACTCGGAGCTTGTTAGTCTTGTGTGTGGGTCTCTCCTGCGACTTGTTAGCACTGGCTGAATATTCCTGCAGGTGCAAAGGAGCTGGACCAAAGTCCATCATCCCTGGTACCCAGCTCTTACAGCAGCCAGCAGGGGAGAGCAGTCAAGAGTGGAGCATCTCCCAGATGCCTTCCTGAGCATGTTCTCCAGCTTCTGGGGTGTTACTCCAGAAGGCTGAGAAATCTGAAATCCAGGTGTGTCCAAAGTCCTTTTTGAACTTGTTTGTGCTGTTAACCTCCAGTGCAGCTCCTGAAAACCCTGTCATTTAGATATGCACGATCAGGGAAAAAACCAGGCCTGTGACCTGCTGAAAGGTGTGTGCTGCTCTGGGGCTGCACTCCTGGGCCCTGTGCTGTCCCTGATGGATGTTGAACAAGCCCAACTAAACCTGTTCATGTGTAGATCCTGTGGTGCAGGTGGGACAAGGCAGGTATCTGGTGATGCTGAGTTCATCCTTGAAGCTTCTGAGATTGTATCCTGGGATAAGCACAAGTTCAGCTGAAAACAAAACAGGAAATTTTCCTGTTTGTCAATCAAACAGGAGGGAGGGAATGCCATAAATCTCAGGATATGTAGTTTGGCTTGGAACAGCGTGTTCCAGTTCCTCCTCAGGTTGTTTTTCCCACCACACTCCTACTTTCTGATTTGAGTCAAACTTTGAAATTGAGAGCCAGCACTTCAAAGGGAAATGGAGAATATTCTGTCTGGAAAATGTTTAACTGAAATATTGCAGCTCTTCTGAAATGAATGATGTAATTAAGGAAATGTCAAAACAAAAAGCTCCAATCTTTGGTTTCTTCTTTTTGGTTGTTGTTTTTGGTTTTCAGTTTTTTCCCCCCAGAAAGAAAGTATCCCCTGACTTTGACATGAATTTGTAAAGAGTTGGTCCTCTCACAATGTACATCCCCCCCAGGCTTATTTTCTGAGCAAATGAAGAAAATGTCACCAAGCCCTGGCTCTGCCAAAAAGACCCCAGCAAGGGGGGGAGGACAAGGTCAATGGTAATAAAACCATGAAGAGCATCCTCCAGAGATGACTCCAGATTTATGACACGGGTGATCATGTCACCAGCACCACTTCATCATCAGCTTTTTTGTCTTTGCACGCCCGTGGGTTTTGGTTTGTTGGAGGAGGAGGGAGAGAAAAGCTGGCAGGAGAATTTTGATGTGTTATTGTTGCTGTTGTTTTTGCCTGCGTAGTGATGGGCACTGATGTGTGTGCCTGGGCACGCTTGCCTGCCGTCTCTGCACTTGTGTCTGTCTCCCTCGTTCCTCCCTTATCCATCCATGCACAGCATGATATAAACAAACCTGCCTCTGGACATGTCATGGCTTAAAATAGATGTTCATACATCAGCCTTTCTACAGCAGCGGCGGCAGCAGCAGGAAGACATGGCCGACTGGATCTGACTGCAACACTCGCTGTGCGCTGGGAAACCTCAGCCCTGGCAAAGGTAGAGTACCGGGGTGGGCGTCTCCTCCCTCCTGTCTGTCTGTCTGTCTGTCTCAGGAGGGCGCGGGGCTGAGCAGCCTGCGCTCCTTCAGCGAGGCCCCTGCAGAGCCGGCTCGGTGCTTCCAGGCGGGCTCTGGCTGCTTCTCCCCTCCCTCCAAGCCTGGCCCGGGGGCAGGGGGCTCTGCAGGCAGCCAGCAGCGTGCTCGGGGAGCAGGGCACAAGCCCCTGGGCTTGGCTGCCAAAAAAAAAGGAAGTGTGGGGGGGTACAGCTGATGCCTGGGAGGGTTTGGAGTGCCTGGAGTGCTTTGGGGTCTCTTCTGAGGTCTTGGATGTGGGGCAGTTTCTCTTTCCCTGCAGCATCTGGGGGGGCTGGCAGGGTGGGGTTGGGGGTTCCATGCTGGAAGGCAGCTTTGGGCCCGGGGTTTCTAGGGCTACATCCCAGGATAAGTGTGGATTGCTGTTTTATCCAGCCAGCTGTGGCAAGAAGAGGGTCTGCTCTTTGGCTGGTTACAGCCTTAAACCAATTACTTAGTTGTTTTTTTCAGACCCTTCTGTTTGTTTCTTACCACTGCCTGGGGCTGGTGGCATGTGGCTGTGCTGCAGCCAAGGTCACAACAGGTTTAAGGCCCCCGGCACACGGCTGTGCTGAATGCTTTTTCCAGGTGGGCTTGCCAACTCTGAATTCCCAGCATGAAGGAGTCCAACATTCATCTGGGCAGGGGAGATGTCACAGGGAGCTCTGGGTGCCAGGAACGAGCAGTGAGGGCAGGGCTGACCTCTCCTGTGCAGCACCACGGGGTGCTGGGCAGGGGCTGAACTGCCACTCTGGAACGGGGAGTGAGCCATCCACGAGTCTCTCTGGACTCCCTCAGAGCTCCTCCATGCCCTTGTCATGTTTTCCTCCTCTGTACATTGCCAAGAAATGGCTGGAGGCTTCTTCCTTCTGCCCCGTTGGCTGCTGGCCAGTGCCTTGGGCAAGATGTCAGAGCAGATGGATGGGCTGGTCCAGCTTGGGCAGCCCAAGGTCGCTGCCTTTCCTGCCTTGAGTCCCAGAGACAAGTGGCCAGTGCTGAGCTGCTGCTGGGGGGGCTGGGCTGGGATGCTCTTTGGAAACCTTCCAGGGCAGCAGAGCGATGGTGGGAAAGAGAATTGTATTCTCACATCTGGGGGTTTCTGTCGGTGGGAGAGCAGCAAATGGGCAGAAGAAGCAGCTCTGGTGAATGTCTGGCTGCAGGGACTGGTAACTGCCCTGCCTGTGAAAGGCTGTCCTGGGAGGTTTCTTGCTGATGTGTGACAAGTATCCACATGATCTAAAGGTCTGAGAGCAGAGTTTGGTCCTAGAGGATCCACTCTGTAAAATGAGCTTTCTCATGCTCAGAAATTAACCCTTCCCACCCAAACAAGTCCTCAATGTTAAAATGCAGTGGCAGGACTGCTGTACTTGGAGGGGTTAATCCTGTCTCTCTCTTCCCGTGGGCTTTTGTGCCTGGTCTGTAGGAGGCTGGGTCCTGGCCAGACTCTATGTGGTGCCATATGGAATCCTCCACCTGTTTGGGGGAGGTTTCCTCCCCAGTCCTGGTGGCTTGCCCAGACCTGGCTGCCTTTCATTGCTCCTGATCACAGGTTGGCAGCTTCAGTTCTTGAGCTGGCATTGTCCCGCTGGCAGGCAAAGCCCTGGAGCCAGCTCAGAAGGAAGGTGGTCCTGTGTCGGACATCTCTTGCCAATGTGGCCTCAACCCAAAGTCGCAGGGCTGGAGCAAAACCTCAGCCTGTAGAGACTCAGCAATCTGGCTGCCTTTATCAGCCCTGGCATCACAAACTTTTCCCTAGCAGCATTGCTTCTTGGAAGGGAGTGCAGGTGATACTCTGTCTCATGCTGGGAACCAGTGGGTAGCTGACTTGACACAGTCCTCTCACCAGGAAGGTGAGAACTGGCTCCTTTGGGTCAGTATTTCTACGGAAAGGATGGAGCGAGGAGTTCCCAGTTCTTCTAACGGTATCTCCACTGCTTCTGTAACAGGACCGTGGGTGGCAGCAGCAGCAGAAGTGACCTCCAGGCCACCCTGCGGCCTTCACGATCCCACAGGTATGCCTTGTGGGTCTCGGCAGCTCCAATGGCATTCCTGTCCAGGTTCTCCAGGAATGGCACCAGGTCACCGAGCCGAGGCTCACGGGAGGAGCGCAACAGCCACCCCATCCTCAGCGTCTTTGAGCTGGAACGGCTGCTGTACACGGGCAAGACAGCCTGTAATCATGCTGATGAGGTCTGGCCAGGACTCTACCTGGGAGATCAGTATGTATCAGCAGGGGACAAGAACTGGGGAATCTGGAGTATTTTTGTGAAAGGGGCAAATCTGGGAAAGGGGCTGGTTGGGGAAAGTGAGGGAGAGGAGGGCACAATGGGTGTTGGACATTGGGACAAAGGAGGGACAAACATGGCTGTGCAGAGGGGAGGAACTTGTTTAGCGTGAGGGTGGTGAGAGCCTGGCCCAGGTTGCCCAGGGAAGCTGTGGCTGCCCCATCCCTGGCAGTGTTGAAGGGCAGGTTGGATGGGGCTTGGAGCAGCCTGGGCTGGTGGGAGGTGTCCCTGCCCATGCAGGGGGTTGGATCTAGATGATCTTGAAGGTCCCTTCCCACCCAAACCAGTCTGGGATTCTGTGGCCAGGTAGGTGGGGTTGCTGTGCCCATGGAGTCAGGGACTGAGATTGACTTAAGAGTTCAAGAAGAGTCTGGCACACTTTCTTAGCATCCAGCCTTCTCAGATGCCAATGTGCAGGATGAGCCCTTGCCCTGCCCTTGGAAACTTCAACTGAACTCCTCTAAATCACTCCCCCTTGCACTGCTCCTTCCCCCCCTGCAGAGATATAGCGGCCAACCGGCGGGAGCTGGCTCAGCTGCGCATCACCCATGTCCTCAACGCCTCGCACAGCAAGTGGAGGGGGGGTGCTGAGTACTATGAGGGCACAGGCATCCGCTACCTGGGCATCGAGGCCCACGACTCGCCTTCCTTCGACATGAGCCCCTACTTCTACCCTGCAGCTGACTTCATCCACCAAGCTCTGAACGAGGGTGAGTGGCGAAAGATTTCCCGGGAGAGAAATGTGTGTGTGGGGGGGAGTTAGGGATGGGAAGAAATTGGCCCTGGGTGGCTGGGAAGCTGGATTGGCATCCTGTTGCCAAGCATCATAGAAAACAGGTGTTTCTAGCCTGGGATGGTGTCTCCTGCACTGGATCACCTCCTGCAAAGAGGCAATAGGCTAGATGAGATTGCTGGTCCCCCAGGTCACAGCCCAAACCTGTGTCCTGAGCTGGAGCTGGTGCTATTCAGTTTGCTTTGGGAGATCAGGGTATGCTGATACAGACACTGGAACAGGTTGCCCAGGGAAGTTGTGGAAGCCCCATCTCTGGAAGTGTTCAAGGGCAGGCTGGGTGGTACTCTGAGCAACCTGGGCTGGTGGGAGGTGTCCTTGCTCGTAGCAGGGGGTTGGATTGAGATGATCTTCCAGGTCCCTGTAAGGACCCCAGAGGCTACAGCTCTAGGAAGCACCATGTCAAGCAGTTGGGTCCTCAGGATTGCTTTTTGTTGAATTGGGTAATTTGGTCTGCTGTGACAGGCCCCTGTGTTTCACCCCCAGGAAGGATCCTTGTGCACTGTGCTGTCGGGGTGAGCAGGTCGGCCACCTTGGTCCTCGCCTACCTCATGATCCGCCACCACATGCCCCTTGTAGAAGCCATAAAGACAGTCAAGGACCACCGTGGTATCATCCCCAACCGGGGTTTCTTGCGCCAGCTGGTCGCCCTGGACAATGCCCTGAGGCTGAAGAGGAGTGCTTGAAGGAGGACGAGGGGGGCTGCGTGGTGTGAGTGTGGTGTGTGCGGTGCTCATCCGACCCTGTGCCCGCTGGATGGCAGAGATAGGGGCTTTCCTCAGAGAGCAGATGCTTGGCAGCTTATTGGTTACATGTAGCTGGTCCCTGGACCTCCCCCTCAGCTCAGGGGGTCCCCAGACATGTGGGTTATTCCTAGTGGTAAAATATAGGCCCTCAGCCTGTGATCTTGTCACCTAGGTAGGCCTAAAGTATAGCCTCCTTCCCAGCCTCCTCACTCCAAGATGCCTCCAGAGGGACTCAGCCCCACGTTTCAGGTTGCTCTATCCCTGTTGGCTCCAGGAAGCCTCCAAGGCTTCATTCTCCCACATGGCAGATGCATTTGCCAAGCCACCTCCCTCTCTTGCAGGAGACTAAAGCTCTGTGTGTTCCTTGTCCCGTTTCCCATTTGTTTTGGTCTGTGTAACAATGTGAATTAGGTTGGTGTGTGGGCTCAGGCAAACAGGCCTTTTCTCGTAGCGTTTAGATGTCCTCCATGCCTAGTGTTAACCAGTAGAAATAAAGACAGTGCTAAGGAAAGATCTTGGCCATCCCTTGTGTGCTTTGGGACAGGCTTGATGGGTCCAGGCTGGGATCTGGTGCAGGAGTCAGCAGGAGAGCATCGCCCTCAGTGCTCTGGGCTGAGATGGACCTGAGTCCTCCCAGTTCCTCTGTCCAGGGGCTGAACCTGTCAGACCCCACTGGTGGCCAGTGCCTGTGCTGGGCCTCTCCACTTGTTTTCTAGCAGTAGGGACAGAAAGGGAGGGGCCTGGTGGAAAGCAGAGCCGGGCTGGCAGTCCCTGGGGTCACCATCCATCAGCACGAGGTGGCGACGTCGCTCTCCCAGAGACAGGCACCCATCGCCCAGGCTCGCAGCCTGTCCGCTGGCGCTTGGAGAAACACCTTTGCTGCCTGCAGAGGGATGGGTGAGGTGGCCAGGAGCGAGTGTCTGTGGTGGCACTGGTCCCATGGGTGCTGGGCTGCCCCTGCACACCCCCAATACTCACTGTCCACCGTCTCTTGTTAGAGCCCCGTTCTTCCTCTGCTTCCCGAGCGCTCCCGCAGCTCCGCCCGGCTGCCGGGGTGTGTTGTGCTGAGCTCACGGAAACGCGGCGCTAGAGGAGCCCCAGGGCTGAGCTGCTCGGCGTGGGGGGCACCCCATCACCCCGTTATTGTGAACTGGCGGCCCCAGGTAGTCCTGCTCCGGGCAGTGCCTGCCTTTAGCCCGGGTGCAACAGGGAGAGCCAACTTGAGGTGGCTGTGATGTCCTGCCTGTGTGATTCCCCAGCTCCTGGGCTGGGGGCTCAGCTCTTGCAGACCCCTGCAGGGTCCCGGGTGCTCCCAGCACGGCACCATCCCGGAGAGGCAGGGAGAATAGCTCGAGTGCTGGCAGCGGGGCTGAGGTTACCCCAGCAAGGGCTGCAGGCACTGGGGAGGGAGGAAGCCGTGTTGGGCAATGTGCAGGGGCTGGGCGTGCTCTGCAGCAGCCCTGGGTGCTGCTGGCACTCTTGGACATGCCAGAAGCTTCGGCGGGGAGGACTGCAGCTTGGCAAGGTCCTGGGGCGTGTAACGCGTCTCCTGCCTCGTTTGGCAATTCCGTTTGAGTGCTCCTTGCTGCTGCGCGGCTCCCTCGGTGCAGCCTCCTGCTGATCAGCCCCCGAGTGCCGAGCGTGGCTGTTGTCGGACAAAGCTGGGATCAGGGAGGCCCTGAGCACGAGGGGAGATGATATTTGGAGGATCAGCAAGCTAATGCAGAGAGCGAAATGACTGAGAGAGCCCGTGGTGTGCTGTACCTTGCTGTGTGCTTGCCGAGGCTGGGGGATCCAGGGGTGGTGTGGGGAAGGACCCTGATGTTGGGAGGGCTGTTGGTGGAGGAGGACACAGCCCCCGATGCTGCCACGGGGCATATGGGGGCACGTGGAACAGTTTCACAGCCCCCTGCTGTCCTTGTGGTCACCAGTCACCTGAAGGATCCCAGGTTTGGATGGAGATGCTGAGCGTGGCCCAAACCCTCCGTGGCAGAACCCAGAGAGCAGAACCCAGGACCTCGGTGTCTTCCAGAACATTCCCCAGAAGGGCCGATGCAGGCAGGACAGGCTGGGCTCCAGCCAGGGGACACGTGGAGCAGGTAATCCCAACTTGGGTCCTGTGCAGAGCGTTTCTGCTGGATGAGGGGGCTGCATTTGAGCAGAGCCCTCTTCCTGTGCCCGTCTGACGGGCGCACGCAGGGCACACAAGGTGCGCGGCGGGTGCAGGTACCGCGGGGACGCGCGTGGCAGGAACCAGCTGGCAAAAACCTGCGTGGTAGCAGCTTCCGATGGCAGCAGCAGCCCCGACTAACGGCTTCTCGCGGCTGGTGGCCCGAAAAACCCCTGCCTTTGGAGCTCCCCAGCTCCGGGGGTGCTCGGGGGCGGCTCCGGGGGCGGCTGCGGAGGGGTCGGGGCGGGGTTTGCGGGTTAGGGCCGCGCCCGGCCCCGCTCCCGGCCATGGCCCCGCGGAGCGGCTGCCGGATGCCCCCCTTCCAGTGGTGCAGCGGTGAGAGCGGGGCTGGGGGGACGGGGCGGGGGGGAGACGGGGTCCCGCTGCGGGGGGTTGTGTGGGGAAGGAGCGGGCATCCCGCCCCCAGCCCCTCCGAGCGCCTCGGGAAGGTTTGGTCCCCGTGTCGGTCTCTGCTGGTCCCCGCAGCCCCCGTGCGGTGTCGGGGTCCCCGCAGCCCCCGTGCGGTGTCGGGGCTGCGCCGGCGGGGACGGACGGAGGGGTCGGTTTTATTTTCAGAGCAGCGAGTCCCGCTCAGCTCCCAGGAGTGAAGCTGCTTGCTCAGTGACTTTGCCGTGCTTTGCTTCGTGTGCTGGCTGACATGGAAAAAAAAAACAACAACCAAACCAACCCACAACCTTCTTTCCTGTGTCTGCAGAAGTGGAATAAACTTATTTTGAAAGGACCCCGGACAAGGCCCTGGCTCCTTGCTCTCGTGTTTGCTGGAAGAAATTCTCGGGAACGTGGAACTGAGTTTGCACATGTGAGGGGGGGGGTTTGGTTTAAATGAGAAGTGGTTTATTTTTATGACTAAGTAGTTGAGAAGCTGCGCTGGGAATTCCACCATCAAAGCCTTGCTTGAGCAACAAAGGCTGGGTTATGTTAATTTATGAAAGAGTTGCAGCCTTTGAAGCTAAATATAATGCAACCAGTGGCTTCCTCTCCTGTAACATATAGCTTGTGTGTTCTTGTGCAACTTGGGGGATGAGAAGCCTCTGGTCCTGCAGGCAGTTAGCCCTGGGCATGTGGTGAGTGTATGAGTTTCCATGGAACAGGGTGCAAGTAAATGCTCCACAGCAGAAAATGCAAACTTGGCTGAGTTAAAGAAACACCCTGAGTAAGAATGACTTGGCTTTTAGAGGTGCTGAGCAGCCACAGCTCTCTCCAGCTTCCCAGGGCACAGGCATTGGGAAACACCACAAACAGAGCCCACCCTTGTTCAAAGGCCAAGACGTGGGTTTAGGGGACCAGCTGTGGGCATCTGACTTGCACATTTTGGCTTTTAGCCCCAAGCTCACAAATACTCAAATCAGCAGAGTCCAGCAAAATTACTCCTCTGTGTGTTGCTGAGGGCCTTTTGAGAACTGGGGCTGATGGTGTTAAGTAAGTCTGAGACCTGAGAAATCACATTTTCAACCTAAAGTGTGTTCAAAGTATCTCAACAGGCTGCGTTTGCTGGGCAGCCTTGGCATTTCAGCTCCTCTTTGGCATTGCAGTTTTTCCTCCTGTTGCTCAGCTGTAGTTCAGGGCACTTGGCAGCCACCAGCCAGGTGACTTTATTTCTTGGGGAGCTGTTTTTTCCCCATGGGGAAACTGCTCGGCTTAGGGGCAACGTTCTCAGGAAGCCTGTTCCGGCATCCCAGCAAAAATTACATGGAAGCTGCATCCAATTTTCTGATGCAAAGCCCACAGCTTTTGTGTGGGAGTAGAAAGAATGGTTTTATTTAATGACCTGCTGAGTTTTCCATTTGTTTTATTGAACAAGAATTGGGGTAAGGGAGAAGCTCTGCTCAGCAAAAAGTCTGTGCCTGCGCAGTATGGTCAGAAACTTGTCTCTCTTCTGACTTGAAATACTGTGGAATTCTGTAAATGGTTGTGTCCAGAGGGCCAAAGGATGTGGAACTGCTGCAGCATGAGGGTCTGTGCTTGTGGGGGTGTTGGCTGGGCTGTTTAGTGGAGTTGTGATGTTTAAAATCATGCTGTAGGGTTTGGAACAGGGCTGGGATCACTCCAGTAGCCAGCTCAAGTGGCCAGGAGGCACCAGGTGTCCTTGCCACAGCTTGGGAGAGGGGCATCTAGGCCAGTTCAGTCCTTAAATCCATCGGGGAACTTTGTGGGTCGGAGGTGCCAGCTGGAGGGTGCAACTGTGCCCTTGCTGCTTCAGCTCACCAAGGAGAGCTTTTGTAGTTTGCATGAAAAGCACTTTGCAGGCAAAGTGAACCACCTTCCCAAGCATCTGTGTATAGTGAGAAGAACCCAGAAAGTCAGCATGTGTCTGTAGGTACTTTCACAGGTGTCTAGTGATGCCCGTTGCCTCATTTTTCAACTCTTTGTTCTGCCAGGCTGTACTCGGGGCTTGTGGCTTCAGGCACAAAACGGTAGAGCTAGGGTGGTGAAAATGGGTTGTTTCGGTTTGGTTTTGATGCCCTTCAGGTCTTCATTTCGTGCTGCTTACAGCCAGATTGGATCCTTTCCCCTGGAACTAAAAATGCAGGCGCCTTTGTCAGGCCGGGGGGTTTGTGCTAATCAAAACCACAGCTCAGCCAAGGCGCCCACCAGCCTCGAGGAGCTCGTGGGGAGGAGCAGGAGGGGAAGGGGCTGGCCAGGGTCGGGAGGACTTTGCGTTTCCCATTGCCTGGCTGAGACCTGCTGCTGCAGGGCTCGTGTGGCAGCATCTTCTCATCCCAGCTGAGCCCATGGCTGCTCCCCGACCAGGAAAGGGCACTTCTCAGAAGCCGCGCTCGCTTTTCGGCGCCGCAGCCCGGAGCTCCTGAATTCTTGAAAGCCTCTTTCACAGGAATGAGCCTTGCTCAGCTGGTGAGTCTAAAATTAGCCTTGCCAGCTGTGTTGAGGCTGGCAGGGACATGTTAGACTGGCTCCTCTCTGCTTCCTTCAGTTCAGGGCTGCAAGTTACAACAGCTTTTGTTCCTCCTCAGGTTTTTTTTTGCCCTGCTGCTGCGTAGGAACAACCTTGTGCAGAGGTGTGAGGGCTGGCTGTGATGCCCGGGGGTTTCTATGCTGGGGTTTGAGACCTGGAAATCAAGGGCAGAGGGATAAGCTGGGGAGGGCAGCGTGGGATCAGCAGGGTTTGTCATCCCTGGGGCTTTCCTCCCCAGCCTGCTTCATGCTTCTCCTGGAAGCTGCCCACAGAGCATGTCCAGGTCATCTCTGGCTGGTTGGTGGTGGCACATGGAGAGCAAGTGCTCAGCAGCAGCCCTTGCCCCCCCTGCCCATGAGGCTGTAACTCTGGGGCTGTTTCTGTCACCACAGCTCTCATGGTGTGGGGGGGAACGGCTGGTGCTTTGCAGCAGGTTCTCGGAGTAGTCTGCAGTTTGAAATCCATGTAGGAAGAGCCATTGTTTGCTTGTGACCCCTTAATGTTCCCACAACCCACTGCTCAGTTTGGCCAGCTTCAAATGAGGCTTCCTCCATCCATCAGCAGCTGCTCCCTGGGCACCAGCATTACCTCACTTAGTTGCTCAGTGTTGTTGTTTGGGTTTTTTTTTTCAGAGCTAATCTACTTTTTTTTTTTTTTTTTTTGGGGGGGGGGGGGGGGAGATCATTCATCAATCATTTCCAGCAGGGAAATGGGGAAAAAAAAAAAAAAATAACCTTTCCTATTGTCTTTTCCTGCACCTGGTGGTCTCAAGAGCAGGAGGCTGGGAGAGCAGGACTCAACAAATCTTCCCTCTCTTGTTATGTGAATGAGGTGACTGATGAATTGTCTCCGGCAATTACAGGAGGCAAAGATTGACAAGTGGCTGAGCCTCGGTAGCAGGAAAACCCCATTTCCTTCGGTCCAGACTCTGCTCTGGTGCCTGCTCTGGCTGCACAGCAGCAAACTGTGGCCCCCAGGGCTGAGCTCATCTCTGCCCCTGGTGTCTTTGGCCGTTGCATCAATGGGACACACAAATTGAAAGCAGATACCAGGGAATAGCTGGGAATGGAGTGTTCCAGGGCAGGATCTCACCCCAGGGGAGCTGCCTGCCCATCCTGCTCAGGCTCCCCTTGCTGTGCAGATCCAGGCCTCTCCCCAGCACACGCTGCTGCCTTCTCTCCCCATCACAGTGGGGAGGGACCCAGACAGACCAAACCTGGGATCTCACTTGTGCAGAGGCTTCTGCTGCCTGCTCTCTTCCTGTCTCTGCTCTCCGTGGTGGAGAGCAAATTTCATCCTCTCATGAGAAGCAGGCAGAGGGTTTAGTGAGCTGTAATTGAACCCAGAAGTGTTTCTGGAGGAGCTTTTTGATGAGATAGTGCAGGGTGGGAGCAGAGGGTGCTGAGCAGAAGGGGCAGAGGGAGATGCTTTGAGAAGCACAGATGGGGCTTGGGGGCTGCTCTGCTTTCAAGTCCCCTCTGAGTGAGGGCTGATGAGAAATCAAAGCTCCAGCTCTTGTGGGGTCAGCATGATTCTGAGATGTAAAAAGCAGTGCTTATTTAGTGCCAGAGCTTGACTTTGTATCATCTCCCACCAAAGGCAGCTGCAATGGGGCTGGTGTTGCTGTCCCTTTCCCACATGGGTGGCTGGAGACCCTCCTGGGGTGGCCCTTCTGTGCCCAGCTCTTGACACCCTCCTCTGCATTTCCCCCATGGTGTTGACCTTGCAGTGAGATGTGGTGGCCCAGGCAGTGGCAGGTGTGTGCTGACGCCCACTTTTTTTGTCTTGAAAAAGGGGATTTGGTCACTGTGGTGCTGAACATGCTCCTGCACAGCCCCAGCACCAGGAACCAACCAGCCACTTGCTCTTTCTGGCTCCCACAGAGCAATATCAGACGCCAACTGTTCTTGTTTTTCAAGCTCTTTGTTTTTTTGCTCTGTCCTTTCCTAAATCCCCTTCCAGCCTCCATGTATTTCTCTGGAGATGAAAGCATGGGGCCTCCTTTCCTCCCAGCTGCCTGGATTCTGCCTGGGGTACGTTTGTGCTTCTGGAGAAGGGTTTTGTGACCATGGAAGTGCAGCAGTGTGTGCAGCCTGAGCTGCTCCAAGGGGCTGCTGCTCCTCCTGGGGAGGTCTCCAATTCACAGGCCACGAGACCATGTCTTGGCATTGGTTTCTGCCCACTTTGCAAGCTCTGAAGGGGATGGAGTCAGCTCAGGCTCTCCCTGCTCTCCCAGCACATTTTAAAATTTATTTTTTTACCTCTCTTTCTCCTTCTCCCATCCTAAACATTGTCTTTTCTCTTCCCCCCCTCCAAAAGGGTGCTCCTGCAGTCTGGGGCTGATTGATCCCAGTAAACCCTGCACGATGCCTCCCATCACGTTCCAGGACCTGCCACTGAACATCTACATGGTCATTTTTGGCACCGGCATCTTTGTCTTTGTGCTCAGCCTCATCTTCTGCTGCTACTTCATCAGGTGAGCCCGGGGGGGGGCCGTGATGGTGGGTCAGCATCCCCGGGCTGGCACCCCCAGCCCTTCCCAGCACCCCGTTATGGAACAGAGCATGGGAGCTGCTTGTCCATGAGGATCTGCCCCGAGGAGGGAGGCTGGCACAGCCCTGGTCCCCTGTGGCTGGAGCAGGGCAGGAAATGCAGGAAGGGGCTCTTGTTTTCCAGGGGAGCACATAGAGGGACACATTGTGTCGGGGCAGAGCTGGACGGGAGAGGATGTGTCTTGCACATTACACTCCCTGTTCTGGGAGGGCTATTTTTAAACCCGCAGCCGAGGCAGCAGCTGTTGTTTCTGCGGGGCCCGGGGTGGCTCAGCTTTCCCTGCGGGGGATGCCCCAGCTCCATGGACATCCCCTGCCTCTCTCAGCCATTTCTTTGGGACTGTGGAAGCACATCTCGGGGCTTGGCTTGGAGGAGACGCTCCTGCTGGGAACGATTCCCTTCTCCCCGTGCCTTGCTGGGCTGCTCTGCCAGGCGGTTTCTCCCCCGGCCAAGGTCACAGCGGGGCTGGAAGCTGCCGACGGGCAAGGGCTGGAAATGGAGCGTTTCCTGCCCCGCGAACGACTTCCCAAGGCAAACAATCGGGGCTGGCGCTGCCGGCGCTTATCTCTCCCTGCTGCCGATTCCTGCGGGCAGCGCGGGGCCCCCGGGGCTGCTCCCGCACACCCGCAGCCCCCGAGCGGCTTGTCCCGGCTGGGCTGTGGTGCGGTGCTTTTTTTTTGGCCACGCTGTTCAGAGGGGACCCTTGGGGGTGCAGAACAAGGGGGAGTGGTTTTAAACTGGAAGAGGAAAGATTTAGATGGGACGTGAAGAAATTCTTCACCATGAGGGTGGTGAGAGCCTGGCCCAGGTTGCCCAGGGAAGCTGTGGCTGCCCCATCCCTGGCAGTGTTGAAGGGCAGGTTGGATGGGGCTTGGAGCAGCCTGGGCTGGTGGGAGGTATCCCTGCCCGTGCAGGGGGTTGGATCTGGGTGATCTTGAAGGTCCCTTCCAACCTTGACCATGCTATGACTGTATGGAAACTGACTGTGCTTTTTCCTCCCTCTCTCCAGCAAACTGCGGCACCAGGCGCAGAGCGAGCGGTTCGGGTACAAGGAGGTAAAATCCGTGGATGATCCTGCACGAACCCGCAGCAGTTTGGGGCTGAGTGGGAGGGGACAGAGCAGGGACCCATGCTGCTCATCCCCAGCTGGGCTATGGGGTTTTAAAGCGTGGTGGTGGGACACACACTGCTCGATGCAACCAGACTCGACCTGCCTGGCTGGTTTCTGCTGCTGTTCCTGCCAAAAATCCCTCCCGTGTTAAATCCTCTGCTTCCTCTTCTCCCGCAGGTGGTGCTGAAAGGTGATGCCCGGAGGCTGAACATGCACGGGGTGAGTGGTGCTGCCTCGGGTGGAGCTGGGCTTGGGGCTGACGGGGACAATTCTAGAATCCTAGAAGGGTTTGGGTGGGATGGGACCTGAAAGATCATCCAGTTCCAACCCCCTGCATGGGCAGGGACACCTCCCACCAGCCCAGGCTGCTCCAAGCCCCATCCAACCTGCCCTTCAACACTGCCAGGGATGGGGCAGCCACAGCTTCCCTGGGCAACCTGGGCCAGGGTCTCCCCACCCTCACAGCAAAGAATTTCCTCCTCATGTCCCGTTTTTTTCCCCTAAATCTGCCCTCTTCCAGTTCTAATGCTCAGGAGCGTGTCCCCCCTGCTCCATGGGCTGGAAGGTGGCTCTTGGGAGCGCGGTGCCAGCACTGCCTGGCTGGGAATGGGGAAGGAAACTCCCTCCACGGGGGTGTTTGGGGAACGGAGCTGAACTCCCAGCTGGAAATACCCAGGAAGAAGCACCACAGCGGTGGGATTTCCCCCCATCCACGGCATTTTTAGTAGGAGCAGGGCCACGTGTGGGTGTCACCTTGGCTCCCACGCCCCCCCCCCCCCCTCACCTTCCATCCCCTCCCCAGCAAACCTGTGCCGTCTGCCTGGAAGATTTCAAGGTGAAGGAGGAGCTGGGGGTGCTGCCGTGCCAGCACGCCTTCCACAGGAAGTGAGTACTGCGGTGGGACGGGGTGGGGGGAGAAGGGCAAATTCCCAGCGGGGAATGTGCATCTTCCGGGATTTCTTCCCGCCCCCCCCCCGCCTCTCCCCGCAGGTGCCTGGTGAAGTGGCTGGAGGTGCGTTGTGTCTGCCCCATGTGCAACAAACCCATGGCCGGGCCCTCCCCGCCCCGCATCGGGACTTTACTGGATGAACTGGTTTGAGCGGCTCCCTCTCCTGCCTGGGTCCCTCACCCCCCCCAAGGACTGTGGGTCCCCCCCGGGGAACGGGGGGGATGGATCCCCAAGGATTCGGCGTTTCCCAGCTGGGAGTTTGAACTCGTTGCTCTGTCCTGGGGGGACTCGCTCGGTTTGTTCTGTTCTTGTGACGGGCTTGGCAGGGACCGGGTCGGAGCCGCGACCCCCGGGGGGGGATCCCTATGGAAATCTGACACCCCCCCCCCCTTTGCAGAGAGTATTTTTGTACCTGACCCCCCCACCCCCCGGCGCGAAGGGTTTGGTGTAAAATGAGGATTAAAGGGACGATTTCTCAGCTGCTCTGAGCGGGGGAGCAGGAAGGGGAGGGGGGCTGGGGGGGGTCGGGGACCCCATCCCCGGGCCCGGCAGGGGCTGGGACCCTCCGGGGGTGCGGGGGTCCCCTAATGAGGGTTAATGACCGCGGGCGGGGGAAGCTGCGGCTGCTGTTGGTCAGGGATGGAAAGATGACGTCACGGTGACGTCACGGACCCCCCGGGGGCTCAGATGGGTTTTGTGCCACGTCGTAACGCAGGTCGCACACGTCACGCAGGCGCGTGCCGCCCCATTCATCATTGGCTCTAAACCCGGAAGGATCGGGAAAAACCCCCCCCCCCGTGGCCCTCCCCATCGCCGCGCCCCTCACCTCTGGCTCAGGGCGAGACCCTCCCTCCCCACTGCCCCCCTCTCCTCCCCACGCACCCCCCTCCGCCCCACCCGCCCCCGCTCCCGCAGCCTCCTCCCGCCCTTCCCCGCGCCGCAACCCCGCACCGTCCCCTTCGACCGGCGAGAATTAACCATGCTAATTTATGCGGGCCTCGCCCCGCCCCGCCGGGCAGCGCTTTACGGCGGGGCCGGAGCTTTGCGGCGGGGGGTGTTGCGGGGTCTGTCCGCGCCGGGCGCTGCTCCCCGGGGGTGCGGGGTCCCCAGGGGCTCTGAAGCAGGAGCGGGGGGGTGGGAAAGGGGCAGCGGGGCCGGGCCATGGAGCTGAGCGGCCTCGTGCGGGCCCTGAGGCTGGAGGCGCCGGGCCCGGAGCCGCCCCCCGCGGGGCTCCCCCCGGGGCTCCCCCCGGCCCAGCAGCTGCTCCCGCAGATCCAGAGGCTCCTCTCCCCGGGGCCCGGCCGTGCCCCCGAGGCCGCGGTGCTCCGGGAGCTGGGGGCTGTGCTGGAGGCTGCGGACTGCGAGGGGCTGCTGCGGGGCGCGGTGCCCGCGGCGCTGGGGGCGCTGGCGGCGGCGCTGGGCGGGTTCGCGGCGCCCCCGCGGCAGGAGCAGGAGGGCGCGGACCTGCCCCCCCCGGGCCGGCTCCGGCGCTGCCACCGCCGAGAGAGCAGCGGACGTGGGCGCCGTGTTCCTGCGGCTCCTCGGGAAGCTGGAGGCCGCCAGGAGCCGGGAGGGGCTGGGGGCCGCCGCGGTGGGTCCGGTCCTGCGCCGGGTGGAGGGTCCCGTCTTCGTCTTGGCTGCCACGCACCTCGTGGAGGGGCCCTGGACGAGCGGGGGGTCTCGGGGGGTGGCTCAGGAGCTGCTGGCAGCGCTGCTGCGGGCTGCAGGCTGCGGGTCGGTGGCTGAGTTCCTGCGAGGGAAGAGTGAGGAGGAGGAGGAGGAAGGAAGATTTGCGGCCGTGCTGGGGCTCCTGCAACACGAGCTGACCAAGTGAGCCGGGAGGGGAGGGGAGGGGAGGGCAGCGGCGGCGTGTTTGGTCGGTCCTGATGGAGGAAAGGCTGGAAACTTTTGGGAAGCTGAGCTCAGGCACTGGGAGGCACTGGGAGGCACTCAGTGATAACCCCGGGGGCAAGAACTTTACAAACACCCCAGTAATGGAAGGAGGTTGAGGGGGGGAGAGGGGGGGGAAAAGGGGGGTAGAGAATTAATCTGAGCGGAGAGACCCAGGAAATGTGAGTTCCAGCGTTCCCTGAGCTGGTGTTTGTCTTCCCAGAGACACTTGGGAGTGTAACCCAGCCACAAAGCTGGTGTTCTGCTGGACCCTGCCCCAGGTCACCCGGCCCTGGCTCAGCCCCCACCTGGAGCGGGTCCTCCCGCCCTCCCTGCTCCTCTCGGATGACTACAGGGAGGAGAACAAGATCCTGGGGGTGCGCTGCCTGCACCACATCATCCTCAACGTGGTAAGAGGCTGGAGAAGTCGGAGCCCTCTCTGGGTGTTGCCTGAAGGAAGGGTGGGCTGGTTGGCAGCTGGGATTCCTGCCTTGTGATCCTGGGGGTGCTGTGGGCCTAGAGATCCTGCACCATCCTCCTCCCTGTCCCGTGGTGTTTAAATGTGTCTGGTGCTTATATATATTAACACGAAGCAAAGGGTTGTTTTGGTGCCTTTTGAACTCAGCTGATTGACCCATCAGGGGTTTGCAGAGCAGGACAGTGAAGTAACAGCAGTGGAACTGCAGAGATGCAGCTGGGGAGGTGAAGGAAGTGGATGCTCCTGTGCAGGGCAGGGTTTAAGGACACTGAGCTATGAGAGCATGTCCAGAGAAGGGCAGTGAAGCTGATGAAGGGTTTGGAGCTGATGTCTTCTGAGGAGCAGCTGGGGGTGTTCAGCCTGGAGAAAAGGAGGCTGAGGGGAGACCTTCTTACTCCCTACAACTCCCTGAAAGGAAGTTATAAAGAGGTGGGGATCAGGCTGTTCCAGAGATACAAGTGACAGGACAAGAGGAAATGGCCTCAGGGTGTGTCAGGGGAGGTGTGGGTTGGATGTCAGGAAGAATTTATTCCCCCAAAGGGTTGTTAGGCACTGGAACAGGCTGCCCAGGGCAGTGGTGGAGTCACCATCCCTGGAGGGATCCAAGAGTCACAGAGACATTGTACTTAGGGAGATGGTTTAGTTAAGGACTAGTCAGTGTTAGTTAACAGTGGGTCTTTTCCAACCAAGGTGATTCTGTGATTAACTTGCATTTGTTTTGGGACCTGCCCCCTCTGGTAAGCAGTGTTCCTGCTGCACAGCATGTCCCAGGGTGGTGTTGGCAAGACGTGGGGCTCTGAAGGCTCCTCTCTTCTGTCACCTGAAGACGCTGCTGAGCATGACACTCAGGAATAATGTTCTGTTCCCTGTTGTTGCAGCCAGCTGCTGAGCTCTGCCAGTTCAACAGGGCTCAGGTTGTGTACCATGCCCTGTACAACCACCTCTATTCACGGGAGGCCCCTCTCATACAGGTAGGAGAGAACTTCATTGTAACCTGCCTTGTGAGGTCGTGTGTCAGCCCCAGGAGGGACAACCAGCTAAGGCATGAGGAGAGAGCGTCTGCTTCATAGAACCCTAGAAGGGTTTGGGTGGGAAGGACCTTCAAGATCATCCAGATCCAACCCCCTGCATGGGCAGGGACACCTCCCACCAGCCCAGGCTGCTCCAAGCCCCATCCAACCTGCCCTTCAACACTGCCAGGGATGGGGCAGCCACAGCTTCCCTGGGCAGCCTGGGCCAGGCTCTCACCACCCTCACAGCAAAGAATTGCCTCCTCATCTCCAACCTCCACCTCCCTCTCCCAGTTTTCATCCACCCCCCTGCTCCCATCCCTCCCTATCCTTGTCCCAAGCCCCTCCCCAGCTTTCCTGGAGCCCCTTCAGGCACTGGAAGCTGCTGCTAGCCCAACCTTGTGGCCAAGGGACAAGCTATCTCAATAGATTTCAGTAAAACCTCCAAGTAGAGGGGAGGTCTCTGGTCTGCCATCCCCTTGGAAGTGCCAGCCTTGCTGTGGGGCTGCTGACAGGCAGGAGAAGCAGCCGGGGCTGTCAGGGGAGCTGCAGCTGTGGGTGTCGGGCGGGGTTGGAGGCGACTGCATCTTTTGGAGCGGGACCGCCCACTTTTCCCATCTCACACCCATCCAGGCAGTCCTGCTGTGCCTGCTGGACTTACTGCCCATCCTGGAGAGAGCCCAGAGGTGGCAGCAGCAGAGCAGCCCCACAGCTCCCTGCCACCAGGTGCTGCAGCTGGTGCTGACCCAGATGGAAGCCGAGCACCGCCTGGCCCTGCGCAGGGTGTACGCCCGCGCCCTGCCCGCCTTCCTGCAGAGGTGGGAGCAGCTCCCCAGCCCCAGGGACCTGCTTGGGCCTTCCTCTGTGTCCCCCTCCTCAGCCCGACTTCCTCTGTGTCAGCAGACTTGGCATCCTGATGGTGAGGCACTTGAAGAGGCTGGAGAGAGTTATCCTGGGATACCTGGAAGTCTGGGATGGCCCTGAGGAAGAGGCCCGGCTGGGAACGCTGGAGGCGCTGCGCTGCGCCATCGAGCACGCCTGGCCCAGGTGGGACACTCTGCACATCCCGAGGGCTGTCCCTCCCTCAGAGCCAGGGCTCCTGTTGCTTGGGGAAAAGGCCCTGGAATCTTGAGGGAGGATCTGTCAAGAGGGAGGAACCACTGGCAAAACTGCTTGGCTGAAAACCCTGGCTCCAAAATTAAGCCTGGTCCTCGTTTTGATCTGATTTCTGCCTGTTCTAGAAGGATCAGCTTGGCTAAAAGCTAATTGTGTTCACTGTGGAGTGAGCCCTGTGCTGGGAGTTGGGCTGCCTGCTGTCCTGGGACACCCTCCAAAAGTTCCCTCAGGCTCAGGCTCTGTGTCCCCCCCTCTGGTGGCCACACTAAGCCAGGCAGCTTCTTCAGCCTGGAGCAGTCACTGATCTTGGGCCAGCCACAGTCCTGCTCCACCCCAAATCCTGCCTGGAGCACCTCGGAGCTGCTCAGCGAGGCTGTGCTGTCCCCTGGCTTGAAGAAAAGCTCTGGAGTAAGGCACACTTGGTGTTTGTCTCTGCAGGATGCCCTGCAGGCTCCCTGTGCTCCTCCCAGCCCTGCTGAAGATGATCTGGGATGTCCACACCGACCAGAGCCCGACGCCTGAGCCAGTGAGAGCTGCTTTGCTCCAAGGGGCCACAGAATGTCTCATCCTGCTGGATCGCTGCTCTGAAGGGCAGGTGAAGGTGAGCTGGGAACCCACCTGCTTCATCTCTGGCCCTTTCTCCCTTGGAAGAGGGCGTTGTGGGGCCCAGTTGCTTCCTCAGACCAACAGGGCTTAGAAAGCATCCATTTCCACCCACATAAGGACTTAATTGATAAGTGATCTTATAAGTGATTGATAATTGATAGCTATCGACAGGTTCTCTGTTCTGTCATTCTCTTCCAGCAGATGGCAGGGGGAGGGCTGATAATTAATACCCCAGACCTGAGGGTGCCAGGGCCCTGGAATCTGATTCCTTTCTTGTTCCAGGTGCTGCTGGAAGGTGTGTCCAGGAGCTGTGAGGAGCCCCGCGTGCGGGAATGCCTCCGGAAGGTGCAGGAGAGCGCCTGAGGAGCAGCTGAGCAGTGCTTGGCTCACTTGTGTACAGTAAACTTGTTTATTTATTTAAAGTTACTGGCTTTCTTATCCCACCCCTCTTAGCCCCATACCTCACTGTGCCACATCCAGCTGCTCCAGTTCTGGAACAACGTGACTTCCCCCCCCCCGAGTCCAGGTTCCTTCCCGGAGCACAGTCCGAGCTGAGCCTTGTGTGGTTGGGGGGAGTCATTTTCCAAACTGGGCTTCCTGCAGCAGTTGGGACAAACTTGCAGCAATTCCCTGGGGTGGGGACAGAAACCCTTATTTTCTTAAAGAAAATGATTGGTTAGGATATTGAAAAATGAGTAATTTTTGAGGGTCCTGCTGGGAGGAGTCCCAGTGCCAGCTCCAAGTCCTGTCAGCCCAGGAGGTGGGCTCAGGGGTCAGGCTGCTTTGGTCTTGCTGCTGAGCTCTGTTTCTTCTTCATACTCTATTTCAATGTAGGGACGTTTTCTTCTGGCTGGTCCTTTCAGAGGAGTTTTCCCCTTAGATTTGGAGTGTGAGGCTTTCTTCTCTACTTCTTCCTCCTCTTCCTGCTCCTCGTCACTACTTGTCTCCAACTTATCCATGTCCTGGGAAAGAAAGACAAGAGTGATGTCAAAACACACCATGGAAACCTCCTCCTCCTGCAAAATTATCTCCTGTATCCAATTCCATTTCCTAATTCCTTGCTCCTAGCTGTCTAGCCAGAGGAGCTGGGGGCAGTGGCTACAGTCTGGCTGTAGCATGATCTTCCACAAATCCAATTTCTCCAGCTCTCACCCCATCACCAGATCCCACGAGGGCAGAGGTTATTTCCAAACAGTTGACACCAGGTGCTTAACCTACCTCAAAGTCACTGAGATCACTGTCATCTGCTTCCACAAACTCTCTTTGATCCATGTCCTGTAAGAAAGAAAAATGAGGAGCTGGTAGATGCAGCCTGAGCACCATAAAGACTCACCATGGAAGAGCCATCAAGGCCACCACTTGCACACACGTTTTCCCTGAGTTCACCTCCCCTAATCTCACCCCAACATTTAAAGTAGTGTGTGAATCAGGTGCTGCCCCGGGTCAGGGAAGGCTGGAGGTGGCTGAAGACATTAATTACCTCCTCCTCATCTTCCTTCTCTGCATCAGACTCGCTCTCGCTCTCTGCATCCTGCTGCTCTAGAGCCTTGTCAAAGGCATGGATGGGGAAGTTGTAAATGTCTCCATACTGGAAAGGAAAAGGAGGATTTCTGTAAGGCACAGGAGGAAGGCAGCTGTTGGTGGGTCACCCAAAGCCTGTGGCCTGCATGGAGGCAGCACCAGACCTCCCTAATTGGGAAGTACATGGTGCTGTACCAAGGATGAGGGGCTCTGGGGGAAGAGCTCTCCAGGAAGGGCAGTGAGCAGTTGTCCCCAGCCCTACATGGGTGATAATTCTCTTTTCCTCCCAGCACCCATGTCCCTCCCAGCAGGACAGAGGGACAGTCTGATGCTGTGCCCTGAAGGCACTGCTCCTTACTGTAGCCTGTTTCAGTCTTTCCAGCAATTCCTTCTCAATGGCATTATCCAGCTGAGCAGCAACCAGGGCTTTCTCCTGGTGGAGCAAAGAGGAGCAGTGTCAGTTGTTTGGAAGACACAGGGAACAGAAGCAATTGAGGGGATCACAGGGAAGGGTCTTAGTACCTCTCTCCTCTTCTCCCTCCTTTCAATCTTCCTGCGTAGAGGAACAAGTTTCCTCCTACAGGGAACAACAAAACCTGGTGAGTGAATCTGCCCATCTGGAGCAGATGATGGAGAACTTGTGCAGGGCAACAGCCAGCAGTAGTGTCCTGAGAATGGGGCTGCACCTCATCTGAGTGCATTTATATTCTCAGGACATGCTGTGGTCAAACCCATTTTTGGCCAGGCTCATTTCCAGGCCTGCCAGAGGACAGCAGCTCTGGGAGCTGGTGGGCAGGCAGTGACTTGGAGCCAAGCCAGGGTGGTCATAGAGTCATGGAATGGTTTGGGTGGGAAGGGACCTGAAAGATCATCCAGTCCCAACCCCCTGCATGGGCAGGGACACCTCCCACCAGCCCAGGCTGCTCCAAGCCCCATCCAACCTGCCCTTCAACACTGCCAGGGATGGGGCAGCTTCCCGGGGTTGCTGGTGCTTTGTCCCTCCAGCGGGGGTGGTTGAAATCCCCCCTCAGGACCAGGCCCTGTGAGCATGAAGCTGCTCCCTTCCTGTTGGGGGCAGGAGGTGGCAGCCCTGTCCCTTACTGCCTGCTGAGGGTGAGCTTGCGGATGCGGATCAGGTACTGGGTGATCTTGGTGAAGCGCTGCTTGCACTTGTGCCGGATGAAGCGCGGCCAGTAGATCAGGTTCTCGTCGATCTCCTCCAGGGCCTTCTCGTAGTTCTTGTTCAGTAGGACCTGGGGCAGCAGCAACAAAAGGAGGGGGGGGGTTTCCATGCCTGGAGGGGGATCCTCGTGTCTCCCTGCCCCTGGGTCAGGTCCTGCTCACTCACCCGCTCCCAGAGCCGGCGGGGAAAGGCTGCGCGCTCGATGGTCTTCATGTAGAGGTAACAGCGACCTGGGGGGCAGGGGCAGGGCTGAGGGGGCCCCTCACAGCTGGGGGGACACTGAGCCTGTCCCCAGAGCTGGGGGGACACTGAGGGTGTGTCCCCAGCAAGGGGGGGATGCTCAGAGCTGGGGGGACATTGAGGGTGTCCCCAGAGCTGGGGGGAGTGCTCAGAGCTGGGGGGACACTGAGCCTGTCCCCAGAGCTGGGGGGACACTTGAGGGTGTGTCCCCAGCAAGGGGGGGGTGCTCAGAGCTGGGGGGACATTGAGGGTGTCCCCAGAGCTGGGGGGAGTGCTCAGAGCTGGGGGGACACTGAGCCTGTTCCCAGAGCTGGGGGGACACTGAGGGTGTGTCCCCAGCAAGGGGGGGGTGCTCAGAGCTGGGGGGACACTGAGGGTGTCCCTGGCATGGGGGAGTGTTCAGAGCTGGGGGGAGATTGAGCCTGTCCCCAGAGCTGGGGGGACACTGAGGGTGTCCCCAGCAGGGGGGTGCTCAGAGCCGGGGTGCCCCTCACCCTTCTCCTCGCGGACAGTCGCGTACTGGCTGTTGGCCAGCGGGCAGGAGGAGCGGTTGCACAGCCCGCTCAGGTTGTACTCATTGCGGCAGAAGTTCTGGGTTTTGGTCCTGGAAACGAGAGAGGTGAGGCCGGAGGGGAAGGCTGGGAATAACCCCTGCCCCCCCCCCTTTCCTCTGCCACCCAGCGACAAGGGGGGGGGCAGCCAAACTTCCCCCTCCCCGCAGCAACTCACGTTATCTTGTAGGAGCAGAACTGCCTGTTGCCCAGCGTGTCCCAGACCACCTGCCAGGGCAAACACCGGCTGACAACACCCCCTCACAGCCCCCTCACAGCCCCCTCTCTCACCCCGTCAGCTCCCTCTGACCCCACTCTGACCCCCTCTCACCCCCCTCTCACCCCCCACCTACCCCTCTCACCCCCTCTCACCCTCCACCTCTCTCACCCCCTCTGACCCCCCTCTGACCAACTTTGACCACCTCTGACCCCCCCTCTCACCTCACATCCCCCCCTTACCCCCCCCCAGACCCCTCTCACCCCCCCCTCACCCCCCGCGGCGGCCTCTACACCCCCCCCCAAACCCCGGGGCAGGGGACAGGGACCCCCCCCGCCCCCGCCACGTGGTGTTTGTGGGGGGGGGTCCGGGCCTGTCGCCCCCGCCCCAGCCGCGGGACGGGCCCACCGGGAGGGGGGGGCCGGGCGGACTCACGTCGTCCGAGTGCATGGTGCTGCCGCCTAGAGCGCCGCCATGCCCGGAAGGGGCGGGGCCGCCGCGCTATCGCGAGAGCTGCCGGCGGGAGGGGGCGCCGCGTTGTCATGGAGACGGCAGGGCGGGCGGCGGGGCCCGATCCCGGCCCGGGCCGCGGGACCGGCCCCCTGGGCCCCGTGGGCCCTCCTGGGCTGGGCTGGCTCTTGCATGAGGCACCGAGAGGGGTGGTGTCCGAGGGGGCACCCATCCCATCCGCTCCCCGAGCAGCCCCCTGCCTGTCACCGCAGCATCCCAGGTTGGTTTGGGTGGGAAGGGACCTGAAGGATCATCCAGATCCCACCCCCTGCATGGGCAGGGACACCTCCCACCAGCCCAGGCTGCTCCAAGCCCCATCCAACCTGCCCTTCAACACTGCCAGGGATGGGGCAGCCACAGCTTCCCTGGGCAGCCTGGGCCAGGCTCTCACCAGCCTCACAGCACAGAATTCCATCTAAATGTTTAAGGGAAAGGGGGGGCAAGGAGGTGAAAGGGCAAAGAAACGGCCAAGGAAAGGTAAGGAAGAGGAGAGAGGGGAAAGGAAGGGCAGTGGAGGGAAAGGAGGGGAAGGGAAGAGCTGGGCACCTGAAGAAAGGTCCTGGAAGGGAAGGGAGGGGACAGGAAGGACAAGGGAAATGGCTTCAAGTTGCACCAGTGAAGGTTTTGATTGTGTATGAGGAAAACTTTCTTCCCCCAGAGGGTTGTCAGGCCCTGGCCCAGGCTGCCCAGGGCACGGGTGGAGTCTCTGTCCCTGGGGAGGATGAAAACTGAAGAGGGTGCTGAGGGACACGGGTCAGTGGTGGCCTTGGCAGGGCTGGGTGAGTGGCTGCACTTGATGATCTTTAAAAGCTCTTTCCCAACCAAACCCATTCTATGATCTAATGCACTCAAGAATGAGACGAGTTGTTGTTTTTTCCCCAGCAGGGCTGTTTGATGCAAAGATCACGACCTAATTCTTCACTCCGAGCAGAGAAACTGTCCTTGGCCCTGCAGCTCGTTGGTTAATTAAGAAGTCTGAGCTTCCAGTGCTGGAGGAAGGAGCCTGACTGGCTTTGCCTGCTAGGGGAGGGTGGGTGAGGAGCCCACCCTGCAGGAACCAGGGTCCCCTCTGCTTGGTGATGCACACAGGGGGTGGATTTCCAGGGCAGGCAGAGGGGATCAGAGTTGATGTTGAACTGGGGGGTGTGAACAGATCCCCAGATAGAACAACAGCTCGTGGGTGTTTTTTTTCCCCCCTCCCATCACAGAAAGCAAACACGTTTTTTCCTTTTATTCTTGGCAAAGCAGGGAAACAGGTGGAAGATAAAAATAACCAGTTTTTGAGAGCAGGCTTGGCATTCCTCACTTCCAGTCAGCCTAAGAAATAGGATTTTATCTTGTATGTGCAAAGCAAGGGGCAACGTCCCCACTGTGGAGGTGGGACTGCCTGGCAACAGCCTTTATGGCCCTTGGTGATGAGCCCTAAGGTCCCAAGTCTCCATAAATTGTTCTTCCCCTCCTGTTTCCCTGCTGGCAGGCACATCTGCACGGGGCTGCTCAGGCTGGGAGCTGGGAATCATCTGTTCTGTCTGGCAAGTGAAACGGCTGCTCCTTCCAGCCAGGAATGAGCTGATGGAAACTGTCAAGAGCAGAAGTTGGGAGGTTGAAGTTTTACTGGAAAAATGAGATCACAGGAGTTTCTGTAGCATCATAGAAACCCAGACTGGTTTGGGTGGGAAGGGACCTGAAAGATCATCCAGTCCCAACCCCCCTGCATGGGCAGGGACACCTCCCACCAGCCCAGGCTGCTCCAAGCCCCATCCAACCTGCCCTTCAACACTGCCAGGGATGGGGCAGCCACAGCTTCTCTGGGCAACCTGGGCCAGGCTCTCACCACCCTCACAGCAAAGAATTTCCTCCTCATCTCCAGCCTCCATCTCCCTCTTCCAGTTTTCATCCATCCCCCTCATCCCATCCCTCCCTGCCCTTGTCCCAAGCCCCTCCCCAGCTTTCCTGGAGCCCCTTCAGGCACTGGAAGGTGCTCTAAGGTCTCCCTGGAGCCTTCTCTTCTCCAGGCTGAACACCCCAACTCTCCCAGCCTGATCTCTTCTCACTGTTACTTAGACAATTAATTTGGTGCCTCTATTGCTTCACTTTCTTTACAACTCTCCCCTGCTTTCACAGACCATTATACCCAATAATTACTGCTAAGAGTGCAGCTGTTCCCTTTCTAAACTTGTGGCCAGGAAATTGCAAAAGGACAATTAAATAAATTGATGGTACTTCTGGTGGTGATGGGTTAGGAGCACAAACACAGCCCAGTCCCCCATCCCAGGTGAGGGGCAGGGATTTCTAAAAATACCCTCCTAGTCACTTTATGATCTCCAGAGACCTGACGAGCTTTGTTGGCCGAGTCCAAAACTGGTTTTTATTTCTACCTGATTTTGTTTGAGTTCTTCAGTTAATTTATTTAATGGATGGTGGAAGAGACACAGGAGCATCACGTGAGCAGCACAACACATAAAGCTCTACTGAGACAGCACCAAACATTGGAACTCCCTCCAGGGGAGCGAGGAGCACAGTGACATTGTCACCCAGGGCTCGGTGGTGGCACAGACAGATCATGCCCTGGTGTCACAGGCAGGTTTCATGCTGGGGACTAGAGCAGGATTCTGGAGAAGGAAATCTCCCCAAGGCTGTTGATTTCATTCCCTCTTTCTCCAGTGCTTTTCTCTCAAGAACTGCACATTTTAAAAGTCATCAACAACTGGACTGTGGTAGCCCTGGGCAGGCTGTGCCCAAGACAATATTGGAGGTGTATATGAGCTCCTGAGCTCCCTAACTTTTGGGTTTTGATGTTTTTTTTTTTTACAGATGAGCTGTGGTGAGTTTGGGGAAGTCACTTGGAAGTCACACAGCAAATGAGTGGCTCAACTAAAGGGACAGATCCTCCGAATCCTGGGTCTCTGCTCCCTGCTGTGAGAGGTCAGTGACACCCCCTGTGTCCCCAGGCCTTGGGGGAGGCTGGGTTACTCTTGGGTGCTCCTACATCCATCTTCTGTGAGCTTGTTGTGAGCTTCAAACCAGTCCTTGCTCCTGCTATTCCACCTCTTCTGCCTCCACGTTGGTGAGAGGGAAATGGCGCCCGGGTTTCTGAGGGGCACAGGTTTTGGTTTGCAGGGGGCATTCCTGGCTGAGGATTGCCTGGGGAAAGGGGAGGAGAAACCAGGTTTTAGCAACAACGAAGAGGCAATTTTAAAGAAAGCCAAAGCAGCCAAGAACTTCTGCCCAGGGAACACAAGCTGTGAGTTAAGGGAGGGATCACAGCTCTAAGTGTCTCTAGTTTTATCGCCTGAGGTTTTTTGTCCCGTTTTTGAAGGCAGAGTAGAGCCCGGCAGGGAAGACACAACCCCTGGCAAATCTGTTCTTCTCTTCCCCCAGACCTCTGGATTGCCCATCCCTCTATTTGAAGCAAAGACAGGATCCTGGAACTCACAATCTTCTCCTCTTTAGCAGGAGGGCTGCGCAGGTACCAGCAGAGCGGCGCGTAGGCGATGTTGGTGACTCCAATGATGATCATCAGCCAGGGGAACCCGATGGCTCGGGCAATGGCACCTCCTGTGGATGGCCCTGAGGATGTCAACGTGAAAAAAGGTCAAGGTGGGAGGGAGCAGAAGGTGCCTGTCCACTTGGGAGTGGCTCTGTGCATCTGTGTTTGCAGACTCTGTGCTGGATGCCTGCGGGGAGCAGGAAAGGGAGTGAGATACACTCTGAGTATCCCAAGAGTATCATAGAATGTGTGGGCTTGGAAGGGACCTTCAAAGATCATCTAGTCCAGCCCCTCCTGCAGTGCACAGGGACCTTTTTAACTAGATGAGGTTGCTCAGAGCTTTGTCAAGCTTGACCTTGAGTGTTTCCAGGGATGGGGCCTCCACCACCTCTGAGCAACTTGTTCCAGCGCTTCACCCCCTTTCTTGTAAAGAACTTCTTCCTCATGTCTGATTGAATCCATCCTGCTCTGGTTTTAGACTATTCCCCCTTGTCCTATCAGTACAGAATCTTGCAAAAACTCCCTGCCCAGCTTTCCTGGAGCCCCTTCAGGCACTGGAAGGTGCTCTAAGGTCTCCCTGGAGCCTTCTCTTCTCCAGGCTGAACACCCCAACTCTCCCAGCCTGTCACCAGAGCAGAGCTGCTCCAGATGACTTTTGTGGCCCTTCTGTGGACTCGTTCCAACAGCTCCATGTCCCTCTTTGTGTGGAGGGCTGCAGAGCTGGACACAGTGCTGCAGCAGAAGCTCCTCCATACCAATGGCAAAGCCCATGCAGAAGGCCACGTCAGCGATGGCGTAGACGTTGCCGTAGACGGAGGCGTGGCGAAGGTCCACCAGGTGACCCATCAGAGGCATCAGGGAGGAATCCACCATTCCTGCCCAAAGCAAGAGGAACCTGCTCGGCCATCACCTCCTCTGCGGGCAGCAGTGAAGCTGCCTGGGAGCTGTGTCATCCCCCAACACCCACAACTTACCTATGGCAAAGCCAAGCACCCCATTTGGGCCAATCAGCCCGTAAATGTTTTTGGCCAGAGGTACCTTTGAGAGGACAGAGAGAGAGAGAGGACACAGGGGTGAGGCCAGGGGAGCTTGCTGAGGGTGCAGGGCTGGAGGTCTGTGACACCCAAACCCACGTGCAGCCTCTGAGCAGTCACCTAACCCCCTGGGTGCTACTTACACAAAGCAGGCTGGTTCCCACCACAACCATCCCGACCAGGGAGCACAGCCACCTGCAGGGAGGAGAAGGCAGAAGTTCCCAGACTGCACCCACCACCAGCATCATTCATGCTGAAAGCACAGGACTGAGCTGGGCTGAAATCTCTTGATCTTCCACTCACCGGCCCATTTTGGTGGCCAGAATCCCAAAGAGGTTGGTGCCAATGAGGTAGGATATGCTGGCAGGGAGGAATGCCAGCCCTGGGGAGGGGAGAGGATGAAAAGGAGTGGGTCATCCCCAAGGAAATTGCAGGGAGTGTTCCCTCCACTCACTGCCCCTCTCCTTTGGGGGATTATCCTGAGCCTGGCACAGCAAGCTGACCTTCCTCGTGCCCTGGGGAGGGTGGGGGGCAGATGGAGGCAGGGGCAGGCAGATAAAATGTGTTTGCTTTTGATTGGAGGTGGGGAAACTGAGGCACGTGAGGAGTAGGGCTTCACCCATGAGATCTGTGAGATCACCAGAAGCCAAAGGCAGGATGTTTTGTCCCCACTGCTTTGAGAAGCTTGTCCTTCTGTCTCCCCCACCTTTCTCCCCTTGCCTTCTGCTTTTCACTTATTAAATCAAGAGGAATAAAACAGCTGCTTGAGTAGAAAGCTTGGGGATCATTATGCAGTCAAATATTTGCACTGTTTGCTGATTTACCAGTTGTTTATTTTTAATATATTCTCCTGCCAACTCTAAATAGAACTGAGCAGCTCCATTTCACTGAGACAACTTCCTTATTGAAACACACTAATTGGTGTTTAATTTTCTCTCCCCTCTTTAACAGCCACAGAGTGTGGTGAATCCTGCAGGTTTAGCCCAAGGGCTTCTGGAGGGGTTTTTTTGCCAGAATTATGGGAGTGGGCAAACCAGAGCACACAAAGAAAGAAGGCTCTTGAGTTTGTGGTAGCTTGTGAGACAGGTGGCTTGCAATTGAGCTGGGTCCAGACCCAGCCTGCTCTCAAATCTCAGGTATGGGAACACCTAGTGAGCATATTTAGGATTTTCTTTCATGCCTGCTGACCTCTGGATCCTCCTGAGTTGCCTCCAAGGTTCCCTTTGAGCTGAGTGCTGACAGGAGCAGCTCCAAGTGCTCTCCTCCCCCTGGGACATTTGTGGTCACCAAGCAGCTACACTGTCCCCTCTCCCCCCTGCCAGAGCCCTTGGGGCTCTGCTCTACCCTCGCCCTCCCTTGCTCAATCCCTTGCTCCTGAGAAGCACCCAAGGCTCTTATCAGGATGGATGCTCCTGCCTGACCAGGGGATAACTGGGTTAGGAGCTCTCTCAGCCCTCCTGCTCCCGGCCTGCAATTCAATTTGGGCTCTAAGTGCAGCCTGGGGCAGCTCCCCAGGTCGTTCCTCAGCCAACTGGATTTTATAACAATTAATTTGTACGTTTGTAGCAAATACAGCCAATGTTATCTCCATCTCCCCTTTTCTAGGCCGCTGGTAATTAGCACATGCTATCCTGTCCTGCCTGGGACTCTCAGTGACCTTCTTTTACCCGGAGCTGCCCCTGCAAAACCCACCTGGCTGCCACAATTTCAGCCCAGCATGAAACCATTATCTGCCCTGCAGTGGAAGGGATTCAACAGGCTTCCCGTGCACCAAACAGCCTTTCCTGCCTCCCTCCCTCCCTTATTGCTCTTGTGGGGACTCGGATTCTATACAACTTTTCCAATCACAGAGAAAAGCACCATGTGTAGCTGCCACCAAGGGCACTTCCAGCTGGAATTGGATCAACGGGCAACCTGGGATCACTCTCTCTGTGTGGGGTGAGGGTAGATGTTTTCTGCTTTTTTTTTTTGGAGGGATGTAGGGGGACATCCCAGGGGACTGGTTGCAGCTGAACTGCAGAGCACAGGACTCACCCAGCTGCCACTTCGGGGAGCACATGGTTTGCATCATCCAGATGGGCAAGGTGGGCTCCAGCATGGCCACCCCCATATTGGAGAAGCAGAGGGCTCCTAATGGGGGGAGAGGAAGAAAGGTTCCTTGTTACCCACCTCCTGCTGCTGTTTCAGGTAAGGCAGGAGGAAACCTCTTAAACCAGGAGGTGTTGGGTGCACAGAGGAGTATTTACCTGCAGCCACCAGGATGTAGGGGTCTCGCAGGAGGGTGGACAGTGGTGTCCCTTGGGTGCTCTGTGGGGTGGCAAAGGGGGTTAGATCAGCCAGGAGACACTTGTGCACTTGCTCCATTGCCCAGCTGGGTGCTTGTGCTGCTCCCCTCCAGCACCCACTGCCCTGTGCCCACCTCTGCACTCACCTCTGGGGAGATCCTAGAGGGCTGCAGGATGCAGAGCTGCAAGGCTGGAAGGGAACACTGGGGTTAGCTGGCTGCCCCAGACAGCTTTACCCCATCTAACCTGCATTTGTTTCCCTCTGGCTTCTCCTTTGGCACGACCCCTTCCATCAGCAGAGCCCCTGGGGATGCAGGAGCTGCATCTGGGGACACGGCTCAAGTGGGCAGAGGGAGAGGAGGGTCCCAGCTCCGTCCCTGGGGAGGGAGCAGCAACACTCCCTGGAGTGAACTGTGTGAGGAGTGTTTTGTCAGCCCACGAAGCAGCCAGACACCCAGATACTCCCCATCTTGCTGCCTGCTGGGGACCCACAACCAGAGCATGACAGGAGTGAGATGTGGGAAAGAACAGGAATAAAAAAGGAAGTTTCAGGTGTCTGGAACCTACGTTTCAGTTTCCAGAAGCTCTTATGTGCTTCATTAGAGGTGCCTTGCATTACATCTAGGCAAGGATGGTAACTGTGACTATAATTAAATTAGCTTAATGCCTCCCAGTAAAAAAAAATGCACATTTCTGCTCTCTGTAACTTCGCTGTTGGGCCCTGAGGGCTCTGGGGTCCAGCAGCTGTAACACAGCTTGGGGAGAAAGAACAAGGAGCACCCTCCATGCTGGCACAGCCAGATTCCCTCATGGCACAGGGAAGAGGCTCTGCCTGGTGGGAAGAATTCCCTGTTCCAACAGCTTCACTGAATGTGCTGTTCAAGCCATTAAAGCAACCAAGGGGTTTATTAAGTAATGAGAGACTAATTCTTGCTGTATTGCTGTGTCAATCGTCCAGTGGCAGAAAATGGGCTTTAGCAGTAAGAGAACAACCAGTGCTGAGGGTATTACCTGTGTCGTGTTCCTCTGCCTCTTCCTTCACACAAGCCCTCTGAGATTCCCCCCGAAACCTCTGCATTTGCAGCTTTTTTTTGGGGGGGGGTAGGGTTGGATTAAATCATTTGGCTTCTTCTCACCTCCATCCAAGAGGGCGAGAGACGCCAGGACCAGGAAAGGAGCCGATTTCCCCACGAACTCGTACATCACACTCCCAAAGGGGGCCCCGACTGGAAGGAGAAGCTGTGTCTACACAGGGGCAGTGTCACCAGCCCCACGCTCAGCTCCTGCCCTCCTGCTTTGCTCCAAACCCCTGGTGGGTGTTGGGGGAAGGTGGAGGGTCCTGTGGCCAGAGGGAGGGAGGAGGGCAGGCCAGCCCTGCCGGTGGGATGATGCTGGGCAGGGGCACAGCCAGGTGGGTGGGAGCCACAGGTGATGGTCAGCGAAGCTCTGGAGATGCTGTTGATGTCAGCCCCCTTGGGATGGAGGTCTCCTTACTCAGCACACCCAAGGCCAGGCCTCCCAGGGCGATCCCCATCGCGTTGCCCCTCTCCAAGTCGTCCGTGTACACGCTGGCCAGCATGCCCAGGCCTGGCAGCAGAGGGAGAGCAGAGAGGCCACCTGAGCCTGGCTGGTGCCTCCTTGCTGGGGCTCCTCTCTGAGGCAGCCAGGGCTTTGTGGGGGGGGATTTATCTGCTGGCTGGGCTGGGTGGGAGCACTGTCTGAAGGCACCAGCACATCTGTGCTGCTGCTGGTTCCTGAGCTGCTGATCGAGCCCAGGCAAGGGGAGCTCATGTGGGAGGGGGTGGTGGGACTCCAGCCTTTACCTGCCACTGAAGAGAAGGACGAGCCGATGCCTTGCAGGGCTCGGGCAAGGAACAGCAAAGTGTAGGTGCCTGAGAAAGCAAACACTGCAGAGGAAGGAGAGATGGTGTCAGGCAGTACCTTGCAGAGGGTGACAGCAGCCTCAGCGTGCACCAGTTTGGGTGCTGGGTGCTGCTGGTCCTTTCCTGTCCCTGATTTCTGAGACTTGTTCCTCTGCTCTCCCTCCTCCTGCAGCAGGACAGCTGTGCAGGCACAGACAGAAGGGTTTTCTCCTGTGCTGCTGGGTGTGAAGGGCAGCCCAGAGGAAAATACTCACTGACTGTGGAGAGGAACATGATGATGAATCCGATGAACATGGGGATGTGGAATCCTATCCTGGGAAGGGAAACAAGGGACACCATCTCAGAGAGAATTCCTCATTCTCAGGTGAGATCTGCCCAACCTTACCACACAGGTCTCTGGGGGCTGGTGAACATCTCAGGAGCATCCAGTGTCTAAGTGCACCCAGGAGAACTGTAAAGGGGCAGAAAATCTGAACAAGAACATGATAATCCATAGTGAGGTGGGAATCTTTCTTTGTGTGCTGGTTCCTGGTGTTAAATAGCATCTGTCTGTACCTCAGGAGGGCGTTGATGAGGCTTGTGTTGTAATCTGAACTTGCAAACCATTTGTAGGCTTTTAGAAAAGGTAAAATCCGTGCTTATTGTGATGCACGTGTCCTCCCCCTGGGGATTTTACCCACCAGTTCTTGTGGTTCTGTGGTTGCAGGGGCTGCACATGCCCAGCACAGACCTTCACAGCTCAGCCCATGGGAATTTCATCAGCAGGCAGGAGCTGCCTGTCCCTGAGGGGCTACACCCTGGTACAAACCCAGCTCTTTTGACCTACCTGTTGGTCAGGAGACCCACAGATGGGTTGACCACCAGCTGCAGGAGAGCCTTGGAGGCAAAGAGCAGCCCCACACGGATGTTCTCCTTGGTGAGGAACTCCTCACCCTGCAGGCAGCTGCTGGGTGTGGGTGGGTTGCTGGTTGAGGGCTGTGGAAATTGGCTGCTCTCCATTCTCTTCACCAAGTCCACTGTGCTCGTGGAGCCCGAGAGAGTCACCGTGGTGTTGTCAGAATAGAAGGTGGAAGAGAAAGGAGGAGCCTTCCAGGCTGAAGGAGCTGGCTCAGTCCAGGCTGCGGCAACAGAGCTGTTGGCACCTTCATATTCTGTCGTGTAAAGGAAGGTGGGGATGATGGGAACTGGAAGAGAAGCAGGGGAGGGCTTGCTTAGTTGATCTTACTCTGTTTTCTGGCTCGGCATGCAGCTGCACCGAAGGGTGCTGGCTGAATGGGGGGGTCCTGCCAGCACCCAGCTCTCCCCAGGGCTCTCCCCACACAAGGACCCCACCGGAGCCTGAGCAAGGAGCTGCCCCCCCAGAGGTGTGTCCCTGGGGAGCAGAGCCCCCCCAGACCATACCCACGACTGTCAGCAGCATGTTGTCCAGCAGCAGGGCCACGAACACCACCAGCAGCACCAGTCCCCGCGATGCCCTGCCCGCTGCCAGCCAGCCCCAGGGCCCGGGCATGGCCACAGCCTGGCACCCCCGTCCTGCTGGCTCCTCCTCTTCAGGGCTGGAGGTTCCCCACAGCCTTTAAAGAAAGCACTCCAGGTTAAAATGTCCCACAGCTTCTCCCTTGAGACAGCAGCTCGGTGGCCGTGTCCTCCAAGAGCTGGGTGTTCTTCTCTGGGAGCTGAGACCAACAGCTTTGCCATCAAAGACCATGATGTGCTCAAGCTTGCATTTAGAATTGCAGATGGAATGTTCTCTAACCCATTTCCACTCTCCTGAGACATCTTGTGCCTGCTTCAAGGCATCATTTAAGTCTTACTCCAAAGACTCAAAGCACAGATCAAACCAGCACCTTATCTCTGCTAATCTCGACATCTTTTATTCCATGTTTGTTCTTTGGAGATTAAGTTCCTTCTCAAAGGAAATTCATTTACCTCTCATGCCTTTTCATTTGACCTAATTGAAATGTCATGGCAAGATACAGGGCTTAAAAGCCCAACATACGTGATTAAAATCAGAGCTTCAGAGGGACTGAGAGGAGATTGCTTGCTCTGTCACACTGGAAATATCAATCAGAAACCTGCGCCAGACAATCAGCCATTTCTGTCCTTGTGGCTCTTTGGCACTTCAGAGACCAAGTGGCAAAAAAGATGGAGCCGAGTCTGAACTACTGCTCTTCCCAATAATCCTGTGGCCTCCTGAGATCCCAAGCAATGATATTTTTCCATTTTTAGTAAAACAAAGCAAATGCTGCAAACCCTCTACCGTGGCACATGAGTCCTGAAGCTGGGAAACAGGGCTGGTCTCTCACTGCCCCTCCAAGTGCTAGTAAAGACCAGATAAACACCACCCTGTGGTTCTGTGACAGAATGAATGCAAGATGTAGATATAGATGATAGATACAGGTATATAAAAGTTAATACATAAAGAACTAATAAGGAAGCACAGACAATAAAGACACATGGAGCAATGTAAACCTTGCATCTCAACCCACAGACTCTGTCCCCTTCCCAGTGCAAACCTGTTGCTTGGAGCAGAGGAAAAGCAGCTCTTACCCTGGAGCCCATCTCGGTGCTGTGCTGGTGCTGTGCTCTGCAGCTGCTGGTCCCAGGGGGATTTATGGGTGCCTTTTATCAGGAGAGAGGATATGAGTGTCCCTCTTCCAGGGAGATTTAATTGGAACCTCAAACAAGTTCCATCCAGCCCTGCAGCTCCTTCTGCGTCAGAGCCGGGTGGTGGGGTGGGCTGGGGGGGCAGGAGGGGAGAGGCAGAGTGTTTATCTGCAGATCAGGCACCTGCTCTCCTCTCCAGCCTTTCATCAACCCTTATCTCTCTCCAGGCACCTTAACTCTTGCCTGGGTCTGAGCACAGGAAGGTGCTGCCCTGGGACTGCACAGCCCTCCATCCATCAGGGGTTTGTCACGGGGAGGCAAGGCTGGCATCATGAAATGCCCCTGGGAGGTGCATTTGTAAAATACATTATAGTTGAGGTCTTGGACTCCTCTCCAGTGACTGGTGGCTGTTCCCTTGCTGCCTGATGCTGCCTGTCCTGGGAACATCTGCCCTCGTTCCAGCTGTGCCTCCATCTTACTCACCCCGGGATAAAACCAGGCAGATTTCCCCAATGAGCCCTGCAGCACCCTGGGGATTTATGGTCAACTCCAGCATTTCCAGGATTTCCAAAATGATCAGTGCACTGATGGGGGTTGTTCCTAATGAATGGAAAGATTTTCAAGGCCTGAACACTCTGCTCCTGGCCGTGGTTTCTGAGGGACACGGGGGGCATCCGACCTCTCCCCTGGGTGTCCACAGGTCTGAAGAGCTGTGATCCCCCCACAGCTGATGTTCTGCTCTTTCCTCCCCTCCATGGAAGGTGCAGGCAGGGGGTGCCCATCCAGAGCCTTTCCCTGGGCTGTTCCACTGTCTGCTCTCCCTCCAGGGACACAGACTCTTGGACTAACAAGGCTGGCTCCCCAGAAGCAAAGCTGGATGTAAAATGATATCCATGGGTGGCTGAGGCACTGGAAATGCCCCTGAGAATGTGATCTCTTTTCTTCCATCATCTCTGTTTTCTTGAACTTTTGACACTTTGCTCTGTGATTTCTTTTTTAAACCAAAACTAACACCATCATTCATTCAGGATGCAGAGATTTACTGCAGGGAAAGGAAATAAATCCCAGACATATTCATCTTTTTTCCTCTTGGCACATAAATCTGCCAACAAGGCCATTAATCTGGCTCCTGCATGGCCAAAAAGTATTGCAAATAAGGTGAGATGAGAACATCCTCCCTAGGAATTCCCTGGGTGTGCGTTAGAGCAGAAGTTGAAGCCTTTAACTATGAGAATTATATGAGAAGGGAATGGCTTGGCCTGGAAATGACTTCCTAAGTATCCAGTGAGCAGGCAGAGGATGAGCAGTGCAGCACCACCATCTGCTGCGGGAGCTCAGAACTGCTCAGCTGCACCTGAGGGAAGAGTTGGGTCTCCTTCAGGTGAGGAGGGGCACGGGGAGACAGTCATGATTATGATTATGGTTATTATTTCTTCTTCTTTTTCTTTTTCTTTTTTTTTTCCTCTTCTCTTCTCTTCTCTTCTCTTCTCTTCTCTTCTCTTCTCTTCTCTTCTCTTCTCTTCTCTTCTCTTCTCTTCTCTTCTCTTCTCTTCTCTTCTCTTCTCTTCTCTTCTCTTCTCTTCTCTTCTCTTCCTTTTCCTTTATCCTCCTTCTCTTTCTCCTTCTCCTTCTCCTTCTCCTTCTCCTTCTCCTCCTCCTCTTTCTCTTTCTCTTTCTCTTTCTCTTTCTCTTTCTCTTTCTCTTTCTCTTTCTCTTTCTCTTTCTCTTTCTCTTTCTTTCTCTTTCTCCTCCTCCTCCTTCTCCTTCTCTTCTCCTCCTTCTCCTTCTCTTTCTCCTCCTTCTTCTCCTTCTCCTTCTCCTTCTCCTTCTCCTTCTCCTCCTCCTCTTTCTCTTTCTCTTTCTCTTTCTCTTTCTCTTTCTCTTTCTCTTTCTCTTTCTCTTTCTCTTTCTCTTTCTCTTTCTCTTTCTCTTTCTCTTTCTCCTCCTCCTCCTTCTCCTTCTCTTCTCCTCCTTCTCCTTCTCTTTCTCCTCCTTCTCCTTCTCCTTCTCCTTCTCCTTCTCCTTCTCCTTCTCCTTCTCCTTCTCCTTCTCCTTCTCCTTCTCCTTCTCCTTCTCCTTCTCCTTCTCCTCCTCCTCCTTCTCTTTCTCTTTCTCTTTCTCTTTCTCTTTCTCTTTCTCTTTCTCTTTCTCTTTCTCTTTCTCTTTCTCTTTCTCTTTCTCCTCCTCCTTCTCCTTCTCTTCTCCTCCTTCTCCTTCTCTTTCTCCTCCTTCTCCTTCTCCTTCTCCTTCTCCTTCTCCTTCTCCAGGCCCCAAGGTCAGGACACCATCTCAGCCCTGGGCAGCTGAAGGAGGTGACAGTGCCATGTCCCTTGTTTTCCAGGGCTGGTGGGAAGGCTTAGTCAGATAAGCCTTGGAAGCATTTTCCACATGTCCATCATATTTTTCCAGTCAGTTCTTTTCGAGATATGCTGGGTGGTTTTTTCTAACCATTACAGCTGTTTGCCAGGACTTTTCCTCTCAACCCCGTGGAAAGAAAAATCAAAGACTACAATTTCCTCCCTGGCCAGGCCGAGGTGGTAAAATAGAGTGAAGCTTTTCGGCTGGAATGGGAAGGGTGAGAGGATTGATGGGCTGGCTGGTGGGCCTGAGGAGCTGCTGCAGGCAGAGCTGCTGCTCTCGGGGTGCAGCTCTGGGGTGTCTGGCCAGAGTGTGCCCAGGTGGCCAGGAAAGCCCCTGGCACCCTGAAACGGGATATTAGAGATACTAGAAATGGTGTGGCCAGCAGCAGCAGAGAGGGGATTGTCCCCCTGTGCTCAGCCCTGGTGAGGCCACACCTGGAGTGTTGTGCCCAGTTTGGGGCACCTCAATTCCAGAGAGATCTCGAGGTGCTGGAGCGAGGGCAGAGGAGGGCAGGGAAGCTGGGGAAGGGCCTGGGGAATCCATCTGGTGCAGAAGGCTTGAAGGAGCTGGGGGTGTTTAGTGTGAGGAAGAGGAGGCTGAGGGGAGACCTCATCAGTCTCTACAACCACCTGGAAGGTGATTGCAGAGAGGTTGGTGCTGGTCCCTTCTCACGGGTGAGTAGGGACAGAACAAGAGGGAAGGGCTTCAAGCTGCACCAGGGCAGGGTCAGACTGGACATCAGGAAAAACTTCTTCACAGCAAGAGTGGCCAGAGACTGGGACAGGCTGCCCAGGGAGGTGGTGGAGTCACCATCCCTGGGTGTGGAGATGGTTGAGAGGAGAACTTTGTAGAGCAGGGATGATGGTTGGACTGGGTGATCCCAAGGGGCTTTTCCAGCCTCAGTAGTTCCATGATTCTATAATCCTATGATTCTATGTCCTCCTGCCAGCCCTGTGGACACCTCAGCCTGGACACAGCCTGGAACAGGCACCCAGGCTTTGCTTTAAAGTCACTCCCTGCTGATATTTCCTTTTCCAGAAGGTTTCCGTTCTCTGGGTGGGTTTGCAGTGTCCTGTCAGACGTTACTCTGTCGTCAGGACACGAAGCAAATGTTCTCAGCCTGCAAGACGAGTTTAGAACTGAACCAAAACACTTTGAACACAACTAGATGGTGTTTAAGGTCCCTTCCAACCCAAACCATGTTGTGATTCTATTAGTGTGAGGGTGGTGAGAGCCTGGCCCAGGTTGCCCAGGGAAGCTGTGGCTGCCCCATCCCTGGCAGTGTTGAAGGGCAGGTTGGATGGGGCTTGGAGCAGCCTGGGCTGGTGGGAGGTGTCCCTGCCCATGCAGGGGGTTGGATCTGGATGATCCTTCAGGTCCCTTCCCACCCAAACCATTCCAGGATTCTAGGATTCTAAATGGTCTGTGTTGGGCAAATTGGAGTTCACATGCCTGGAGCAGGTTGAAAGAACCCTGGGCCAGCTCTGCTGGGTGGTATTTTAAGTCCTTTAAGTCTCTCTTCCCTCTTCTCTCTCTGTTTTCTCTTCTCTTTTCTCCTTTTTTTTTTTTTTTTTTAATCTTTTCTCTTTTAAAATTTCTCTTCCTTTTTATCATTTCATTTCATAATTTCATTTAATTTCATTTCTTTATTTTATTTATTTTATTGTATTTTATTTTATTGTTTTTATTGCTCTTTATTGGTTTTATTTTAGCATAGTTAAGTTTTTATTGGGTTTTCTTGGCTTTTATGTTTTTATCGTTTTTATTCTAGTTTAGTTTATTTTAGTTTAGTTTATTTTAGTTTAGTTAATTTTAGTTTAGTTTTTATTTTATTTATTTCAGCTGTTATTGGTTTTTATTGGTTTTATTTTAGTTTAGTTTAGCTTAGTTAATTTAGTTAATTTTAGTTTAGTTTTTATTTTATTTATTTCAGCTTATATTGTTTGTATTGGCTTTATTTTATTTCAGTTCAGCTATTTTAGTTAAGTTTAATTTTTATTTTATATTTCATCTTATTTTTACTGTATTTTATCGCATTTATTCCAGTTTTTATTGTTTCTTGTTGGGTTTTCACTGGTTTTCAGCTTGCGGGCTGTTTTTCTAGTTTACTATATATTCCCTTCTCTCCTCCCCTCCCTCATTTTCCCCTTTTTTCCCCTTTTTTTTCCCGTTTTTCCCCCTTTTTCCCCCATTCCCCCCGGGGCGGGTCCCCCCCCCCGCACCTCCCCCCGCGCATGCGCAGGGCGCTCCCGGCAGCAGCACAAGATGGCGGCGGTGCGGGCGGCTCGCGCGCTGCCGAACGGCGCCGGCCCCGCCGGGCCCCGGGACCAGGTGGCAGCGCTGACCCGTGATTACCTGTCCCAGCCGCGCCTCAGTGAGTGCGGGACCGCGGGGCTGGCGGCGGGAGGGGTTCCCGGGAGGGGTTCCCGGGAGGGATTCCCGGGATGGGGGGGAAATCTCAGCGGGTGGGCCGGGAGCCGCCGGGCCGCGCTTCCCGGGCTGCTCCCTGAGGTAAAACCGGTGTTCCCTGAGGTAAATTCGGTGCTCCCTGAGGTAAATTCGGTGCTCCCTGAGGTAAAACCGGTGCTCCCTGGGGTAAAACCGGTGCTCCCTGAGGTAAACCCGGTGTTCCCTGGGGTAAACCCGGTGCTCCCTGAGGTAAATTCGGTGCTCCTGGGGTAAATTCGGTGCTCCTGGGGTAAAACCGGTGTTCCCTGGGGTAAAACCGGTGTTCCCTGGGGTAAAACCGGTGTTCCCTGGGGTAAAACCGGTGTTCCCTGGGGTAAAACCGGTGCTCCCTGGGGTAAAACAGGTGTTCTCTGAGGTAAATTCAGTGCTCCCTGAGATCAAACCGGTGTTCCCTGCGGTAAATTCGGTGCTCCCCGAGCTCCGGCGCTCTCCTCGGGGCCTGCAGGGCCCCGTTTCGGGTTTTGTGAGCACAGCGGTTCTGGTTCTTTGAACACACCCGTCTGGGCACCCTCAGCCTGGTCCCCAGCTTGGGTGACACGGCCCGTTGCGGTGTCGTTGGTGAAAAAGGGTTTTTTTAAGCAGGACCTGAGGGTTCCTGTGAGTTGTGAGGAGCGGGGTGGGTGCTGTTCCTTCAAGATGAAGTTGAGAAATCGGATGAGAAAGGGGAAATGCAGCAGCCTTGTGAAAACCCCTTCATTGCGGTAGCGGGGGGAGTCAGAGCTGTTTGGAAGTGCATGATTTCTGGCTTTTGTTTTGGCCCAGGTAGTCCTTAGAGGAGTGACTGTACCTGTAGAGCTCAGAAATGTGAGTGCTTCCAAGGTGGTAGCCAGGGACCTTCTCTGGGATGGTTTCTTTGACCATGTCACTGCTTTGAAAGCCAAACCAAGCCCCCCAAGGTCTGCTGCTCTGCTTTACTCTGGAGGCTTCAGCCAAGGTTGGAGCCAAGGTGACTTCTTCTTCAATTCCTGGTTTTCTCATGCTGATTGTGGCTTTTTTTTGCCCAAACTGACGTGCCAGCTGGATATGAAAAATACATATATATTTCAGTTGCTTTTGATTTGCCATGAAACTAGTTGGTCTTAATGGAAACAGGAATTAAGAGGATTTTTCCCTGCGATCAAGGGGGAGTTGATGCTGATTGAAGGGCCAGGAAATATTTTGTCATGGACACAGCAAGGAGTGTGAGCCCCTGCCTGCTGCTGGAGGAGGAGGTGCCCATGAGACAGTCACGAGATGTAATGCTTTGCTTGGAATAAGCTTTTCCATTTCTTCTGGGCAGTGGGCTGCAAACACTTGCAGTCTGAGCAGAGTCCTCTTGATAGCATCGAGTCTATGTCACTCTTCTTGCTCAGGTGGAAGGAGCAGCCCAGCCTGGGTTTTGGTTTTCATGCAGGGACACGTGTCCTGTCTTCATTCTTAATCCTTAAAAGCAGGATTTTTGACAGGAGTAAAACTGATACTGGGAGGCTTGTATGAAAGATGGGGAGAAACTTTTCGCCATTGAGTGTAGGGGTAGGACAAGGGTTAATGGTTTTAAACTGAAAGAGAGGGGGAGATTTAGGCTAGGTGTTGGGAAGAAATTATTCACCATGAGGGTAGTAAGGTGCTGGAACAAGTTGCTCAGGGATGCCTCTTCCCTGGGGGTGTTCAGGGGCAGATTGGATGGGGCTTGGAACAACCTGGTCTAGTGGGAGTTGTCCCTCCTATGCAGGGAGGTTGGAACCTGAAGATCTTTAAGGTTCCTTCCAGCCTTCACCAGTTTGTTCTATTCCAGCTGTAGCCCATCTTATACATCCAGTGGCCCTCAAGTCTTATCTAACACGGTTTTTATTATTGCTGGTTAAGAGATTACATTGCAACAGTTCAAACTGCTTGTTTTTGGTGTAAACACCACCTGGTTGACAGTCTAGACAAGATGTGGGGAGTGCCAGACCTGGGCAGGCTGGAGGGCCTGAGCCATTTGTGTCTCCGTTGTGACTTCTCTCAGTACCACAAGTGCCTGTTCCCTCTGCCTGTGACCAAGGAGAGATGCTGGTGTCTTTCCAGCTCTGCAAATGGTTCCACTTGCTCCTTCTTCCCTCCCAAGGGATAAGTCATTAACAGTCACTCTCTTGGTCACTGCTCCTTGTGACCCTGATCAAGCTTTGACTCAGCATCACCTTTAGCTGTGGATCGAGGGCTCTAGCTGGGTTGCTGCTGTGTTCTTGAGGCAACTCAGGAGGGCTCTTGAGGGCTGTTCACTGCATTTTTCACAGCTTTCCCACTGGGCAGAGTGATAGATTCTGGGCACTCAAAAGCTGTATGGAGGGCTAATATTTGAGCTGCTGATGTTTAAGGCATGAGCCTTGTGATGAGCTGGCCAGCTCTGCCCCTCTTATCAGGTGTCAGTCCTTCAGGTGAAGCAGGATAACCCCAGAGCAGGAGTTTGGTTAAACTGAAATTCAGCCTTTTACAAGACTGTGCATTGACCTTTTCTTGGGAGATAGGGAAGGACTGCAAGGTTGCCCCTTTGCAGTGTGCCAAAAAACACAACTTGCTGTAGAAGCTTTGGTCAGCTCTGAGCCAGGGATCTGTTTGTTTCGCCAAGTCCAGGCTTTGCAGGAGCTGGTTCAGTGTCATGGGGCAGCAGACTGCTGTGGTTTAAAAAAACCCAACAGCCCAGGAGTATGGATATTAAGGTCATCTCACCATTTTGGGGGGCATAAATTGCAGTGGAACCTTCTTCATCACAAGTTACAGAGATAGTTTTCCCTGCTTTTGAAAGACCTTGCAACTGTGTATTTTTTCTTAGCTTAAAATGTCAGCTCTAAGTGGTGTGGGTGTTTCTGATGACACTCAGGTTATCCCTGGATATGGATTTGTAGTGAACTTCTGGGACAGCCAGGAAATATCCTGTATCTTCATGTTACTGCAGGTGCTTTGCAAGTAGCAGCAAAAAATGTTGCCCCCACAGTTCAGGACCTAATCCTTCTTGTAGAGTTCATGGGAAACATACAAGAGGTACAGAGCTGGGCCCAAAATCTGCAAACCTGAGTCTTGGAAAACTTAAAGAGGGGTACTTCCTTGGAATATCAGGAATACCCTGACTTGTGGCTTCCTTTCTTTCAGCTTATAAAACTGTCTCGGGTGTGAATGGTCCCCTGGTGATCTTGGATCAAGTTAAGGTAAAAACTCGGATCCTTAATGAATGGAACTTTTTGAGGGAGATTATACAAGACAAGGTGAAATCCAGACTGTTCCAAGTCATGGGTCCATGAGAGGTGTTCCTGACTGCTGAGATAAGTGAGAAACCCAAACTGCCATGGAGCTGCAGAGGGTGGTCCTGGAGAAAGGGAAAGTTGTTGGGACTTTGGGGAAAAGAAAGAAAACATTGTTTCAGTTTCATCAACACCCCTCCTCCCCCCAGATGTTTTCTAAACTTGAATGCAGAAACAAACCTATCCACTGTGATAATGGCCTTTTTGTTACCAAAGTGAAGTACTTCCCCAGAGGGAACTGTAACCAGTTTTCACATGGCTGGCAGGTTCCTGCTGAAGGGAAGCAGCCCGTGCAATGCACAAAGGGCAGCTTTTGGTTCTTCCTTTCAGGTGCTGACTCTGTCAGGACCACTGGGGTGTTCAGGACAGGGGCTGCCAGCTCTTTCTGCAGCCTGACACTCTGAGCAAGTCCCTGTAAAAATGGCTTCAGCCTCTTCAGTTGCATTTGTCTTGGAATGTGTTTTGTTCCCATGATAGAATTATTTTTAAGAGTAAAGTAGTTGCTAAGCTCAAGCTTGCTCAGAACTGGTAACATTTGTTTCCTGGCTGCCCTTCTGGATTTTAAAGTTTTCCACCATCTCTTTCAGTTTCCTCGGTACGCAGAGATTGTCCACTTGACTCTCCCTGATGGCACAAGAAGAAGTGGGCAGGTGCTGGAAGTCAGTGGCTCCAAAGCTGTGGTTCAGGTATGACAGGAGGGTCTCCTGTTGCAACACAAAAACACATTCAGCACCATCTGTATGACCTGTGTCAGATCTGTCTTCTGACATGATCTTTTGGTACTATAAATTAAAATATTACCTACTTACTCCATGTGCAACAGGCATGAATCATTTTACAACTAGAGTACAGGGGCATTTTTTTTTATCTGCATGCCCCCTAGATTTCTTTGCTGCTAGATTAATTGTACTGTATTAATTAATTGATTCAAGATCAGCTCCTGTGTGGTGTGGCTGCAAGTATTTTTTTTTTTCTAAGCAGCTGTTTCTTGTTAATATTAATTCCTCATATGTGAACAACTTCACCCTGTTGGCAAAGGGAAGTACTAGAGATGAGAGTCACTGGCTTTGTTGGTTGCTGCTGATTCACTTCATGACTTTGGTTTAAAGGAGGTTTTCATGTGATGTTTTGTGCTCAGGAGCTGCTTTTGAAGCCCTTTGCTTTCCTGCCCTGTGGCTGATCAGGTTCTCAAGCTGTGAAGCAGCTTTCTAGTGTGTTACTTTGTAAAGCACAACACTTACTCCTTTCCCCTATGTTGTTTGGTTGTTTTGTTTTTTTTTTTTCCGTTTGGTGTATTTGCAGGTATTTGAAGGAACTTCAGGTATTGATGCTAAGAAAACATCTTGTGAGTTTACTGGGGACATCCTGCGAACCCCTGTCTCTGAGGACATGCTTGGTAGGTCCTGGCATCTTACTTTGAGGAGTGAACAGACTGATCACACACTCATTTTCAGTAACTTACGTTTTTATTTTATTGCTGTTTCTTGTAGGCAGAGTGTTTAATGGCTCAGGAAAGCCAATAGACAGAGGCCCCATTGTTTTGGCTGAAGACTTCCTTGACATCATGGGTATGTTCTTGGTCTTTGTCTGGTATGAAAGACACATCTGTCTGATTTCTGGGTGTTACCATAGTTCTGGGTTTGAACACAGGATCTAGCTGTTATGGGGAGTTTAAGCTCATTTTTAAGTGTGTCTGTGTGTGTGTCATCCTGCTCAGATCATATTTGCACAAGTGCAGGATGATGAGGTAGAATAAAAGAATTGTTTTCAGTAATGTTTGGAAGCTGTTCTTTGAGGTATTTGTAGGGTATCTTAGCTATCCAGTCTCCAGAGATTAAAAGATTAATAACCTGACAGGCTTTTCTTGCAAATGCTCTTACCATTTACATGACCACAGAGCTCTGCTGTCTTAGGACCTGCAAAAGGCTCAGGTCTGACCAGGCACATCTAAAGATTTGTAGGTCCAACAGTGGGGCCTGCACCTTTAGTAATGAGCCTTAGATCAGTGCTCAAGGTCAGTGGCAGCTTGATCAAGCTTCAGACATCTACCTGGACCAACATCTCTTCTCTTAAAAAATCAACCAGGTCAGCCCATCAACCCCCAGTGCCGCATCTATCCCGAGGAGATGATCCAGACTGGGATTTCTGCCATAGATGGGATGAACAGTATTGCCAGGGGGCAGAAAATCCCCATCTTCTCAGCTGCTGGCTTGCCCCACAATGAGGTGAGTCTGGTTTAGTGGCTTGCATTTCACTGGGGTTAAAAACTAAACCAGGTTAGATGCTAATCTGTGGAACAGCATCAGATTGATGGACTGAATTATTCTCTTCCCTAGATTGCAGCTCAGATCTGTCGCCAGGCTGGCTTGGTGAAGAAATCCAAAGATGTGATGGACTACAGTGAAGAGAACTTTGCCATTGTGTTTGCTGCTATGGGTGTAAGTCTGTTATTGGAGGAGAGTGATGCTGGAGTAATAAGTGAGGTGATGCTGAGCACAGCTGAACCTTCCTGCTTTGAAAGAATTCTAAGTAGGTGTTGGTGTATGACTAGAGAGTGCTAGATGAGCTGGCTGGCTGGCTGACAACCCCAGAAGTGCTGTACCAAAGTGTCTGAGCAGGAGAGAGGATCTGAAACTTAAAATTTCTGACCTGGGATTCTAGAAATAACTCAATCTGTTAGGAATGTAGGGGTTCTTCATGATACAGAGAGCTTTACTTGGGGATTATTAATGAGGTGTCTGGACCTTAATATAATGGCAAGTGTAGCATGTTAAAATCTGCTCTGGCACTGATGCCTTGATGTTGTGATTTAGGTGAACATGGAAACTGCTCGGTTTTTCAAATCAGACTTTGAGGAGAATGGATCCATGGACAATGTGTGCCTGTTCCTGAATCTGGCCAATGATCCAACGTAAGTAGTTACAGTAGGAGAAGGCTCAGAACAAGTGAGCTGGAAGCTGAAGCCTCACTGATGTTGGCACTTTTATGGCACTTCTCTTGGCATTTGATGTTGGCATTCCCCGCGTGGAGCACTGTGTCCAGTTCTGGACCCACCAATGTAAGAAGAACATAGAGCTCCTGGAGAGAGTCCAGAGGAGGCCACAGAGGTGATCTGAGGGCTGGAGCAGCTCTGCTTTGGAGACAGGCTGAGAGAGTTGGGGTGTTCAGCCTGGAGAAGAGAAGGCTCCAGGGAGACCTTAGAGCAGCTTCCAGTGCCTGAAGGGGCTCCAGGAAAGCTGGGGAGGGACTTGGGACAAGGACAGGGAGGGAGAGGACAAGGAGGAGTGGATTGAAACTGGAAGAGGGAGATGGAGGTTGGACATCAGGAGGGAATTCTTTGCTGTGAGGGTGGTGAGACCCTGTCCCAGGTTGCCCAGGGAAGCTGTGGCTGCCCCATCCCTGGCAGTGTTGAAGGGCAGGTTGGATGGGGCTTGGAGCAGCCTGGGCTGGTGGGAGGTGTCCCTGCCCATGCAGGGGGTGGGATCTGGATGATCTTTGAGGTCCCTTCCCACCCAAACCAGTCTGGGATTCTGTTACTTTCAGTGAAGTTGAACACAAACTGGTGCTGCAGTGGGTGCCCACAGCGCATGTAGGGAGGGTTGAAGTGTTGGTGACAGCATCTTGCAGCCTTAAAGCCCTGGCCACTGATAGTGCTGTGCTGTTCCCTTCCAGCATCGAGCGCATCATCACTCCTCGTCTGGCTCTCACCACAGCAGAGTTCCTGGCATATCAGTGTGAGAAGCATGTGCTGGTCATTCTGACAGACATGAGCTCCTATGCTGAAGCTCTGCGAGAGGTTGGGATTAATTAACTTGTGCTGTAATAGTCATTACAATGTTCTTAGGTAGCCAGTGAGGCTTCAGGTATTAATTGATGGTCTGGGATTATGTTCAGCAGTCAAACAGCTGTTGGTTCTGTGGTAGCCACACTTGTTTGATCAGTGGCATTCAGCTGGAGGTGATAGTTTCTGATTTATCTTGGCATCTTCTCTGGTCATTTATAGCTATGGTTAAGAAACTTCTCTTTTAGGGTCTTTCTGTCTGTATTTTGTTACCACCTGCAGGAGAAGGCTCTGGGGAGACCTTAGAGCACCTTCCAGTTTCTGAAGGGGCTCCAGGAAAGCTGGGGAGCGACTTGGGACAAGGGCAGGGAGAGATGGCATGAGCGGGATGGATTAAAACTGGGAGATTTAGGTTGGACATGAGGAGGAAATAGTGGGGAGTCAGGCTGGTGAGACCCTGGCCCAGGCTGCCCAGGAAAGCTGTGGCTGACCCATCCTTGGAAGTGTTGAAGGGCAGGTTGGATGGAGCTTGGGGCAGCCTGGGCTTGTGGGAGGTGTCCCTGCCCATGCAGGGGGTTGGATCTAGATGATCTTTAAGGTCCCTTCCCACCCAAAACATGCCATGATGCCATGGTAAGAAGTACTTTGTCTCTAGTGTAGATCAGCTAGGGGACACAGTGGGTGTGTGGGAGTGATCTGACTTCTTGGAAACGTTTTTCTGGGTTTCCCCAGGTTTCAGCAGCCAGAGAGGAGGTCCCTGGTCGCCGTGGTTTCCCAGGCTACATGTACACTGACTTGGCCACCATTTATGAGCGTGCTGGGCGTGTGGAAGGCAGGAATGGTTCCATTACTCAGATCCCTATTCTTACCATGCCCAATGATGGTGAGTTATCAAGTATTTTTAATAACTTAGTGCTTTAAAGGACTCTTTAGAGCAAGCTTCCTCATTTTGAGGACACAGCCAGACAGAAGGTCTTGTGCCCGTCAGGTTTTCATTTGGGTATTGCAGCTCTTGGCTGCCTTCTCACCCTGTATTGCTCATAGAAGTGCTTGGCCCACTGCAGACTTCAGGTCTGTTCTCCAGCCCTCTATCAGCACAGCTCTCATCCTTGAGTCAGAGAGCACTGAGGGGTGTATGGGGCTGCTAACTGGTGGTGTTGGAACTTCACAGAGCTGCCACATCCCTGCTAGAAATCGATTATAAAGGCTCTGAAAAATGTCAACCCATTTTTTTCCACAGATATTACTCACCCTATCCCTGACTTGACTGGATACATCACTGAGGGACAGATCTATGTGGACAGGCAGCTGCATAACAGACAGGTGTGTGCCACACTGCTTAGAGAATATTTCTGATTACTCTAGAACATATTTCTGATTACTCTGTACTCTTTGAAGTATTCATGTTGAAATTCTTGGCTCTCTTTTTTTCCCCTCCAGATTTACCCACCCATTAATGTCTTGCCCTCCTTGTCTCGACTGATGAAGTCAGCTATTGGAGAGGGCATGACCAGGAAGGATCATGCAGATGTATCCAACCAACTGGTAGGTAAAAAAAACTCTTTAGAGGACCAGAGATTTCAAATAGACCTTTCACTGAACGGCCTGCAGAGGGCAAGCTACACAGCTGCAATCCAGAGCACTCTGGAGGCAGATTTAAAGCTTTGAGTGTTCAGTGAAAGCTTTTGTTTGGGGTGGTGGGCACCTGGTCAGGCAGTGTCCTCCCATGGGGCTGGGATTGTGTGGCCAAGAGGGTCCATGGAATCCTGGGGTGCATTGAGAAGAGTGGTCAGCAGGTCAAGGCAGGCTCTCCTCTCCCTCTGTTCTGCCCTAGGGTGACCCCACATGGAGTATTGTGTCCATTTCTGGGCTCCCCAGTTCAAGAGGGACAGGTTTTTACTGGAGTCCAGGGGAGGAGTATGAGGATGATAAGGGGACTGGAACACCTGTCTGATGAGGAAAGGCTGAGACACCTGGGGCTGTTCAGACTGGAGAAGAGAAGACTGAGAGGGGATCTTACTAATTTCATGAATATCTGAAGGGTGGGTGTCAAGAAGGAGGGGCCAGTCTCTTCTCAGTGGTGCCCTGTGATAGGACGAGGAACAATGGACACAAACTGGAACACAGGAACTTCCACCTCAACATGAGGAAAAACTTCTGTCCTGGGAGGGTGACAGAGCCCTGGGACAGGCTGCCCAGGGAGGCTGTGGAGTCTCCTTCTCTGGACACTTTCAAGACCCTTCTGGACTTGTTCCTGTGGGATCTGCTGCAGGTGATCCTGCTCTAGCAAGGGGTTGGACTAGGTGATCTCCAGAGGTCCCTGATGATTCTGTGAGGGTGGTTCTGTGACCAGTGTGAAAGCCCTGTTGTTTCTCTCCCTCCCAGTACGCCTGCTACGCCATCGGGAAGGACGTGCAGGCCATGAAGGCTGTGGTTGGTGAGGAAGCTCTTACCTCGGATGATCTCCTTTATCTGGAGTTTCTTCAGAAGTTTGAGAAGAACTTCATTGCTCAGGGTAAGTGTCTGTGGCAGGAACATGATCTAGAAGGTCTTGTTCTCAGATCTCCCCTGGTGGTGAGACACTCTCTTGCTCTCTGCAGGTCCTTACGAAAACCGCACTGTTTACGAGACCTTGGACATTGGGTGGCAGCTTCTGCGGATCTTCCCCAAGGAGATGCTGAAGCGAATTCCTCAGACAACACTGGCTGAGTTCTATCCTCGAGACTCCACTGCAAAACACTAGCCCCAGCTTGGTTTCTAACTCCTTGCTCTGTGAAATGCTCTTTGTTTTCTTTTTCTTTTTCCATGTGTTGGTGTTTACTTGTCGCCCTTACAATTAAAACCAAGAATAGGTGACATTTGTGCCAGTGTTCCAGTGTACACTGATACCAGTTTTTAAAATATCCCTTCTTCCAAAGCCTGAATCTTCAGGAAAATCTTTAGGCCAGCTCTTACGAATGTGCAATAGTTACCACCAAGCTTGATGATTATTTTTTTTTAACTGGACCTTTTGTAGACATTTCGAGGGAATGTCTGAGGGTGACCAGAAATTGCAGATCTTTCCTTTCAAACCAGAAGCACGTGGTTTAGAAAGCATGAAAGAGCAAATGTTGACTTCTTTGTCCAAAGCATCTGCTCAGTGTGATGATGGGCAGTTGCTGTGCTGCTGGTGGAACAGATGGCACTTTGCTGTCCTGCTGCTGTGCCTGAAGACCAGGCTGATCGGGGGAAGCGTGATACGTGAACAACTCACCTTCCTGAGAAGTGCAAGTCACTGATTTTTAGACTATGGCTTCAGTTTCTTAAAGGTAGGCATCAGCTGAGAACACTAGCAGGTGCTCAGCAGAGGGCCTTTTCAGAGGTCACAGGCCAGTGGGTTGCTACCTTGAAGGTAGCATGATCATTAATTACAGAACTGAAAGTTTTTAGTTGAAGTTTGCAGAGTAAACTTCCTACTTAGCCTTTTCTTGTTGTTTTTCTTTCAATCCTGGAAATGCCAGAGACACAGCACAGCAACTAAAGCATCCTGAGATCAGTAGTGTCCCCATGGGCAAAGCAGTAGGTGATTTAAGGCTTTGTGCTGCTACTGAAAGGGTTTGAGATGTGAAGAAACTCGTGTACCTGACGCTGTTGTACCGGTGGGAGGTTCAGCTGCAGAATGTCTTGTACCACAGGGTGCAGCAGGAGAAAGTGACTCCGTGTGGGAATGGATATTTTGAATTCTGTTACAAGCCATGCTCTAGGTGGCACTGGGTCCCGAGTCGTGTTTGAAACTGTTGTGGTTTGCACTCCAGGCACAGACTTGGCTAACCAGGAGAACTCAGCATTCCCAAACACTGCAGACTTGGCTACTCAGCTCCGTGTGCTGTTCCAGTCGGTTCAGACGAGGCTCTGAGCCCAGTGCTGGCACCTGCTGTGCTTTTTTCCAGGCTTCATGCAGTCTAAGCTCTGGTCCAGCTAACCAAAGCATGTTGCACCTCTCTGAACGCCTCCAGTGCTTGTCTGGGAAGGTGCTATCATGACTGGAATGATGTTGTGCTAATTCCAGCTTTCCCTGGTGTCCTCTGTGCAGTTCTCTCTGTAGTTTGATTGGTGTTCTCTGTAACTTGGACGCAATAGCAACTTTATTCCAGTGCATTCCACCCTAAAGCTGTGTCAAGTCTATTTTTCTTGAGGTGGGGATGGGAGGTTGGAAGTGTTGGCATGAGAATAATGTAGAGAATATCTAAATAAATTAAATACAAAGATGTTGACCAAAATGGAAACTTGTCATTCTGTCGTTAAAATTGTCTTCGGGTCTTGCAGCAGCGACTGGGATGTCCTGTGCTCCTGGGGATCCTGTTGGCATGAAGGAAACTGCTCCATAACGTGCAGGAAACACTTTTCCATTCCTAGGTGTGCAGTGAGGGCCAGTCCAGCCACCCCCACATCATTACTAGAGCTGGTCACTTCTGTTGGCCAGGATCTGGCCTGGGGGCTTTGTGTGTGTGGTGCAGTTCTGGGTAAGGGCTGTGCAGGAATGCTGTGGGGGTGGGGGGCAGCAGGATGCTGCTGTGTGTCCCACTGGGTAGATGGCACTAGGGGAGGAGAGGAAACTAAATCATCTTGAACATGAGCTTAGGCATACACTGAGTTTCAGTTTTCTGTGTGAACAGGGCTCCTCAGGGCAAGGGGGTGTCTGGGAGGGTTTATTGAGGTGTTCTGTGCAGACAGCCTGGCCGGGGGGTGTGTAGTGAGAGGACAATGGGTGATGGCTTTAAACTGGAAGAGGGAGATGAAGGTTGGAGATGAGGAGGGGATTCTTGGCTGTGAGGGTGGTGAGAGCCTGGCCCAGGTTGCCCAGGGAAGCTGTGGCTGCCCCATCCCTGGCAGTGTTGAAGGGCAGGTTGGATGGGGCTTGGAGCAGCCTGGGCTGGTGGGAGGTGTCCCTGCCCATGCAGGGGGTTGGAAATAGCTGGTCATTAAGACCCCTCCAACCCAAACCAGTCTGGGATTCCATGATTCTGTGTCTCTGTTTCAATCCTGTGATCAGCCCCTCTTCATGAATTCCCTGGGGGAAGGTTTCCCAGCAGGGGGGCTGCACACTGGCTGATGGAGGCATGGGGCTGAAATGGGGAGATGTGGGATTCCTGCTGGTGCACTCCAGAGCAGAAAGACAAACCCAGACATACCTGCCTATGCTGAACAACGTGCACATCAAACTCAGTGACTCAGAGAGGGGAACACCTTCCCTTTGCTGATCCTGCTGTTCATCTTTAAAGGATTGTGCCCTGATGTGCTGAGCTGCACCCACACCCTCTCCATAAACAGTTTGTTCCCACTGATAAAAGCCTGAGGCTGTCTCAGGTCTTTTGTTACATGTTACACGATGCTAGAATTTGAGCTGTTTCTTCTACAGAAGTACAAGGCCTTGAGGTAGGTAAGGACATTAGCTAATTTAACAAAAAAAAGCCCAACACAACCAAACATCTAAAAGTCCAGGCTGGCTCCTGCAGGCTGCTTCCCTCCAGGAGAGATGTGGAGTTACAAACCCTGTGTCCTCAGCATTAATAAGGGCTTTGATTGTCCCACAGAGCTGGAGTGACTTTTCATTTAATGTGCTGGAAGAGGGTGACACAGGACCTAGAACACCGAAGACACCTCTGCTGGCTTTTAAAAAAAGAAGGTTGGGACAAGTGCTTTTGACTTTGTTTTTCAATCCATTTACCCCCCCATTACAGTCACTGTATTGAGGGAGAGCTCAGGGTGAGGTCATGAGGACAGTAACTCCATGAGCAGGTGGCAGCCTCAGTGCTCAGCAGTGCAGGTTTTGAAAACATGAGTAAGAGAAAGGCCCAAGTCCGGTGAAATTCCTGAAATCCTTCAGCAGGTGACAGGTTTTGGGGACAAAGGGTGAGCAAGCACTCCTGAGGGTGGGCAGTGCTGCGGGGGAGGCAGGTCCCTCCCAGCAGGTACCTGGATCACACGGCTCTGGAAACGTGCAGGTGTGGTAGAGCAGAGCAGAAGGAATTCTGCACCTCTCACAGTATCCCTGGCAATTCAGCTCTAGGAATTGGCAGCCTGTGGGAGCAAAAGGGGAAGGAATGAGATGCATCTGGCTCGGGGGGGCTCCGATGTACAGGCAAGCTGGTGATATCCTGGCCAGACAAATGTCGGGGGGGGGGGATATAAATAGTGAGGGTGGTTTGTGATGGGGTAAAACTGCTGTTGCCAGGAGCTGTGGGGAGCAGAGGGGAGCTGTGGGGAGCAGAGGGGAGCGGTGGGGAGCAGGAGCGGTGGGGATCCCGGCGCCGGAGGGAGGCAGCAGCCACACAGAGGCACTGCAGGCTTGTCCTCGAGAGAAGTGGGAGGGGATGGAGGGAGCTACCGGCTTCCCGGGCAGCCTTGTCACTGCAGTCCGGGAGGACAGTGCTGTTTCACGTCTTGTGTCACCTGGAAATAACTTTTTTTTTTTTTTTCCCCCCCTGCTAATTAAGTCTTTAGCCAGCAGTGCAAGGGCTGCTCCAGAAATGATCAGACCTGCTGGAAGCAGCAGTGATGCTGCAGAATTTTTGGGTGGTATTTGTGGGGCCCAGTGGGATGGGGCTGGTTCTGGTTCCCTTGGCTGTGTCAGGTCAAGGGAGAAGCTGGACTCAGAGGCACAAAACCAGCCCGCTGAGGCTCCAGCTCTTCCCTGCGGGAGGTAATTCAGGATTGTTGCAGTTGAAACCCCTGGGAACACTGGTGTGATGAGGTCTGGTGGAGGTTTGGTGGCAACATCCAGCTCTGACCTGTCCCCTCTTCTCCCTGCTCTCAGGCACACGAGTGCTGCCTCTGCCAGGGCAGTGATTCCCATTGGGATCACGGGGTGTGCCTGAGCCTGCTCTCCTCTGGCTCTGGAGACTCCAAGCAGGGCAGAAATCCTCATCTTCCTCCTGGCTGCTGGAGAAACCACATCTACCCCCGCGGGCACAGCGTTGCTGTCACCCTGTACATGGGCTGGTCCCTGGGCTGTGACAGAGCCCGTGCCCCAGAGCAGAGGAGCCCAGGTAGGGAACAGCCTGGACCTGGCAAGGGCTCTGGGAGAGAGGAATGACAGAAACAGCCTCAGCTTGGAGCAGCTGGAGGCCCCGGGAGCAGGAGCTGGGACTTGCAGCATGGCTGGTCGAGCTCTGAGCAGGAGCAGGGCCCTTCGGATCATGGGGTGGGGAAGGAAAAGGGCACTGGGGAGTGGGGGGGGAAAAAGGGAGCCCCCCCCAGCCCTGAGCCACCCCCGGGCAGCCCCTGACACAGACCTCAGCTGAGTGCTGAACAAACAGAGCAATATTTCATGGCATGGAGACAGCAGGTACCGTGCTAAATGGGACGTGCTGCTCTCCCAGCTGCTGCCTCAGCGCATTTACACCCTGTTTCCTTTTCCTTTTCTTCTTCTTTTTTTTCTATTTTCTTTTTTTCATCCCCCATCATGAGTAATGAGGGCTGCCTGAGGGTCTGATCCCCCCTTGCCAACTGATGTCAGCCAGTCGGGTCCCCCCAAGAGGCACACGCCAGCTGTCAGCTCATTTTGGAGGGGAGGAGGACAAACATTGGGCACGTTTTCCACCCCTCCACCCCCCTCGGGTTTTCAGTCGGGCCTGGCAGATGCAAGGCAGGGGAGTGGGATGGGGGGAGCTGCCGCAGGTTATTTGCACATCAAAAGCAGATTTGCCTCCGACCCAGGAGCACGAGGTGCCTCGGCTTAATTGCCCTTTCAAAGGCTGCCCTGGTCTTGTCTCTGCTGGGATTTTACGTCTGACTCTGCACACACACACACACCCCCCCCCATAGCCAGAAACGGGTGCAGTGGCACCGGGGTGTTAAAAGAAGATGCAAATCAGCTTTTTTCTCCGTCTTGAAGCTTATTTGCATCTGCTGATTAGTCCAACAACTAATTCAAACTCCTTCTGTGTGAGGGCGGTTGGTGCTCGGGCAGCTGGAGCAGAGGAAACCTGGAGCACCCAGAAGCAGGGAACCCCAGGGACTCTGGGGGAGAGGCAGGAGCTGGTGATCCTTCTGTTTCACCCCCCATCACCTGAGCCAACCGTGCCCAGGGTGCTCAGATGCTTCCTGAGCTTGGGACACACACTGATGCCATCCTGCTCATGTTCACATGAGGGAGTATGAAGCATCATTGGTATCACCCTGGCATTGTCAAGGCTTTCTCCTCCTTCCTTCTAGGGCAGCAGGGACTCCCTGAGGCTGCCTGTCACTCTCCAGCTTTCCTTGCCATCTCACTGTGTCCTAATGCTGGAGCTGTGTCTCCATTCAAGCCTCTGACAGGCACCAACCCTACAAGGGCTGGATGGTGCCTTTGCCTCCTGTGGCAGAGGATGCTCTGAGCCCTGCCAGGACACAGCTTTCTCTCATCAGTAGCTTCATTAGGGTTTGGTGGGGAAAGGGTGGGACCTTCATCTGGTCTAATGGAAGCAGCAGCCCGGGGCTTTGGCTTTTGCATTGAGAGGCTGTCCTCAGGTCGTATGATGTGTCCTCAGGGTGTCTGTGCCCTCAGAGAGGCTGTGCTGGCTCCTGGACCTGCCCTGACCCTGCTGCTGCTCAGCCCTGGTAAGTCTCTGCTTTGCTGCAGCATCTGCTTGGTTGTGACCTCTGTGGGACAGGGATGTCCCCTGGGATACCAGCCAACTCAGGGGGCTCCTCCTCACTGCTCCCCTGACCTATGGACAAGGCTGGGAAGGTCTGGGCTGAGCTGGTGGCACCCACAGCCAGGGCAGGAGAGGGTCGGAGGTGATTTGTAGCAGAAGGTGCTGCTCGGGAGTAAAGAGCCCTCATGTGGTTTTTTATCTCCTTCCTCCTCAGCAGTTTTCAAAGGCTCTAAAAATAAACTTCCCTCGTGCCTCGGGCAGTGTGAGCCAAAGCCAAGGATTCCCTGGAAAGCATTGGCAGGAGCTAGGTGCCCTTTCTGGGGCACAGAGGAGCTTGTGCATGGCTTGGGTCCCCCACCCTGTGCTGCAGTGGGGTGAGTGCTCCGTGGAAGCAGCCAGATGAGGAAGGACAAGTGGTGTTTGCTGCAACTTGAATGTTTCCCCCTATTCTCTGCCTCCCAAAGTCCCCCTGTGCTGTTTAGACCTGTGAAACAGCCAGATCTGTGCAGTGCAAAGAGGCTCCGAGTCCATCAGTTCTGGAGGAAAACAGCTCAAGCAGTCAAAACAAGTCCTTGGCTTTTGTGAAGGCGTTTTCACTCTATCTCTTCCCCTGATTGTTTTCCCTGGCTCTGCTGGCTGGGGCGATGGACCTGCCTGCTCTGAGGATGTGGGCTTGGGGACCCCCAGGGCTGGGGGGGGGTTTGGGCTGCCTGGGATTGGGGTGAAAATCAGTCTCACCTGCAGAGCAGGAGGGTGAAGCCCGTGGGGTGGGGACCAGGAGCAGGGCCAGGAGGATTATCTCCCCCTCTCCAATCCCCCCACTGTTTGCCCGAGGCAAGTGGCTGCTTTTCCATGCACGGGCCATCCCAGCTGCTGAGCAGAGATAAGGCCACTTGCCCAGGCAGCAAAGCTGGAAACAAACGGGGCCAGGTGGAAAGATGTCCCCAAAGGGGACCTTGGTGTGCTGTGATAAATGGGCTGTAGCTTGGGGGGGGGGGGGGGGTGATGTGAGGAGGGCACAGGGCAGCACTGCCCTGTGTTGCTGCTCACTGGTGATGGAAAAAAAACCCCCACCCCTCTGGGTGCTGCCAAGCCAGGCACTGGGGAGAGGCTAAGTTTTAAAAAATTTATTTATAAATAAAACCATAAAATTACCAGTAGTTTACATCAGTCACCAGAAATAACATCCAAAAAACCCCCAAAAAAACCTGCAGAAAATATAATAATAATAATTCTATGTACAGGCTGAGCCTGGCTGGCTGCAGGGAGGGCAGGAGGGCCAGGGCTCACGCCAGGGGCCACAGACCTGCGGGGCAGGTGGTCACACACACACACACACACACTCACACTCACACGTTGTGCAAAGGCAGCAGGTCGGGGCCTCCGGGAGGTCACGTCACACAGCGCGGGCTGGGCAGGACACGGGGCTGGGGACGGTGCCACCGGGAGCAGGAACAGGGCTGGACAGGCTGCTGGGGGGCTGTGGGATGGGGAAACCAGGAGGGTTCTGCTCCCCTCGGCACCCTGAGCGTGTGGGGCACTGGGAAGCTCCTGGTGGCCACGTTCTGGCTGCTGCGTGGAGCGGGGCCAGGGCTTGCATGATGCAGAAAATCCCTTCTGGCCTCACCAGCTGGAGCAGAGCCAGGTGGAATCCTTCATCTCCTGCTCTGCTCTCCCAAACATCCTTCAGCAGGTCCAGGCCAGCCCTAGCTGACCCAGCACGGCCCCGACCTGCAGCTTCAGGGCTGGAACTGGGATCTGTGGTTGGTTTTTCTCCAGTGGGTGATGGCTGAGGGTTGGTTTGTGCTGCCTGTGGGAGGTGAGGGGCAGGTGGGGAAGGCACAGACTGGTTTCCATGTGCTGCCTTTCCAGGCTGGCTGGAGCAGGGAGCAGGATGCTGAGTTGTTGTGTGGCTTGGGTACAGCTTCCAGCCCCTGGCCCAACTTGTGGCCAGGGATTGTGCAACACCCCAACAGGACCCAGGGATGGGACTTCCCAGGCTGGCACCCAGCTCATGAGTGGGTAAACAAAGATACTGCAGTAAAAAAATACCACTGCACTGGCACAGAGTGGTCCTGGCTGGAGACCTCCACCCTGGCAAGCTGGATGCTGGCTGGTCCCACCTCCCACCCTGTCTTGAGCCGTGGGGGGACAGGGGAGTCACCACTGGTGACGTGTGGTGGAGCCTTGTTATCTGCTTGCTGGTGGCAGGAGGGAATTTTAAGAGCTGGGGTAGCAACCCAAAGAAAAGTGGTTGGTTTGGTGGTGGTGTTTGGTGGTGTGGGGTTTTTTTTTTTTAAACCATCTCCTGTTGCCAGGATCCAGTGGAGATCAGGGCACGGGAGGAGATAAGGCAGAGGGACAGTGGCAGGAAGGGAGAGCACGTGGGCTCAGGGGACAAACACCACCCCTCTCCCCTCGGATCCCTCGGGTCTGATTGTGGCTTGGGAGTTTCTCTTGGTTCTTAAATCCAGTTGCCCACCTGGCAGCTGGAGAAAAGGGACACGGAGTCCTTGTCCACCAGGGAATGCTGAGCTGTGGCTGTGCAGGCTGGGGAGGAGGGATGTGCCGAGGAGTAGGTGCAGGTGGGCTGTGCTCCTTGGTGCAAGGTGGTTGTGGTGGGTGTTGGCTGCCCCGAGGGGGGGGGTGTGTGTGTCTGGTGTCCCTTCCTGAGGCACTGTGGCAGCCCAAGGGTGGGAGAGGTGGATGCACAGGCTGTGCTGGCGGCAGGAGGTGGCTCCTTGGTCCTGCAGCACCTCGGAGATGGGCAGGAAGGCTCAGAAGGAGTGAGGGCAGGAGCTTCCTCCAGGCTGCAGGCAGGGAGCAGGGCTGGAAATGTGCCGTGGCCAATTCCTCTGAAAGCCGGTGGGCAGGGTTGTGATGTCCCTGTCCCCAGAGCCGTGCTGTCACAGGGTCCCTCTGGGCCTGGAGCAGAGCATCCCCTGGGAATTCTGCATCATCTGGTTACCCAACAGGAAAGCATTTCCTGCAGTCCTGTCCCCTGGCCGCCCCGTCGCCGGCTTCCCAGTCCTGGAAGGGGGCAGGGGGGACACTGCTGTGGTGGCAGCGGGGACACGGGGGAGCTGCTGGCACGTCACCATTGGCACAAGTTGCTTGGTCACCTCTGTAACACGACAGGCAGTGGGGGGCATCACCACGGGGAGGGGAGCAGGGCTGGTGGGCTGGCCAGGCCACCAGCTCCACTAATAAATACATGGCTCATCCCAACGGTACAAGCAGGGCAGAGCTTCCCACCTGGGAGAGACACCCGCTCTGCAAGGAGGAGAAGGGAGACCCGGCAGACCTGGCTCAGATCTCAGTGGCAATGATGTCCTCGTAGGGAACATCGGCCCCAGGGATGTCCAGCTCGATGGGCTCCTTGCCATCTTCCCCTGCAGCGAGCTGCTGGAGCATCTTCTCCAGGTTCTGGTTCCTCTTGTACATGTGCAGGTAGCTCTGCTGCAGCTGCTTCTGGTAGTGGATCACCTTCTCCTTCTCCTCCTTCCAGGTCTGCCGCTCGTGCTGGAAGCTGCAGGTCATCTGCTCGTTGTTGTCCCGCTCAGCCTTCAGCTCTGCCCTCAGCCTCTCCATCTCTCCCTGCAGGGCCTGAGGTTCATCCAGCCCAGGGCAGGGCCTGGGCACCTCCTGGGCCTCGCTCAGCTGCTGCTTGAGGACAGCAAGCTCTGTCCTCAGGTCCACGATCTCCTGCTCCAGCAGGTTCACCTTCTCCCTCAGCAGCTCGGACTCGTTCTTCTTGCGCTGCAGCTCGTTCTCACACACCTCTAGCTCCATGGCTTTGGTGCGCAGGGAGCCTTCCAGGTCCTGGGTCTTCATCTCCAGCCCTTCCATTTTCAGCCTCACCTCCTTCAGCTGAGCCTTCAGGCTGAGGATCTCAGTGGTCTTGGTGTTGAGCTCTGTCTGGGACTCCTTCAGCTGCTGTTTCAGGAGGGAGATCTCCCCCGACTTCTGGCACACCTGTGGGGAGGGACGCAGCACCCGAGTTAGGGCTGTGCCTTGGACAAAGTCCCCAGCACCCATGGAACCCTGTGCAAGCCATGGTGGGCACAGCCAGTGTTCAGCATGAGAAGACCCTGGCTGTGAAATCCCACCCTGGGAGACCCCCTCTGGAGGAGACCCCATGCTCTCCATGTACCAACACCCCCGTGGACACGGGGGGCTGCCAGTGACCATCCGTGAGGATCTGGGGAGCTGACATCTTCTGCTGAGGTGTGGGATTGGAGGGTGTTGAGAAGAGCTGGAGCCTCCCTGCCCTGTCCAACAGGTTTGCCGAAGCCTCAGCTGAGGGTTCCTGTGGTGAGTCCAACCCCTGAGCTTGTTCCACAAGCTCCAGCTGCTCCCTGCAAAGCTGCTGCTGGGACCACAGCCTGTAAATCCCAGGGGAGCATCCCACTGGAGCTGGAGCTAAGGTCCTCCACACCCTCACTTGGCTTTCAGCACTGGCAGCCCCAGGTTCCTACTGGTGCTCCAGTGCCACTTACCTCCCACTGGGTCTCCTCCAGTGCTGGGGCAAAGCTGGTCTTCTCCTTCTCGTAGGACCTCAGCTTGGTCTCCAGCAGGTTTTGTTCTTTCATGAGGTTCTCCAGCTCCTCCCGGAGCTGCTTCTTCTCCTGCTGCAGCTGGAATACCTGGAGGTGAAGGACCTGCTGCGTCCTCTGGGATTTCTGCGAGGTTTGCTTGAGCTTGCTGTTGCACTTCTGCTTGAGACCCTCCAGCTCCTCCTTGCAGCGTCGCTGCTTCTCCTCATAAGCCTGGCAGGAGCTGACTTCCTTCTCCTCGAAGCTCGACTGAAGCTCCTGCAGCTCTCCCTCCCTCTCCAGCAGCTTCTGCTCCAGCTCCTGGATGGTGGACTCATCCGTGGAGATGGGCGAGCGGATGCAGGTTGTCTTCTCAGCAGCGTGGTGGTGGTGGGAGGCTTTGCCAGGGTTGAGGATCTTGTTGCCCCCGTCGGAGAAGGACATGGCCTTGAGGCTCATCATGTTGCTGTCCTGGATGATGGCACACTGCAAGATGTTGTGGGCTGAGCCCCCGAAGCGGCTGATGGGCCCCATGGGGGTGACCAGGGGCTCGAGCTGGTAGCTGCTGCTGGTGCTGTGGGTGGGGAGGCTGGACATGGAGTTCCTGCCAGAGTCAGACAGACCCCCCGAGCACAGCACCGGCCTCAGCTCCTGCTCCTTGGCTTTGTCTGGGTGGTGCAGCTGCTGGGAGAGGTGACCCCCGTTCTCCGGGGAGGAGTGCAGGACGGTGCCGGAGCGGGGCAGCACCGGCTTGAAGGCGGTGGGTCGTGCAGCTGGCTTCTCCATGCCCTGGGGACAAGGACAGAGCTGTCAGCACAGCCCCACACCATCTGCTCACACCCCCCCCTCCTCCCCCCTTGTCCCTTCTACCCCCCAGCATGAAACCCCCGTGGTGGGGACAGGTCTCCAACAAGGGTCAAAACTTGGGGAGGATGCTGATGGCTACAACTGCCTCTGCTGGGAGGAAAATGGCAAGTGTGGAAGGGAAGGACATGGGACCTGGTGCTGATCCAGCTGCCCTCAAGCAGAGGGTGGCAGGGTGCCCCAGCACCTCCTCACGGCCCCCTCCTCATAGCATCATCCTGGTTGGAAGGGACCTTGAAGATCATCAAGTCCAACCATGCCCTAGAGCCCCCTGCCATAACCTGACGGACCCGTTCAGGGCTCAGATCATGTCTCTCAGCACTGTGCCTACACCAACTATTTTCTTGGAGGTTTCTCCCGGGCCAGGACAGCCCTGTGGTGGGACCTGCACCTGCTTTGAGGGTCTAGGGGCCACCCCCTCCTACTGGGACCACCACTCCCCCTTACTAACCACTTCCAGCTGACTGGGAAAGGGCATCAGCTTCTGCGGGGTGGGCGTCCCGAAGTCCAGGCTGCTGGTGCCAGCCTGGCTGCCCAGCTCCCCGCCGGCCAGGGAGGTGTAGTCTGCTCGGTGGGGGCCGTGGGATTTCTGGCTGACCTTGATGTAGAAGAAATCCTCATTCTTGCTGCTTTTGGAGCTGGATTTGTGGCTGGAGTCCTGGGAGAAGCCGAAGCGGAGCAGCCCGTCCGAGTACCTGTTGAGCTTCTTGAGGTGGGAGGACTTGCGGAGCTTGTGCTGGGAGGCTCGGCAGTGCTTGCTGTGGAAGCTGTGGCCGGAGATGAGGCTGCTGACACTGCCCATGCTGCCCCCGGGGGCGCGGCCGGGCGGAACCCTGCGGGGAGAGGGCCAGATCACAGCAGAGACCTCGCTGAGCCCCGGGGCTGCGAGCCCGGGAGGGAGAGCTGGGGAGGAGGGCGAGGAGGGGGAGAGAGGGGTGAGGAGGTGATGGAGAGAGGGGGGTGAGGAGGTGGAGATCAGGGTGAGGAGATGATGGAGAGAGGGGGGAGGAGGTGGAGAGAGGAGTGAGGAGGTGATGGAGAGAGGGAGGTGAGGAGATGGAGATCAGGGTGAGGAGATGGAGATTAGGGTGAAGAGATGGAGAGAGGAGGGTGAGGAAGCAGAGATTTAGGGGTGAGGAAATGGAGATCGGGGTGAGGAAATGGAGATCAGGGTGAGGAAAAGCACTTGGGGAGGTGGGTGTATTTCTGCACCCACAGTCTGGGCCCTGGCAGGAGCAGGCTGGTTTCTGACCCTGGGAGTGTGTGACTTGGCACACACCTCTGGGGAGGTGCTGGTCTCGGCACGTGGAAGGGCTTGTGCAAAGGGGGACGGACCTCAGTGTGTGTCCAGGGATGGGTCAGTGTGTGGGGGGCTGGGGAGGGGGTGTGCAAGTGAGCTGGTCAGTCCTGGGGTGTGTGCAAAGGGAGACGGGTGCTCGCAGAGGCTGGAGCTCTGCTGCCAGCCCAGGGCTGCTCTTCCCCATCCAACAAATCCCTCTAAGAAGAAGGGCTGATGGGGAGGGCAGGGAAGAGCTGGGCTCCCCCCTGTGCCTGGGAACGGCTCCAGGAGCCTCCCACGAGCTGCCCCCGGGCTGGCTGGCACCTCCGTGGCACAGCCATGGACCATCCAGGGCATCCTGTGCCCAGAGGCTCATTGGGAGCTGCTGGATACGGTGCACCCAGATCAGCCCAGGAGGTTTGTGAGACACAGGAGTCTCTAAAAATAAGGAGAGGAGGAAAAGGGGTTTGTAGTGATTTTTAGGTGCCTGATAGGCCTGAATTCCAACAAGCACCTCCTGCTTGTGTGGTGCTGAATGGAGCCCATCCCCTGCCAGCTGAGCTTGGCACTGTGAGATGCAGTCACAGCCTCTCCTGCACCAGCCTGTCCTTCCCCCTCCCATGTTCAGTGCTCCTCTCAACCTACCTGGAAAGGGATGCTGCGAGGCTTAATTAGAGCTAATGTCTGTGCAGTGCTGCAGCAGATGAGAGGTGCTGCGTGTGCTGAGCGTTGTGCTCATGGCTCAGAGCTATGCAGGGCTGTGCATTCATTCTCTTTGCTATTGGGGAGAATATAAAACCCCAGCTCCAGGTGACCCCTGCAGTGCTTGGCTCTCGGTGTCAGGGCTATAATGGAGCTGCACCTTCCATCTGGGTAATTAAAGGCTGAGGTGGGGAGAAAGAAGGGGAAGAGCAGCTCGTAAGTAGAAATTAGTGTAGGATCAAAATGAGTTAAGCCTGGCAGCACGGGATGAGGAGGTTGGAAATGGTTCTGCCCTTTGCAGTGCATGGAACAGCTCCAGGCTTCCACTCCTGGAGCACTGGCTCCCCTCTGGAGCTGCCCAGTGCTCAGGAAGGTGTCTGGGGGTAAAACATCCTCTGACAGAAGCAGGGAGCCTGGGGGTCTGTTGGGAGAGGGCTGAGTGAGGGAGGGTGCAGGCACAGTGTGCCTGGGCATCCTCACTGCCTCATCCTCAAGGCCTGGAAAGTTGCTCCTATATTTTCCCCATTTTTTGCTATGTCCTGCCCCAGTGCAGGCTCCTCTGCCTCCTGAACAGGCCAACACAAACCTGTGCTCATCCCTCAGCTTCATTTGTTTTCTTTTCCCTCTGTGCCCTGAGGACACAGATTGATTAAGTGCCAAAGAAAAGCCCCAGAAAGACAGAATATCCACTTTAATCCCTAAATCCATTTTGGGGAGATTAAGAGAAGTAAGTAAGAACCAAGGTCTGAACTGCTGCCTGGATGCTGATACACTAACAGCAGTCGATAAACTTGAGCTTCATTCATGTTTTGGGGGGTAAGAGGCACGATGTGAGCTGAGGGGGAGGATAAGTGGCTCAGGAGGCTGCTGTGCCAGCCTGTGCTCCTGACACCAGGCCTGTGTGTGTGCCTGCAGGAGGGACAAGGCAGTGTCAGAGCAGCAGAGCTGCCAGCTCCATCCCAGAAGCAGCCTCCAGCTCGTGGGGGTGAGCAGGGGAGCACCCGGGGTGCTCACACACAGCTCTGGCAGGGGTGGAAAGGAGGTTTGATGCCTTAAAACATGGAGCAGTGCAGGATGCATGGATCAGGTACTCCAGGGAAGCCAACCTCACTGTCCTGTGGCCAAACCACCTCACTGGGGTCCCTTGGGGGTTTTTCTGGGTGCCTGCAGAAGTGTGGGGAGGGAAAGCTGGGGCTTTCCAGCCTCTTGGCAGGAGGTGTTTCCATCAATCCCAGCCCTCCTACACATGCCTCAGAGGGCTGGGCATGTCTTTTTCTTCTTCTTCTTTCCTCTTTTGATTGAAAAATGAACACTTTGAAAGCTGTGGAGGAGTAGGCATTCACAGCTGGGAGGGCACAGGCTCCTTCTGCTCCAGCTTTGGGACACCCCCAAAAAAGGGGGGGACCAGACTCGGTCCCCTCCCTTGCTCAGGCTCTGTGGCACAAGCTTGTGCCTTCCCCTGTGTCAAACCCAGGGACTGTGGGACTCTGCAGGGAGCCAGATGGGTTTGCTGAGCCAAAGAGAACCTAATCATTATGTAGGTATGTATTTAGATGTGTGTGTAGAGGTCTGTATTTGAAGGGTTTTGCCTGCTTGGCAACTGCCACAGCTCAGTTAGGGTAGGAATATCACATCTCCTGGGGTCATCCATGGGATGGACCCCCAGTAAACACCCAGAGGTGTGGGCCAAGCCCAGGGGATCAGGGCTGAGCACATGAATGTGCCTGATCCTGCTTTTGCAGAAACAGAGGGAGGGAAAAAAGGAAATGAAGGGCATCCCACCCCCTCTGCCTGCCCTGCAGTGGCACGTGGGAGAGCGACTCTCCCTGTCCCTCCTTTCTGAATGGGCCCAGGAATTTAATCTTATCTCCTTGCAGCAGTTTCTCTGAAGCCTTTCCCTCTTCCCTGCAGTTTTCACAGGCAGGAGCTTTCCCTCTGCCTTCCCCAGGCAGGTCACCTTCCTAAGAGCCTTTGTGTCCTTCCAGGCTTTGCAGTGTCACCCCCCTTCTCCCTGCTGAGCCTGTTCTTCTCCCCTCGGTATGTGAAAGCTTCCTTCCCCCCTGCTCCCTCTGGCCCACTCCTTTTCCCTCTTGAATTATTATTCATCATTTCTGTGCTGATGCACCCACACATTTTGGTGTTTGTTGGGAGATGCAGAGATAACACAGAAGCAGCAGCTGCTGCCAAGAGCCTGGATCCAGGAGCAGCCTCCTTCCCCTTTCCTTCCATCCCTGCCAGGTGATGTAGGATCCCTGTTTTACTCAGGGATTTGGGTCTTTGAGACACCAGGAACGTGGCCCCAGGGGAAAACGTGGGCATTTCCATGGTATAAAGCCACACATGTGCTACCTGGGGCATCTGACTTATGTTTTAGTGAAGAGAATGGCTTGATCCAAAACTTGGAGTCCAGCCGTCCCACCGAGCTGGATTTGGGCTCTGCCACCAAAACTGGGTGCAGATTTCAGGACCCCAAATGCTAAGGATGGGATGGACCCACCATGGGCTGTGTCAGCATCTGCCTGTCTCTGCTCAGACCCCGAGCTGAGCCCACTCTCCCCCCCCCCCTCCCCGTGCCCAGCTGGATCCAGGCTCTCCCAAACCTGCTCATTTTGCTCTCCAAAGAAATGGCAGCAATAGGGCTTGGAGAGCCCCTCAGCAGAGCTGACCTTGCCCCCACCCTGTAATCATCAACCCTAATTGTGCTAATGGGGCTGAATTCAGACACCAGCCCCCGGCAGACCCTCCTCGTGCTGTTCCATTGTGGCAGGGCGCTGGCCAAGGGCCCCAGACAAGGCTTCCATTCACTCCCGGCCATTGTCCACAGCTCATTCATTGACATTCATGGGGATCGCTCCGGTGGGAGGCAGGGGCTGAATTGAGCCCCGGGGCTCACAAAGCCCTCACCATGTGTTCTGCCCTGATTTGCCGGCAGTGAAGGGGGGGACACTCCAGATGAAGAATAACCAGCCTCAATTACACCTTCTCGTCCCCTCTAATAGCCCAGGAGTCCATCACACTTAATGTTATTTCAATGAACACTAAGAGAATTCACACCCACTGGCGGGTGCTTGTTAAGAGGAGCCAGCAGGGCCCTTGGCAGGGGCTGGGGTGGCTTCTTGCCAGCTCAGCAGCAGACTGTGCCCTGTCTCTGCCACTGTCCCCTGGCTGCCAGGCTCTTACACCCACCACCATCCTGCTGCTGGCCCTGGAGGGAAAGGTGCAACAGGGAAAAGGAGCAACAAGAAAGGAATCTGTCTCCCTTTTGAATGTGCTTGGCTTCACAGCTGCCTCTTTGCACCCAGTTCCAGGTCAAGGTCACCCTTCTTCCTGCTGGCAAAACCAGAAATCAACGCTGAGTCCAGCAGCAGCTTTGGAAGGAGCTGGAAGGAGCTGTGGGCACCTCTCTTCTGTCCCCCGAGCCATCCAGGCAACAATTCTGACCAGGAATAAGGCAACAAGTGGCTTTAAAGGGTGAGAAGGATGAAATAATCTGTGATGATGATGTAGGTGGCTTGAGCTGCCTTTGGGGAAGCCGGGAGTGGAGTAAGAGGAGCTTCTCAAATGAGCAATGAATATTGGCAGAGTGAGCTCTACAGCGTATCAGGTCAGTGCCCACGGTGCTGTGCCCACTGCCACGGTGCTGGTCCCTCTGCAGGGACACAGCAGAGCTTCCCTGGGCTAGAAAACGTGATGTATTATTCTTCCTGTCTCCCTAGGCTGAGAGGGACTTCGAAGTGACACTTGGTGCTGGTGGCTGAAGGCTGCAACCTCATCCAGCAGATGTTTGTTCCCAGGAAAAGCTGGTGCTTGCCCCGGAAGCCTGCAGGGATTTACAGCCCGTGGGAAGTCAGGAGATGAGCAGTGAGCTGTTGGGCCAGGGCTGGGGCAGTGTAACCAGTCTGTGGGCTTGAAAGGTCACCAAACCATGTGGTGATGGGGACACAATCTCACCTCCTTAACCTGTTCCTACGTGCCCGCCTGGCAAGGGGACAGTGTCACTAAAAGAAGGTTGTGCTGAGAGGCTGGTGCTCCCTGGCAGCCCAGGAGCATCGCTCAGGCTGACCCTGGCAAGAGGGGAGCTGCTCACAGAGCAGGGAAGGATTTCTGGATCCCAAACACCCCAGCACTCCCCTGCTCAGCTGCAGTTTGTACTGAGCAGCTTCACACACCAGCACAGCCCGACAGCACCAGCAGGAGCTGGGCTTGGGACAGCCCTGGTCTCCTCCTGCTGCCCCTGTGCTCCCCTCTGCCCTCGGGGAGGATGATCCCAAGGGGAGCTGGCCCCACACGGTGCCTCGTGCTCGTTGGGTGCAAGTGCAGCAGCATTGGGGCATGATGGGAATATCCTGGCAGTGCTCTGGGACCCCGAGCATCCCTGATACCAACACCTTGGCTCTGCCCATGGCTCTCTTTTCTGTCCCTGATGCCATTTATTTCTGCAGCCTGTGGTGTCCCCAGCTCAGACTGGAGCCCAAACGCTTTCTCTCTGTGTTTCAGGTTAAACAGATCTCCAGGACCCTCCAGCTCCTGACCTTCCCTCAGCCACCCATGAAGACCCCTGCCCTGTGCCACCCATGAAGACCCCTGCCCTGTGCCACCCCGTGCCAGAGCTCCTTGGAGCTTCAGCCCTGCTCCTTCCTCCAGCAGCTTGATGTCCCACGGCTCCTGGAGCTCAGCAGTGACTCAACAGCCAAGCTCAGCACCCACACCAGGCATATCAGTCATGCTCCCAGCACAAAGGAAACGCTCGTGTGAGACATAGTTAAACATTCCTGGGGTGGAGAGAAAGATCTTTTCAGCTTATTTAATTCCTAAGAGCATCTGGCTTTTCCCGCTAATGAGCAACTAATACTGCAATTAAAGCCCTGCTAATTAGGAACTCAGGAATGCTCTGGACCTTGCTTTTGTCTCTTGCAGGTTTGGGGACTCTCCAGGCTGGGGCAGGCACACCTGAACAGGGACACCAGGAAACAGCCACCAGCTCCAGATGGGAGAATTCCCACCCATCCCACCACAGACACCATCATGCTGTGGGAAATGCCCTGGTCGACCCCGAGACCCCAGCACCCACTCAGCTGCTTGCAGGACCCCTCTGTTCACAGGGCAAGTTTTGGGGAAGGGTTTTTGCCACCTGGGGATGCTGTTGGGGAGAAGTTCCCATTCCCAGGGAGGACCATGCAGAAGGTGCCACCCACGGTGGCTTGTTCCCCCCCTCGAGGCTGGCAGGTGCAAACCCACTGCTCCTTCCCTGGGAGGAGGCTGAGGGGCCTCTGCTGCAGGCTGGTTATTTTGGGACCTGTCTGGGGTGGCAGCTGGTGCTGGGGTGGGTGACAGCTGAGCACAGCTTCCACTTGGGACCTGCCAGGCCCCTCCTCGCACGGCTGTTTCCAACCCTGTAAAACACAATCTGCCAGGGTGTGAGCATGGGGTGGGGGCAGCCAAACAAGCTGGTGACAGGGGGCTGGCTTGCCCAAGGCAGCTCAGGGGCTCTGTACATCTTGCAGGTGTCCCCAAGTGTGGCTGGGAAGCTGCAGGGATCCTGCCCTTCCATTCCTGCCCGTGCAGCACTGGTGCCAACAGCCCAGCCCTGAGGTTTGGTGTCCTACACCTCTCCCACACACTTTCTCTGGGGTCTAATCCATGGAAAGGGCTTGTCTGTTCAGCTAAAAATAGACAGAACTTCGTGTAACTTGAGATGAGCCTGAAATACTTTTCCTCCCAGCTTTCTGCTCCCACAGGCTCTGAGCGTCTTCCTCTGCCCCCCTAATTATGGACAAACCAGTGATGAGGGACAGTGAGCCGAGCCCCCAGGTTAAGACAAGGTGGTAGCACCAAGGGTTTCCTCCACAAGCCAGTCCCTCACCAACCACCAGGAAATGCCTGGAATGAGGCTCTTCCTGCTGCAAAACTCCCCCAAGAGAGACAGGGGAGAAGCATCCTCGTCATGTACAGGGAAAATTTAGAAGTGGAGCTGCAGGCTGCCATGGAGACAGGGCCCTGGTTGCAATCCCCTTGCCTTTTATTGTCTCTCCTCCTCTCCCAAGTGGTTGGAAAGCAGGCAGGAGCACGGCCTGCATTGCTTCCCATGTTCCTGCTGGCCACAGCTGCCCAGCCACCTTCCCTGGCTACCATGTAAGTGCTCAGGTGGCCCTGCTGGGTCTCCTCTCTGGTCCTTCACCTCCTCGAGCCTTTCAGCACCTCCTTTATGATCTGGGAATCATAAAGCAAATCTGTGCTGCTTCTCTCTCACCTTTGTTGGGTTCATGTGCAACATGGGCAGGGTGCACAGACCCACCTTCTGCTCCCCCCTTGCTCTGGTCTCAGTAGCTGAGCTGTGAGCAGCCAGAGCCTGGGATGGAGCTGATTCCCTTGGGACATACTCCTAAAGCCAGGGGCTGGAAACCACCTGCTGCAGTGGGAAACTCTGGCTGCTTCCCTAAGAAACAGGAGGGGAAATCCCTGACCCTGGCAGCAGCTGCAAACCCTCCATCCCTGTCCTTAGCAGCAAGGCTGTATCAGAGGAGGAATTTCTCTGAGGAAGGACCTAAAGATCTTCCAGCAAAGTAAACTCCTCCATGTCAGGTCTATGCTGAGCCCCAAAACTAAGCTGTGCATTATTTCTGTGCTGTTCTCCCTTGTTTCTGACAGCAGTTACCCTGTGGTTTGCCTAAACACCGGGTATTTTTGGACCCTGCATGATGCTCAGCCAAGTGGGAGCTGAGAAAAGGCAACATCTGCATGTTGGAGCAAAAAGCATCTGCCACTCTGCTGCTGTCTCCTCATCCTTCAACTCCCTCTCCTATTTGCTGGAGAGTTACGTGTCCCCATCCCTGCTCTGCTCAACCTGGCTTCATTGCAGCAGCAACAGAAGGTAAGAAGAGGCAAATTCAACTCTTGCTTCCTATTTTCTTCCAACCTCTTTTTTTTTAAACTTGGCAAAAACCCACCCCTTTAATGCCTGGCTGCCAAATAGAGCAATTCTCCCAAAAGAGAAATGTGCATCGAAGTTGCAAAGAATATTCAATTAACCTTTAAAGGAGATCATCCCTAACTGGCTTGCAGAGATGTCACTTAATTGTTTTAAAAAAAATAAGCACAGGCACTTGCACTTTAGAGGAGCATGTCTGTTGAGTTTTGGCCTTTGCTGCTGTTACCACTGATGTCTTGCTAAACAGCAATTAAATATCTAAATGCTCTTTCCAACTTGCACTCTGGGAGAGAACCTCTGACACTGTTATCTTTGCTTCAGCAAGACAGCAAGTGGCCAAATTCATCCCTTCTGCATCTAGGAAACCTCACTCAGCTTCTCTTATTGCTGGCAAGTAGCCCTGTGGCATTGCCTGGTGGCCAGATGGACATTTGGGAGGATTTTCTCTTCCAGAAAGAGGGAGACAAGCACCCAGCTGCAGCCAAGCTGGCTCCCAGACCTGAGCACTGCCAGTGCCCCATGGGGGAGAGATGCTCAGTTCTCCAAAAGGCAGAGGCTCAGGAGGTAAGGCTCTAATAAATGAGGTTAAAATCCTCTTACTCTGAGTGCACAGGCATTGCTACCCTCTGCTGGAAGGAGCTGCCTTGCTCAGAGGCCTTGAAGGAGGTAAAGTAAGAGCTCAGTTTAGCTCAGGAGGAAAACAGTGTGTGAGGAAGAGGATGGTCTGGACCAGAGTGCTGCTGGAGACAGGACCTGGTTGCACAGCCATGCAGGGTTGGTGTTCACTGCTGCAGCTCTGGAGCAATCCCAGCACTGCTTGTGCAATGGGATGTCCCTCTTCCCCTGGGTTTTGCTCTCCAAACCCAGGCCACAGCCACGTGTGGACACAGCCAGGGCTTCCCAGGAACAATCTGTTGAGCCTTCCTGCCCAATGAGGGGGGGGGGGGGGGGGGGCTGTTCTGAATGTCAACAAGCATAAAAACCCAATAGTAGCAAATAATCTGTGTAGGAAAGACTTTCTAACCCACGTGCCAAATCTCTGTACATTCCCTGCTATTTTTAACTAATCCCTAATGGCAACAGTCCACTGAGGTCCTGCCCACTCCTGGCCACACATCTTTGCTGCAGTTTCCCCCTGACCTGGGGACCATGAGCTGCATCCTGCCTCCCACTGCAGGTCATTGTTCTGTCCATAGAGGAGCTTTCCACAGCCTTATACCTACAGCTCTCCTGGAAAAAAAAAAGCCACGACAGCAAACCCAAGGGCAGCTGGTAAATACATAATATATAAAAAAAATAATAAGGAAAAAAAAAAGAATGGGGTGGAGGTGGATGACTTTAAAGAGCTCCCAAAGGAAAAGAATCTTTCCTGTGTGCTGGAGGATCCAGGTCCCAGGTTTTGGGGTGCAGGGCATGGGCAGCACTGTCCCAGGAAGGCATGTGTGGTTCTGTATGGATCAGGACAGGGCCAGGTCCTGTCCCTGCTCCTCGGTGCTGCTTTGAGGAGCAGTTTTAGCACCAGTTTCCTGCGGTGGCTGCAGTGATACTATCTTTTCACACCTGTCCACGCAGCTCCTTGCACCACAAGCTGCTTTGTCGGGCTGGCTGTGGGTGACTGAGTGTCCTCAGGGAGAGAGCCAGGAGCTCAGCTCCCACTGCTGGAGACAGGGACGGGTTTTGGAATGGCCTCATGCTAAGCAGGCAGGTGACCCAGCCCTCCACTGGGTTTTGAGAGCTCAGGCTGCCCACCCCCCTGCATGCCGCAGCTGCCTCACCTGAGCCTGTGCTGAGCGTGACTGGACCTGCCCGCAGCAAAACAGAGGCTTTCAGAGAGGGGAAAACAGTGATTTAGGGCTAATGATACCATCAGAGCACGGGCTGCAGGAGGCACGGGATGGGGCAGCATCCCGGCCTCAGCACCAGCCAGGGCTGGGCTTTGCCTTGGTTCTGGGGAGGGGGTCTGCCCCACACCCCCTCAGCATGAAAAAACCTGCCCTGGGAGTCCCTAACGCCTGCTCTGGGGGCTCGCAGGGAAGCTGGCTTGTCTCGAAATCTCCTTTTCCTGCCCGAGTTCCAGCTTCCTTTGCCTCCCACCGCCCCGCAGCGCTGCCTGCCAGCGAGCAGTGACTAAGGGGTGGGTGGAAAAGAACGACTCGAGGCCGATTTAGCAGCCCGCGGTGCCAAGAGGAGGAGGGGTCACCTGGGGAGCAGAAGGGGCAGTGGCACAGCTGGGGCCTTGGGAGGGCGAGGGAGCTGTGCCCTGGAGCAGGGCAGGGAGCTGGGAGCAGCCCCGCAGCGAGAGACTGTGCTCCCGAGCGCCCTTCTGCAGCTGCCACCAACTGCCCCCCCCCCTCCCCCCCACCGGGGATTTTGCACTTCCAATGCTTTGTCCCCCTGATTAATGGCCCTGGTGATTCGTTTGCACGGGTGACAGCCCAGAACAACTAGCAGAGAGGGCTGCGGGCAGAGGTGCGAGCCGGGCAGGTCGGCTGGGGAGATGGGGGGGCTCGGGGAGATGGTGTGTGACCTTGACTGTGGCTGGGGGGGGGGCTGGGGCCAGGAGAGGAGCAGCCGGGCAGGCTCTGCCCTGGCAAGGATTTCAAAGGGAGGTTAATCAGCCTCTAGAGAGATGGTATCGGGAGGACAGAGAGTGGAGACTGGCTAGGACTTTTTTTTTTTCCCCTGCTCGTATTCTGCTTGCTGCAGCCTTCAGTGAGGGGGAGCAGGGGCTCTCAGGAGGAGCTGGGACAGCCAGGGGAGTGACTGCAGACATGGAAGCCTGCTGAGGAAAATGAGTTGGGTGCTGGTCCCTAGGTGGTGAGCACACGGAGTCACACATGCAGGGAGTTCACAGGTCTCAGCTCACTTGTTAACACGGGAGAGAGAAACCCCCAGCACTGCCCTGCTGGGGCAGGCCAGGCTGAGGAGGGGCCCAGCACTGCTGGAAGGGGCTGGCACAGGGTGCTGACAGGGCAGTGTTAGCAGAAAGGGACAGCAGGAGGGCAAACACAGACTGCCTGGGGAGAAGGGGTCCAGAGCTGTGATGCAGCTGGGACTGAGGTGTGTGGGCACAGCCCGGAGGGTGGAATTGGGGCTGGGGGGGTCTGAATGGGAGCTGGGGATCCTCTGGGATCCTCTCCAATCCTGGGCCAATTCTGTCTGCAGGACCCTGCTGCCACTCCACTGGGAATGTTGTGTCCCTGTGGCCAAATATGCCTGAATGATGAGAGAAAGTGGGGTGCTCCCTGCAGAGCCTGAGCAGGTGTCCAGCCCCTTTGGAGGCAGCAAAGTCCCAGCTCCTCACTTAGCTGGGTTAAGAAGGGAATGTCCTGCAATGAGCACAAGCCCCAGCTCCATGCTTGTTCCCCACTGGAGTGGGCAGCTGCCAGGTTGCACAGATCTGCCACCAAACGCCAAGCCCCAGCAGGGAGACAAGTGACAGCCTGGAGCTGACTTCTGTCACGGCAACACTCCAGCACGGCTTTTAAAAGCAGAGGTAAATCCTTGGCTTTCCAGGAGCTGGGCAGGCACCCCAGGAACTGTGCATCCTCCGCTCAGCTGGGACCTTCCCCCCCCCCCCCACGCATCCAGTGGGATCCCACAGCCTGCCCGGAGCACACAGCCCGAGGGAAGAACAGCACCCAGCCCTGCCCAGGGCAAGGCTGAAAGGCTCCCAGCCCGCCCTGGCTGCACACTCACCCCAGCACCACCCGCATCCATCCAGGCACGACTCGTGGCTGCACACAGAGGGACCCAATGCCCCCGCCAGCCTCCCTGCTTGCTGTTCCTCTTCCACCCACGCTGCCCACCTTCTCGCTGCCCATCCTACCCCACGCACACAGGGAAATCATTTCTTCCTCGGGCAAACAGCCCCTTTCCCGAGGATGGCTCAGCCCTGATGACAACAAAGCAAAGGCATCTGCTCTTGTCTTTCTTTTCCCAGAGACTTTGGGGACTGTGTGACCGGCAGTAGCCTGAACCGAGGTGCTGAACATGCAGAATTTTCTCGTTGCCTTGAAAAGAAGTTTTCCAGACTTCAGAGGGAAGTGGGAAGACGGGAGCTGAGCCCTGCGGGAGCCGCTGGCGGCTCCGACCTGGCAGAGCTGGCCGAGGCTGCAGCCGAGGGGACACCCGGCGTTCAAGCCCTTCTCTGGGGCAGCTCCGAGCCTTTGTGCCCGATCCTTGTGCCTTGTCCCCGCAGGGCCAGGGCGCTGTGCTGGGCATCCCCGAGGGGCCCGCAATGCCCGTCGTACCGCGCTCTGCTCGCACCCCCTTCTCTTGGGGGGGAGTCCCGGCCGCGCACCTCGGCCCCTCCACATCCCATCGCATCCCACCCCCTCCCCTCTGCCCGCAGCTCCCCAGCCAGCATCACCCCAGGGTTTGGCAGCGCTCCCCCCTCCCACCCCCAGCTCCCCGACCCCCGCCGTCCCCGCATCCCCCCTTCCCCGTCCCCATCCGCGGGGCTGAGCCCACCTGGGGTGGCCGGTGCCCGCTCTGCGCGGCTGCGCGGGGCTCCGCGGGGCTCCCGGTGCCTGCCCGGCCGCAGCATCCCCCGGCACGGCGGGAGGAGGAGCCCGCAGCTCCGCGCCCGCGCATCGGCCCGCCCCGGCGCAGCCCCCTTTGTGTCCCGGCCCCTCGTCCTCCCTCCTCCCCTTGCCCCTCTCGCCGTCGGTGTGTCGGGGTTTGGAGGGGTGCTGGGGGTTCCTTTGCTCGCAGATGCTGCCGCGGAGGTGAGAGGTGCTTTGGATTTGGAGCGTCGGGGCGGCCGCTCCTGCCCGGCCCCTGGGGATTCAGTTTGGTGCCTTGGAAAGCTGTTGGGGAACGGAGCCGGCAGCCCAGGGAAGGCAGCCAGCAGCGGGGGAGCTCACCCGGCCGGGAAAGGTCTGGGCTGAAGTTCCTGTTTTGCTTGATCTGGAGCAGGGATTTGGAGTGGAGACTCCAATATCCCCCGTTCGGGATGAGCACCGGGCTGGGCCCGGGTGTGTCTCGGTCGTGTCACAACTCGTCCCCACGGCAGAAACAAGGACACGTTCCCCTCTGACCAGGGGGAGCCCAATCCGTGGGGCCATGGCCAGGGCTGGTTTGGGTGCAGGTGGAGAAACAGGGGCAAGGTACCTGCAGACCTGCTCCAGCTACATTGCCGGGTGTCAGCAGAGCTCAGTTAAGTGGCTTTGGCTCCACAAACAAGCCACCCCCTCGGCTCAGCTGTGAGTGCCCTTGTGCCTTCATTTATCAGGCAGAAAGGCAAATAAATGGAGGCCTGGAGTGCTCGGGGTCCTGCTCCCTTTCTGGCTGCAGTGCTGCCAAGCCTGGCAGGAGTTTGCTCTGTATACATCCCTACTGTCAGGTACCAAAACCATCCTAAAAGCAGCAGGCTGAGGTCAGTGAGGTCTGAGGACCAACCTCCTCACCCCTCCTGGCCTCTCCTTTAGTTCTGACCAGTGCGGGGGGATGCTTTGCAGAAAAAAAAAACCCAAGCATCTCTGCTGAATCACCTTTCTGAAGCAACACAGGTTGGGGGCCCTGGTACCAATTTCTGTAGCCCAAGCAGGCTGTGCTTGTCTTCAGGTAAGTCCCATCCTGCAGGTGATTTTTCCAATCCCAGGAGGAAGCTGAGCTGACACCCACACGCACGTTCCACGCGTCCCGCTGCTCCCCGGTAGGCAGGAGCCAGGTTGGAGGTGCAGTTATGTTCCCACATCCCTTTCCTTCCCTCTACGTCTGCCCCTGGGGAGATCAGTTTGCCTCCTTCTTCCTCACCTACTCGTTAATCTCTTCCTACAGGGAGGCAGGTTTCCTGCCTGTGTGCTCAGCAGGCCTGTTTGCCATGGAAGGCTGACGCAGAGCTGAGGAATGTGCTGGGTGGCTGGCAGCACATCTGGACTTGCCCTGTGCTGGGTGCTGCTGTGGCTGTGTCCCGGTCAGGTATGCAGCCAGGGAGGCTCCCCCTGCTCCCCCCCACCCCAGCACATACCCGTGCTGTGCCAGGGAGGAACCAGTGACTCCCCTGAGCCCTGTCTTGGCTCCTGCCCCTCTCAGCAGCGAGGTGGAGTGGGGATGGGAGCCCCAGGGTGAGCTGGCATGAGGTGCTGCCTGTCTGGCTGTACAGCAGGAGAGCTGCAGCCCTTCCCTTCCCAAATCGGGGTGGGCAACCAGCCTGGGTGCAGCATCAGCGTGCACATCCCTGCACACCCCCCCAGCCCCAGCAGCAGCGCGGGGAGAGGCAGGACCCCCAGGAAGCAGGTGGGACTCGGGGGCTAAACCAGCCTCAAACTATTTCTCTGCACCCATCAGTCCCCCGGCACAGTCACGCCGGGGTTGCAGGGCAGGAGGAGAGGGAGCAGCCAGGGCTGGGCTGGGCTCCAGGCTTTGCTCCCTTCCCACCCCGGAGCCGCGCCGGCGCCGGGCCAGCCGTGTGAACCGGAGCAGCCAGCTCCGCTGCGGCCCCTCCAGCCACCAGCACCACCCGCATCCCGGCCCCGGCTCCCACCGCCGGGGCTCCTGACACCCAGTGAAAACAGCCACGCCGGGGCGGAGCTCGGGAGAAGCCAGGTTTGAGCTCTGCACAAACCGCAGGGCTTTGATTTATGGCGCTGGTGCTCGGCAGCCCAGATCCACCCCCCTGCGCTGCTTTTTTTTTTTTTCTTTTTTAATACTGTTTCCTGGCAGCTTAGTTGGTTTCTCTGCTGATTTGAGCAACACTCCCACAATCCTGCGGTGCCTCGTTGCCTTGAAAGCAGTCAGCTGGAATTTGCTATTTTGGGACCTAAAAATTGAAGAGAGGAAAAAGGAGAACAAGAAGGAGAAGATGGAGGAGAAGGAGAAGGAGAAGGAGGAGGAGAAGGAGAAGAAGAAGGAAAATGAGAAGAGGAAAAAGAAGGAGGAGGAGGAGGAGGAGGAGGAGGGGGAGAAGAAGAAGAAGAAGAAGGTGTATCCATGTGAGCACAGAGGAATGGTTTAGCAGGATTTCACTCAAGGGGAAAAGGCATTAAAAAAAAAAAAAGATTCATTTTCAGTCGAGCGGAGCTTCGTGTTTCTATAGTAAGTCATAACAAAACAAGGCAGCAAAGCCAAGAAGTTATTTGCACCAGATGTGCCAGCGGTTGGATCTGCAGCTTTTCAGGAATTGTCCTGACTTGAGCAGATTCTGCAGCCAGGAGCTCAGGGGTTCAGCTGTCATGGAGGGGATAGCAAGGGAGGATCACAGCCCCTCTGTGTCCCTTGTGTCCCTGCCTGGCTGTGGAGGGGCTGCTGTCCCCCAGACTGTGTCATAGCCCCCTTGGCTTTGTGCTGAAGTGGCTCCTCCTGGGCTGGAGCTTTCCCTCTCCAGCTCCTCCATCCCATTCATGTCAGCACTCGCCCCGTCTGCCGTGTCCTCGCCCCCGCAAACGAGTCTGACTACGTGGTGTTGCCTCAGCTCCCCAGTCACCTGGAAGCTTTCCCAGGGCAAAGGAGCCCCGGAGAGGAAGTGTAAAGGGCCCTGGTGGAGATGTGAGTGATTCAGGAGTGTCAGGAGAACACCCAGCCCCTGCCTGTCCGTGGAGCAGTGCTGCTTGTGGAGCTTGGATTGGATTTTCCCAACACTGGGAGCTGAGCCCTGCTGAAAGACCTCCCTGCAAACCTGCATTAACAAGGGAGATTAAAAATGCCTCCAACAAAAAGGATCTCAAATAATCCCCTTCTTGCACCCTCACTGCAAACTGGTGATGAAACAGCAGTGACTTGTTTCCCCTGGGGGAAATCTGGGCAGAGAGTGGATGAAACGTTCCCCCGCCTGGCTGGAGTCTGGCACCTCTGGCAGTGCCAGGACTGGCACAGGTAGTGGGGGAGTGAGTCACTCAGTCCCTTCCACTTGATACTCAGTCTTAATCACTTAGTGTAGTCATCCTGGCTACAGCCCTGACTGGATTTGCATGGACAGATTGAATATGAGTCCCTTCTCCCTTGTATTTTAGGATAAAGGATGAGTAGAAATGAGAAACAGGATTTTTCCCTCTTTTTTTCTACTAACAAATTATTTACAAATCTATTGAAATGGGATATAACTTAGCTCATACTAATTTACTGCTCTATAAGGGAATCACAAGATAATAAGATCAGTGATAAAAGCAAGAAGGAGGTGTAGTTAATGACTTTTTCCCCTACAGAGCTATGAAACAATATTGGAAGAGTGAGACAAGCCTGGGAAAAGGAAATGGACCCACAAAATGCTCCGGATGGCTGATGGGCCCAGATGGCACCCAGAGGAACAGGATGAAGATGACAGTGTAATAAATAGTACCTTTATTTTTGCACATGAATTTTAGATAGCAATACAGGCACTGGAGGTGAAGCTGAGCTGGGAAGTGCTGGTGGAGCAGGGAAGGGGCATCTCGGTGGCCAGGGAGGGCGGGCCAGGCTGTGCCCCACGCAGGGGGAGTCACAGCCCCCTTTGGGTACGGGGCAGAGGGGCTCTGAGTGGGCTTGCTGAGTGCTTGGGAGCAGCCCTCATCTCTCCTCAAAAGCTGTTTGTTCAGCAAATCCCTGGCTGGACTTGCAGCCCGGCAGCAGGTCCCCCCTCCCCAGCAGCGCCCAGGGGCTGGAGGATGAAAGGCAGCAGAGCAGAAGGAGCATTTGGTGTTTGGTCTTTTTGGCTGGGCTGGTGGATTATAAATCACAATTAGCCTGAGGACCTGCCGGGTGTAATTGTGGTGGAGCTGCAGGGACACGGGTGTGCTCCCCTGGGCTGTCCTGGTGGAGCTGAGCCATCCCGTCGGTGGGTGAATCCTGGGGTTGGGATCTGCCAGACAGCAAGTGAGCAGCTTCCTGTCTGTGGCCCAGGAGGGTCTTGGCTGGTCCTGTTGGTGGCTACTAACATGCTGTGGGGGCTTTGCTCTGAGCTCTGCCAGGCTGCCATGTAGGGGATGGTGCATATTCACGAGCTCAGCCCCGAGCCACCGGCTGATGTCCCTGACATGCTGGTGATGCCATCCCCACTGTGCTGCACAAAGCCATTCCCAGCCAGGCCCGATTTCTTGTCTCAGTGGAGGGGAGGATCCATCCAGCTAATCCCCTCCAACTGTATCTCCTTCCTGACAGAGTTTAAGGACAAAGTGGCACTGACACTGCACTTGTCAGCTCTCCCCTGCACTCGCTCCTTCCACGCTACGGAATTTTAGGTAAAACAAAGCCAGTCAGAGCTGGAACGAGAAATAAACTCCACGTGGCTTTCCTAGCCTAGCAGCAGACTTTCACTTGGTGACTTGAAGCCTACTTAGATGGGACTTGGTTCTCATCTCCCTTCCCTGCAGCCCCGGGAGGCAGGCAGCAGCCCTGCCTTTGCTCCCAGCCAGTTGAGCAGCAGAAACCCCCCAAAAGGTCATGAGAAAAGCACATCACATCCGAGCTCATAAAGGCAGGCTGAAACTTCCTCTTCCACTTCTGGGATTCATCCAGTCCTTTCCCATTAAAATTAATGATAAGAGCACATCTCAGCTCCTTGGTAGCTCTTCAGCCCCTTCCTTTGCTGGATGCTGGAACAGAGACAAGCCCAGGCTACGTCCCCAGAGCCTCAGAGCACTTTGCTTTTGCAGTCAAACAAAGCAGCTTCCTCTGCCCCCTGAGACTGCAAACCAGTGAGAAGTTGATGCCTGGTTCTTGGTATTGATCTCTGATGCTGATCTGGGTATCTGTTAGCTGGACATCCCAGTCCCACCACAAGGTCTTGCTTGTCTAGTCCAGACCTCAAGCCATCGGGAATTCTAACGCGTCATCCTGGCGCCGTTTCATGAGCTGAGCTCTGCTGGCAAACACAGTTTCTAGTCCTCGGGGCCAGAAAGAGAAGCTGGAAAATGTGGCTCCTCGAGGCACTCAAGACAAAAGGCAAATGAACACAGACCTTCAGATATATTATCTTGCAGAGCATCGTGTGCTCCAAACCCTGTGGAGGGAGCGGGTGGATGGTACCAGCGGGTGAGGGTGGGGAGAGCCAGGGGATAATCCCAAACTGCAGGCAGGAGCTGCAGCCAGGAATTACACCTGGAGTCAGAAACCAGCAGCGAAGCTGGACTATCCCAAGCCCTCCCATGCCATCCCAAGCCCAGACCTCAGGCAGGGTTTCTCACCAAGTAGAGAGGAGCAATGGTTTTCCCTCTCGCTGCCTTTTCCTGCTGCTCCTCCCCTCCTCCTGGCGTTACTCACTGGATGATGCAATTCTTATCTCCCAGCCCTGCACATGCCAGTAACCAGTTGGGCAGCAAAAATATTCTGCTGGAAAAAGCAGTTTGTCTGACTCAGCCTGCCTTCCTCGCTCCCAGGACTCACCCTGAATATTCTACAGGCTGCTTTTGCACTGCTTACCGGGGGGGGGGAAAAAAGGAGAGGAAAAAAAGGCCTGGCTTTCTCTTGGGACTGTTCAATGTGCTGCTCACCTCAGTTTGCTTCTGCTTCATTGGCCCACAAATCCAAATCCCCCTGAATAATTCAGCAGAGCTGCTGCTCTGCAGGTCTAAATAATTCATCTTGGATCTTTGAGGAGGGAAATGTGGTTACATGGCCCTTCAGAGCCAAGCTTTTGGGGTTCTTCATCTCCCTTCCAGAGCAGATTCCCCATGATCAGGCCAGGATGCTCCTGCTGCCAGGGCTGTTGGGAAAAGCTGCTGGGCTGAGGGCTTTGAAGGGAGCTGGATCTGGGGTGGGGGCTGCACCCATGGGTGCTGGCTTCTCTTGGTGCTGGGGCAACACAGGCTCCTGCTCCTCCTCCTTTCAGATGTTTGGGATGAGGGAGGGAGGTGGCTGAGGCAGCCTGGTCCTGGGGGATACATCAGGGAGGAGAAGGGATGGGGTGGCCGTGGGGGGGTCAGAGCAGCGTTGTGTGTGACACACCCGTGTTGTGCTTTCCAGCCCCTTCCTCCCGAGATGAGGCTCCCACAGGGAGTTGTGGAGAACTCCAGCTGGATGCTGCACCAGCAGACACATGGGCCTGCTTTTCCAAGGGGCTGTTTTAATGACAAACTCCCTGTTGGTGGCCGGGGCAAAGTGATGCTCACTAACCCAGCGGGGACAGAGCACCTGAGCCCCCAGGGAGTTGTCCCCAGACTCGGCAGCTTCGGGGCTCAGTGTAAGCAGCACACACTGCACACGGATGGTGTGGAGAGCATTTTGCTGAAATATTGATGAAATCCTTCCAGGCCTGAAGAGCAGCCAGTTCTGAGGTGTAGATGAGGGGCTGGGGAGGTGGCTCAGGGAGCTTTTGGGGGTGACACTGTGCTGTGTCTGGGATGGTTTTGTGACTTAGGAACAGCAGAAGGAAGCAGGGGGGTGACAGATGCTTTTCCTTACTGTGGCAGTGCAGCCCCTGGCTGTGTCCTGGACCCCTAATCCATCCTGGGCTGCATCCCAGACCCCAAATGTGCCCTGGATCAGGGAGGAAGCAGAAATGAGGCTCAGAGCAGGCTGAGGGTGACAGCATTTCTCCTGGAGGAAATGGGGGTGAAAGAGTTTGAGCAAAGACAAGGAAAAAACCTGATGATGCCCTTCCACTGGTCCTCTTTGTTCTCCTGAGCAGAAATGCCCCACTCTGCAGACTGCAAAAAATCCCTTAAATCCCTCACTGCTCTCCTTATATTTCCCATCCCTTTCTCTGCATCCCTGTGATAAAAAGCTGCTTTTCCCCCATACCCTCCCCTGGGGTGGGGCTGGGGCCTTGGCCTTATCTCTGCACAGAGTAATTTGATTTTCATGGCAGTGGGAGCACTGGCAATTACCACAATAAAGGATGGGATTTGGGGTGAGCAGGCAGCTGGCCTGACAACTCCATCACCCTCCTCTGCAGCTCAGGGGTTCCCCAGCTTCTTGGGCATGTGTGAGCTGTGCAAGGAGGGAATATTTCCCCCAAAATAGACAGGGAAGCAGCTCCCCTTCCCTTCCTCCTGCTCCTTTGCCCTGCGCATGGGTCAGATGTGGGATGGGGCTGTACTGGGGTGCAGGAGGGGGATGCTGCTGCCCTTCTCCCCACACTGGGACATGATGGCTGGTGCAGCAGAAGGAGAAGAGCTCAGACAATCCCTGCTTTTGGGCTCATCCAGCACCATTTGCTCTGCATCTCAGTGGGAACTCAGCTACTCCTTCCCAGGCCGCTGGTGTTTATGGTGCCCGTAAAACCCAAATGCACTTTGCAGTTGAGCTTCATGTGTTATAAAACTGTAACCCAAAGCCCAGACAGGAGCGAGCCCATTGCATAATGATCACATAGGGCTCTTGATATGCTTTTGTAGCCTGCCAGGGCTGTGGTTACAGCAGCTCCTCACCTTGCAGACGTGTAATTAGAGCAGCGGGAGAGGCTGGTTGGGGCTCGCTGGACCCGTCCCCTGTGGAGACTTTGGTCCCTTGGTGGGAAGAGGAGCAGAGCTGGGGACAGCCAGCAGCCTGGGGGGGGTTCTACCCTGGGTGAGGGGTGGTTGGGCTGGGAGGTGGGAGCTGCATTGCCACAGGGAGAGGGGATGTGCTGGACTTTCCCAAAATGATGCTCTGACTTGGCCCCGGCTGAGTTTTGGGTGAGGACTGGAGGATGTGGGGTCAGGACTGGAGGATGTGAGGTCAGGACTGGAGGATGTGGGGTCAGGACTGGGGGATGTGGGGTTATTTTGCACAGGAGAGGATCACGGTGTGTTTGCTCAGGGGCAGGAGGCCATGAAAATGTGCCAGGAAGTATTTTTAGGGGAGTTCTAGGAACAGTCACTGCTCAGGAGTCCTCAGAGCTGAGCAGGCATGAGGCAATACCAGTCATTACTGAAGGGGAACTGGTGATTTGATAATTTGGCAAGTGCAAACCTTCCCTTGCATTTACCCTTGCCTGCACCCATGGCTGGGTCCCCATGTCCTGCCTTTGCTGGGGCTTCTGGGGAGGCTTGAGCCACTTTTAGGGCACTGACCAACCCCAGCTCTCCCTGCAGGATGAAACATTTATGCTGTGTCCCCTGCAACCAGATAGAAAACAACCCTGGGGCTGAAAGGAGAGCTTTCCTAAGGAGGTTTTTATCCCAGCTCAAATACAGGATGTTTAAACTGGGTTAACAGGCCCCAGGGGAGCAGTTTGGGGGATGCAGCTCAGCGTGGGAGCCTCTGATGCTGAACCTGGGGAGGAGCAGGAGCCAGTGAATGGGAAAGCAGTTTTAGTGGGGTCTGAGAGCTCTTCTCCACCATTTGTTTATTTATTTTGCCCTGGTGTGAAATGCTTCTTTGGCTGCACTGTTGCCAACTCGAATCCCTTAAAGAAACTTAAATCGCTTTGAAATTCGAGCAGTAATCCAGGGATTTATTGGAGCACAAACACAGATATGAACTGGTTTCACTAAATCAGGGATGAAACCCGAAGCAGCTTTTTCTCTGCTTTCTCTCCAGGGGAGTTTAAACCAAGTTTCAAGCTGATTTAAGCTAAGCCTGGTTGGGGGTGGCAAGAGATGGACGTGGCAGGAGGCTCAGATTTGGAAAAGTGGGATTTTGGGGATGCCCACCAAAGCAGAGGCAGGGCTGCAGGCAGCCCACAGCAGCCCTGAATTGGGTTAATTTGGAGTAATTTGGGAATCCCCAACACCCGGGCAGCAGTCCAGGGTGGTGCAGGCAGGTGGGATGAAGCCTATAAAAGGGCTCCTGGGGAAGCAGAGGGGGTTTGGCTGCAGATGGAGAAGGTTGGAGCTGTGGCAGATCCTGCTGACCCAGGTTAGTGTGCGTGTGCCCGGGCGGTCTCTGCTTTCCCTCTGGTTGTTGTTACCTGGTTAACACAGGCCCTGGCAGGGCTGGGCTTTGCAGTTGTTCCTCCTGTGGCAGGATAAAAAAGAGCCACCTGAGCCATGTGGGTGTTGTTCTCTGCTTGAGAATGAACAGTCCAGAGGGAGTAATTAAAGCAGGAGTAGAAATGCAAACCCTTTTCCTGGCTGTTCCCCAGGCTGTGGGGCAGCTGTGCTGCAGGTCTGTGCCCTGCTCTGCTCTGCCTTTTGGAGGCGTGGGAGAATTTGGATTCCAAAGTGCCCTGGGACAAAAAGTGTCTGCTGTTTTCCTTGCTTGGGAGAGTGTTTGTTTCTGAGGACCACAAGGATGTTTCTGGAGAAGGGGGGCGGGGGGTTTGCACTGTTTGCCTGCACTTGGCAGTTCTCTGGAGCCAGCTGGTTAATGGAGAGAAAACCCCGGGAGGGGGCAGAGCTGAGACTTACTGTTTTTTTGGCCAGAAATCCAGCAAAAGTCTGGTACTGCGTGTGAGGGAGGGGTGGGAATTGTGTGGTGGGGGTGCAGAGCAGCTGGCAGCGCTCTGGGCTGGCCCCAGCGTGCCCTGGACAAGCAGCTTTGGGGGGGGATGTTGTACCAGATTCTGTCACTTTTGGGCCTTTCCCTCAAAACTGTCACTATTGCTCACCCCGTGGTAAAGATTTATATGCTCTCAGGATGGTCTATCTTACTTAAAAAGCTGGAAAGATGCTTATGTGGGGTTGTAGAGGTGGGAACAGACAAGATTTTGCTGGGGAGGGAGTGGGATTTAGCAACTTGGTGCTTGCTGTGAGCTGGGAGGATTATGCTGCTGGCTTTGGCACAGATCCTGGGCTTGGATGGTCTCGGGTGAAATGTTTTCCCTCTTCTTGTCTGCTTTGCCCCTGGTGTGCTTGTGGGCTGCCTCCTAGACCTGTCCTGTGCCTGTGAAGTGGAGGCAGGTTAAAGACAGGGTTGTGAGTAAAGCCCGGGTTAGCCTGGAACAAGACGAGTGGCACCTGGTTTGAGTGGTCCCTGTTGTGTGCTGGGAGATAAAATCACGGCTGAGAGGGAGATAGTGGAGGAGCAAACAGGGCTGGTGTGGAGATAAGGTCTGGTTTATCTATGCAGAGTGTGTCTTGAAGTCAGCACCCGGCCCAGACAGGGCACTGGGTGGAGAAAGCTGCTGGGATCAGTCAGCAGGTGATGAGGTCAGGTGCAGCCCCGCGGGTGCCATGTGTTTCCCACGGAATTCCCGGCTCATTCTGTCACTCTGTGCGAGGAGCTGAGGCACGAGGTGCTCGGGGGTGCTGAGCTGGGGCCCTAAGGGGCAGATGGGTGCAGGGTTCCTTGGTCTGCTTGCAGCCTGGCCCCGGAGCAGCGCTGTGCTTCCCTCGGGTGACTGGCAGGAGGGGCGGCTGAGCCCCCGCTGCTGCTGCTGCTCCTTCCCTCGGCTTTCCCGGCTGGAACGAGGACGCAACTTGCAGCTCCGGGGCTGGAGGGCTGGCTGCTCGTAGCTGTGGCTCCCTCCTCGCCCACCAGAGGCTGCTGCTGCCGTTCCCAAGCAGCCCCGCTGCCCCTTTCCCCGCTGAAACGCTCTCTCGGAACGGGCAGCAGCAGCAAAGCGAGGGCGGGACGGCGGGGACGGGCTCCTTCCCCTCCCGGGTGGGGGAGCGACCAGGTGCTTGTGTAACGTGTGTCTGGGCCACCCCAGGGGAGGGTGCTGGGACCGGGCAGGGGGGTCCTGTTCAGAAAAGTCCTTTTTGCCCTGGAAAACAAGGCAGAAGTGTCCCGTGCAGAGCGTGAAGGAAGGGGCTGTGTGGTGGGTCAGCAGGTGCTGAGATCCCGTCTGGCTCTGCCTTTCCCCTTTGCTTGGTGGGTTTGGGGATTTTGATGTGTTTGAAGGACCTGGTGCCTGTGTTCCCATGTGCTGCTGTAGGGGAGGGAAGACAAGTTCTGGTTTGAACCACTTAGCAGTTGAGTAGTTCTGCTTGAGCTGGGGGAAAGGGAGGGGGCCTTGATGCCCACTGCTTCCCAAGGGAGGAGCAGATACCTGGGAAGGGAGGAGTGGTTGAGTACCTGCTGGCTGGGGGGGGGGTGCAGGGAGGCCTGGCCAGCCTTCTCCTTTCATCCTGGCCTCCTCCTTGAGTGGTTTTGGTTCTGTTCCTCATGCATACTAAAAGCGTGTTTACAGTGTGTGTTACTTCACATCAACAAACCTCGTTCCATGCCAAGGGGCCTGCTGAGAGCCACCTGAGAGCTGCACCACTAATAGATGGAGCTCATGCATTTTGCATGCCAGTACTTTGGACTGGATGATTATGAAGCAGCAACACCCTGTGCTGGGCTTTGCTGTCTGGTTTTCTCCTGCCTATTGGTGGTGAGCAGCTCCTTGGATCTCATCCTCCAAATTAGCTGGGAGGTGATGGCACAGAAAGGGGGAGCATCAATCCCAAAACCAGGGTGTAATTAAAAATATCCCAGCTCTTTACTCCTGCAGTCTGCTCTGGAGATAGTTCTTTGTGCTCTCCCAGTGCTGGGCCAGGAGCTGCTGATCCTAAAACCCATGTCCTCCTGTAATCAGCCCCTCAGTGCTTTTGCTGTCCTGCTGTATCTCATCTCATTTCATCCATGAAACTTGGCATGGTTGCTCCGTGAAAATCCCTGTGGATATTTATCATCGAAATGGTTGTGGATGTGCCTGTGCATCCAAGCAAAGAGGGAATGGAGACAAACAATGTGCATTCGAGGCTCAGCCTATCTTTTATGTGGCTGTAAACAAGACACAGAGGCAGTGCTGCAGAGGGATGGTCCTTGGGTGGGCTTAGACAAGGCCAGGTGCCACGGAGAGGGCTGCTTGCAGAAGCTCAGCTGGCCCTTGCATTAAAAAGGGCTGCACCAGAACAGGTCCCTCCCTGGAGCTCGTGGTCACCCCTTTGCATGGCCAGCTGTGCCCTTGGCACCTCATGTGCTGGGTCCCCAGAGCTGTGACTCCCCAAAAACCCTGCCAAAGAGGAAGAACTCTCCTGGTTCCCGGGAGATTCCAGCGCGCAACAGGTGATTTAATCACTTGAATCAGAACAGTCCAGGGAAGTGATTGGTAACTAGACTTACATTTTGCAAACATCAAATGCCATTTTCTTTTTTTTAATACTGAGGTATGTTACAGTAATCAGGTTATTAGCAAAGATCCCGTGCTATTCCTGGTAAGACAAGCCTGGCTGGGATGAAACGTCTCTGGCACCGGGGCAGGTTTTGCTTTTGGACCTTGAGTGACCCCACGGGCTGGTGGTCACCGTGGGCAGCCTCTGCTGGGTTTCATGGGGCAGCCTGTGCTGTGGGCTGCTGCAGGCTCCTTGTGTGACCTTGGCAATGTCACTGCCTGCTTGTTCCTCCACTTCCCAGCCCCAGTCTTGGCCGTATCTGCAGTGCTGGGTAAAAGGCTGTGCCTTGCTTGCTCCTAGGAGATGCCCCTCCCCTTTCCATGGGGATGCTCTGTGGCTCTGCCAACTCTTGTCCTCTTCTAAGGAACCTTTTCATTGCACGGGGCTGGGATGTGGCTGTGGTGTTCAGGGCAGAAAGCTGGTTCCTTCTGGCTGCACTGCTTTGGCCAAGGAGAAGCCAGGAGCAGAGATCCAACCACCTGCCCAAGCTCAGAGCTGCCAACTTGTGGGCACAGCACGGAGGGGAGGGTGAAGCCAGCCAGGTCCCCCAACTCCTCCCCAGCAGTGATGACTAAAAGCCCCTCTAATTTCTTTGCATCTCATTGTGTATTGATGGCCAGGGATGTCGGGTAACCATGGCAACTCATTGATTAGCATCCAGCCCCTGTGAAATGAAGAACATGCAGCCATAAGAATTACAAATGATGCTGTATTGTCTGCTGCCAATAGGCTGATTACTGCCATTTTCTGCCAGGTAGACCAGCTTTTACAGGCAACCCTGGTGGTGTGTAATTACCATGCTGGGATTGATGCATTGCTATAGTTACTATCCGCTGTGTTCCCTGACTAATAGTTTTTAAATTCCTCTTCAGATGGAAATGCATTGCCTGTAAATGTGAGAGGCAGAGGCCTACAGAGCCAGGAGATGCATCCTGAGAGGAGCCAGTTTGGGTGTGGAAACGTGTCTTGGGGTATAAAATGGGGTGGTCAAGGGAGTGAAGTCACTGGGATCAAGCCACTGGTGGGGTTGGGTGAATATGGGGAGAAACCAGGCTGTGAGCTGGGGGGGAAGCTGTGAGGACACAGGCAGTTGAAATGTTTCTCCAGGCCTAAAATGTTTGTCAGCTGGTGATACCACGTGGTTGTCTTAAATAAAACCTCAGACAGGAAAAAACCAAGCCCTGGATCTGAGTGGGATCAGGCATCATGCAGGATGAAAACCTCCCAAAGGGAGAAGCAGAGAGACTTTTCCACAGCAGAGAGACGCAGCCCATGGGGTGGGCTTTGAGAACTGGGTCTCAAAACGGGGGTGGTGTTTTCATCCCTGGTGGTGTAATGGCCAGGAGGAGGAGGAGGAAGGTGGGCTGAGCCAGGGCAGGATGGGTGGACAGGCTGCAGGAGCTGCTGGGTTTGTTCTCACTGGTGTTGATCTGAAGCCATCCCAGCTGCAGGAGCTGGTGCTGCTGGCAGCTGCTGAGTCAGTGACTGATGTCCAGACCTTGGTGCTCCAAATCTCTCCTGGAAAGGGATCAAGTAGACCCTGGCTCAGCTCTGAGGGACTCACAGATGGACTTGGCCTTTCCCAGGGTGAGGATGCCAGGCAGTGCTGCAGACCTCTCCCCTCCCCTGTGTGTGGCTGCTGGTGTTTAGACAAGTGCATAACCTACACAAAGTTAAAAGGGGTTTGTTTCTTTTCAGACTGAGTGCAGCCAGGGTAATTTAGTAGAAAAATGTCATGCTAATGCAATTCAAAGTTCAAATGATCTTTCATTTTGAGGGAAAGGAGAATGTGTGTGCAGTCAGAATGTTAAAACCCACTACTTGCCCTGCAATTCAAATAGAAATATGAGCTTCGGGGGATGCATAAGTCACATGAAGTGCTGTGAGTGGAACACAAAATGAATAAAAATGATCCGGAAGCCATTATTAGCATTGCTGGGGGGCAGATCCAGCTCAGAACAAGTGTAGCTGCAGTCGGGAGCAGTGCTGGGAAGGAGAAGCTTGCATGAAATTACAATAACATGGAAATAATGAGAAAAAGTTATCAGGAAGACATTCTTCATATTAATAACTAAATGTTGCAGCCCAGGTGCTCCTGCCCCTCTCCTTTCCAGTCCCCATCAACCTTCAGGTGAGTGCTTGGCTGGAGAGAGGCAGGTTGTGCTGGAGATGTGTGAGGAGGAGCTCAGCTCCATGCCTGGAGCACACGTTGGGATGGAAGCCCCCAGGGTGGCTCTGCAGGGTGGTGGCTGCCCCCTTGCAGTGGGTAAACAGGCTGAAATCCTGGGGTGAAGGTTGTTCTTGTGCTTTGGGAGCCTCGTCCTCCTGGAGAGGGTGGAAGGAAATGAGTGTCAGGGTTTGGGAAGAGCAGCTGGAACTCAGGATGGTTTCTGTGGGGAAACAGGCAGCCCTGCTCAGAAAGGTCCAGGCCTGGTGAAAATGAGCAGCCTGCCCTCTTCCACTCACTTTTGAAGCAAAGGGGAAATGATGTGCTATTGAGGAAGGCTTTGCCAACAGAATCTTTCAGACATCTCCAGGAGCCAACAGCACCACTTCTAATTCAGGAGAAACCAGCAGAGGAAGCTCCCAGAGGCAGAAATCCCCCTGCCTCTCCCGAACATCGCAGCCAGCTCTCAGGGGTCCCATTTTCTTTATCTTCCCTTCAGAGCCTTGTCCTTTGGGTCCCCCCAGCTCTCCCTCCTCTTCCTCTCCAGAGTCACCCTCCCCTTGGCAAATATTTCCAGCTCTGTGGTTTTATGAGCACCAACAGAGGTTTAACACTCACATAAAGCTTTCAGGACCCATGATTAAAAGTCAATAGTGGGAAGGTTTGCTGGGCTGCTTAGGAAAGGAGGGGGGAGAAAGTGAAGGAAAAGCATGTCCCAAAGGAGGTGCTGGGAAGCCAGGGGGCTGGGAGGAGGCATTCCAGGCTCAGGTACATGCTCAGTTGTGCCACCAAAGCTGAAGGGGGATGGATGGGAAGGACCCAAACTGTGTGTTTTAGACCAGTGAGGGATTCATCCCACGGCTCAGAGAGGTTTGCTGTTGGCTAAAATAATGCCCAGTGAACCCCTCCTACCTGGCCAAGCAGGGAGACTCAGTCTGCTGAGAAGATCCCTGGGAACTGTGCTTGAAATGCAGGTCACTCCCCTGAGCAGAACTGGGGCTTCAGCTAATGGGGCTGTCACTGTAATTCTGAAACAGTTAAATGTGTGTGTCCAGAGGGAAGGTAGTGCTGAGGTAATTGGGTATAAAAGAGAACAGGCACACTGAGGGTTTGTCTGGTGAAGCCCTGGTAATCTGGAGGGCAAAACTTGATTTCCTGTAGTCCTGGCACGTGTGTGGTGCTGAATTCCCAAGGTTCCCATTGCTGTTCTGTCTATCCAAAAGGTACTGGAGTATTTGAACAAGAAATGTTTTTATTATGTTCTCATGTTAAGTAGAACCCTTCCCTCTGTTCTCTGGGTGATTGTTTGCAAGTATCTGATTGCTAGAAAGAAAAGGTAATTGCAGAAAGAAAATGAGACTCAGGAAAACTGTTTTGAAAGTGGAGTTGTGGCATGAGCAGCAACGTGGCTGCCTGCCTGGAGTTGATGAGAATCATTTGCATATTCCAATTTTACTCCCCGTATTTGACATTTGTCTGCCTCTTTCACCAGTGTGCCAAACCACCCCAGATGGCTTTTATGGCCTGGAACAAGAGAATTGATACCCTGGGGATTTTTAATCCCCTGGTTTGTGTCTGTGTGTGTGTGGATGTGTCACTCTGACGTATCCGAGTTGGGCTCTTGGTGTGGAACACTGGGCTGTTTCCAGCAGCTGACAAACCCTCCCTTAATGGAATAGAGGTGCTCTAGTGCAGTTACCACAGCTGTTCCCCTCCCTGGGGTCTTGGGAATGTGCTTGGCTCTTCCCTGGAGCAGGGAGAGGTGGGATCCAGCCCAGAGCTTGGCCACGCTCATCCCTGGTCCCACGGAGCCTTGAGACACTTTGAATTTGCCTTTATAATAATCCATGGGGGCAAGACTGGACAGAACAAAGGAGCAGGTTGCCCAGGGAAGCTGTGACTGCCCCATCCCTGGCAGTGTTGAAGGGCAGGTTGGATGGGGCTTGGAGCAGCCTGGGCTGGTGGGAGGTGTCCCTGCCCATGCAGGGGGTTGGGACTGGATGATCTTTCAGGTCCCTTCCAACTCCAGAACAGAAGAAAAGATAGATGCAATTTCTGACCCAAAGAGCTTAGGATCAGCTTTAATAAAGGTATCTAAGTATTTGAGCAGTGGGGGGAGACTCCTGGCTTTGCACCATCCCACTTTTCAGGTGGGACAGACAAGGACATTGTTGTTAGGGAGCAGATGAATGAGATGACTACAAAATAATAACAACAAAACTTGACAGGAGCCACGTCGGTGGCTGCTTCGACCCCCTGTGTGAGCCCATAGTTTTGTGCTCTAAACCACAGACCTGTAACCACATGTTGGGGGGGGGGAGACATTGAGAACCTCTGCTTGCAAAACCTGTCTGAGGTTTTGTCACTTTTTGGAGATTTTGTCATTTTTTGGCCTTGCCAAACTGCTTAAACACCTCTGGGGCTTGCGTGCTCCTTCTGCAGGAGGAAGATAATATTTACTGATCTGTGCTATCGTTCATCTTGCTGGGGCTGGTGTGATAGTGCTGTCATAAACATAAGTAATATAAACCCAGCCAAGACAGGATGTTTCTCACCTGGTATTTCATATTACCATTTCTCTTTTCATCATCACCAAGCTGGTTGTTATCCTATCAGGGCTTTTAAGTATAATGTGGTCTCTCGTGTTTTTGATCTGTCTCAAGGAGACAGAAGGAAGGAGTTTTGTGCAGCCTGGGGAGCAGTGGTTCCCAGGGAGATCAGAGCACCTGGGGGGGGTTCCATGTGTCCTGGGCAGCTTTGTAGTGCAGGGATGATGCTGCTGGGGTGAAACCGAAGGAAGGCATCCAGCTGAGACTTGCAAAGGGCCTGCTGAGCATCAGCTCAGCTCTGCTGAAAACCTCTGCCAGCTCCCAGCTGTGCCTGCAGACCTTTAAAGGAGGGCAGTGTTGGAGAAACCCGGGTTTGGAGCTCAGTTTGAATCCTTGGCTGGTTGGGAAAACATCCTGGCCCTGAAGAAGAGGCATTTGCAGCCTCAGGGAGTCTGAATCTGGGGGTGCTTAAATGAAGCAGTGCTTGTTTTTATTTTTCTGGTTAGGGATGAATATGGGGGGGGGGGGGGGGGAAGTGCAGAACCAAACTGCTTCAGCCAGGGCTGAACTGGGGGCAGGTTTCTTATCCCCAACGTGGCAATAATTCTGCAGACCCATGGAGGGGAATCCTGCCCTTAGGACTCTGCAGCAAACCTGTCCCTCCCTGGGAAATGCCAAGGGTGGCTCAAGGGTAGGGCTGCTTTTGGGGTACACTCCCCTGTGTGTGTGTGTGCAGATTCACAGGCTGTTTAGCAACACTCATCACCAGGGATGTTTATTGGGTGTTGTTGGTTCCTTGGATAACACAAGCTGTTGAGCAGCTCCCAGCAGCAGTGCTGCCCGGGCCATTAGTGCCCTCAGAGGATTAATGACAGGGATGCAAACCCTGCTCTTCAGATGTCTCCGGGGTGGGGTGTCAGTAAATCAACTGTTTATTGCAGGCAACTTCTCCCAAGGCTTCTTGCCAAAGGAAAGGGAGGAGAAAAATGCAGTGTCAAAACACAGGGCTGATGTCTCTGCTCTTGAAGGGACTGCAGAGCAGTGGGGGTAATTGGCAGGGTCTGTCACCCCAGAGAGCCAGGCCTGGAAGTAATAAATAAAAGTGAATGGGGAAAAAAACCACCAAGCCCAAAAACCCCAACTAATGTAGTTCTTTGGCTAAAACTGGTTGAAAAGTAGAACTGAAGAGCTTAGCTCTGGTGGTACGAGATCCTAAAGCAGCTTGTGGTGAGCAGTGTGGATTCTGCTCTCAGACTGCTGTAAATCCTGGTGAGCTCCTCAGAATTGGTGATGAGATCATGGGCAGCCAGTGAGGAGGCTTGAAATGGTTCAGCCAGAGTGGGGAAGTAGCTTTGGCTGAAATCAAAGGCTTTGGGAAGATAACTTGAGTATTGATGCCTTTCCAGTAAACGTGATTGCTTATCGAAAGGATGACTTTGTCACTAACTGAAGTTCCTCCAAGGACTTACTTTTTTTGGCCAGAAACCTGAAATATTTGGAATGAGATGATGATTTACAATTGGGAGATAACCTCGGGTACAAGAACAGACTTCAGAGATACCTGCAGGCTTCAAACAAGCCGTGGGTCACAGCTGGTGATACCTGAAGCCGTTTGGCATTGCTGTGCAAGGTCATCCCTTCTCTCTGTTCCTCTTGTCCTGCTTCCAGTCCTGCTGGGAACAGGGCAAACCTGCAGCCCCAGAGTGGCTGGAAATATCCCCTGCTTCTGATACACGTTTTTTTTCTTTGTGGAGGGAGGAATGTTTCGTGTCAGTGACAGTTTTCCTGCCTTTTCCTCCTTTCCCTCTCCACCCAGGTAGGCTACAAGGTGGTATCTCACTTGTACTTAATGACTCTCATCTGCTGAGGAAGTTCCCAGGCAGAATTTACAAGCAGTTGCCTTATGAATTTCTCCTGCCTGGCAATAACTTCTTTATGAGGGTTTTTTTTTATTATTCTTTAGATTATATATTAAGACCATTTTTTTTTTTTGCCAGGTTTGCTCCTGCTCATTCCTTGCCCTTGAATTCCCTCCCCTTTCCTTCCCCCTTTTCACCTGAGTGGCATTTTCAGTGAAGATGTTTAATGCAGCTCTAATCCCCTGATTCCCTCAGGTACAGGGATGCAGCTTTACGAACCTGTAAATCCAGGAAGATAAAGTGAACTTTTATGAGTCGTGTTGCTGTGCAAGTACCAAAAAAAAAAAGTGGTCTAATATGAAACAGTCAATAACAAATTTGCCTAATAGTTCCGTTTATTGTAGGGAAAACACTTGGAGAAAGGCTGTGCCAGGGTGGTGGGGAGGCATGTTGGGGTGGAGGTGAGCAGACTTGGGGGCTGGGGAGTTAGTGGGGTGCAGGGGGGTGTCAGATCCCCCCCCATAGTCCTGCATACATGTTTTTCGGGGGGCTGTGAGACCCCCCAGTCCTGCACACATGGCTTTCCAGGGGCTGTAGGACCCTTTCCCACCCCCCAGCCCTGCTCACTTGGTTTTCCAGGACAAACCCCTGGGTTCCTAGTGATGCAGCTGGGCAGCTGGTGGTGGGGCTGGGCAGGGGTGTGGGGCTTTTCCCCACTCCAGATCTGTAGCCCCTCGGGCCCCAGCCCCACAGCAGGCTCCTCATTCTGAGGGCAGCCCCCCTGGGGCTGCTGGTACCTGCTTCTCCCTGTGCAACCCCTGCATCCATCCCACCCCCCAGGGGGTCACCCCGGCTGATTTAGGGGGTCAGTGTAGCCTGTGCCTTGGAGCTGTGCTGGGCACAGAAGACCCCCTTGTCCTCTACCCCCCTCAGAGCCCTTCTTCCTCTGGCCTCTGCTCTGTCCGACCTTCTCCAGCTGCTCTTCTTATTTTTTTTGCCTCTGAGCCCTGCCCTGGGTCGTGTGGGCAAGAGCCACTTCCCGGAGGAGGGGACGTCCCTGCAGCATCTTCTGTTCTTGATTTTTGCACTTGACCTCGGGTGTCTCGGCGGGGCTGGTGGCTGGCGAGCAGCACTAGGTGGCACGAGTCCCCCGTGCAAGGAGCAGCTGGGCTGGCTCCGCTCTTGGAGCTGCCGAAAAACCTGGAAAACCTCCCTTAAGCGGTGGAAAAAAAATATAAATCAATCAATCCCTGCTCCAGCCAGGCTCCAGGGCTCTGCCTCCCGCCTCTCCCACAATCCAGGGGTGCCCCGCGGGAGGATGGGGGGGGTTTGGGCAGGGCTCTTCCAGCCCAGGGTCGGGTTCGCCTGGTGAACCTCGTGTCGGGCTTTGGGATGTGCTGGGGGTGCTGGTGTGGAGTTAGGGGAGGGATTAGTGGCTGTGTGGTTGGTGTGCCCGTGATGCCTTCAGGGATGCTTGGTTGGAAGCTGTGGTCAGGTGCCACGGCTCCTGCCTGGCAGAGGGGAAGGAACAGCACTTTCTGCTCTGCATGTCCCCGTTCTCCTTTTAGAAGTCATCTCCAGCTGCCCAACCGACTTGTCCTTGCTCAGCCCTTTTCAGTTCTGCCCATTCAGCTCCTGCTTTCCAAAAACAGGGAGGAAAGCAAAGAGCCAGTAGATCTGAGTGTCTTATGTGCTGCTTTTCCAGCCTGGAGAGGCACAGGCAGCTCCAGCTCTGCAGTTCAGCCAGACATCCAGTTCAGTGAGAGGCACAGGGAAATCCTAGATGGCTCTGAGTTTTGTTACAACTTTGATCTTGCTGCGTTTTTGCTTGTCGAGATGCTCTCAGCTGGCAGCAGCAGGAAGGCAGCAGCTGTCACATATCCCAGTCCCTAATGGTGTCCCCTGTTGGTGCTGCTGTGACCTTGCTGTAGGTCTGTGCTGTGGTGTTATCGGGCCAGAAAGCTGAGTGAGAGACAGATGATGTAAAATCAATCTCTGGAGCACCCCAGAGAAGTTTGGTACCAAATGTTGTAGTAACAACAAAAGCAACAGCTTCTTCCTCAAGCTCTTTGCCTTGGAAGTTCTCCCTGGGATGGAGATGAAGAGCTGCTTTGCCTCTTCTGAACAAGGAGAGGAACATCAGCAGCCTGTGCATCCGTGTGCCAAAACCTGGGAGCAGAGAAGCTGCTGCAGAGGGAACACCCTGGAGCTGGTCTGTGCTCCAGGAAGGTGGAGATGTGAGCAGAGAGGCAGCCTGGGGCTGGTGCAGAGGAGGCGTCAGGCAGGGACTGCTCCTTTGATCGTGGCACAATTAGAGAGGATGGCTAATGATCTAATTGTTCCTCTCATCCCAGCCCTAAGAGCTGAGAGCAGATAACCTATTGGTGCTAATCCAGGCTTCAAAGACTGGCTCTGCCAAGTCATCCCCTCTAATACTGTCTAATCTTGATCAACTGGTGATGGTAAAATAAAGATGTTGCCAGTGCTTGAGCGGAGAGCTGAGATGGTGGGAAACTCATATGGCTCCAAACTCCCAGGATTTACCCCCGGTGCCTGATCCAGCCCCTTGCTGGGAGCTGGCAGCCTCCCCAGAAACCTTCCTGGTGCTGCTGCACCCGCTGCAAAGCCAAGGCAGAGTCTGCAGACACAGCCTGTGCTGGTGGAGGCACACGTGGGGTGAGCCTGAGGGATAAGACTAAAGCTGATAGGAATCACGGTGCAGAATTCAGGCTTAGATCTGCTGCTGCTGGGCATGTTTATTTTCAGTGAGGCACATGTTTCCTCTGGGAAGGAATTAGCTCCAAACCTGATGTTTCCCCACGAGGCTGGAAGCTCCGTGGTTGCTGCAGTGCTGGTTGCACCACGGGTACAGCTGTGGCCAACTTATCCTCCAGGAATAACCCAGGGCTGTGAAAAAGGTCCTCCCTGATTAGAGGTTGCCAGGCTTGGGGCTGAGTCCTGTGTCAGGTGAGGAGATGCCCCACAGGGGTGGGAGATGCAGGTGCAGATGTGGGGGTGCAGCAGGGTGTGAAGAACATATTTTGGGCCAGAGGGGACTGGGAAACATCTGGGCAGAGGTAGCATGTGCAGATGGCTGTTTCTGCCTGAACATCTGTCCCTAGAAAGCATCCCCTCAGATCCAGAGCTGTGCAGGCACAAACACTACTTGTAGACAAGGATCTTCTAAAGCTTTTGTCATCCCCCCCTTGGACTCCAGCTGGTGCCTGGGGATGCAATGAAAGAGCCTTAAACTGGGGAAACTTTACTGGCAGATCATTATCCAGCTGCACTATTTATCCCTGCTCAGAGAGAGCAAAGTGGCAAAAAGGCTTTTTTTTTTTCTTAATGAAAGATGGACTCAGCCTCATTCCTCCAAGCTGATCTCCTGTCAGCAGCTGGGGTCAGCAGCCTCCTGGCAGGGCTTGGAAGGGCTGGAGATGACTTTTCCATAGAGAGGAGAAGAAAAGGTGAGGGAAGCATCTCGGTCTCACAGCCTCGGTTCCCTGGAGCAGGGAAAAAAGCAGACGCCTCTGCACAGCATCTTGGAGTGAATGGGAGAGCCAGAGCCTGGGGTTAATCATCCAGGCTGGGCACTGGCAGAGCATCTTGATGCACGTAAGAGCTCTTCAGGTGAAGCATAATTTCTCTGCATGTGCAGCACTCGCAAGAACAAAACAGCTCCCTGGAGCTGGTTGCAATAACAGGATTGTCTTCTGAAGCAAAACCAGAAAGCCAGAGGGCTTTGGAAAGGGCAGTGCAGAGGCTTTTAATGTTTTTCTTTTAAAATAAAGATGATGTTTACCACTTCCCTCCTTTTTCCCTTGCCCATGCAAAGCAGATGTTGGGGTGGGAAAGGTAGCCGTGCTGATCTGATGAGGCTTCTGGAGGTGGGACTGTGCTGGCTTGGGGAGCATCTCCCAGTGTGGAGGGGCCCTGTGGACAACCAGCTCTGCAAAACAGGGTGGGTGGGTGCTGGGGACACTGTCTTCAGGATGGGGAGGGTGGTAGCTGAGCTGCGTGGGTCGAGCCTGGTGCTGTGGGGGTGAGGATGTGTGTGATGGATCTGAGCCGCTGCTGGGGTGAGCACCAGGGCACCCAAATAACATGGCTATGGGCAGCACCCCTGGGTCTTCCCACCTGGATCTGTTGCTCTGTCTCACCAAAAGGACTGGGGGAGCTGCTGTGGGGGTGCAGTGTGGAGGAGGGTGAGGGAAGTGGGAATTAAGGATAAGGAAAAAAGCAAGAGGAAGGGAAGAAGGAAGCGGCAGGGATGAAGGCAAGTGTTGCTAATGTGGAGCAAGGTCTCCAGGGTTATCCTGGGTTTGGGGATGATGAATGTGCTGGAGGACTCATCTCTCTGTGGTCTGCTGGCCAGGTGATCTGTCACTGCCTGGTGATGGACTGCCTGGTTCCCCTGTGCCACCTTTTTAAGGTGGGTTATTGATGGCCCACCTTTACGAGCCATTCCTCCTAATTACTTTTTGGTCTAGAAAATAGCTGTCAGAGCTGGCTGGAGAGCAGGTGAAGGGGTCAGGCTGCAGCAGAGGCTGTCAGGAGATGGACAAAGCTTGTGGCCCAGCAAATCTGTCCCTGACATCCCAGGGACAGCAGCTCCAGACCTGCTGGGTTGCTTAGGAAGGTGTTTAATCATGGAGGGGTAGTGCTGAGCACTGGCTGGGGGGTGGGATGTTCCTCATGGGACCAGGTGCAGGGGTGTCTTTGGGTGTCAGTCTTGATCAATCTAGTCTCAACACCCTGTGTAAAGGGGAGTGGTGGGTGGAGATGCCTGGCTCTCCTGCCCTGCCTCCTCTTTCACTGATTGATTTGTTACCCGTGTCAGACCTTTCATCTGTGATGGGCAGAGAGGCTGGAGGATCCTGCTCTGCCCTTTCGCCCCGTGTTTGTTGTCTTTGCACTGAGCTCAGATTAGCCGAGTAAAAGCTGCTGCTGGTTTGATTGACTCCCAGATCAATTAAAGCAGCATGTGGACAGATGGAGGGCTCGGATCCGGAGTTTTACCCCAATCTCCTCCTTTCTCCTTTCTCTGGGGACCTTTCAGGTTAATTACCCAGATCTCTTGCTGCCTTTTCCTGCTGACCCTGAAGGACTGTCTGGCTAATGTTGCCCTACGTGGCCAAGGCTGCTATGAATCCAGGCTGGGGAGGTGCTGGGGGGAAGCAGGGAGGCAGAGAATTGATTTGCTCCATCAGGCACCAGCAGCAGTTGCTGCTGCTGTTTAATTCTCAATTCAAGCCCCGTGGAGGATGCAAAGGGCTCTGCTCCTCAGCCAATTTACAGCTTCTGACAAGCTGCTAAACAACTTTGTTACGTGCTTGTGTGAGTCCATGGGCTCCTCTGAGGGTGGCAGCAGGATGCACACACAGGTGAGGAGTGTGGCTGCTGCTCCTGCTTCGGATGGATGCTCCAGCACAGCCCTTCTGCAGCCAGAGCTTGTTTTGCTGGCTTCAGTGGGTTTTGGGAAGAGGTTGACGGATGAAGGTTGACCCCAGGTGGAGCTGGGGCCACCAGTGTGGATCCCAGTGGATGTCTGGGAGAAGTGAGGGCATGGATGGACAAACTGCCCTGCCAAGCATGTGGATCCGGGCACTGAGCCCCTGCAGAAACCAGCCAGCAGAGCTGTGCACATCCTGGAGGGGCTGGCTTCCTCTTGCCTGGGAGCTGCTGTGTGAAAGGATCATCCTGGAACAGCCTTGGATGTTGCTTGTGAGGAAAGTGCCTTCCAGCTGTGACCTGGGGGTGAAGAGGGAGGAGGTGAGGAACCAGCCCCACGCTGGGCTCCAGGCTTGTTTTTAAGACAACTTTTGCTATCAGCAGTAATTGAACTTGCACCTTTCCCCAGCACACAGACCCTGCTGGCACATCCAGGCACTGAGAGCTCCAGGAATCCCCACTAATCCCATCGGGCTGCTCTAATCCAAGGCTGGAATTCCCATCTTCAGCAAGGGCCTGCTAGTGCATTTAAGTCAATGATCTTCCCTAATAATGACACATCAATTACTGGTGCTGCTTCCAAGGAGAATGCTTGGGTTACCTTTGTCACAAAGCAATAAACCTGTAGGTCCTCTCTGCCAAAAATCAGCTGCAGGGATGCAGCCAAAATAATAAAGAATAATCCAACCATACAGACAACAAGGTAATGAATTACCCCCTTTCAGCTGGAGGTGCTCAAAAGCAGCAGAGAACTGAAACATTCCCAGAAACCTCGTTGGGTTTTATTAAGATATTTTGCTTCTATTTACATATTTTTTGTCCTTTTCTTTCTGTCATAATGAGCCTCATCACTGAGTTTTCTGGCTGGGATCAGGCCAGTTTCTACAGCGTGGAGCTTGGCCAGGAGCTCCAACGTGGCTCATGACAGCTGGAGAAATGGTATGGGGACAAGTTTTTTGGATGTCTGGGGGGTGGGTGGAGGAGAGGACACCCCTTGCCCACCACTCTCCCCCCATGCCTTTGCTGCAGGCTGTCATTAGCAGCCCTGCCATTCGGGTGGCACGTGGGCATCCATCATTCCGTGCTGTTGTTTGTGTTGACAGGATTGATGGGACGTTTAATCAAGCAATTAGGGGGGGGGAAAAATAACCCAACTTGTTCCAAAACACCAAGGCAGCAGCCAGCAGAAATTAATGTGTGTAGTTTGAAACTGTTTTTACCCCAGCACCATTTTCCCATTGGGAGGTAATTAAGAAGGAGCCTGTTTCTCTGCTACCAGGAGGTATCAGGAGATGTTGCCATGTCCCCTTAACTCGTGTGGACCTCCTCAAATCTGACAGGTGATCAATTTAGTGTATTGAGAAGAAGAGACACTTATTTCTTTCCCCCTGTCAGTTTAGGCATTGTTATTTCCCTGGGTGCTTCGTTGGCTTCATCAGCTGGAACAGCCCATAGACCAAAGGAGCAGGGAGCTTCCAGGGATGGAGAAGGATGGAGCAGTTTGTTCTCATCAGTAATTGATCATGGAGCTATTAATGGGTGCAAATGTATTTGTTCACTCTGCTTTGGTGAGATGACCTGTGGTGCCAGGTGCTGTGCAGGCCCCAGGCCACAGGCTGAGGCATCTGATGAACAGGAGGCAGATCTTGTGGCTTGGTTTTTCTTTTGCCATCAGTTATTGATCCCAAGCTCCTCCATCCTGGTGGTTTGCTCCAGCTCTCAGCGAGCTGCTGGAGCTTTTGTGGTCAGAAAGCCTATTTTTGCAATGTAGGTTGGTTTTCACTTTAGGATTAACCTTCAGTAGCTGTTTCTGCAAGCTGGAGGTGCTTTAAGGAGAGCTGTGCTGCCTGGGGCTCCTTTTCCCTGGGATCAGCTGCTCTCCTGGACCTGGATCCCTCCTGCATCCCCCCAGCACAGGCACCCACCAGCCCTGCAGTCTCTGCTGATTGATTTGTTGCTGAAATTCTTGCTGGGGGGTGAGAAAATAGGTTTCTTTCTGTATCTGTTTACCCAATGGTTTCTGAAACTTCCAGGAGGGAGGGGAAGGACAGTGCTGAGGAGCAGAGGTGATGCTGGGGGCTGGGAGGGAGGATTACTTCTCAGCTCAGTACTCTTGGGATGACCAGGAGGACTGGGGGTTCCCTCTGTCCCCCTCACAAAACAGCCTTTTAGCAGCTCTTTTGTGGCAGCTTCTCCCTTGCAACTCAGCCCAGGGGGTCTTTGGTCTCTCTTGGGGATCTCCAGGCAGTGCTCCAGTGTGCTCAGGGACAGAAGAGGTAGTTTGTGAGGACACTTGGCCACCTCCTGCTGCAAATCAATCTTAGATAATGTGGGTTCCCCCCCTTGATTATGGTCATGGCATCACTTTTGGCATGGCAGTTCCTAGACACAAACAGCACTAAATCACCATCCCCTTTGATGGCAACTGCACTAATATTATTAACACCCTGCATTCATAAAATCATTTTCAGCATCTCCGAGCTCTCTGCACACATTAATTCAGCCTCATGACCTTCCACTGGGAGAACTGCCAGTGTGAGTTACACTTTCCAGCAGGGCAGAGGTGGGGGGAGCTTTGAAGAGGAGGCCCAAGTTCTCTGCATGTTCCCACCAGCCCCGGGTGCACTTGGGCTGCTGGCAGATGCACTTGTGAGGGTGAACAGGATTTGACTCCTCCTGGAGGGGAGGACTCTCCTCCCGAGCCCTCAGTGAATCATCTGCAGAGCCAGAAATAGAGCCCCAAGACTCCTCAGCCTCCTGGACTCTGCTCACAGGGCGCCTTCCCCAGGGCTGTGTTTACACCCGGGGTGAAAAAGGAGGATGGGAATGGTTTGTAGGAAGCAAGAATCACAGAATTGTTTTGGAAAAGTCCTTGAAGATGGAGCCCAACCATAACCTGACTCCGTCAACCTTGAAGCCAGCTCCTAGTCCATCACTGTGTCCCTCAGCACCACATCCAAGGGGCTTCTGAACACCCCCAGGGATGGGGATTCAACCCCCTCCCTGGGCAGCCTGGGCCCATGTCCCTTTCAGTGAAGAAATTTCTTCTAATATCCAATCTCTAAACCTCCCCTGGTGCAACTTGAGCCTGTTTTGAGTTGCAGGGCTGTCCTGGTTTGGTCCTGGCATGGCTTTGGTAGCAGGGATGGCTCCTGTAAGAAGCTACTAAAAGCTCCTCCAGCTCAGGTGGCCAAGGTTGGGTCGTTAGACAATAGATGGGTGTGAAAGAACTGAGATAAGATCTGAGCAGAGCAAGCAGGGGAGAAAGAGCTGAGCTGGAGAGGTGAGAGCAGTGCCTGGGTGAAGATCCTCAGGTTGGTGAAGAAGAAGAGGAAGAAGGTGCCTGAGTAGAAGTTCCCCTGCAGCCCAGGGTGAGATGGTGCCTGTTCCCCCTGCATTCCTGGAGGAACGTGGTGGAACATTCCCTGAAGGCACCAGGATGGGCAAATGTGGATTTGCAGCCTGTGGACTTGGACCTGCAGCTGTGGAGGACCCTGTGCCAGGGGAGGTGCCTGTTCCTGAAGCAGTGACTCCGTGGGAATCCTGTGTTGGTGGGAAGGACTCGTGAAGGAGAAGGTTCCTGGAGGTTCTGCCATGGGAGGGACCCTGTGGGGAGAAGGATTGTGAAGGATCCTCCTCCTTGAGGAGGAAGGAACAGAAGGAAACACCAGACTGGACTCACTCTAAACCCCATCCCCTGTCCCCCTCTGTGGAGGGAGAGAAATGAGGAGCAGAGTAATTAGGGCCCTGGAAGAAGGAGGGATGGTCTGAGGTTTTGAAGCTCTGCTCTTTGTGCTGTGTCCTGTGTGGGTTGGGCTGGTGGTAAACTAGATTGTTTTTCCTCCCCAAGTTGAGTCTGTTTTGCCTGTGACCTTAATGAGTGGAGAACCCTCCTTGTCTTGACCCAGGAGCTTCTGGTTGGGTTTGTCCTCCTGATCCCAGGGTGTGTTGGCTGAGTGAGCAGCCATGGGGCTGGTTCTTTGTCATGTTAGGTCCAAACCATGACAAGGGCACAAAGGCTGGGGAGGTGAGCAGGGTGGAGAAGGAAGGAAAAGGCCTGATCTTCAGTCGTCTGCTCCTTGAGGTGATTTTGTGAGGATCTGGGGCTCCCTGCAGGGCAGGTCCCTTTTCCCTCTGGCCCCAGAGCACAATCCTGCTTGTCCTGCAGGGGAATCTCAGCCCCACAGTGTGAACCTGCCCTTCAGTGACTGGTACTTGCAGGCAACACCTGTTGCTGGGGAGATCTCCTTCAAGAGGTTAAATCCTGAGCCAGAAACTCTGAGCTGTTAGATGAATGCAAGAGGCCAAGTGATTCTCAGGAGCTTTTTGCTGGTTTTCTTTTTTTTTTTTAAATTACCATCTTCAGCCACATTTTTAATTTGAGGCATCAAAGGCAAGTGCCAGTCTGGTCTGTACCTGTGGTTGAAAGTCTGTCTGTCATCTCTGTTCCTCTTGCTGGGGACAAACCAACCCTCTCTGCTTTGTTCTGTGGCAACATTTTGTTCCCTGCATTAATTTCTTGTTTAAAATTAAAAACAAGTAAAAAATATCCCAGAGATTTGGCACACAGCAGAAGGGGGAAATGCTGCTTAGTGGATTAAAAGGAAAAGAAGTCCTTTCTTTCAAATAAATTACAAAGCACTCTTGCTGCTTTGTACCTGAGAACCTGCAGGAAAATAGCAGTTTATTTTTAGTGCCAGATTGGATGGAGAGATGAAATGACTGAGTCTTCTTCAAAAGCCACCAGCAATGAACCCCAGTGCCAAGGAAGTGAGGCTGCAAAGTGTCATTACTGTTGATATTTTTGTTGGTTGTGGTTTTGTTGTTGTTTTTTTTTGGTCCAGAGTGGTTTGACATTCAGCTGCTTTTATTCTTAGTCCTGATGTGAGAGGGAGAGCATCGCTCGGCTGGGGGAGAGGGGGGGGGGGGGGTTGAGTGGAGGGGAGGATCAGATTCATGCCCAGAGACTGGTGCTGAGCAGCCTCCCTCTGTCCTGCTCCATCCCTGTATCTGCAGGTCCAGGCTCCTGGTGTCCCAGTGTCCCTGTCCCAAACCTGGGGACCTGCCTGGCTTTCCCTGCCCAGCCCCGTCCATCCTCCCAGCAGCTCCTCTGGGATGAGGTGGTTACATCACCCCAGCAGCTGCTTGTCCAGCTCTGAGATGCTGATGCTTCGTGGCAGGTGAACATCCTCATGTGTGGCTTTCACAGGGGCAGGGTTGAGGCCTTTGGGTACTTGTTTCCTTCTCTGCTTCCCAGGGAGGAGCGAGGCCCTCAGGGATCTGTCCCGGGGGCTTTCCCACCCTGAGCCTCCCAGGTCTTGAAGAGGGAGAGCAGCAAGACGTGCAGGTGGAGCTCGGGGAGCACTGACATCTTGATGGCTGCTGTGGTGCTTGGAGCTGCCTCCATCCCTCCCTCCCTCCCTCTGTGCCAGGCTGGAATTAGCTCCGTGTTCCCAGGAGCCACGTGCCGAGGTGCCGACCTCCCCCCAGAGCTCTCAGCCACCCTCTGCTCCAAGTAGCTTTTGCCTTTTCTCCCTTCCCTTTTCTTTCTCCTGCCAAGTTAATGAGCTTTCACTTTCATGGTGGAACCGTGAAGGCCCAATTTTGTTAAATTACAGGTGTGAGAGGCCCAGTGTCTGATGTCCCTGCAGCTGATCCCAGACACTCCTCCACCTCCTTCCCCATTCGGTGACAAAAAGCCCCTTGCATCAAAGCACCCAGGACAGTTTTGGCAAGAAATGGGATTGTATCAGAAGTGGACAGGTCCCTGGAGTGAACTCCTGTGGCTGCCACGTGCTGTCAGGCCCTTTGGGCCTCTGAATTGTTGGGAAGAAGTGGGCATCACACGTGGGCTGTGCTTAAAGTGCAGCTGGGGATGTTGGTGCAGGCAGAGGGTGCAATTTGTTCTTGCTTTTAAGCTGCTTTTCTGTCCCAGCAGAGCTCCTTGTGTGAAGCTTTTCTGTGGGTATATCTTAGTTTGTTCAAGGCAACAATTAAAGCACCAGTGGTGGTCATTAATTGATTTATTTTTTTAATACTTGGTAGAAATGTGGTGAGTCTCTTCCTGGGATTTAAACTGCTGGTGAAAGGTTTCACTGCCAGGAAAAAAGTTATAAGGAACATCTGGACTTTCAGTGTTGAATTCCTGCTGGAAAAAGGTCACTTAATTACTAGTAGCTCTAATATGTTGGTCTCCTTCCTACAAAATAAACCTGCTGGGGGCAACTGCTGCTCAGCAGAGCCTGCTCCCCACTCTGCTTGCTGGGGATGGATTTTATTGCAGGACACAAACTGTTTTTTTCTCACTCTCAAACTCTGAAAAGCTGGAATTGCATCTCCTGGGGCTGGGGATGCCCATCCCATGCTGAGGGCTGCAGGTTCTCTGGTCCTCTTGCCATGTAGTAGCAGGATGTGTGCAGGGAGCTGAGCTGGGACCCCCAGTAGGGGCTGGATCTGCAGCACCAGGAGCTTTGGTTGGTGCTTAAAGCTCCTGTTGAGGCTCTGAGCAAGGTCTCAGCTTGGGTTTCCTTGGTTGGTGCCTCTTTCCAGGAAATCCTGGTGTTGAGGTGTCAGTTAAGCTCATGCACATCCAGGGTTCAGCTTCTCCCCTGGTGTCTCTGCCCTGGGTGAGGTTCATCCTGGCTCCCCTGCCCTGTCCCACCAGGCTGCCCACTCTCCACAGCTGTGTCTCTGTGTTGGACAAGGGTTTGGGGGGGTTTTTTTTGGAGGCTGGGGAGTGCAAAGCAGCTTCATATCTCAGTGCCTTGGAGTTATTACAGATGCTAAATGCAGAGCATCTCCTGACAGCTCAGTGCCTCAGATCTCCCAGCCATCAAAATCCCAGCATTGCTGCTCACTGAACTTAACCATCTAACAAATGATGGAGAGGAAAAGGGGGGGGGGAGAAGGGAATAAAAGCATGAAAATCCCTCCTGTATCACTACACCTCTGCTTCAGCCTCTCTTCTTTCATGTCTTGGCTGATTTGTTTTGATCACTCCCAGCCTGTGCTGCTGAAGTTTGTTTGAATCCTGTTCACGGGGAATTAATGGAAATCAGGATCCACTAATGAGTTGTAGAGCAGCTGGTGAGAGAGCAGGGTGGCACTGGGAGGGGACGTGATGCCCAGGGGACCAGGCAGAGATGGAGGATGCTGTGCTGAGCCCCAAAATGCCACCACCCCAAAGCCATTCCAAGGGGACCTTCTTCTGGCTCTGGTAAATAAGGGTGGGGACAAGGCTGAGCAGATGCTGAGATGAGAGGTTTGGGAAATCCCTTTAGTTCCCTCCTTGCAACATCTTTTTTGGGAGAGAAAAAATTAGAGTATTTAGTGTATGAATATAAAATGGAGTTTTGTTTTTTCATAGCAAGATTCTGGTGGAAGACTGGTGGGAATAAAATCTGTACAACTACTGAGCAGCTCCAGAGTGAGGGTTTCAGGTGGGGCCAAGCAATTATTGTTCCTTTTGTTGTAACAAAGCTCAGGCTAATTCCCAGGGAGGCCTCGTGGTGCTGTTGTGCTGTTCCCACACACACAGGGAGCCCCAAGTCTTCCAGGCAAGGAAAAAGAAAACTCTTCTGTTTTACAGAGAAGTCAGAGCCTGACTTGGAGTGTATTTGATTCTTTTTATCCCAAGGACACTGTCCAAAGTCAAATAGGCAGGAATTAGATTCACATTCTTCTCTGTCCAGTATTTCTAATCTAGACACATTTACCCCTTTTTAGGGTTTTCCCCCTTCCTATTCTAAGTCATTGCCTGGTGGCATGACTGTCAAAGACACCCAAATGGAAGAAAAACTCTAATTTACATGCACTTAAGTGATCAAATTCTGAGCCACCTTTTCCCAATGTTTAATGTAGGGAGAAAGATGGAAAAGCAGCCAGCCCAGGGCACCTGCTGAAAAGCATGTTTGGGGCTTGCCCAGGCTGACTTGCTGTCCTTCTGTCCCAGAGTTGGTCTTTGTCATTGCAGATGTTTTCAATTTCTCACCAGTTTGTTGTAATTGTTATGATAAGCTTTGCTGCCAAAATGGCAGGGAAAACTCAATTTTCCTGAGGAAAATTAACAAACTGCATTCAGGGCTCATGCAACCTGTTCATGAAACTGTAGCAGGAGCTGACTGCAGCTGGGAAGGAAGAGATAATTCAAGGCTGGGGTCCTCTCCCCCATATCAGGTTTTCAATATTTGCTGGGGAGAAAGGAATTATTGTGGCCAAAAAAGCTCAGGCTGGCACTTGGGGAGCCCTTCCAGCACCTGGGGGTGTCTGTACCCACCTGGGGAGAGGTGGGGGGGGTTTGCTGGTGTCTGTGTCCATCAGCAGACACAACCAGTTCAGACACAACCAGTTCAGCTTGAGGAAATGGGTTTTGGCTGTTTTTCCTCCTGAGGTCTCCTTGTCCATCTTCTCCTTTCCCTGAGGATCTTAGAGCAAAGCTGTTACAGGACTACTTTTTATTATTCATTTCTGGGAACCTAATGGGTTCCTAAAGCAGGTCCTGGGGAGGTGGCAGCAGCCCTGCTGGCTTTGCAGCAGTCCTGTGCTGTTTGGGTGGCTCTGGCCTGAGGATATTGCCTGGCTCTGACCCTTTCCTTTTGCACGGGGAGGGGGAGAAGGTGCAGAGAGCCCTGGGGTGTGGGGGAGGCAGACTGACCTCTCATCTTCTCAGCACTCCTCTTTGAAGTGCCTGCAATTCATTCTCAGCTTCCGGACCTTCTGGGGTCACAGCTTGTTCTCTGCAATAAGCAAACAGGCTGGCACTGTGTCCCTGACACTCGGATTTAATAAAGAGATATTTAACTCTGCCCTGCTTGCAACCCTTTCACAAAGACAGGGATCTCCATGGCAGCTGGGAAGTCTCACACTGGTCAAGAGGCAATTTTCTGATTAAATAGTTTTGCATGGTGTCTGGCAAGGTCTTTTATGTGCTCATTTAATCTCTTGATCCTGCAAAGGAGAGGGAAAGAGAGGCTGGGAAGTGAGGGCCATGCTCAGCCCCTGGCTGCCTGTCCTTCCCTCCCAACCCAAACCATCAGCTAAAAGATAACAAGAATTTACTGCTGTCCCCTTTAGTTGGTCCCTGCAGCTCCCTGGTCTTTCCCTCCCTCATTTCCACTTGTAAAAAAACAGGGTGTAAAAATCTTCTGAGATCAAACATGCTTTGTGCTGCTTCTGCTGAGGGTGCTGCCCAACCCCTTGGGCATCACCCCACAGCCCTGGACTTGGACTTCAGGGCCAGGTTGTTCCTTGCTGGTGGAAATGGTGGGTTTTTTTCCCCCTGTAAAGCACTGGGAGAGGTGCTGCTGTGCTGGGGTTTGGGTTTCTGGCTGTGCCTGCAGGGATCTGATACACAGGGAGCAGGAGAAGTGCTGATAGAACTTGTCCTGGCTGTGCCAGAAGGAAGAACTAGGCACGTTGAAGGATTACTTGGAGAGTGTGCAGAGATCCTAGGCTGAAGGAGCAGGTGTAAATCACCCTGACTGTTCCATAGGCTCTCCAGGTGCATGGGGTTTGCTGGATGCAGGTGGCAGCCTGAGCTGTCTCTTGCTCGGGGTTTAGGGGTGTCACATCCAGGTGGGTCTGCAGAGCATCCCCAGGCTGGGACAGACTCTGTGCTGGAGATGAGCGATTGGGGCTGTACCTTGTGCTGTTCATCTTCCTTTCTCCAAATACAAACCCTGACGTGGGGTTCCTGAGTGACACCAGGCAGCGAAGGATGATGCTGGCAGAGGCTCTGAGCTCAGTAATTAGATGTAATGACTCCAATTAGGAACAGTAACCCAGAGGCAGGGCGGGGGCTGCAGCCCCGTGCTGGGACTGGCCATGGAAACAGAGCCTGGCTTGGGAACTCTGCCTCAGCTGGCTTTGGGAAACCCAGATGGAAAAAAGCTTCATGGAATTTGCTGTTCTGCAGTAGTGATGAAGGGATGTGCCTTGGCCTTCCCCTGGCCCTTGCAGAGGGCTCCCCACAGTTGTCACACAGCAGTGTCACCTCTGCTGCTGCTGCTGCTTCCCCTCCCAGCCCAAATGTGGGAATTGCTGCTGCTCTGGCTCGTTCCCTTCTGCCAGGGACAGGCAGCAGCAGCCCGGGCTGCTCCGGGCAAAGTCACATTTCAGAAATCCCTTGTGTCTGGTTGGCTTTTCTGCTCCTTCCACGCTGTGCTGGGCCATCCCAGCCCGGGAAGGTGCTGTGCAAAGACAGGGCTCATTTCTTCACGTTCCTGCCCAAGAGGTGCCAGGCAGCGGGTTTTGGGGAGCACCCAAAAAATGCTCCCTTGTTCCCAGCCATGGGGGAACGTGAGGGATGGGCTTGGGGAGGGAGGGAGGGACAAACCCAGCAGTTGTGCTGTTCCCTGCCAGCACCCAGCTCCACGTTCCTGCTGCACTGGGCTGGGGAGGTAGGACGGGCCAGGGCTGGGGGCTGAGGCACCACTGCTCCTCTCCATTAAGTTCTCCAAACACTCAATTAATTCAGATTTTGCCAGACAGCTATTTTTGTTTGTTAAATTAAAACCAGCTGGTTATTGAAAGAAACACATTTATTGGGAATTAGCAGCCATGTGCTGGATGGATATTTACTACCCTGTTGTCAAAGCTGAGGGAATCTGTGTTTAATAATATTTTTTTTCCTTTCAATTAACATGGGGGGGGGGAACATCCCATTAATTCCACATTAAGTACACATTTGGTAAACTTTAATTCTGAATACTGCTGACGTTGCTGGTGTGTCACAGCTGGGTCTGGCTCTGGTGAAGCTGGTCTGGGATAGGGATGTGCCAGCTCTGACCTGGACATGGCCAGGGGGGTCCAGCACCCCCAGAGCCTCAGCTTAGCCCTCTCCAAACTCACCCCAGCACTTTGAGGCTCAGCAGGAGGCACTGAGCTCTGGGCAAAGGCAACTTGCTCCTTTCCTCCAGGTTAAAGAATGTTTTGAATAGGTCAATGGGGAGAAGCAAGTGTCTTTAATTGGATCTTGTGGGAAATAGGAAGGAAGGGCCAGGAATCACTGGGAGCTGGATGGCAACAGGAGCTCCCTCCTGCCCCGTGCTGCCTTTCCTCCTCAGCTTGCTTTCCCAAGACACTGCCCATCACCAGCAGCTTGTGCCTAGCTCTTCCCAGCTCTGTGAAGAAATGCAGACTTCTGAGTGGGTGGGATATGATAACTTCCCATGGATCCAGGCACTGGGGTTTGGGGAGGCAGCAGCTCATCCCTGCATCCCACGGATGCTCAGATGTTGGTCTCTTCTCCCTAGTGACAAGTGATACAAAAAGAAGAAATGGCCTCAAGTTTCACCAGGGGAGGTTTAGGTTGGATATTAGGCATGATTTCTTCACCCAGAGGGTTGCACAGGCTGCCCAGGGGAAGTGCCCATCCCTGGATGTGTTTAAAAGCCACGTAGACGTGGCGCTGAGGACGTGGTTTAGTGGTGGCCTGGGCAGGGCTGGGTGAACAGGTGGCCTGGATGACCCGAAAGGTCTTTTCCAACCAAAAGGATTTGGTGACTCTGTGGTCTGCTGCGGGTGCTTGGTGGCTGGGAGCAGTTTTGTGCTGGCTTGCACGATGTGGCCTCAGCTCTGGTGTCCCTGGAGAAGCCTCTGCCCTCGCTCCCCACCCTCAGCTCCTCCTCTGGAACAGGCTCCAGCCCTGGTGCAGGAGGGTTTTTGGCCCCCAGGCTGAAGGCACCCTTAGAAAGCAGCCCTCAGTGCCCCGGGGAAGGAAGTTTCTTGTTTCACTGTCTGGAACTGAAGGTTTTCAGGGCAGCCCGGGGTGCCTGTCAGCTCTGGCCTTTGCCACCTTCCTCCTCATGGAAAGGAGAGGGAGCTGTTTGTGCAGAAAACCACCGGCGAGGGCTGGGGAGAGCAAAACCCGCCTGGGGGATCGTTTCCAACTCGCTGCTCCCGACTTCCCGGCGCTTTCCCCCCGGGCCGCTCCCAGGGGGGCTGCGGAGCCGGATCCCCCCGGCCCGGGCTGCGGGGGATGTGGCCAGAGCCGGGGCTGGGTTCCTGGGTTCCGTGGGACCCGGGGCATTTCTGAGGTGTCTTTGTAAGTCAGCATAAGCGACGTGCCCCGTGGGGGAGGGAGGAACCCGCTAGATGGCAACACGGAACCGCTGCGCTGCCTTTCCCGGGACCGCGGTCCTGGCAGCTCCCGGGGCCGGTCCTGGCAGCTCCTGGTCCCGTCCTGGCAGCTCCTGGTCCCGTCCTGGCAGCTCCTGGTCCCGTCCTGGCAGCTCCTGGTCCCGTCCTGGCAGCTCCTGGTCCCGGGCGCCGGGGAAGGTGCGAGGAACCCCAAGGGCAGATACGGAGAGGTTGGCCCCAGGGACAGCTGCTCCTCGAGCCGCTTTCTGTCTCCAAGCGTTTGCGGGAATAAAGAAAACACCTCTTTTCTTTCTTTCTTCTCAAACGCGGCAGAGGGGGAGCCCACCCCGTGGGAGCTCTGCTCTCCCACGCGTCCCTCCAGCAACCACTTGCCCACGTCTGAGATGGCAGGGACGAGCAAAGGGCTGTGCAGGGCGTTTTCCTGCTCCTGTTTTCCCCCTGGGTGCTGCTGGCGCTGGGGGAGGCAGAAGAACCCGGTCTGTGTCCCCCTCGTTCCGTGTCCCCCTCATTCCAGGTGCCCCTCGTTCCTCACTCTGCATCCACCATCACCTCTTCCACCTCTTCAAGCCAAGCAGACCCAGTATTTTCTCCCTCCTCGTGGGAAATCTGTTTGCATCTGCTCCTTTGTTCTCTGGCAGGTTCACAGACACACCAAATCCTCTTTTCTCCTCCCAGGCACGTTTGTCCCTGAGTGTTCTCTTGTTTTTGGCTGTTCCTTCTTCAGACTCCCCCTCTTCGTGCCACCTGCAATTGCCTCTGCATTTTGGTGCCATTTAAACGTTCTTGCATGGTTCAGACTCCTGCATCTTGCTGCTGTTTAGCCTGACGCCTCTTTCCCCCTGCAATTACTTTCCTCCTTTCCTAGGGGCTGGACCTGCTGCCTTTGACATTTCCTAAGCAGCATCTGTGCTGAGAGGAAGGATTTTAATTAGCTGGGGAGGCTCTGGGTCGGGGAGGTTGGGGCTGTGCTGCCTTGGCAGGGCCAGCTCCAGGGATGAGCCCACCTGCAGGCAGGTAGTGACAAAAAACATGGTCCTAAATTAATCCATGTCAATCCATGTGGTCCAATGTCCACCATCCAGCAAGTGAGCAAGGGCTGCTTGTGCCAGCCTGGCCCCTCTCTGGCCATGCTGCAGCCTTCCCTGTCCCCTGCAGGCTGGATTCCTCCTGTTACCTCCATGCCCAGGGTCCCCACCATCCCCATGGTCCCCTCCATGCCTGTGTCCATGCCCCTCTGTGTCTCCACGAGCAGCAGCCTGGGAACAAGGGTTTCCTGGGAGAAAAGGGACTCGCAGGATCAGGTCCATGTTCAGCACATCAGGCACCAGCTGGTATCTCCAGCACCGAGGGGTAAATACTGGGGCTGAGCTATTCCCAAAATTCCACTGCCATCCTTCTGCTGTGGACTGTCTCTCCCTCCTTCTCCTAGCTCCAAAGCCAGCATTTCCTGATGGCATCAGTGCTGGTGGCCACAGGGCAGTGGCTCACGTGCCAATTGCCTTCCTCTCCTGGCACGCTCGGGCACTCAAAGCCTCCATCAAGGAGATCAATTATGGTTGAGAAGAACAACAAATGGAGATCAATAAGCAGCCTGTGGTGTCTGCTGGAGACAGGCACGATCTCTCAGCTGGATTGTGCTGCCAGCCAAGAAAGGCAGCCATGCAAAGCAGCCCTGTGCCCTGGGATCAATCCTGGTGCTGTTGTTCTTCCCAAACCCCAGGAGTGCTTCAACCCCTCCTTGTGTTATTACAGCCCAATCTCCAAAGGAAAACAGGGTTCCTGTTATCAAATTTTAGGGAAAGGCTTTCACAGCGTCTAGGGTTTGATTGAAAACCTGGCTGAGGAGAAGGAGGCAGGTTCCTCCTGTCCCTCCCAGCTGGTCCCTGTCCTCATCTCCAGGTTTTATGGCATAATCTGCAGCCCTTCCCAGCTGGTTCTTGCCTCCTTCCTGCTGCTTTGGCATTAGATAAGGGAGAAGATAGTGAGGGAGTGTAAAGTTTAGAGCCTGTGGCTGGGACCCATTTTTCTCATTTCAGGCAAGGGGAAAAGATAGAAACCGAAAAGCAGGCAATCAATAAAAGCAGGAAGTTGTATCTCCTTAAAAGAAAAAAAGCAGCAGCCACGGCTGCCTGCACCTTTATCGGAGGACGTAACACCAGGATCATTCACTGCAAACCCTGTTTTAGCAGCTCAAAAGTCTTGAGGTGGGGCTACGATCCCTCCAAAACTTTCTCAAGTGGGACAGCTTCTTCCCTCTCTTGTAGCTGCAGAAATCTGGGATGACAGCACCGCCCTGGGCAAGGATATTGGGAGGGAAGGGTCAGCCCTGCTGCCCTGTGGGTGCTCCAGTGACTGAGGTGGTGGGACTCTGCCTCCACCCTTGATCTGTGGCACATTAAAGGAACAAAAATGAGCTGTTTGGGCAGCAGAGAGGCTGGGCTGGGGCTTTCACAGAAGCACAGGGTGGTGGGGGTTGGAAGGGAGCTCTGGAGATCAGCCAGTCCAACCCCCTGCTAGAGCAGGGTCACCTAGAGTAGATCCCACAGGAACACAGCCAGGAGGGGCTGGAATGTCTCCAGGGATGGAGACTCCACACCCTCCCTGGGCAGCCTGTCCCAGGGCTCTGTCACCCTCAGAGTCAAGAAGGATTTTCTCCTCTTCAGGTCAAACCTCCTGTGCTCCAGTTTGTGCCCATGGCCCCTTGCCCTGCCCCTTTGCAGGTCCAGCAGCAGCAGAGCACTTCTCCCTGCACCTCCTCTTCCACGTTGGTTACAAATGAAACAGATTCAGAAATGTAAAGAAAAACAAACCCATCCTTTGGTTAATGCTGGGATGTACAGAAGGCCTGATTTAACAGCTGTGCAGACACTCAGTTGTTAAGAAATCAATATTTCCCTAAGAAGCAGGCTGGCCTGCCATAAATATCTTCATAGTTAAGTGAACCTTATCCCCATGACTCGTGTACTGGGGATGCCATAATGAGTTACATGATGGCTGGGTCAGGGGGGCTGTTTTTTAGAGATGATGGGATCTGGGTGGCCTGGAAAAGGTTAAAAAAAAAAAAAATATGAGGCAACAGGAAAACCACCGACCTGTTCATAATCCTTATTTCTTACAGTATGTATTGCTTTAAAGTACAGCTGCTCGTTACTGAGAGCTAAATCAAAGGGCTTTTGGGTAATACATGGAATTTATTTGCACTTGCGATATATAATCTAATACATATAAATTTACAACTAAATAGAAACACTCTGGAGCTCTTGAGTAGAATTGATGTTGTGGGGAAGTGTGCAAGGTCTGCCAGCCTGGGAGAGGTTGGTGATTCCGCCACCTCCAGAAATCGCATTGAATTTGGGAATGTGTTGGCTCTGGCCACCCACAGACCCAGTCTGGGCAGGAGCCCAGAACGGGCAGAGCTGCTGCCCCAGCTCCTGCCAGGAAATCCTCTGGGATTGGGATGCTTGGAGCCTAGCACTGGGAAACCTTCCCTGAAAATGAGCTGAGAATATACTGTCTGGAGAGGCTCCCGTGGCAAGAAAGCATCCCTATCATGCAATTATTTCTAAACATGTTATTTTATGATCCTTCAAAAAAAACAACAACCCTGCTGAATAAGGGAGGAGGAGAAGTGAGCAATCAGGGAATCATTCTTGGTTTAAATTGCCCTGGGGAAACGCATGTGTCAGAGTAGATTGAGAGATGGTGCCATCCCAGGAGAGTGAGAGCGAGACAGAAACAAATAGAGACAAGGGAAGTGTTGGAGAGAAAGATGGGAAAGGTCTGTGGGACCTGAGCTGATGGTGGAGGGTGAAGTGCTCTGGGTCCTCCCCACCCTGGGGCTGCCCTGCCAGGACCTCGTGCAGCAAGAGCTGATTTAGAAATAGAACACAGAGGGTAAATAGCTGACAAGTAGATGTTTTAACAAATGGAGAATTAATTGCTGGGGGACCCAACAGCTCAATAACCTGCTGCTTGGCTGTCTCCAGGGCTTTTTTTGTTGTTTTTTTTTTGCTTTTTTTCTCTGCCACTGTAGAGAGAGGGATAAACAACTCCTGGCTTGTCTGTGACACGGCTCATTGTGCCTCCAAGACGCTGGGCATGGCTGGGAAGTGGTGACTTTGCCTTTAGAAATAATTCCTAAACAAACCGTCACCAAAATGAGCAACTGAGCTGCTGATTCAGGACTGGTTTTGCCAACCCCCCCAGCAGCTTGTGCCCAAGCCCTTTCCAGGAACTGCTTTACCCAGAGGCTCCTGTTTCCTGATGCCCACTTGACAACAGGAATATCCTTTGGATTTCCATTTTTCTCCTGAATTACCTGTTCCCTGTGTCTGTAATTACAGGGAGCTCTAGCAGCTCTGTCTTTGATTAGTACATAAAAAACATTTCAGGAGAAGTGGATTACCTGGATTGCCCCCATTTTCTGGTGGCTTTGCTCTTCCAGGGTTGTTCAGCACGCTGGACCTCTCAGTTTAGTGGTCTGGGGGGGCTCCAGGGAACCCCCACCCTCTCCCCATGGCCTCTGGCACCTCACTCCATCCTTGCTGCTGTTTTCCCTTGGCACCTTTGCCCGTTGTATCCATCTGTGCAGTGTTGCTGGGGCTTGGGGGCTTGGGGCCAGGCACTGACTTACCTGGCTTGGCTTCAAAAGCACTGCTGGGGGTGTTCATCTCTCGGGGGAAGCAGAGATTATATTTGCCTTCAGTGGTCTTTCTACAGCTCTCTTTTCACCATGGTGATAAGGTCCTTGTGAAAGGGAGGGACAGGCTCCTTGTTGTGACCTCCTTTGGCTGTTGTGACTGGGTGTTCCAGGCACAGGGATGCTCATTTGCAGCTCAGGCTTGTGTGATCCCTCAACAAACCTCCCAGCGTGAGCTCCACAGCTTTTCCTTCTGCTTGCTTAGGAGAGCCAGGGCTGCAAACCTGGGCTACACACTTGGGCAGCAGTGTGGTGTGAACACAGTGCCTGGGGGAGAGGGTGGAAGATCCTAGAAGCCTGGAATGTTTTGGGTGGGAAGGGACCTGAAAGAGCATCCAGATCCAACCCCCTGCACGGGCAGGGACACCTCCCACCAGCCCAGGTTGCTCCAAGCCCCATCCAACCTGCCCTTCAACACTGCCAGGGATGGGGCAGCCACAGCTTCCCTGGGCAACCTGGGCCAGGCTCTCCCCACCCTCACAGCCAAGAATTCCCTCCTCATCTTCAACCTCTATCTCCCTCTCCCAGTTTAAATCCATCCCCCTCATCCCATCCCTCCCTGCCCTTGTCCCAAGTCCCTCCCCAGCTTCCCTGTGCAGCCTGTTCCAGTCCCTTCCTGCCCTGCAGTGCTGGTTTCACTAAATCCACCCTGCAAGAAGCTGGCAGTGTGACATGTGTAGGGGCTGTCAGGTCTGCTTGTCAGCTGTGAAAATCCAGAGTATTACTTGTGACTTAAAAAATATTACTCAGGCCTTTTTTTTTTTTTTCCTTTTCTTTCTTTTTTGTGGAATAAAGAAAAGCAAAACACACGAGCTGTTGATCTCCACTGAGTCACCCTTCAGTGGACTCACCCCAGCATCACTCAGAGCAGAGTTTTACCCGTAATGATTTCACCCATGACTGAATAACTTTCCCTTCATGGTCTCTGCCCGTGCAGGGAGCAGGCTGGAGAAACCAGCCATCAAATCACTCGCGTGCACCCAGGCAGCTCAGCCAGGTTCTGGATGAGCATCAGTGCTGAGGAGCCACGTGGAGACAAGATGATTTCAGACGTGTTGAGTTCTGAGCCCTGGTCCAGCTGGTTCATCTCCCTTCAGCCCAGGGGAGTGATCCAGGGGAGAGCATGTGGGGGTGATGGAGAGGGAAAAGGTGGAGGATCCTGTTCAGATGAGCCAGGTGGCATCATCTCCAGGAAAAAGAGAGTGATTGTGCTCTTCTTGCTTCTTCTTTCCCCCTCCTGTTTAACCACCTCTGTGCTGGCACGAGGAGCCAGCCAAGGGGAAGCAGGGGTGGATGCTGCTTTTCCAGTGGGGATGGGAGGGGGTGATCAAATGATCAAGAGCAAGAGGATGAGGCTCTGGATCCATCCTGCCCTTTGCAGAGCAGAGGAGCTACCTTGAAAGCCAGCAGCTGAGGTGTCCTCAGTGCCTCCCAGGGCAGTGTGTGGGCTGGACTCTGAGGTGGGACCCACCAGCACCTCTCCTGAGTTACACCACAGCCCTTGGACCCTGCTCCGGGGTCACGATGCCCAGGGAAGGGGGCAATGCCACCAGGGGATTTTGCTGGAGGTGGGGATGAGCTTTCCCAGGGCTGCAGGAACCCGGGGGGGCCAGGGCAGCACTGGCAGGGGCTCAGTCTTGCAGAAAGGTGGGATTCAGCTCCTCAGGAGCAGGGAGTGGGGCAGAACACTCTGGCTGTGCTCTCTCCCACATTCCCAGTGCTTCCCCACGGAGTGAGGCCACTCAGGAGCTCCGGCCCTGACCTGGGAGGCTGCTGACACAGGATATTAATGATTTCCCTAAGGGCAACGTTCAAGCAAACAGGTTTGTCATTTATTTTGCAGATTTACTGGAGTATTATTAATTTACTAGGCTAAACTCCATTAGGAGAAGGCATTAATTTCAGAAATAGAACTTATTCACAGCAGCTCAACCCCCCCCTCTTCAGGCAGGGATTCCACTAGTTAAGAATTATTCAAATATTGATCTGGACATTTCTAATTAACTCTGCCCGTGCCTTATTATGCATATGCACAGAAATTGATTTTTGCTGGCCCAATAATTAGATTTAATACCTGAGGTAACCTATATTTATGTGTTTAATTATTAGATTCATTAGCAATTTTAATAAATGCTGTCGGCTCAGGAATTAACCACCCTACTTGACACTTGTTGACTCTCCTGGTTGCTGGTGAAATCACTGCTTCATCAGAAGAGGAGAGAGGAAAGATTTTCTTCAGACTGCTTTGGAAGTAATTATCACGTTGTGTTATGCAATTATTAATGCATCCCTTCTGCCTGCAGCGTGGTTAGTTGCTGAAACCAAGGCCATCTGTGATAAACATATAAATATCTGACAGGCTTATCTTGCTGGGCAACGTGGAGAATATAAAAACAGTGAGCAGGAGGAGGGAGATGCAAGGGGAGAGGGATGGGGACTAATAATGTTGGGGTGCTGAAGCCCAGGGTGCTGTGGGAGACGGGTCCTGGCTTCCTGTGGTAGTACAGAGCATGGGAAGGATGGAGCTGTGGTGGCACAGGGACAGTGACACGGTCTGGTGGGGGACCTGGTGGTGTTCTGCTTCAAGTCTTTGCAGTGGGGAGGTGGGCAGGGCTGTGGGAAAGCTTCCCTGCTCCTTCCCAGTGGCTCTGGGCAGCAGTGGCTGTGTTGTCCTGCTGGATCTCGCCTCCAAGTGTGTCAGAACCCAAAAGTCATCTCCTGAAAACGGTGGAATAACTTCTTGACTGTGAGGGTGACAGAGCCCTGGGACAGGCTGCCCAGGGAGGTTGTGGAGTCTCCTTCTCTGGAGACATTCCAAAACTGTTTGGACATGTTCCTGTGGGATCTGCTGTAGGTGACTCTGCTCTAGCTCTACGTGATTCTCAGAGGTCTCTTCCAACCCCTAGCATTCGGTGTTTCTATGTGCCACCCTGTGAATTAAACCCTGTCTTTGCTGGTTTTCAACCAGCTCCCCTCAACCTGCCTCTCCAGGTGTCCCCAGAGTCCCTGGTGGTGCCAGCCCAGAGCAGACCCCACCCCTGGAGGTGAAGTGAGCCCTGTGGGCAGAGCAGGAGCTGAGCAAGCGCCTCCGTTTGTACCGGGACCCGTTTCTAGGCTGGAGCCACGAGCACCACCCGAAAACCCCTTTCCCAACCACCCGGGAAGGTTTCTGGTGCCGGATCCAAAACTGCATCACAAAAACACCCCCAGCTTTTCACCCTGCTGCTCGAGTTGGGGTCAATAACAAGATTCCCAGCCCATTTCCACGGGGTTTTCGTGTCCAGCTGCCGCTTCCCTCTCGCCCTCCCCGCGGGTTCCTGCGCGGCCGCTCAGGATTGCCCAGCACTCACTGCTCATTTTGGTGCCGGGGCCATTGGGAAATTGCTGACAATTTGGATGAAAATGGCTGGAAAATTGCAGTGTTTAGGCCCGTTCTGCCTGGCTGTGTGTGTGCAGAAATTGCAGAGGAACCTCTCGGAGAGGCCAGCGGAGACAAACCGGGGCTGTTGCTCTGCGAGTGGCGGGTCCTCCCTCCCCCCCCCCCCCCATCCCTCGGCCCTGATGTATTTGTAAACAAACGTGTAAATTGAGCAAAAGAAATTGCTCTTGAGGGAAACAGAGGACAGAGAAAAGCACGGGGAGAAGGGAAACGTGATGGGGCCCAGGGGGGAGCTGCCTCTGCCCTCCAAGCTCCGCGTCCGGCTGGGCTGTGCCCGTCGGACATTTGGGATAAGAAGGATCTTTGTTGGGGTTGCTCCAGCAGGGGGGTTGGACTAGATGATCTCCAGAGGTCCCTTCCCACCCCCACCCATCTGTGGTTCTGTCATTCTGTGCCACGCTTGCTTGCTGGCAGTTTCTACATCTCCTACAGAAATTTGTTCCCTCAACTTGCCTGTGAACTGGGGTTATTTCTGTCCCAGCAAGGAAGTCTTGCTGGGTGTTTTTTTTTTGGCTCAGCTGCCATCACACCAGCATGGAGACGGCCCCAGCCCCATCCTCATCCCTCATTTTTTCAGCTGTAAAACCCCATTGTTGCCCAGAAGGAGCTCTAGCCCTGTTCTGTGAAGCTTTCTGGGGACAGCCTCACCGGGGGGAACGGTCCGTCTTCTCTCCTCCCACATAAGGCTGCATTTCTGCAGTGAGGAACTGGATGGGAAACTAGATTTCTGCAGGTTTGGGTGCAATGTTGCTCCTCAACTCTTCCTAAACCTTGCTTTTTTTTCTTTTCTTTTCCCCCTCAGCATCCCTCTTTGCCTCCTTCCAAGTGCAGGAGCCCCACGAGGTCTGTGATCCATGAGGAAGATCTTGTAGTGGCCTTCCAGTATCTTAAGGGGCTCCAGGAAAGCTGGGGAGGGACTTGGGACAAGGGCAGGGAGGGAGAGGACAAGGGGGATGGATGAAAACTGGAAGAGGGAGATTGAGGTGAGACATGAGGAGGGAATTCTTGGCTGTGAGGGTGGTGAGAGCCTGGCCCAGGTTGCCCAGGGAAGCTGTGGCTGCCCCATCCCTGGCAGTGTTGAAGGGCAGGTTGGATGGGGCTTGGAGCAGCCTGGGCTGGTGGGAGGTGTCCCTGCCCATGCAGGGGGTGGGATCTGGATGATCTTTCAGGTCTCTTCCAACCCAAACCATTCCATGACTCTATGTTTCTATGTTGCAGTTTATGTTCAACCCGAAAACCTTGTTACAGCCCCGAGAAGGGGGGGGAGGCAGGTGGGGGAGAGAGAAACCAAAACTGTTGATGAAATGAGACAAATGCTCCCAGCCTGGTTTACACATCCAGAATGAGATGCTAATTAATGAACAGCAAAAAAAGCAGCCGGGCTCCAATTTGCATAAATATGCATTGTCAAACTGTTAGGTAAACAAAAGGGGAGTGATGGCAGCACAAGCTGGATCCATCCCCCAGGATCCCAGGGAGGCTGTTTGGTGGGATTACAGCCAGTGCAGTTCTCTTGTGTTTGGTGGGTTGTGTTTCCTTCCCCCCCCCTTAATTTCTTTTTCTGTCTCTGGTTGGAATTCAATTCAACATCTACAATCAGCCGCAGACACAAAACCCTGATGTAAAAACCTCAGCACAAATCATGGCACAAAGGAGCTTTTTCCCTTTGTGCTCCTTCCTCGTGCCCGCAAATGTGTCCTCGGGGGCTGGGAATGGGAATGTGGGGATTTTGAGAGATGCGTGTAAAAAAAAATGAGAAGAGAAATGCGTGGAGAAGATTTGTTATAATCCTCCCTAATTGCGGCTAATTGGGATTGTTGCTTGTTCTGAACACGGAGGGGTCAGCCCTTCTGGTTGTTCAGAGGGTTGTTACATGGAATTAATGGGTGACTTGGGAGCTTCCTGCTGTTCCATCCCCATTGATACGTGGGAACGGTCCCGGGGGAATGAGCCAGGTCCCCCCTGGAGGCCCTTGGAGGGTCAGGGAGTGTCCCCCCCAACACATCACCAGGAGTGTGTCTCATTTCTTAGGAAATCCTTTCATCTGCTGGGTTTGCTTCCCCATCCTTGGCTTGGAGAGGTGTCACGAGAGCTTTTGGAGGCAGAAAGAGCCCTGGGAAATAATCATAAATATCCTGTTAACAACTAATTGAGATTCCTCCTGTCTAACAGATAGTTAGATGGATGGACAGATAGAATTGAGGAATTATGATGCTTTATTATTCACTCTTGGTGCTTTGATGCTCTCTGGGCCGTTTATTCTACCCCATTAGCTGATTTTTATTTTGATATTGTAATTTTCATTTTGGCAAAAGCACCCAGGGGAGCAGGATGGGGGCTCATCAGCATCAACCGAAAGGAGGAAATAACTTCTGTTAAACGCAATAATATTTTACTTAAATAAGAGAAGGAACCAAAATGATGGAAAGATATGGGCCCACAACTGAATGCAATCAAGTTGCTGCAGCTTGCAGGCTTGAGCTGGGGGGAAAAAATTAAATAAATCATGATTTCTGTGCTGTTAACTTGAACTAGTTGTGAAATAAAAAGCTCTTCTCCGTGCTGGGTGTGCTGAGGTGCCAGCTGGCAGGATGGCAGGAGGTGTTGCTGATGTTGCCTTGCACTCAAGGGCAGCAAAAATAAAGTTCTTTCTACTTTCCCCCCTTGCCCCCGTGCAGAGCTGGTGGGAACTGGTTTCCCTTGTGCAGGGAAGCACAGTTGCCAAAGGGATGGAGGGCACCTCCCTTGGGGCCAGGTCTGAAAGAGTTAATAAGAGCAGCAGAAAGGGGAGAACAGGGATTAAACCCCACGAATCACATCTTGGTGGCTTTCCTTGGAAGACTTGCAGAAGAAGGTGAGACCTGGGGAAGTCACGGATGAGCTCCCCACGTGCTCTGATCCTCCCTCCTGCCCTTGGCAAAGATCTGGGAGAGAGGCAGAGATTTCCTGTTTGGGAAAAAAAGGGGGATGAGGGGAAGGAGATTAAATCGACCTGCTCCTCTTTGCTCTCCTAAACCAGTTTGAAAGATGCTTAAATATTTATTTAAAAGAAAAAAGAAAGGGAAGGGGGGGGGGGGGAGCAGCAGAAAGAGGGGGATATATAAAATTAAAAGGTTCATTATCTCACCATTCGTGTTTAATAAGAGCTGTGGTTACAGGATTTCCTGCCATAAATGGCTGTTTCTGTGGGGGCTGGGGCCACCAGGCACAGGTGACACTGAACCGGGGGGGTCAGAAGGATGTGCCCCCAGACCCACCCAATTCTGGCTTGTTTTTCCAGGCAGTTTCAGCCTGTGCTGCTGGAGGAGAAGGTGGAGGTGCAGGAGGGGAATTGTGCTGCTGCTCGTGGCTGGGGAGTGCTCAGGGGGGTTGTTTAAAGCTGAGGGGGGGGAGCAGGCAGGTTATAAGTGCTCAGCTGCCCCTCTGCTCCATGTTCCCATTTTTCCCCAGGCTCTACTTCCCAGGGACTCATCAACTTGGCTTTGGAACAGGAGCTCTCGTGGAGCAAAATCCCGGGCCCGTGGCTGCGGGGACGTGCAGGGCAAGGACTTTGCAATAGTAACAAGCCAACAACGTTAGGAAAATCCAATGGAACTGAAGTGACTTTGAACGTGAAGCTCTGATTAACTGCCAGAGGGGATTATTGAAGAGGTAAATGGAAAGTAACTCAGGGAATTGCCTGATAGGGATTGATCAGAGGCTCCCTTTGGGCCAGGAAGGGCTCATTAGGCTCACTGCCTGATGGAGGCATGGTTAGCCAAGCTACTTGGGCTCTTTCTTGCTCTCAGCTTATTAGAAATCCCTGGGTAGTAAAATATCTCCAAATAGGATGAAGCTCTATTTACTAATTTGTGAGGATTAGCAGGAATAGAACTATTAAGATCCCTATCAGAGGCTGTTGGGAGGTATGTGGCTGCTTTGCTTGGAACTCCAGCCCAGAAAAGCTGCAGCAACAGCCTCAGTTGCCCTGAGTGGGTCCAGCCTGGGCAGAGGGATGCTGAGTTGCTGTTGGATTTCCCTCATCTTCCCAAAATTGTAGCCAGAGCCTGAAGAAGCCAGAAAAAACACTTCCCTGGGAATGAGTGGAAGAGGGTGATGTGCTTCTCTGCCTTTGCTCCAAAGTTTTCTGGCCGTTAGGGCTGCATCTCTGGGAGCAGCCTCTGCCTCCTGCCCATCTCCCATGGGATTCCCGTGCTGAAAGGGCTGCCAGGGACCAGCTTAGGGATGAGGTGCTCCAGATGTGTCCCAGGCTCTTTATCTCAGCCTAAGCTGGATCCAGGGCAGGGGTGGGAAGGAAAGAATTGCACCGGCTTCGTAATAAATGCCTCTGGCAGGGACGAGTGGCTTTATTAGCTCCATTTCTCTTCCATGGCCACACAAATAGCGACAATAAATCACCCAGTCGGTGACACTAATGGACAGAGCTCGTGGGGACACCCAGCACTGATCCCTGCCCGTGCTCCCCTCAGGGAGCCTGCACCCAGCAGAGCCCCCCTCAGCTGTTCAGGCCAGGGAAAACGGGTTTGTCACTGGGAATGGAGGGGGGGAAAGTTGGTGATTTACAGGAAAGGACCTGGGGGTTCTCATTGACAAATGGCTGAAGATGAGCCAGAGTGTGCCCAGGTGGCCAGGAAAGCCCCTGGCACCCTGAAACGGGATATTAGATACTAGAAATGGTGTGGCCAGCAGCAGCAGAGAGGGGATTGTCCCCCTGTGCTCAGCCCTGGTGAGGCCACACCTGGAGTGTTGTGCCCAGTTTGGGGCACCTCAATTCCAGAGAGAACTCGAGGTGCTGGAGCGAGGACAGAGGAGGGCAGGGAAGCTGGGGAAGGGCCTGGGGAATCCATCTGGTGCAGAAGGCTTGAAGGAGCTGGGGGTGTTTAGTGTGAGGAAGAGGAGGCTGAGGGGACACAGCAGAGCCCTGTCAAGCTGCCCGGGAGGTGCAGGGATCAATGGGGTCCCCGGGAGCAGCACCTGCATCCCTGCAGCACTTTGCTCCTCTCTGGGGGGGACGCAGCTTGTCCTCCCTGCTCCCAGCACAAACAACCCTGCCCTCTCCACCCTCCCTGGATATCCAACACGTAAATCCAGCTGCTGGCCTCCTGGGGAGGGACTGGTTTCCCAGCTCACATCCAGGACACAAGACAATCCATCCTGGCCAGGGACATTCAAGGGTTCAGAGCCTGGGGCCAGCAGTAATAGAAAACTAAAAATGTTTGGTTTCAGTTTTACTGCTGCAATTCTTTCAACTCCTGTCTCATAGAGAAGTATGGATGTGATCATGGAGTGACTGTTTTGTGTTGCTGAGTCACGGGAAGGGAATCTTGTCTTGCTTCCTGGAAGCAAAGCAGGATTTCCAAACCCTGCTTCAGAAAACCCAAGTTTGCTGTGCATGGGGATGGGAGTGTGAACACCTGCATTTCCCAGGGAGTGTGGGCTTTGGTTTTCCATCACCCCACCTTCCAGAGCACCCATCCAAGGTCACCACTCTCCCTCGATACAATCTGGAGCCAGAGAATGATGTGAAATACCAGGATTTCCTCCAGACTGGAGAGCTGTGCCTTGCCCAGCCTGCCCAGGCTCCTCACACACAGTGCAGCTCCAAGTTGCCCCGTGGACCTGCCCCTTGGGTTGCCCCCTTAGCCCAGCCTGGCACCCAAAGCACCCTGGGGTGCTGCAGGAGGAGCTCAGCCCTCCTGGATACCTCCAGACACCCTAGTTGTGGAAATTTAGCTCCTGGTGGACCCGTGCCTGTTGTTTAGTGCTGCATGTGGGGTGATGGATGGCTGGGAACATCTGGGGAGCTGGCACAGCCCCTAACTGGGCAGTGATCAGCCTTTGGGGGACCCAGGGAAAGGAACGAAGGGAGGGAGACAGAGCAGGCACCTCATCTGTCTATTTATCTCTCTGCTTTCCTGGCCAAGGAAACCCTGATTTAGGTGGCAGGGTTCCACCTTTTTAGATCTGGATGAATGAGGCTTCAAGGGAGGATTTCATTTCATCTGTATTTCTTTTATTACTTCACCATCTCATACCCCAGTCCTTCTACAGCATTAATCATTCTCGTTCCTGCTCCAGGATCACTAGTCTTTCTAATTCCCTGATGTCTTTTTTCAGCTCCAGAGCCATGAACACAGTGGGTATAATGCGGTTCCAGGGACTCAGAGAGGCTTTTTTTCTGCTCAGCTCTGCCTACTTCTGCCTTTGGTTGCAAATACCTTTTACTCCTGCCTGTGGTCCCCAGTTCCCAGTGTGAGCAGAGGAGCTGCAGGTGGATTTTCAGCTGCTGTCCCTTTTTTTTTTTACTTCTGCTTTCCCCAAGAAACGTGGTTGTGGAGTGCCCTGGGGACACTGGAGTGGCCTGGGTGATGTTATTGTGTCCCTGCCCCTGGCAAGTGCAGTCTGGATGTGTCCCCATCCCTTAGGAGCTTTGATTCCTCCATTCAGGCAGTTTTGCTTCCTCAGCTCAAGCTTGGATTTGGCAGGTCGAGGTACCACGAGGAAACAGCCCAGATGGGACACGACAGGACGGGGTGGTCCTTCCCAGATAACTCCCCTTGGACCCCCTCAAGCAGCAGATCCTCCTTAGTAAGAGCCAGCACAGGGATTTCTGCCACACTTGGGGTGCCAGGGTGCACCTCTTCTTTATATTTCTCTTGTAAAGTGTGTGAAAAGAGTTATTTTATGTCAAACCAAAACCCCTCCCAGCAGGATCAGAAGTTATAGGGAGGGGATGCTGTGAGTGGCTCTTTTGAAAGGATCAGGCAGATGAATTGTGTTGGAAGCTGTGAGCACTGACAATGGGGGTTGGTTTACACTTGTTTTTATTAGCACCCATTCAGCTCCTGAGAGCTGGATAAAAATGCATCTCTGAAAGCTTCAGCTCTTTCTCCCCTAATTAAAGTTCCCAGCAGTGATCCATCCATCTGAGCCTTCCCAGGGTGCCTGCAGGAAAAGCAGCCTTGACATCCCCAGTATTTCTCAGTTTGGAAATAGAACTTGTCACCCCCAGGAACTGCAGCTTTTCCCTGGAACACAAACAGGAGGAGACCAAGATCTCTCAGACCTCGTCGTGTACCACAGAGCTGCTTGGGGTCTTCAAAGAGCTTTCTGATCCCTGTCATCATTTCCCAGCCTGGAGCTGGGTGCTTTTTCCCTTCCATCCAAGCCTTTCCCACTTGGAATTGGTTTCTTGTAAGACATCTTTGTTTTCCTGGCTGCCTCACTGCCCTGGGAAGGTGAGAGATCCCCCCGAGCCCCAGGCACGTAGGATGCCTCTGGTTCCCCACTGCTCCTCTCAGAGCACCTGCTGCCTGGGCACTTGTCTCCCCTGTAATTTTGCTTTGAGCAATGATGCTTGAAAAACGTCTTAGACGTAGATCTCTCCTGAGTGGGAAAAGAAAAATAAATGCTGAGTGGGTGGATTCAGGAGGAAATAAAGGGGTTTATTCTCAGTGCCAGTTAATGAAATTAGAAAATGGAGACGAGTTTGCCTAATATCATACAGGGAAAGATAAAATGCATTTTAAAAAATCACAGTGCTGCTGCTCTCTCTAAATGTCAAAATATTACGTTTTTTTGGATGATAAAGATGGAAGAAATAGCTGGGTTTCAATTTCAGGTGCCACATCATGTCTCTTCCTCTCTGTAATTTTTATTAAGATGTGCATGTTCCAGGAAGTCATTATGTGTCTTTATTGTGTTTGCGTAGGAAACACAAAGTTTATTTGAGGAAAGAGCAGAGAAACAAGGTCTGTGTGTGTCAGCACAGAGGGGTGGCAGTGGCTGCTCTGCTGCCCACCAGGAGCTGGCCACTGTGGCAGGGGGGTTGGCATCAGCAGGGTCACCAGGTGCTCTTGGGTGTAAATCCAGGGTATATCCAGCGTGTGTCTGGGTGATGGGCAAGGGGGGATGGATTGAAACTGGGAGAGGGAGATGGAGGTTGGAGATGAGGAGGGAATTCTGTGCTGTGAGGGTGGTGAGAGCCTGGCCCAGGCTGCCCAGGGAAGCTGTGGCTGCCCCATCCCTGGCAGTGTTGAAGGGCAGGTTGGATGGGGCTTGGAGCAGCCTGGGCTGGTGGGAGGTGTCCCTGCCCATGCAGGGGGTTGGGTCTGGATGATCTTTCAGGTCCCTTCCCACCCAAACCTGTCTGGGATTCCATATCCAGTGTATATCCGTGTATCTGGTGTATATCCAGGTATCCAATGTAATCCATGCCCCCATCCCCATTCCCTGGGGAACAGTTGCAGGTGGGATGAGCCAAAGGCTCAGCAGGACAAGCCCATCACGTGGTGTTTTTTCCATGTGTTTTCTGTATCCTCTCTTCCCATGACCACACTGACTTCACGTGTTCAGCTGAACCTGAGGATGCCTTTTATTTTTGCTCTTTGGTTTTGGGTGGGTTTTTTCTGCTGTTGTTAGTAGAACAAGAAAAAACACCCAACAAGCTCCCCCTGTGAGATTCCCTGGCTTTTCCTACCTTGCTGAAGGCAGGAGGGTGGGAAGCACATTGTGTTTGTGACAGGGATGCTCTCCTGCTGACCTTGCAGGCTGCCTGCAGATAGCTCGGAGTGTCCAGAGCTTCCCTGCCCTTTCCCTGCTCCCATCCCTCTCCTGCTCCTTTTCCCAGGGGTGTCTCGACCCACGGGTTGCGTGACAAAGGGCCCTGGCAAGGAGATGTGAAGCTTTTAGCAGCAGTGGCTGGAAGTCACAGCCTGCCACATTCACAGGAGACGTTGGGTCCGTTCGAGGTGTTTATTGCAGGGAGGGTGATGAATTAGATCCAATGCCCCCGAGGAGCAGGAGGTTTGCTCCACATCCAGCTCCCTGCAAAGGTCACTTCTGCTCATCCTATTAAGCTCGATTGTGGGGCAGCAAACGAGAGGGAAGGGTCTGTGAGTGGAGGGGTCAGCCCAGGGGTGCTCGTGCTCCCTCCTGGCTTGAAGGGTGATGGAGTCAAGGAGCAACTCGGGGGCTGATCTGGTGCAGATTCATGATGCCTGGCAGTTGGTGTGGGAGGAGGTGGATGCATTTCCAGCCCTGTGGGCTGCACTAATTCCTGTCTCAAGCCTCTTTGGGTGGCTGTGACAGGGAGGACAAGCAGCAGCCAGCTTGGATCACCCAGGACACCCACTTGCAGCCACTCAGATGCAATTAAAAGAGGCCCTGAACCCCAGATAGGCACTAATTATTGCAGTCACTTCTGTGCATCTGCCAGCTTGGATGGAAGGGAAAGGGAGATGCTGGGGCCGTGGGGAGAGGGATGCTCAGAGCCAGCCCAGGACTGTCCTCTTGCAGTGCCATGGATCTCAAAGCAAAGTCTGAAAGGAAAAGCCTGGTTGCACAAGTCAGCATATCAGTGGGGTTTTGGGAAGGGAAGCAAGGGAAGCTGAATCTGATGAAGAAGGCTTGAAGGAGCTGGGGATGTTTAGTGTGAGGAAGAGGAGGCTGAGGGGAGACCTCATCAGTCTCTACAACCACGTGGAAGATCATTGCAGAGAGGTTGGTGCTGGTCCCTTCTCATGGGTGAGTAGGGACAGAACAAGAGGGAAGGGCTTCAAGCTGCACCAGGGCAGGGTCAGCCTGGACATCAGGAAAAACTTCTTCACAGCAAGAGTGGTCAGAGACTGGGACAGGCTGCCCAGGGAGGTGGTGGAGTCACCATCCCTGGGTGTGTTGAAGGGTCGTTTGGGTGTGGTGTTGATGGAGGTGGTTGAGGGGGGAACTTTGCAGAGCAGGGATGGTGGTTGGACTGGGTGATCCCAAGGGGCTTTTCCAGCCTGAATGGTTCTGTGATCCTATGGTGCAAGGGCCTGACAAATTCCTCTACATTGTGTCCTGTGTGTGCACACTGTCCATGTGGCTCCTGCAGGGCCAAGTGTTGGGAGGGTCCCAGGAAAAAACAACCTTGAAAAAGGGTGTTTTACTCCCCAGCACATTGGGTGGTGCCACAGTCATGCAGCCTCTCCCCTGTGCCATCGAGGGTCTGTGTTGGGCTGGTGCAGAGGGCAGGGGAACTGGTGCCTGGCAGAGTCCTGTTTTGAGGGGATTAGAGCTGTTTTTGCAGAGGTAGGCTGGGCTGGTGCCTGGTACAGCACTGGGGGCTCAGCTTGTCCAAAAAGGGCTGGAAAACACTCTCCAAGCAAACAGCAAAGGGCATGGAGTGAGGATGCTGGGGATGGGCATCCCACGCCCAGCACAGATCCCTAACTGCCTCTTGTGTTAAAAGTAAAACCCTTTGGTGAAAGTATTCATGGGTACCAGGCACAGGAACACACGGGGACACTTTGGTGCTCCCAAACTGCTGCATAATGTGTTGAGTCTGCTAACTGTAATATTAGCTTTTAAATTTAATAGCATTTAGAAATAAGTCGTATGTTTCTATGAGATTTACTTGTGCAATTAGAAGCCTGGAGGGATTTTTTTTTCGTGTGGTTGTTATTTTTTTTTTTTTTACATTCTTTATTTCAAAGCATTGTCATAAAGGCTTTTGGAAGAAGAGGGAGAAACAGGGACATTTTCCCTCCTCTTTTTAGTTCCTAAATAAAAGTCTTTAAACTGGATCATTTTGGAGTAAACTTTCCAATATACATAAAAGAAACATAGCCCCAGCTGGAGAAGTGACAGTAGAACTATAATGCTATGCATTCATGTATATCTCCCTTTAATAAGTTTTGGATTTATCCACTGCAAAGAGAATAATTTTCTCTCCTCTCCTGACACAGACACAACCTGTGCTCCAGCCCCGCGGTGCTGTGTCTGATCTGCTCCAGAGCTGGAGCTCTTCCCAGCCCCCATCTTCAGAAAATTAGCTGTAATTAGTTGTTTTGTTTTTTTTTTTCTAGGGCCTGGCCCCTACAGGGAGCAGAAATAATTTGGTGAAGGGAGGGAGCACTGGCCTTGTTTTACAGAAGGGTCTGCTGAGGCAGCAAGCAGGGTAAGGTGAGGATGAGGTTGCCTGGAATGGAAGGTGAGACTCTAGAAAAGAGGGAAGTCCCGGGGGTTCTCTGCAAGTACAGGCATGTTTCTACCCGTAAGCTGAGTGCCACGAGCCTTTATCCCCCTCTCCATCCCACCCTCATCCCCCCCCCAGCAGGGAGTTTCTCCCCTCACTGCTGCTAAGCTGAGCTGCCATTAAAGTGAGGAATCACCAGCGGCGCGGCTGATTTTAAATCTTTAATAGACATATTACCTTCCATTAAGGCTTCATCATCTGCCTCCCTGTGTAAGCACTAAGAGAGCATCCATCACAATTAGTGTAACATCCCAAAAGGCATAAAGAAGATGGAGGTGGGAGCTGGAGGGAGGCACAGGGGCTGTTCAGCACCTTCCCGAGGGCTTGGACGTGGTCCTGGATCAAACCCTCCTGTGGCTGCTGGGGAGAAGCCTGGCAGGTCCCAGCCCTGGGATGCTCCCAAGTCTGTGTCAACCACCCTCCCGTGTTTCCCATAGTGCCTGGAGTGATGCTGGTGTGGGAGAGCCTCAGCTTTCATTAAATAATAATCCTCAGGATCATAAAAAAATAACAGTGTTTCCCATTAAAAGCTGGAAACACCACCTGAGTCTCCTAAACCAGGGGGGAAAGAGAATGCAAATCACAGGTATAAAGAGCTTCGCATCTTTAAGACCAAATTCTTTGGGTTGTTTTTTTTTTTTTTGGGGGGGGAGCGAGGGCAGGGAGGAGGCTGGTCCCTGCTTTCACAGCCTGCTCCCCTCCCTCAGCACCCCTCACAGCTCAGAGATTTGTCCCTGTGTCCTGGTCCCACCTGGCACCCTGAGCACCTGCATCCCTGAGCCACTCCCTGCGGCACGGGGAGCTGAGAGCAGAAGTGAGGTTCTAATGATTTCTTCAAGGCCTGACTTCTCAAGGGCTTCCTCAGCAGGAAGAGCTACCAAAAAAATCTCCCAGAGCTCTCAGGTTTCTGTGGTTTTTATCCCGGGTTTACTCTAATGATGCCTCTTGCCTGATCCCGGGGTCGGCGGGAAGGGAGCGGGAGCAGCTTTTCAGCAGCAGAGCTAAGCCCTGGATCCCAGGCAGGAATATGAAACATGAAGGAGCAGCTAATGAGAGGAGAATTGAAAGGGAGCCTTTCCCAGCAGAGGTGAACGGGTTTGTGAAGGGAAAAAAAAATGTAAAAAATAATAAGAAAAAAAATAAGCCCAAAGGTGCTTCGGAAAGAAAGAGCAGTTGGGAGATGTGGGTGCAGGGGGGACATTCCTCCTTCCTTGGCCTGGCCAGCTCCTTCCTTGGGATCTCTGCCTTCCCTGGCAGAGCTGTGCAGACACAGGCTTTTTAAACAGGAGCTGAAGAAACAAATAACCTTTGTCTTGTTAATTGGGGATTTTGGTGAGGCAGGAACAGCCTTCATCCCATCAGGGCTCCAGCATTATAACCAAGAGTGTCATCACGTCCTCAAAGCTTAAATGAATAAAAAGCAATTAAAGTTCCCAAACCTGCTGATCTGTACGTGGCCTCTTCCCCTCCCACTGTTTTTTTGTGCAGGTCTGATCCATTAAGGAAACTAATTACTTTCTTTTTACGTTTGTAGAATAGCTAAGGTGGGACCTGAATGGGTAATCCCAGCTCACTCACCCTTTTGACTTGATACCAGCATGGACCAAAATTAGTTTTCTTGATGAGACTCCCCTTTCTCACCAAGTGAGGAGAGGAGCCAGGCCCTGATCACACTGCCAGGAATTCAAACCACATTTCCAACCCCTGCAAAACACACCCAGGCAACTCCAGCACGGGGTGGGTGGGATCATCCCTGCCTGCCTGAGCCCGCGGGAGCCCCAGCGGGGTCGAGGGGAGCTCTCGGGCTGGTGAATTTTTTATCAAAGGTGGCATAACTGATGCCCTGGGTTTGCAGTGCTTTTTGGTCTCTGCTGAAATGCTCCGAGCTGGAAGGATCCCCCTCCACCTGATCCCTATGATTTATACATCAGTAGCAGGGAGCAGCCGAGGGGCGAAGCGCCGGCGGGGCCGGGATGTTTCCCTCTGCTTTTGAACATCCATCCTAGGGTTTGCTTGGCCAGGAAGTGTGAGAAACCAGGGCTTTGTAACCCATGAAAGCATTTGCATGAGCATCTCAGGCTTGAAACGTTTTGAAGTTGCTGCATTTGAAAGTTTTCAGTGGATTTTTCCTCCCCCCCCCCCCCAGCTCTGTATTTCCATGTTAAAGCAAACGCGGGTGTTGCTTGCAGGAAGCAATGAGGAGCAAAAACACAGATGCTGAAAATTTCTCAAGGTGTCCTGAGGTCCTTGTGGCCTCCTGAGCATCCCAGCCCTTGCGTTGCATCCCCAGGAACCCTTCCAGCTGTGTCTGGCAAAAGCTTCTCCCGAGCGGCCTCTGGTCTCGGTATTTGTGGTGGTTTGTTCCAGGGGTTCATCACCATCATGACAGAAACATGGATATTTTATTCCCTCTTTGAATTGCTTTAGCTTTAGCTGTTTGTTCCTGCTATGCCTCTCTCCACTAGATTAAACAGTCCTTTAGTACCCTGAGTTTTTTTCCCCTTGGAAGGTTGTTACGTGCCCTGTTCCTCTCCAGGATAAACTGGGCAGGCTGAGCTCTCCAGATCCTCCACCTCAAGGCCTTGTCCCAGCTTCCAGAGGGCTCAATGCCCCATTCTCCTGCTCTCTCAGCTTTAACTTCTGGGGTGAACCCCTGGAAAACCTGTCCTGTGTCAGGGATGAAGTGCCCAGGGGTGCAGATTCACACGATCCTCCTCTCCCTGTGCCCTCCTGCACACCCCCCACCCCCCAAAACCATCTCCTTTCCCCCAGAAAAAGCCTCTGAACCAAAACCAGTTGATTTAGCCCTGAGATGGAGGTGACCCAAAGCCATTATCTCTTCTTTCTTGCAGCTCCTTCAGTGGAAGGAAGACCAAGAAGCAGCTTATATTGAATTTGTTTTAAATTAAGGGTGTTTTTTCCCAAGGAGCTGGATGCCCACACAGGCCAGAGAGCTCTGCTGGGGAGGGTATAAATAGCCAGGGCTGGGAGCAGAGCACAATAGCTGTCACTCCACCACAGCAGAATGGGGATATGAGTGGTAGCAGATGAATTTCCTAAGCAACAAAGATCCTGTTTTCATGCAAATAACTCTTAGTAATAAAATCCAGGAGAAAAGAAAGACAGATAATGTGTTATATAAGCAGAGTTATATTGGCACAGGCTGCTTCTTTCAAGGGCTTGGGGTTTTTTTGTGTTTTGGTTTTTTTTTTTAGTATTTTGGAGACATCAGCAGTCTTTCAGCAACTTGATTTGGGCTGGGAAGGAGAGCAGCAGTGAGTGATGTGCAGCAGAGAAAGTGCTTTAGTCTCTTACAAAGGGCTGCATGAATTTCACACGAGCAGCAGCTAATGCCAGTAAAAGTCTGTAAAAGATCCCTTGCCCATGATACCCTGGCCTCCCTCCCCCTGGGGGTTTCTGAGCACTTTGCAAACATCTATTAATTAAGCCTCAGAGGAGATTCTGTCCCTGGTTTTATAGCTGTGGTGGGATGAAGTGTTCTGCTCTGCTGCAGGGTCTGGGAAGGCTCAGGGCACTGGGGTGCATGTGGGTGGGAGCCAAACCCTGTTGCTCTCCCTTGTCAGACCCTTGACCTGCTGCAGAGGCAGCTGGAAGGAGGAAGAATTTCTAACTTCACAGCCCTTGACCTTGCCAGGCTGGTGTGATGACCCATGCCCCTCTGGGGATGTTTCCATCTCTGGTGTCACCAAAAATCCTCAGCAAGGAGAGCAGGGATGCCCACTCACTGCTCCGTGGACACAGACCTGTTCCCAGGCAGCTCTGTTATTTCTCCTTCCCTTTTCTTTATGTTTTTGTTGTTGTTGTTGTTATTATTATTTTTTTTTTAATCTTTAATGCATTTTTTTAGGGGCCTCACAACCAACCATCCTTGTCTGTAGTTGTGCAGTTGATCCCCTGAGTTCGTACCTCCAGCAGAGCGGGACCTGATCCTGTGGATGTGAACCCACCTCTGGGAATGGGCTTACCCAGGGGGCAAATCCAAGGAGAGGGATTATCTGAGCAGCAGGAATGCCAGTCAGTGGGTAGATAAAGAGACCAGGCATGGAAAGCAGGAGGGGGAATGCACAAGACGGGGGCCCTCACTTTGCAGACCTAATTAAATACATACCTGGTGTTTGGCACATCCATGCCCTGTGCCATCTGTCTGTATTTGTCACAAATCACTTGGATTTCCTCACTCGTGCCCCTCATCCTGCAGGAATTTGCCTCAACCTGTTATGATAATTTCATGCAAAAACTGTTGGAGGTGGTGGCTTTCAAATAGAGCAGAGCACAAGTCCAAAAATCAGTTCCAACCCCCCCCCAAACTCCAAACCCTGGGGATGCTTGAAATGCAAACCTGCTCCCAGATCCAAAGCTCAGGCCTGATGGTCTTTGAAATCTGGTATTTGGAAGCTGGACCCTGATTTTTGATTGTTGGGCATCCAAATGAAATTCAGAGCTTGCTTGAATTTCTGGCTCCCCCGAGGCCCCTTCCATTAAAACTGGGAGAGGGAGATGGAGGTTGGAGATGAGGAGGGAATTCTTGGCTGTGAGGTTGGTGAGACCCTGGCCCAGGTTGCCCAGGGAAGCTGTGGCTGCCCCAGCCCTGGCAGTGTTGAAGGGCAGGTTGGATGGGGCTTGGAGCAGCCTGGGCTGGTGGGAGGTGTCCCTGCCCATGCAGGGGGTTGGGTCTGGATGATCTTTCAGGTTCTTTCCAACCCAAACCATCCCATGATTCTATGATTCCTCCCACTGATTTTGCTTTGAAAGGGGGAGTGTCCCACTCCCTTCCTCATTTCTGCTGTAATGAAGCTCTAGAAATTCAGGCTCTGCAGATGTTTGGCCATTCCTGGCTCTCCCTGGTGTCCCAAGCTCTTGCACCTTCCCAAGCAGTAACTCTACTGCTCGTGCTGTCTCCAGGGGTGGTCCCTGCTTCCTCGTGTGCCCCATTCTAGTTCCAAACCTGGAATACTTAGTATTTGTTTCTTTGGGAATAAAATCCCAGTCTGTTTTGAGACCTTCCCTGGGTGAAGGACCAAGGAAATTTAAGCCAGGGGAGAGCAAGAGATTCCAGAGGCAGGGAAATTTTGTTGCCTGTGTTGTCATCCTCGTGGAGGAGCTTGTCATGGTGACTTGAGGTGTCAAGAGGTTGCACTGGATCTAGGAGCAGGGGAGCCAGACCCTGGAGGGGGGGCAGAGAGAAGAGGGTGAAATGGGGAGAAAGTCAGGAAAAACGCAGCAAGGAGTAAGGAGAAAAAAAACCCAGTGGGATGGGGAGGAGAAGAGATGGAAAAGAGAGTGTGCCAAGGAGATCTGCACCTCACTCCCTCCCCTTTGTGTGTCCCCTGGGCTGGGATGACTTGAGAACTGGGATGTGGGAGCAGCACAGGGCAGCTCTGCTGGGGAGCTCTCAGGCAGGGCTGGGCCAGGATCTCTCTCCCTCCTTTTGCTCCCCCCCCAGCAGCCCCCCCTGAGCCCCCTCTTGCAAGCACTAAATCTGCAAAGTCAACCCCAGCCAGAGACTTTCCAAGGGCTGCTGGCTGTGACAGATGCTGTTTTATGGAACACGGCACCAGAGATGTGAAATACATAGTTCATAAATGTCAGGAGGAAGGAAGCAATATCCTGCTTTGAGGTCGTTTGATTTTTTTTTTAATTTTTTTTTTATTTTCCCCTCTTTCCTGAAAGCATCTTTCCAAGCAAACAGCAGCCCAGGCCTTGCTGCCACTCGGAGCGAGGAGGAGTCTTGCCTTGGAGAAGGCTCCAGCACCTGGGGGAAGCAGGTCCTGGGTGTGCAGAGCATCTGAATGTGTAAAGGAAATTTATATTTGGGTTTTTTTTCCCCCCACCTCATGGCAACATCTGCCTGAGAACAGGAGATCAGGCTGAGGTTTGACTTCAAGGGGGTGTCCAGGGAGGGCGCTGAAAGCGTCTGTAGGGTGAGAAGACAAACGTGTCTGTGTCTATAGATGAAGGTGCATATGGAACTGCAATTAATAGATGAAGGTGCATATGGAACTGCAATTAATTAGGCCCTTGGTTGGTAACAAACTCTCAGGGTTTCCTGGTGATTCAGGCTGGTTTGTGCTGCCACATCTGCTCGGGAGGGCCTGGCCGCGCTGCACTTGGAGGGGTGATTGTGGTGACCACGCTGGATGTCAGAATCAGAGGACAAAATCCTAGGAAAAGGCAGTGGGATCATCCCTGGGCTTTTGTGTGAGTTGCTACAGGCAACACACCCTCTTGGTCTCTAAAACTGCTGCATCCCTCAGATGTTTGGAGGGGGGTGTTGGTGCCGTGGTGCGAACCGGCGCGTTTTTATTTCAAAGAAGGGAGGAGAAATCTTAAATTTCCTTGTGTTCTGGCAGCAAAGCTACTTTGGGCTGGAAAATAGGCCAGTTTCCACCTTATCTAACGCCGCCAGCTGTGATGCGAAAAGCTCAGAGGGAAAACTGCATCTCTCACGTTATCTCTTAACTGCAAAGTTTAATTATCTTCAACTGTTCTGCCGGAATGTGGCTGCTCTGAGCTGGGGACAGTGGCAGGAGTGGGCTGGGGACAGCACTGGGGGCTTGGACACGTCAGAGCCAAGGCAATAATACCTGCTCGAATGGGGCAGGCAGGAATATTCTCCTTTCTCCTCCCATCAGCTCTGAGCTGCTGAGATGAGGAGCCCAAATTTCCCCTCCTCTTGTTCCCCAGGCTCTGTGCCCACACACACAGAAACCTGGGTGGGATCAGTACAGAGCTGAGGTGGCCATCAATTATTTATGGGAAGGAATATATTCATTTTGCTCTTAATTTATTCCCCATTAGCCTCACGGTAAATAGAACATGTGAAAAAAGCAGTGATGTGCAGATGTGGATGGAGATAGTGAGTAACTCTACAGAAATAAATCCACTGAAGAGGGGGCAAATGTTAGAGAAAGTGGTGGGGAGGAGAGGAGAGTCAGAAGAAATAAAGAGCTTTAATCTAAGCAGGGCTTAAATACTCTTGCAAATGTCAGCTCCTTAATAGCTTGTCCTAAATCTCAGCATGTTGGAAAATACAGATGATGGAGAGATCCCTCTTCCCATTAGCTAACATCAGTAGTTTATACATCTACATCTGTTCCCCTTGATTGTAGCTGGCCTCTTAGGTGCTTGGTTTGGATTGGATTTCATACATTAATTTCTGTTTGGGTGAGGCTTTCTTCCTCCTCCTCCTCCTCCTTTCCCCAGACTCCTCTTATTTCCCTTCAGGATACAGTAAGAAATTGGATTCTTGCAGCCCGTGCACTGGGAAGATCTGGGGAGCAATTCAGTGTGGTGTCTTTTTAGTATTCTTCTTCTTATTATTTTAACAATCCACTCTGCTTTGGCAGCACGTGGTGCTGCATTAATGAAATGCTTAATACAAACCATCACGGAGGGAAGGGGAGGAATTTAATTCCTGGATTTCAATTTAGCCAACCCCTCTGCCTTGGAGGTCTCTTCCCAGCCTGAAAAATGAGGGCAATGCTCTCGGATCCTGTGAGACCTCCTTGTGCCTGGCGAGGATGAAAGGAGCTGCTGGAGTGGTGTTAGGCTGCCTTTCTTTTTCCTCCTTTTCCCCTTTTTTTTGCTGTTTTCCTCCCAGACCTGCATTTTCTTCCTGCCTCTGCTGTGTGTGCTTGTCAAGGACATCCCTGCCCAGGCAAGAACACACCCGCCCAACCCAAACCACACTTGAAAGACTGAAAGATCAAGATGTCTGTCATCTAAAGGGGTAAACTAATAGTGTGACTGCAAAAAAAAAACCCTGTGAGGCTCTGATCTGTCAGGTCGCTGTCAGCTTTGGACTAAACACCCATTCAAGAGCATTTACATGAAAACCAGGCGGTCTCCTCCCCAGTCAGAGGGGATCTAATCCTGCCAGCCAAGGGAAGGGGAGGGCTGGGGTGAGTCTGGCTTTTCCCAGCCTTTCCCAGGGGGGTGAGAGCTGCAGGGAAAGCGCCTGGAATCCCTAAAATCAGGAGGCATGTACAAGGCTGAGGAGCAGTGACAGCCTTCAGACAGGGAGCCTGTGTGTTGTGCAGCTGTAAAACCAGTAACCCGAGGCTGTGATTGATGGAAATTCTTTCATTAACAACCAAGACATTGGATTTTCCAATGCAACAATCATCTTTGCTCCAGCCTTACACGTCCCTGACAAGGATGCTTTGCAGGTTCAGACTCTGCTGAATTTTAATCCCCCTGAAATCAGTTGTTCCAACCAACACTCTCTCCCCGTGTCTCTGGCTGACGAGGTTTGCACTTCTGTTTTCTGAGCACAAGAATAATGCTTTGGGAGGCTTGGAAAATTAAATGACACTTTTATATTAATGGGAGTGAGGAAAATCTCGGCATAATTCCTTGGAGGAAAGAAAATCACCAAGGTCTCTGGTGGGTGAGGGTCCCTGTTTGGTGCTGATTTTAAAGCCCAGCAAAGGGAGCAGTGTCCAGGCTTGGTGTCTGGAAGCTAACCAAGCTCTAATTGATATAAAATCCATGCTTTTGTCTGGCCTGGTGATTAATCATGGGATTCATTACCAAAGGTCAGGTGCCTGGTTTTTATCTCTTTAAAAAAGCCTAACTCCATCCCCGGGCAGTGGTACTTGGGATGGGAATAACTGGGTGAGTGGCCCTCCCTGGGCAGAGTGTCAGGGTGAGTGTGGGAAAACAGCCCCTTTTGCCCTTAAAAGAGACAAATCTTGGACATCCAAACCAATTCTGCTGAAGTTCAGTCCGACCTCTGTCAGCTTCAGGCTCTGCAGCTTCTTGTGCCTCCCAGTTTCATGTGGGAAAGGGATGGGAAAGGTGAGGTGAGGAACTGCTGGACACGGCGTCGGACCCTGCTGGTGTGGCAGCCAGAGGTGACAGCAAAGCCAGCAATAGGTGGCAGAACAGCAGCCAGGTGCCAGGGTATTCCCTGCTGACCAACACAGTGCAGGAGAGAGAAAGGTGGGGTAACAACAGCACCCGTCTGGCCTTGTGTGAGGGATCAGGGAAGAAGCTCAGGGGTGAGGAACTGGATCTTGGTGTTGTTAATGAACAAAGAGAGCAGGAAAAGCTGGCAAAGAGGCTTCTGCAGGGAAAAGTCGATGCCTCTTGTGAGCTTTTAACACTTAAAGGGGCTGAGATTTCTCCCCCAAAGCCTTGGGGGGTTCAGTGAGTGCCTGGTTCTGTGATGATATGTAACTGGGGTTGGGGGGAGAGTTCATATGGGTTTTATATCAGCTGTGTCACTGTGTGAGGTCACATACAAACACCCTACAGAAGGTGCTCGCATTCCAAACGTGCCAGTGCTATGGGGTGGGATGAGCAGCAGCACTGGGAAGGCCAGGTGGCACAAGCAGGATCCTCAGCTCCCCCACAGCAAGGCTGGCATTAAAACCCATCTTAAAATCCAGGGTCCGGTTTTAGCAACATCTTGGTACCCGAGGCCACCCCTGCTGAGTTCTGCAGGTAGTTCCCATATGCAGAAAAAACCCAACCGAAGAAAAAGAAAGTGTGGGGGCATCTGCCACTTGATCCTGGTTGGGGCTGGAAGCAGCTGGGAAGCTGGGAATCACTTAGCAGAATAAATCAGTCACTAAAACAGTTCCAGGAGAGAGGGAGGCTGACGTGCTCACTGCAGCCAGCCACGGGCACAGGGGTGAGGGGTTTGCAACAGAACATTGAGAGCTCACAGTGCACCTCTCCCTTCCCAATAGTCCAGGGAGAAGTTTCCATCTTGCTAACAAATTCTGTGTCTTTACACAGCAGACAAATTATTCTAAATGGCTTTTGTGGAGTCGGGCTGACATATGTTGAAACATATTTCTGAGGTGATGGGAGGCTGCAGGGGAAATGAGCAGGAAGCTCTTCCCCAGAGGAGATGCTCTTCAAACTTGCTGTGAAAAATCTGCTGCAAACAGGTCCGAGGGTTTGACTGTGTAAATCAGGGTAATTCCAGGGCTGTATCCAGCTCCAGCAAAACACAGGGAGCTGCGCCCACCTCCCTGCCTTGTGGAGCCATTCAGGTTTTCCTGACCCACCATCTGGAAGAAAATATTTATATGTTCAGAGGGAAAGGTGATTTTTGTCTGTTAAGTAGGAAATTAAGCTAGAAAACCAAATTCCTTCTGCTTTTATCACCATAATGGCTGAGATTCGTTAACTCCTTTGGTGAGCAGAGGTTGTAAGATAGTTTCTTCATCAGATGATGGGGATTACACACAGTTCCTTTGGTTCTTCTTCTGTTTTCAAACAGCCCCCCCCTCCAACCAGTGCCTGTGGAAGCCAGGAATCCCATTCCTTCATATTCTGTACAATATTGAAACATGGGCTCCTCTCCTCCAAGAGCTCAGTGTTAAATGCCCTTTCTTGGAAAAACCCCACGTGAAAATCACCCAGACAAGTTTCCTTGGCTTGTGCAGGACTCAAAGGTTTGTCCCACCCAGGAAATGCTCATGGCAACTTTTTTTTTAGGGCTGAAAACCAGCTCCTAAATCCCAAAAGCCCAGGAAAGAAAGGGAAGGAGTTGGGTTGCTCTCCCTGCTGTGAGCACCAGAGCTTCACAGCCACATTATGGAACACAGGGAATTTCTTCCAGTAAAATGCAGAGTCCTGGAGACTCCCAGTCCTGAGGACTGGCTGATGTGTGTCCCATGTCTCTTCTTTTGCTGTCAAATCCTCCTGGAATGATCAGATGTCTCCAAGAGGGACGGGGCAGGAGGGTGTGGGGAGCTGTCAGTGCTCAGAAGGCTCTGGGCCAGGCAGTCTCTCCCTGACAGTTACTGGGGCAACAGGAGAGGTGGAAGAACTCCCAGATCCAGTCCTGAGATGTCCCTTTCCCACCCTGAGGAATCCTTTCTCCACCAGCTCCCTCCAGGCTGCTGCTTTATCCTTCATAATCACACCCCCTCTAAGCATCTTCCCCGGAGCCAGGGGGGGCTTCTGCAGGGAATTCCAGGCTTAGGGATGTCTCCTTTATTTTATCTTCTTCCCCTGCACTTGCTCATTTTTAACCTGATGGACAGATTGGGCAATGGTTTATGTCTTGGCCAGCATGAGAAAGGGACCAGACATGGAACAGAGCTGGCCAGGGCAGAGGCTGATGACTTTTATCAACTAAGATGGTTTTTCCTGCAGCATTCCAAGGCAGGCAGCCCTGACCAGGGATCACCCTCAATTTCCTTACTCCCAACCTCAGCAAAAGTATTTAAACAGGTGTTTAAACCCACTGGGTGACAGTTCTCAGCAGCCACGTGGCTCCTTGCAGGGCGAGGGGGGACGTGGTGATGTTGCAGGAACAGTTCCCTGCCTCCATCAGTTCTTTCTGGCTCTCCAGGATGTTCATGTTCATAGATTTGGCAGCAAATTTCCTTCACTGCTCTTGCTGGGGAGAAAACCCATCATTTCTGCCGGCGTGCGAGCAAAGAAACTCTTCTCTGATTAACATGCAGTATCCTTGGGGAAGGGGAGGAAAAAAAAGGGAAAAGAAAACAAACCGAAATTGGACGCAAGATCTTTGCACATAGTGCCCAAGGCAAACAAATAAAGGATGATAGATAACTAAATAGAGGAGAGGAAATTGTCCTCTTCTCTCCTCTAACAGTACCACAAAAGGCCCATCTCTCTGGTTTCCTGGTAATTACCAGCCTTTCTGTCAGTGGGTTACCTTATATTAATTAACATTATTTATTGCTGTTGGCAGAGTGACTGCTACAGTAAATCAAGCAATTAGCAGCCTCGTGTATTGCACTCGGAAGAGAAGTAACCAGGTGCCAGAAAGGATTTACTTTCTGCTTCATGTTTTATTCACAGACACTCTGGTTAACGTTGCATTTCTCTGTCTCAGCCACGGCTGAGGAGCCTGTGCCTGGAGCACCAGTTGCTGGAGGAGGGAGATCCAGAGGCAGGGCTGGGATCTCCAGCATGCCCTTCAGCCTTGGTGTCCCCAAAAAAGGGACAGCCTGGCACTGGGGGGAGGGTTTTCCCCTCCTCCAAGGTGGGGAAAAAGTTTGTAGTGAGTCCTGCTGGTGGTTGTTAAATCGAATTGCAATTGAGTTGCAGTAAATAAGGAGGAAAACGGGTCTGGCAAATGGAAAAAGCAGCTTTGGGGAGTGTTCTAGAATGGCTAAAGCTGCTTCTGCTTGGCCACAGGTTCTTATTTCCAAGTTGAGCCTGGGGGTGATGGGGAAACCTTGGGTTCTCCCTGCCCTGGGTGCACCTTCACCCCAACTGCTGCCTCCCCCCCCCGGGGGGGTTTGGTCCCTGCTGGAGTTTTGCTGGCTGCCAGTTCTGATTTAATTACACGGTGAGAAGTAAAACGTGAAGAAAAGCTGGGGGGAAAAGCCCGTGTGGGCATCCGAAGGAGACTCTGGGCTTGTTAAAAAAAGATGATCACAGTTTGCTGCTAATTACAGTGAAAAATACAGCAACCCCTGGAGGAAATGGCAAGACAGAGACTCACAAAACCCACAGAACAAGTAGGAAACAGTTTCTGCTTTTCATAATTGCTCTTCCCCCCCCCCCCTTTTTCCTTCCTCTCGTTTGAAAACTCTGGACTTTGTTTTCTACCCGTTTTGGCCTCTGGCTGTGCAGGGGCAGGGCAGGACAGCAACAAGCAGCTCTGTTCCCAGAGGATCCCCTAAGTTCTGCAGAGCTTTGTGCCACTGTCCCGTGTGACCAAGGGGACCAGGAGCTCCACCACACGGCTCCTGTAACTGGCTTGTGGTGGGATGTAGTTCAGGGATGTCTGATGAGATGCTCTGCTGGGGGGGTGGACAGGAGGCAGTCCCTAAGTACTGAAGAAGGGCTGGGTTTTGTCAGCTGCTGAAGCCAAAATATTGTGGGGTAGTTTTGTATTTGACTTCTGTTCTCTTTTCAATGTGTAGAATAGTAAAAAGAAGCAGAAAGTTCCCATTCAGGGACGTTGTGATGGAAAAAACTCCAGAGCTTAAAATGTTTCCATTTACATCTCCTTCCTGTATGACACTTGGCAGGTGAGAAACAGCCTGTCCTCAGCCAGGCTCCTGCTCTCCTGGAGCAGCTCTGCTCTGGAGCCAGGCTGGGAGAGTTGGGGTGTTCAGCCTGGAGAAGAGAAGGCTCCAGGGAGACCTTAGAGCACCTTCCAGTGCCTGAAGGGGCTCCAGGAAAGCTGGGGAGGGGCTTGGGACAAGGACAGGGAGGGAGAGGACAAGGGGGAATGGATGAAAACTAGAAGAGGGAGATTGAGGTTGGAGATGAGGAGGGAATTCTTGGCTGTGAGGGTGGTGAGAGCCTGGCCCAGGTTGCCCAGGGAAGCTGTGGCTGCCCCATCCCTGGCAGTGTTGAAGGGCAGGTTGGATGGGGCTTGGAGCAACCTGGGCTGGTGGGAGGTGTCCCTGCCTGTGCAGGGGGTTGGATCTGGATGATCTTTCAGGTCCCTTCCCACCCAAACCATTCCCTGATGATTTGAACAGCTCCCTAAGCACTTCTCCTAGAAGTCCTGCTGTGGAAGGAATGGTTTCCTTTGGCTCCCTTCCCAGACCTACCCCAACAGCCAGACGCTGACCTAAGGCTGTTAAACACTTTGATGTATGGCTGTGTCTCCTTAAGTAGAAGATCCATGTTCTTCAACTAAGCTGCCGTGACACAGGGACATTAGGAACTCTCTGAACCAACTGAATCCTACAAACGAGCCATTATGGGCTGCATGGCACATTGGCTCCCAGGCGCCCGAGGGGGCTCCCGTCCTGCAGGATCATTGTTGCTGTCCCCGCACCCGCCAGCCTGCTGGGTGTTAATTTTAATGCAATTTGTCTGGTCCCCCTTCCACCCCTTCCCCTCAACACAGGGGTCAGATTGGCCCTGCAGAGCCCCACGCCAGGGAGGCTGAAGGTTCCTGCTGCTTTGGGTTCCTGCTGCTGCGGGAACAGGAGAAATCAGGTTTCTTGCCACAGGAGGAACCAGTTGCCTTCCTGCCCTGATTGCCAAGGAGAAAACTTGAGGAAAACCCCACTGCTGTGCCAGCATCCATCACAACCTGACTTTTGTTGCCTTGCCCCAGAGATTCTTGGCACCCCCAGCACATCTCGGAGGGTTTCGTGTCTCTCCAACACGTGCTGCTTCTCTTTGCTCCTGGTGTTTATGCTCCTGTGGTGGATCTGACCCATCCAGCCACGTGGCCGCTGTGTGGATGAGCAATCCAGGGGTCAGCATTGCAGGGTAGGAAATGTATGGGTGATTTATTGTGGAGGAAGAAAGGGAAGAAGGAGTCCAACTCCTCCGAGTCCTGCGTGTAGTTCCAGTTTCACTCCATGAGCTCCTCTGGAGCCTCCTTTGAGGAAACTCTGGTCACTGGAAAATGGAAGCAAAATGTTTGCTCTTGGTGATTAGTCTTTAAGGGCTTGTGACCACAGTGTTAGTGACAGGAGCAGGACAAGGAGGAGGTTCTCTGTACCCATCCAGGCACACAAGATCTATATTCCCAAGGCATCTTTAGCCAGCCTGGCTGTGGAGGCTTCGGGATGCTCTTGGTGAGGGAGAAGATACAACCCTGGTCGTTGTAGACCAGAGCTTGGCCAACCTGCTGAAACCCAACCTGGGTTATTTTAGCTGAAAATCCAAGAAGGCCCATGACAAGCAGAGCATTAGCTTTGATTTTACTCTGATTTATTTGTTGCTGGGACTCCTAACAAGTATAAGTATGCACGGCAATTAAATTACGTTTAATTTGATTAGATTAGAGCTGAGGGAAGCACTCTTCTGCCTCTGCAATGTAAGGGAAAGAGGAATGAAACCTTGCAAGAAAAAAAACCAAACAAACCTACAGGATTTGGGTTTGGAAATGTAAAAAAGCCCAAATTTATCTCGATGAAGAAAGGGAGATACAATGAACTTCAGTTGAGCAGGAAGCTTTGAGAGACAATCAGAAGTTTGGGGGATTCAGCACAGGACATAATTGCAACATGTATATTGATTTTACAGAGATAAGAAAATGAATGTTTGTGAAGATTGGACTGAGTTTATGACATTTATTTCCCCACAGAGCTGGTGTTCCTCCATTAGGGAAAAAAAACCCCAGTGTTCTTTAATGCATTGGTTTTTGTTTTGTTTTTTTTGTTGGGTTTTTTTTTTCCAGAGATGCTTATTAAGTTATTGCCTGATCCCACTGGCTCTATATTTTTTGCAAATTGGTTTGTCTGGAAGAAGGTTGCACTTTTGAGGCAACTTATGAAGCATCTTGTTTTTTTATCCTCCTCTTAATGGTGTGTATTAAGGGCCTGGGCTCACGCTGTGGGATCCCTGGGAAGCCCATGGATAAACCCCTTGGCCCAAACACTTGCCAAAACCAAAGGGGATGGGGCAGTCAGCTCGTGTGTGGTGGGATGTCCAAGCCCCTCGTGCTGCTCCCTGACCTCTCCTGGGCCCCTAAAATACTCCATCCTGCACCTTTTCCATGTGGCAAAGAGAGAAACTGAGGCAGCAGTGACCTGCCCCGGGCTGTGAACCCCATCCTTGCCATCCCACCTCCCAGGGCTGCCATGAAGCAACGCTGGGAAAACCTAAGCTGAGAGGTGAAGGGTTTTTTTTTATTATTATTCATAGAATCATAGAATTGCTCTGGTTGGAAAAGACCTTTAAGATCATAGAGTTCAATTAAAACCCAGCTCTACCGACCATTAACCCAACTCTACCAAGTCCAGGGCTTAAACCATGTCCCTCAGCACCACATCCATGGGGCTTTTGAACACCTCCAGGGATGGGGATTCAACCACCTTCCTGGGCAGCCCGGGCCAGTGTTTAATGACCCTGTCAGTGAAGGAGTTTCTTCTAATACTCAGTCCAAACCTTCCCTGGTACAACTTGAAGCCATTTCCTCTTGTCCTGTTGCTTGTTCCCTGGAAGAAGAAATCCACCCCCCTGGCTCCAACCTCCTCTCAGGCAGTTGCAGAGAGTGGTAAGGTCTCCCCTCAGCCTCCTTTTCCCCAGCCTGGACACCCCCAGCTCCCTCAGCAGCTCCTCATAAGACCTGTGCTCCAGCCCCTTCCCCAGCTCTGTTGCCTCCTCAATGTCCTTGTCATGAGGGGCCCAAAACTGCCCCCAGGATTTGAGGTGCAGCCCCAGCACAGAGGGACAATCCCTGCCTTGTCTCTGCTGGCCACCTCAGTGCTGATAAAATAATAGTCCATCCCTTTGGTCTTGCACGTTATTCCTTGCTAATCCAGCCTGTTCCTAAATCTCCTGGTGGCTTTTCAGGGCTTGCTGATGCTGTGGGTTAATCACAGCAGCATCGGAGAGACCGCCCTGCCGGGGCTGGGCCAGGGGCATTTCAGCTCTGACTTCTTCTCTCCCAGCACAATCAGGCCTGAATGGGGAGATTTTTACAGCGACAATTAAACTAATGAAAGTGAACTTTAAATGACATTCAGGCGCTCTCACCTGCTCCCAGCTCCTCTCCCCTCTGCATTCTGGGAAGTGCAATTTTCGGCACCGTTCGCTGCGGGGTGATTGCGGCTGCAGCTGCTCGGAGGTGAGGGAAGAGGCTGCAGCCCCTGAAAGGAAGAGCTTCCAGCTGTCAGCTCCTGCCAGTGTGCCTGGTTTCCAGGAAAGCTCAATATTTGGAGTGTGGAATGACTTCTGGATTAGTTTTTCTCTTTGTGACTTTTACAGACTGTAATGAATTCATACGCCGTTTGCGGCGTGCGGCAGGAAGGAGTTTATTGATTCACAGATCATTATTTTGCTATACATTCAGATAACAGCAGCCCATGGAATTCCTCCTGTGGCCAGGGTCAGGCTGATCCAAAGCCTCCCCTTATCTCTTCTGTTCAGCTCTGGATCTGGGTGAATCAAAGCTCGAGGCGGAGGGGAAGTGAGAAGCAGGATGTTCCGTCGCACGAGGCTGATTTGTGCGTTTTGGGGCTCGTGCCTCATCCAGGCGACTCGGTTTTGAATTCCCATCCCTCACTCTTGTTCCTGGCAGGGGTTTGCCTGGCTCCTGGCAGGATCCCTCTCCTACAGCCCAGCAAACGGGACCGATCAGGCACGGAAAGGTTTCCCCTCTGGGCTTGTCAGCTCCCTTGATGAATTAGAAGGGTCGCAAGGACGCGGTGAAGCGGTGCTTGTACTTCAGCTCAGGGAAATGAAACTCAGGGAGCTCTGGAGAAAGGGGATGTTAAAAGCTGCAGCTCCCAAAGGCTTCCATGGAGCTGCAGAGGGGCTGAGTTAAGGGTGAAAGAAACCTCCTGGTCCTGGGGTGGCTTTCACCCCATCCAGCCCATCCTGAGCCAGGCAGGGAGGTGCCTTTCCAAAGCAGCTGGTGGCTGCTCGGCTGCCTCCTCCATGAAATCACCTCCCAGGCTCTGACACTCTCAGTCCTGTGTTTTGCTCAGGGAAAGGAAACCAAACCAAACCATCATGCTCCACCACTCCAAACCTTGTGGTGCTGCAAGATCAAATATTTTTCCACTGCTTCCTTCAGATCTTCAATCTTCCCCCGAGACGTCAGTGTGTGCACTCGGGTGATAAGGAGGGTTTTGGAGCAGATCTCCCAAGCCAAGAAGCTGTGCCAGGAGAGCTCTGCCCTGTGGCAGTGAGCACAGGGGGCTTACAGGGTGCTGGGAACTCAAGTCCCAACCCCCTTGGTGCACCCAAAGAGCCTGGTACAACCCAGCAGGGCTACTGAGAACGATAGGAAAACACCAGGTCCCCATGGCCACCTTCTGCTGACAGTGCCTCCCAGCTTGGCTCATCATCCTGCTCCCCTGTGGAACCTGGAGCTGATGAATCTGTGATGTGAGGGCAGATGTGGTGTAGTACAGAGCGGTGACATTGCTGGTTACACCCCTGCAGTCTGTGGCCTCCAGTGGGGTGGGTGCCTGGCTCTGCATCCCTGGACAGTCCTCGCTGAGAGCTTTGCTCCAGCTCTGGGGCCTCTGCTAAATATTCCTGTGGTGGGAGAGCCCAGAGTTCTCTGCTTTGCAGGATGTGGAAAGAGAGCCAGGGGCTGCCTCGGAGACATGGCATTCCCAGGGCTGGGAGCCCAGGGGGAGCCAGGTACAGGTTGCAATAGGTGAGGAAGATGATGGTTCCTGCAGGCAGAGTGGAGGCACAGAATGACAGAGTGGTCAGGGTTGGAAGGGAGCTCTGGAGATCATCCAGTCCAATCCCCTGCTAGAGCAGGATCCCCTAGAGCAGATCCCACAGGAACACAGCCAGGAGGGGCTGGAATGTCTCCAGGGATGGAGACTCCACAACCTCCCTGGGCAGCCTGTCCCAGGGCTCTGTCACCCTCAGAGTCAAGAAGGATTTTCTCCTCTTCAGGTCAAACCTCCTGTGCTCCAGTTTGTGCCCATGGCCCCTTGTCCTGTCCCTGGACACCCCTGAGCAGAGTCTGATCCCCCACTCCTGACTCCCCCCTTTTTTTTTAGACATTGATGAGATCCCCCCTCAGGCTCCTTTGCTCCACCCTGAGCAGCCCCAGCTCCCCCAGCCTGCCCTCAGCTGACAGATGCTCCAGCCCCTTCGTCACCCCAGCGTGCAGAGGCTGATGCAGCACATCAACCTGCAGCTCTGGGGCAGCTCTCAGCACAGCAGGAAACAAACCCCAGCCCCTGTCACGCTGCGGGAGGGACTGAGCAGCACCAGTAGGTGTTCTGGGATGCCCTGGGAGGGAGGTCTTGTCACCCAACTCGTGCCATGTCTTCTGCCAAGCGGCTCAGCCCGCGGGAGCTGCTGCTGCCCTGATCTGCTGCTCAGCAGGAAGGCGGGGAGCTGGGAGAGGCTGTCAGCTGCAGGGCTGGCTCCTGGCCCTGGGAATCTCCCGTCAGTCTGCTCTTGGGAGGTGAGAAAGGTTTTGCTTGGATCTCCTCAGCACGCTGGGGGTTTTGCTCTGGGAGCTGCCAAGGTGGGAGAGCCCCGGAGCCACCGGCTGCTCGCGGGGGGTCTGTGACCCCTGCGTGTGACACCCCCCGTGTGGCACCTCACACCTGCCACCCAACGTGCCACCCGTGGCTGGGGGGGCACCGAGTGAGCCCGAGGGCTCTGCTGGGCTCCAGCTCAGCACAGCTCTGCCAGGGCAGCAGTTTTGTCCCTGCTCAGGCTGCAGCTGACAGGGACACACACTCTCCATCCCCCCTGCCTTACAATTTGTCCCCAGGCCCCTGCTGGTGCTGTTGGTTTTGGTGGCTGTGCCTCGCTGAGGGACAACCTGCTGCTGCCTTCATTTGTTTCCCAATAACCTCTGCTGGGCTCTGAGGCTGCTTCCCTGGCTCCTGCTGCTGCCTGCTCCTTTCCATCCACATCCTGCAGGGCTCTTGGCTGCTCAGCACTCAGGCATGGCTTTTAACCAGTTAGCCCAGCTTGTCTTCCAAGGGGCAGGGATGTGATGGGCGAGTGAGGATGCTTGAGAGGCTACAGGTTTGCTGGGAGGCAGGGACAGAAACCTCCTTTGCTGCCACAAGGGATGGCAAAGTGTCCCAGCTGGTAGAATTGCTCCCAAGATGTTTCTGTACAAGGCAGGGATTCTTCACCAGACTCACTTCCACGAGTCCAGGCCTGGGAGTCTCCAAAACCAGGATGGTCCCTGTACAGGTGTGTGAGTGCAGCAGGGCTGGGGATGCAGGGCAGGCACCAGGGATGCTGCCTGTCTGGGGGAAGCCAAGCAAAGCTGAGGGATGGAAGAGCAATCTGTTTAGCATCAAACATCAAGGCAGCTCGAGTGCTGTGCTCTCCTATCTGCAGCCCAGGCAGCTCCCCAGCTCTTCGCTCCTAATTACCCACAGATAATAAGTGAACACAATAGTGGAGGATATTAGAATAATTTACTGTTCATCAAAGAAAAAAGATTGGAATCATTTGCCTTCAGTATATCCGTTTCTGTAACAAGGATCCTACCCAGGAGACCTTCCAATCAGGCCCTTCTGACAACTCTTGCCAAAAATCCGTTACAGCTATTAGCAACAAAGTTATTAGCTGGTAATTAACTCTGTAATTAACTTGAAGTGACTTCAGCAATCAACACGGAGATCTAATGTGAACGTGTCGTTCAATCAAGTGCCCTTAAGAGTGGGAGGGTTTCTCTGTGGTGGCTGCAGGGACAACAAGCCAAGGCGACCACTCCCTGGGATCCCTCGGATCATCCCAGTCCTGGAGAGGGATGCAGGGGGTCTGCTCCCCTCCTGAACCCCTCAGCTAAGTCCTGCCACAGCCTCAGCCATCCCTCTCTGCATTGGCTTCTCCACGTCTTCCAGTTTCTCAGCCACCCTGGCTGCCAACTTGCAACTCTTGATGAGTTTTCGAAGCAGGAAACCGCTGCCTCTTCATTCCTGCCACGGAGCATCAAATTCATGGAATTTCTTCTCCTCCTTCTTTATTTAACAAAGCTATTGTCACCTCCTGATTTTCAGGCCTGTTTTCTCTCCGGCCTGCCTTGCAGCACAACCAGACACTTCAGCTCAAGTGGGTTTTATCCCCCCAGCCTCTCTCCTCCCCTCCCTGTCCCCTTCCCTCTCCACCCATTCTCCCCCAGATGCGCTTAAAAAAGAGACAATTGAGAAGCGTGAATGCGCCCGAGAGTTATTCTGTCTCATCGTGGATACAGAGGGAGAGGGAACAGATTTGGCATTTAATAGAGCTATCCTCAAGGACACCAAGGCAGCTATTCAGGAGTGATCAAATGACAGGTTTGAATATCAAACAGCAGCCCTGACAGCCAGGGATTCGGGAGATCTCTTGCCATACACCTGATAATCTAATCTGAAATGAGAATCTCAGGGGAGGTGCATCCTTTTCTAAGGTGCTTTTTTAAAAAATAATAATAATAAAATGGGGAAAAAAAGCATGTAACTTTTCCTTCTGCCTTCAGAAGTTTAACAAAAGCACATCCACTCAGAGGAACCGTTTATCTCCAGTGGCAATCAGCTCAAACCTGCGCCGTTATCAAGCTGCCTGCTACTGTACCTCAGCTGAGTGTGACATGAGCTGAGCGTGGAGAACACGTTGGTAATGACTTGTCTTTGCAAAATACCTTCTGCTGGCAAAGAGGAGAGGGCAGGATCAGCAGCCAAAGCCAAGAGAGAGGGAGAGAGAGTGTGGGGAGGGCAGGGAGAGGTGCCTGGGGGTGGCACCCGCTCTGTCACCTGCAGGGACCCTGGATCTCCTGGCTTGGTCCTGGTGGGGTTGCCCATCGAGTCAGGGACAGCATCACCCCAGAGGTCCTCTCCTCCAAAATACTGAGTTACCTGCAATGCTTGAGGGGGCTGATCTCAGCTCCCTGGGGTGGCTGATCTTAGTTCCCTGGGGTGGCTGATCCCGGTTCCCTGGGGTGGCTGATCCCAGTTCCCTGGGGTGTTCATGCCCCCAGAGCTGTGCTGCAGGGAAGGCTGTGAGTGCCCAGAGCAGGGCAGCAGACACCTGGCTGTGAGCAGAGACAGACACGTGGGCGATGGCAACCACCCTCATTTCCCAAACATGCAGGCAGGGCTGTATCTCTGTACCCTGTATGTATATTCCTTGATATATAACTTAATAAAACTTTATGGACCTAGGATAAGGAATCCACGCTGAATAGATGAACTGGGATTGAAATATGGTCCAATTAAGTCTGTAACAGGGCTGGCTTTCCTTTGAACATCCTCCAACTTGAAATGAAATCTTCAGTGGAGGAGATAAATCACCCAACATAAACTACAACCCCACGTCTGCGTCGCTCCCAGATGAGCAGGGATCAGCCTGGCCTGCCAGTTTTTCTTTTTTTGGGGGGGGAAAAAGATGGATTCCCATGGGGACTCGCCTGCTCACAAGGTGTTTGCAGCTTCTCCTGGTGTCTGAGCTCAGGCAACTCCTCCCCAGCCTCCCCCCCCGTGCTGGCCCTGCCAGGCTCCTCACGCTCATCCCTGCAGAAAGAAAACAAACCAGCAAATTGTTTTGCTCCCACAGCTGCAATTAGCACATTCATGCATTAGTTTTATTTCCCCTTCTTCAGCAGCCTCTTTTCTTTTTTTTTTTGCTCCCTTCTGCCACTGCTTCAAGAAAAGGAGATTATTTTTAATTACAGTTTTACACTCGATTAATGAATATCAACCATGTGCTGATGGACGGGGCTGCAGCACCAGGATGCCATGGGCTCCCACTGCTTTCAAGGGGTTTCTGGAGGGTTATCTGTCTCCAAACTGCCCCCGTGGAGACTTGGAGATGGGGACTGAAGAAAGGACAAAGGAAAGCATCACTGTGGACAAAGAAAGCAAACAACAATGTCATATTCTCCTGGATTGGGGCACCCGAACTCCTCAGGATGCAGCAGTTGGAAAGGTCCCAACCATCAACCCAAAGTGGTCCCAGGATGGGTCTGAGCATCCTTGGGGGGGCTGATGTGGAGGATCTGCTGTTGGTAACTGTTTCTCCCTCCTCATTGTGTATGTGCAAAGAGCTGAGTGTTAATGAATGTTTCATCCTGAGGTCATTCTGCACAGTTAAAAAAAAAACAGAACCCAACACCACTACTCTAATTTTCTGGTTCCTGGGGATATCACACGTGGAGTTGGAGGCTTTGTTTTTCATCAGAAGCAGTTTCAGTCTCCCCCTCCTACCCCTGCAAGAAAAGGCCTGGGTTTTCTGCATGTGGAAAAGGTCACTTCATCATGAAAACCTGCTGCCTGACACGCTGCTTTTCTTGAGGAGAAAGGCAGGAGTATTGAAATGCTGCCAAGCTGGATGAAAAGAGGAAGCAAGCTCTCCAAAACAAACAGCAATGCCCCAAAAGCCCAACAAAAAGCCCTGAGCACCCGTTTCTGCAAGGATGAGGCTCTGGATTTCAGAGCCAGCCCAGCCTGAGCAGGTCACCTTCTCCTCAAGCCTCCCCTGTAGGTCATCTTTGCTGGATTTCCATCCCTCTAAGGAGGAACCAGTACTTAAATCCTAATGGAAAACACCCCTTGGGCTGCAAGAACTTGATCCATCCTTCCTGATCCATTTGTCCTGTAAACCCTTCCTTTATCCATCTCATTTCATGAGGAAATGGGCTCAAGTTGCACCGGGGGAGGTTTAAATTAGATCTTAGAAAAAACTGATTCACCTAAAGGGTCGTTAAACATGCCCAGGCTGCCCAGGAAGGTGGTTGAATCCCCATCCCTGGAGGTGTTCAGAAGCCACGTGGATGTGGTGCTGAGGGACATGGTTTAAGCCCTGGGCTTGGTAGAGCTGGGTTAATGGTTGGACTTGAAGGTCTTTTTCAACCAGAGTGATTCTACGATTCGGTGTTTCCTCCTGGCTTTCCCCTTCAAATCCTCCTGAGAAACCTCCTGCTCCTCTTTCGCTTGTGGCTCTGGAGCTCCTGAGGGTGCAGGATGCTGGAAAGGGGCTGGGAGGAGGTTGTGGAAGTGTGAGCAGAGGTGGGGGAGCACAGCACCCCCGTGGCACCCAGCACCCTGCGGGCACCCACCTGCCCTCCCAAACCATGCACCAAAACCTGATGTTAAGTGCTGAAGGGCAGGTTGGATGGGGCTTGGAGCAACCTGGGCTGGTGGGAGGTGGCCCTGCCCATGCAGGGGGGTTGGATCTGGGTGATCTTTCAGGTCCCTTCCCATCCAACCCGTCCCATGACTCTCTGTTAAATCCCTTGCATTGCCCAGGTGCAGCTGGTGTAACCAGGTTCTGACTTTGTCTGTCAACTTGTTATTTAAATGAGGGCTGAGATGCTTGGACCACTGCAGGGCTGGCTGGGGGAGCTTGAAGGAGCCAGGAGCTGCCACGGGACTCCTGATGAAACCATAAAAGTTTCTTACCTCCTCTCTACCCTCCTCCCCTTCAGCCGAGGTCCTATCCATCCATCTGTCCCTCTGCCCATCCATCTATTTTCTGTCTCCTTAACCTCAAGATCTGTCACATTGTTGTACACAAAGGAAGAAAAGAAAACCCCCCCTTTTCCCCAGTTGTTTTGTTTTTGTTTTTGTGGTTTTTTTCCCTGGGAATTTGGTGAGATGCAGGTGAAGAATTTCAGCTTTATCTCTCAAAAAACGTGCTGCATTTTGCTGGGATATTTTTGCAGCCCCGTTGGCCCTTTAAGTAAGGTATATATTGAATTCCTCCAGTCACTGAGCCCAAGCCAGCACTGCTGACAGGTTGGACAGGGATTCCAAACCCTCCCCCCATGCAAGAAAAAAGGAAAAGCAAATGCAACCCGAATGAAAAAGCCAATGTAAGCTGGATATATTTGCCTGCCTCCTGCAGAAGGGCCCTACACTCATCCTATCTCCAAGGCTCAATGTGCATGTGTCTCCAGCATGATAAGGCTCCTTTGAAAGCATTTCCAGTCCCTGTGCTCCATCACCATTGGCTGCCTTGTCACCGAAAATGTACCATGAAAGGAAAGGGGGGGGGGGGAGGAAAAAGAGGGGAAAAAAAAGCCCTAAAAAGAGTCTGGTCTGAATTAAATCTATTTACTCATAATTCATGGAACGTTTTCCCTCCCTCCCCCCTGGGGAGGGATGGGGATGTCAGCACCGAGCCTGGGGGTGCAGGGGGGGGGGTCTGGGATCCCCTTCACCCACTGGCCATGGGGGTGAATAAATAAATCCCTTAATCAATCCCCAGTGCTGGGAATGGGGGGGTGGGAAGAGCTGCGGGACCCCGAGGGGGGTTAGGGCTGTGCTGGGCAGGCAGGTGGTTACTGAGGAGCCTGGGAAGCCTGTTCTGATGGGCAGGGAGCTTGATCCCCCAGCTGGAAAGCAGCAATCCCTGGTGCTGTGGAACCCCTTCCCCCTGCAGTCAAGAGCAGGCTGAGTTTGCAGACACGTTGTGTTTTCATCTGCAATAATTGCTTAATGGTGACGATGAAGCCTGGCAGGGCTCTGCAAACTCACCCTTTGAGAGCTGCCAGTTCTTCCCCACTCGGGCTGCTTTGAGATTGGCTGCTTGGGTTTGGTTTTTTTCCTCCTTTTTATTGCCTTTTTTTTTTGGTTTGGTTTTGGAAGAGATGCTGGTGACTTAGGTCTGTGTTTGCAAACCTTCATCTGGTGTGTGCTGGAGCCCAGAAACCAGCCCTGTCCTGGGCTGTGTCACCAGCAGCGTGGCCAGCAGGGCCAGGGGGGGGATTGTCCCCCTTTAATTTGCTCTGGTGAGAAGCCACCTGGAGAACTGTGTCCAGTTCTGGAGCCCCCAACATCAGGAGGACATGGAGCTCCTGGAGAGAGGCCAGAGAAGGTCATGGAGATGATCCCAGGGCTGGAGCAGCTCTGGAGCCAGGCTGGGAGAGTTGGGGTGTTCAGCCTGGAGAAGAGAAGGCTCCAGGGAGACCTTAGAGCAGCTTCCAGTGCCTGAAGGGGCTCCAGGAAAGCTGGGGAGGGGCTTGGGACAAGGGCAGGGAGGGATGGGATGAGGGGGATGGATGAAAACTGGGAGAGGGAGATGGAGGTTGGAGATGAGGAGGGAATTCTTTGCTGTGAGGGTGGTGAGAGCCTGGCCCAGGTTGCCCAGGGAAGCTGTGGCTGCCCCATCCCTGGCAGTGTTGAAGGGCAGGTTGGATGGGGCTTGGAGCAGCCTGGGCTGGTGGGAGGTGTCCCTGCCCATGCAGGGGGTTGGATCTGGATGATCTTTCAGGTCCCTTCCCACCCAAACCATCCCATGATTCCATGACCTGTGCATGGCTGTGGAGATGTACACAGGCAGGACTAAGCTGGTGTAGATCAGCAACAGAATAAGCATTTTATAGAGTCTAAGTATTTTATACAGTCTATGATTTATCTAGTGTCAGCATTTTCAGCTCCAGGTTAAACCTGTCAATCTCCATCTGCCAAGATCTGGGCTTGGAAATCATCTGTACTTTGGTCTCTTGGGTGCTGGCAGCAGGGCTGGTGCCAGCCAGACCTTCAGGAGGGTGTTAAATGCCTCTAGCTCATCCCTACTCACTTCGACAATGATCTCGTAGTAACATTTGGTTGGGGGTTTTTTTTGTGCTTTAGAAGGTATATTAATTATGAACAGGTTTTGGAATTGAATTTCCAGGCTTTAATGGGCTGCTTCCCCCCACCAGCAGATGGGAACTGCCTCTGTTTATGGCCATCCTGGTGCTGAAAGGGGGAAAATGGTCCCTGTCACCCTGACATGTTAGCAGGGTAATCAGGGAACACTAAAACACTCCATAAAATCTAAGTGTTCATCATCATAAGTAATGAAAATTTATGATTGCCTCATAAAAAGCCCTTTCAGTGAGCTGTGTGGGGTGGCCTGGCTCTTAGTGACACTTGTTAACACCTGAGAGGTGGCTGTGGGGACAATTGTGGTGGCTACAGGGACAAGTGGTGGCTCTGGGGACAACTGTGATGGCTGTAGGGACAAGTGGTGGCTCTGGGGACAAGTGGTGGCTCTGGGGACAATTGTGATGGATGTGGGGACAAGTGGTGGCTGTGGGGACAATTGTGGTGGCTCTGGGGACAAGTGGTGGCTCTGGGGACAAGTGGTGGCTCTGGGGACAACTGTGATGGCTGTAGGGACAAGTGGTGACTCTGGGGACAATTGTGATGGATGTGGGGACAAGTGGTGGCTGTGGGGACAATTGTGGTGGCTCTGGGGACAATTGTGATGGATGTGGGGACAAGTGGTGGCTCTGGGGACAATTGTGGTGGCTACAGGGACAACTGGTACCTGTGGGAACAACCTTGGGACAGGCTGATGCATTATCCCTCTCGTGCTGCCCCAGGGAGGAAGACTTGGCTGGGCTTGTCTTTTTAGCCCAGAAATAGGTGTTGGGTTTGTTTGGGGTTTTTTTTTTCTCTCCTGGAAGACTGAAAGTTGTCAGGTCTGTGCTCTCACAAAGGCTGAACAATTTTATCTCCTGATTTCCCACTTTATACAAAGAGCTGGTCCCTGTCCTGGGGTCCTGCAGCTCCCACCAGGCCCTTCTCCTCCTTCTCCTCCTCCTTCTCTTCCTCCTCCTCCTTCTTCTCCTCCTCCTCTCCTGCATCTTCACTTCACTGACCAAAAAGAACCAACAGATCAGTGCAAAAAAATCCAATAAAATGAGATTTTTACTTAAAAAACCCCAACCCCTCACAACTCGTTTTATTCGTAGCAGCTAATTCCATTAATTATGTTATGATGCAATTAAGCATTTCATTTCCTAGCTATTAAAGCTTCAATTATTTATTAATAATTACAGATCATTAGCTGATAATGTTCACTCAGCAGCTCGGGAGCTGAATAATTCATCTTCTTTGACTGAGCATCCCCCCCACCTGTGACATTTGTCTGGAGCATCTTCTTTTTTCTTTACGTTTCCCTGTTTCTTTCCCATCTCGTGGAAGAGCCACGACCTCACACAGCCAGGTCTGGGCCCCAAAACCCCTCATGCCCTCCCCCCCAAGACCCTTTTCCAGCTTTATTTTATGGTTGGAGCTCGGGATTTTCCCTCCTCTCCCTCCCTTTTGGCTTCCTGGAATCTTTATTAGCAGAACCAGGAAGACCAATGGTGATTACAAACGAACCAGCTCAGAAGGACCTGTTAATCAGGATATTCCCCCCCTTCCAGAAGCTCCAAAATGTTCTTTTCCTTTCTGTGATGACCTTGCAAAGGCAGAGCCAGAGCAGGGAGGGGGAGCTGGGGGTCTCAGGGACATCCCAGGGATGGGAGCTGGGGAAGAGGGATATTCCCAACCCTGAGGGTCACTCCCTGTGAGCAGGGATGAGCATCACTGAGTTCTGAGAGCAGAGAGACTTGAGAATTCCCAAAGAGCTCCACACCCAGCAGGGAATTCCCTTGCCTTGCAGAACCAGAGCGACAGGGTCGTTCCAACCAGACTCTTGTAGATTTGGGGTTTATTTTGTTATTCAAGCAGATGAGTTTGTGAGGGTCTGATGCTGTGATTCTGTGATCTGTCCTGAGGGGAGGAGGGGTGGCTGAGGAGAGCTGTGCTGTGTCTTCACAGCACCAGGAGACTCAGCTGACAAGGACTTTGTACTGGTGAGGGCATTAGACACGGACACTGAGCACCTGGGCTCTATTTCTGGCCTGGCCATCCAGTTCCTCCAGGACTCTGACCCATTTGCTGAGGGAGAAATGAAGCAGATAAAGCAAATCAGAGCTAATATTCCCAGCCCGTGTGTGGGCAGTGGAGGGGCTGCTCTGAGCCCAAGGACCACAGTGATGCTTTCCAGAGCAAGGGATGACTCCAAGAGCTCATTTCTCTCACAACAGCCAGCAGGTTTCTTTTTTATTGGCCTTGGCAGCTCTAAGTGGGACTGATTTGGGACACAGGGAGAGGCAGAGAGAGGAGAAAATTCCTTCTCTTCTCAGGAGAGAGGTGTCCAAGTGTACAAAGATGCAGTGATTCGCTTAAGGTCAGCTGGGATGCACCCAGCATCTCCTCCTGGTCACTTTGCATCTGTTCTTGGTCACCCTGCTTCTCCTCCTGGGTAGTCAGCATCTTCTGGGCACCCTACATCTCTTCTTGGTCACCTGGATTCTCCTCCTGGGCACCCAGCATCATCTCTTCAGCACCCAGCATCACCTCCTGGGTACCTAGCATCTCCTTCCAGTCACCCAGCATCTCCTCCTAGACCCCAGCATCTCCTCCTGGGCACCCAGCATCATCTCTTGGGTACCCAGCATCTCCTCCTTGGCACCCAGTATCTCCTTCTGGGCACCCAGCATCTCCTTCTGGGCACCCAGCATCACCTCCTTGGCACCCAGCATCTCCTCCTTGGCACCCAGTATCTCCTTCTGGGCACCCAGCATCTCCTTCTGGGCACCCAGCATCACCTCCTTGGCACCCAGCATCTCCTTCTGGGCACCCAGCATCTCCTGTGGGTCACCCCTCCATCTCCTGCCCCACTGCTGGGTGAGAGCAGCCTCGTGCAGGGCTGGGCAGTGCCGTGGTGCCTGGGGGGGCTGGAAAAACAGGGCAAAGGAAAGAAAGAAGACCACGCTTGGAGGAGCTTGTTAGGTTTGCAAGGAGGAATCCTGCAACCAAACAGAGCGAAAGCTGTGCTTGGGGAGTGCAGCTTTTTGCTGGGAATCTCTCTGCAGAGCAGAAATTCCCCTGGGAAAGGCACAGTGGGGAGCACTGGCACCCCCTCTGAGGGGTGGGGGGATAAAAGATGTCCCCACCCAGAGCAGCTCCCTGGTGCAGAGCAGGGGAAGGTGACAGCAAAGAGAAACTGCTGCTGCTGCCACGAATTAACTGAAGCTCTGATAGCTGAGCTGAACTCCATACGTTGACATCAATCTTGGAGCTGGGTGTAGGTGTTGGTGTAAAGCAGCTCTCCAGTTGTACCATCTCCTGGCTGCCTGGTGGGTTGTTAGCAGCTCCAGCAGGGAAGGGCTCCACTCTCCCACATTCCAATACTCTCTTTTCCTGCCTCAGATAAGGGTTGTAAAAGGGAAAGCTGAGAAGTTCTTCAGCTTCTTTGGTCGACCAAGGAGCTGCAAGGAACTGGGAATGTCTATTTTGTTTTTGATTCGTTCCCTGCCTGGCTTTCAACAGTTCTAACTATCAATTAACATTTCAAAAATGAAAAGCCATTCATGGCTGGCAAAGCCAGAGGTCTCAATTTGAAAGCATCAGAGTTTGACTTTCTGATTATTTCAGCTCTTTTCTTGTGTAACTGGGGGAGAATTGGTGGCAACACAGATCCTTTCCAGCACTGATTTCTGCTTCTGATAAAACAGGGTCTTTTAATTAAAGGCAAAATGACCAGTGGGGAAGCTCCATTTGCTGGTGGATTTGAAGAGGGGCTGTTGCAGTGATGGGGACAATGTGTGTCAAGACAGATGGGCTTGAACCCACCCCCTCGCTGGCTGAAACTGTGTCCAGGTGTAACTAAGATCCTGAGTAGCCTAGAAAGGCCTTGAACTACAATAAATAATTTAATGGGGGGGGGGAAGTGCTTCTCATTGGAAAAAATCCACCCAGAATGAAAGTGTCTGGATGGAGAATATGTGGGTTTTTCACTGGCCAAAAGGCAGGTGCTTTGGTGGGGGTTCAGAGGGAGGAGGAGGAGGAGGAGCAGGAGAGGGAAGGTTTGCAGGGCTGGGCCAGGTTTTGGAGCAGGGACCATCAGCTCTTGGTCCTCCCTGGGCAAGGATCGACCTGTGGTTTAGTGGGAGGTTTCAGGCACAGCAGAGGTTGGGTTTTCCCAGCCAGCAGCACCAGGCTGGGCTGGCCCCTTGCAGGCAGACCTGGAGGGGCAAATAGAGCAGTGGGCCAGGAAGCAGAGGACATCCCCAGCCAGCAGCTGCCATTTCCCAAGGATTAGGATGTGGCAAGTCAGGATCTTATGCTCATTTCCCCCCCATAACCCCAATCCAACGTGATGGAGTTAATTGGTATGGGGCAGGATTGCATGTGGACTCAGCACTTTGGCCCCACCACCCCCCCCTCCTCCTGCCTCAGCTGCCATCCAGATGCTTTGCTGAAATCCTTGGATCTTTCAAATAATTCCTGGCTGTCTTGATCCGAGGCATGAAGGGGAGGGAAGGATGAAATTGGTATCAGCCATAGGCAAAGTTTGTTAGATAAACTCTGCCTTGAAAGACAAGGGGTGAGGAGGAGGTGGGACTGGCTTTTAAACTTCATTCTCCGTGTCTCTCAGCCAGGGTGTGTTGAATCAGCTGGTACAAAGCACAAACAAACACTAAAACCCTGGTGGTGCTGCCTGCAACAAGCAACAAAATGATCTTTAAAGATCAAATATTTGTTCTCAAATCCCAGGAGCTTCTGGCATCAAAGGCAGGAGGGAAGTGGCCAGTTCCTTCTGGGCACGTTGTGGTGGGGGCACAGATGAGTTCCCCTGCCATGGAGCTGAGGAGCTGGCTGCTCCCAGGGCTCCTCAAATCCATGAGGCTGGGGATTGGAGGGGCTGGGCAGTGGGTAAGTGTCCCCCCCTGGCACAGCCCAGCAGGTGCTGCTGCTTGGAGAACCACTGGTTCCCATCTCCATCCTTGGGAACACCCTGGTGCTGTGGGAATCGTGTGCCCCCCTGGCTCAGGGGTGTGTTGGGCTGCTCTTCTCCAGCGCTGAGACAGCACCTCTCTCCCCCAGTTTTTTGGGGGGACAAAGCTCCCAGGGTGACTGAGCCTCGTCAAGGACCATCTCTCCATCCGTGGAGGATGATCCCATCCTTCAGGAGCAGAGTGCCATGGTTCTCAGCTGGCCAAAGTGTCCCTGTCAGTGGTGCTGGCACCACATGGTGGGTATCAAGGTGGAGGGCAGACCCACCAGCCCCATCATCCCCAGGCTAAGGATGGAGCCAGTTTCCCCACTTGGGTGACAAGTCCTTTCGGGGGGACTTCCTGGGAACAAGGTGGCAGCAGGAGCTGGACAGGACACCCAGATTCCTGCCCTTGGGATACAACCTGCCCTGGGGTTCATCCCCCCTTTCTCATTCTGCACCCCCTCCCCAGGCTTGGTGCTGCACAACAACATGGATCAGCAGGTGGTTGTGCAGACTGGGGGGGTCTGAGATGCTGCTCCTCCCATCCCCCTTGGCCAGGCAGGGGAATATTTATCTGCAGCTGGATATTTACTGAAAAAATAAGATAGAGGCAATTTGGGGAGAGGGGGGGAGGAAAGGACAAACAAAACCTCTCAGGCAGCCTCCCCTTATCAATGTGCCTGTTCTCCTTCATCTGCTCTGAAATCTCTATAATTTACTCTTCCTTCCCTTGCAACGTTTATGGCTTTGGTGACGTTTGAAGGTTATTTATAACAATTATGTAAGGAAGGAAAAAAATGCCATAAACTGAGGTAATCTACTGTAAAATACAAGAAACGCTGAAAAAATAAGTAAATAATCAAGCAGTTTGTTCTGTGCTGATCCAAGAGCTGTGGGGGGGGGGGGGCACCCAGCACTGTGGGCAAGGACCCTGCTTCTTGTCCACACAAGCACCTTTGCTTCTGGTTTAAGCACCCAAGGTGCTGTGGCCAGCAAGTCAAGGGAGGGGATTGTCCCCTTTACTCGGCTCTTCTGAGACCCCCCTGCAGGGCTGGGGCCAGTTCTGGGGTTCCCAACAAAAGGAAGACATGGAGCTCCTGGAGAGAGGCCAGAGGAGGCCCCGGAGATGCTGGGAGGGCTGGAGCAGCTCTGCTCTGGAGCCAGGCTGGGAGAGTTGGGGTGTTGAGCCTGGAGAAGAGAAGGCTCCAGGGAGACCTTAGAGCAGCTTCCAGTGCCTGAAGGGGCTCCAGGAAAGCTGGGGAGGGGCTTGGGACAAGGGCAGGGAGGGATGGGATGAGGGGGATGGATGAAAACTGGGAGAGGGAGATGGAGGTTGGAGATGAGGAGGCAATTCTTTGCTGTGAGGGTGGTGAGAGCCTGGCCCAGGTTGCCCAGGGAAGCTGTGGCTGCCCCATCCCTGGCAGTGTTGAAGGGCAGGTTGGATGGGGCTTGGAGCAGCCTGGGCTGGTGGGAGGTGTCCCTGCCCATGCAGGGGGTTGGATCTAGATGATCTTGAAGGCCCCTTCCAACCCAAACCATCCCATGATGATGATTCTATGATGGATGAGGTTAATTAACTCAGATCAGGAAAGAACAGCAGATCACAGCACACACAGAACGATGAGGGGGGACACGGGTGGCATCAGGGCTGGAGTGTGGCCAAGCCAGCAGGGACCTGGGCTGGGTTTTACCTTCATTTATGGGAGGAAAGGAGCAGAGATCATCCCTGCCAGCACCTAGAAGGGTCCCATTGGGATCAACACTGGATCCCTCCCAGCTCTGGGCTGCAAATCAGCTTTTCTCCAGCTCCCTGGCAGGGCTGGGAAGCCCTTTGTGGCACAGGCAGCACCTCGGAGGGGCTGCAGTTCTTGGTGGCAGCTGCATGTTCAGGTCTGCCTCTGCACATGTGATGGTAATGGCTTAAAGAGAAGCACCCCTTGATAAGGCTTCAAAAAATAATAATAGTAATAAGAAGAAAGGCTGGATGGGAATAAACGAATTCATCAAACTGAGAAGCTATAACTCAGTTATGAGACACGTGCAGTGAAGTGAAGCCAGCAAGTGCTGATGTGGTGTTTGCTCTTGGAATTTGGTCTCTCCATCACTTTTCTCCCCCACCCTCACCCTGGAGAAAGGGAAAAGGAGCCCAAAGCAGCCAAGGAGATGCCCATCCCACTGCTGCCAGAGCCAGGCAGGGCTCCGGCAGGACCAACCCCATCCAGGCTGGGCTTTACAATCCCTCCTGCAGGGGGGAAAAAACCCATTTTCTTCCCTTTTTGTGCATCTCTGAGGCAGCTTTTGGTTTTTGCTTTGCTTTTCCAGTCAGATAATTCCCTTCATGCCACGTGTTTAAGCAGCGTCGTAAACAAGATGGTCCATAAATGGCACGAAAATAGGGAACAATTGACTGTAAATAAATACACAGGTAAGAAGAGTGTGAGCAAAAAAAATATATATATAAATAAATGGCCTGATGACAGCAACCCAGCAGCTCTAAGCTCTGAACTGAGCAGCCAGAGCAGCTGCAGGGGGGTGCAAATAACCTGTGCAGCTCAGCTCCTCCACTCCAGGGCATCACTGTGGTCCCTAAGGTGCAAGCTGGATGGATAAGGAGGTGATTTGGGGGCTCTGTGCAGGTGTCCCCCTCTTTCCTTGCCCCCCAGAGGGTGACACTGTGAGTGCAGAGCCCCACGGGGACGGGGCTGCAAACCCTGCCAGGCTCCATGTGGGGATGCCGGGGCTGCTCTTGTTGGGAAAAAGGGAAAAGAAAAGGCCGGGAAGGGAAAGGGAGAAGGGAAAAGAAGCCCAGAGGGTGAGAGCCGAGCTGCAGAAGTGCTTTGCCGAGCTGCAGGTTGTTTGGCGTTTCGGTTTTTGGAAGGGGAAGGAGGTGGGGGAGGAGGGCGTGTGCCGGGCTGGGGAGGATGCTGCGCCTGGCGGGAGATGCGGGAGATGCGGGAGATGCGGGAGCTGCGGGGGCTGCGGGGGCTGCGGGGGCAGCAGCTCCTCGGGAGGGGCTCCCAGAGGCTGCCCAAGCTGCCGGCTGCCCTGGCCCGGCCCGGCAGCCCCTCCCAGGCTGCTTTCCCGCTTGGAACCCACCTGGAAGGAGGGTTTCTGGGGGGGCCGCTGGGGCTGGCAGGCGGCAGGGCTGGGTCTCCTCTCCCAGCCCGCCCAGTTGGGAGCCCAGCCCAGCCCAGCCGGGCTGCCCAGGGGCTGCGGGAACTTGCTGGCGTGAAGACAGAAGAGGGAGGGTTGTTTTTTTTTTTGGCTTTGGTTTTTTTTTAAAATTTGGAATGATGTTTGCTAAGTCCCTGTGGGCTCTTACCAGCCCTTTCCATGTCCTGAGGAATCCCATTCTCTTTTCTGCTCTCTGGAAGCTGGAGACCCAGATCTGAGGAGCTGTTTAGGAGCTGCTTTGCCTTCTGATAAGCTCCTGTTGATAAATTCACCTCCCTTACCATATATCTCCATTTGCTGGGGTTTTTTTTTCTGATTTTTCTTTTTTTTTTTGCCTTTTTAAACCGTAGATAAGACGTTTTCCTCCTCTCCTGGCTGACTTCCAGCTGGATTACCCAGCCCAGCGTTGCTTCCTCCTCTCCAGCCACTCTCCCAGCCCTTCAGTGATGTTAGTTTTGTATTTCTGACAAACCTGGGATGGATTCATCCCTCTGGACCAGCAGCCCTGGATGGGACCTTCCCATCCCAGGGAGCTGTGGGTGGGAGAGGACCCAACTGGACCACCCCCAGTTGCATTCATTGGAAGCAGCTCCAAAAAAACCCCTTCTTTCTTTCAAATGATGTGACTCCTTGAGCTCAAATTGTCACCACCAGGTCTTCACAGGAGCAGCTCTTCATAGGGCAGAAACATCCATAGGTGGGGGCTGAAATTCAGGTGGCTTTTGCAAAGTGGACTTGGGGTAGTGCCCTTGGGTCTGGCACCAGGAGCAGAGGAATGAGGGACCTTTCCAGGCTGCTCCTGCTCTGCTTGGGCCTGGGTTGGTTTTGCTGCCAAGAGGCCAGCAAATGACTTTGAGAACCTCTTCCCTGTCCATCCCATGAAGCACAGCCCTCTGTGTGCCAGGGAGCTGTGCTGCTCCTAATTAAGCCACGCTTGATTAAACCCAATACCCTGGTGCTCCTGAAGGACGGGTGGTGGTTGTGGCTTCCCTGGCAAACGTTCACAGACTGCAAAGTTTTCTCAAGTAATCGTGGAGGGGGGGAGAGAGAGAGAGAGAGAAAAGGGACAATTCATCATCTTGATGTCAGATCATGGCCTCTTTGTTCCTTGTAAAAGCCAGATCCATCACACTCCTCCCGAGCAAGGACACTTGGCAAGGTCTCTGTCACTTGCCTGAAAGATGCCAGCACAGCAGAGGCCACCAGGGCTGGGGAAACTCTGAACCAACCCACCTCTTCCTTTTAATTACTCCTGAGGTCTCCTCCACCTCCCAGCCACCGAGAAGCTCAAGCTGCTCCGAGCAGGGGCCAGATGGTCCCAGAGTGCCCAGGACAGATTTCCAAAGTGGTGATGAATTAACTCGGCTCCAGGCAGGGGAAAAGGTCACCAGGGTTTGCTGAGGTGTTGGAAGCTGGGCTGAAACCAGCCTGTGCACCTGAAATTCCTGGGCAAACAGGCCAGGTCTCCTGGTAGAGATGTGAGGGACTGAGAAAGGGACCCTGTGGCCAGGTCCTGGCTGGAGTGTTGTGTTCCCATGGAGGACACGTGAGGAGGTTTACAGGGCTTAGAGGTGAGGAGGCCGAGATGATTTTGTGATGTAGGAGGATGCAGGGGATGCGGGAGGAGGCAGAAGGGTGCAGGACATGCAGGATGACACAGGGGTGTGCAAGAGGATGCAGAAGGGTCCGTGAGGACACAGGAGGGTGCAGCAGATGCAGGAGCACAGCAGTCTTCCTGAGCAGCATGCCCAGAGCTCACCTGTGTACGCAGTGGTTTGAAGACAAGAAAAATAACCCTCCTGCCTTGCAGATTTTAGTCTGACATCCCAGTTGGGCTGATGTGTAGGGAGGAGAAGCCCATTATTAGCTGGTGAGCAACTGGGATCTCCCTTGGTCTCAGCACAGGGTGAGCAGGACGTGTGGTGCTTTGTCAGGGCCTCTTTCAAAAGGGATTAAAAATGCATCAGCAGATAAGGAGCATAAATCTGAGTCTGTTAGAGCAAGGCAGCTGGGAACCAGGCTGCTGCATCCTCCTCAGCCCCTTGCATCCAGCCCTGGAGCATCCCTACTCTGGGAGCAAGGTGGGTGCTCTGGGTGCTCAGGATGGTGGCACACAGGCTCGGTGGGTCCAGGCTGGGGGCTGGCAGAAACAGGAGCTGTGTGCTGGTGGGAAAAAGGAGTTTGTGGGCAGGGCTGGCCATGCCCAGACCCTGTAGGCAGCACCGAGCAGGGCTGGCTTCCTCCTGGGGCTGCAGGAACATCATGGCATGTCTGTGCCCTCCAGAGTAGGTGCTGCTTGGAGCTGCCCTGGGCTCCCTGCTGCTCCCTGTTTTGCAGGGGAAAATGAGTGCTTTGTGCTTTGGTCAAAGAGTTAGATGCAGCACCTTCCCCTCCTGCAGACCTTCTCTAGGCAGGCTCTGGGGGTAGAGGAAGCTCACTTGATATTTCATGCCCACATTCAGTGTCTCCTCACCCCTGGACATGGCCAGGTTCAGGATTGAGCTCTCAGGCCCCCGCCGCTCTGCCTTCAGCCCCCGTGGCTGCTGATATTGCTGCTCCACTCCTGGCTCCTGCCAATCTTACACTGTGAAAAGAGATTCCCAGGATCTGTGGGGAGCCAGCAGCTCCCTGGGCTGCAGTGTCTGCGAGGTGAAAAATCCCCGTGGAGAGCCAGGACACTGTCAGTGTCCCAGCCTCTGCTGGGGCGGGGGGAGCTGGGTTTGGTTGGGGTGGGCACAGGCTGCAGCTTCATGCAGCAACCCCTCTCTTTCCACCCCTCCACTCCCCCCCATCTCTGTGAGATTTCTGGTTTCTGGAAATTTCATTCTCTCTTCTACAGATGAGAGGTGTGACAAAAAACCCAGTGCTCAACCGATATAAAAGGCAAGAGGGAAGGAGAAGGGGGGAGCACAGAGCAGCAGAAAGACATGATCCACATCCCAGTTCTGCTCACGAGTGCCAGGGTGTGTTATGCTGACTGGCTTGAAACACTGGCACTGGGCACGGGCCTGGGGGTGAGGCAGGCTGAGGGGTGAAATTCAAGTTGGCAAAGGGGCATGATCTGGAGAAGCAGTATAAATGCAAACTGCAAGGGCTGAGCCCTGCACCACAGCTCAGTTGGTGTTCCTGTGGCTCTGCTCGTGGCTGCTGGCACCAAAGAGCTTTGATTACTGTTGTGATGGCAGACGTGCCCTTCTGCCTCTGGAAGGAGGAGTGGGGAGAGAAGCCCAAGCCCTCCAAGAGCCTCAGGGAGAGGTGTCTGACTCTTGAGGCACAGGAGCAGCCTCACAGTTAGCCCTGGCCCTGGTGTGCCGTGTCCCCGAGGCTGCTGTGTTGGTGTCGGCACAAAACCAGCACAGGGAGATGTCCCTGACCATTCCCCATCCCTGATGGGGTTAAAATACCCCAGACCCCCGGTGGAAGGGCCGTGTCAGAGCCCAGCAGCAGCCCCTGCAGACAGGCAAGGCCGTGCAGAGCTGCTTCCCTCTGCGGGAGCCCCTGCAGCAGCCCTTGGCTCTGTGCCTGCAGATGGGAGCCCAGCCAGCACCCCCTGGGCTGCAGGAGGAGGAGGAGGAGGAGCAGAGAGGTGGCAACAGCAGACCCAGGAGGTCCCATGAGGTCCAGATGGGGAGGTCCAGCAGGAGGTCCAAGCAAAAGGCTGTTAAAGGCAGAGCTGCTTTCAGCACAGCAGGTCCCTCGAGCCTTCCTCCAGGCACGGAGGAGGAGGAGGAGGAGGTGCCAGGGTTCCATCTGGCCTGTCCCTTGCCCCAGCAGTTGGCAGACAAGGTGCTGGTGGCTGGGGTGGTGGCACCTCAACCTCTGCCCATCCCTCTGCTCTCTGCCCAGAGAGCTGGCACGGGAAGGTGGGATCTGACACAGTCACCAGCTCGAGTGCTTGGCTGGAAACGGGGTGTTACTCTTGGGAGAGGTCTCAGATCTGAGGTGGGTGAAGACCTCAATGATACCTCCTGGCTGCTGCCACGCCAGAGTTGCCTCACTCTGCCCTCCCAGGACCATTGCTGGATTTTGGGGGGGGGGGGCAGAACAAGCCCTTGGGGGGCACAGCTACCCCCACCCCCCTCCCCAGGGCCTCTTTTTGCAGAGACATGACAAATAAACCACCCCTGTGCTGGGGATGGGCAAGGGCAGAACACCAGGGGCACATCCCCCCCGGGGGATCTGCCTGGTTCCAGGGTGATGGCTTTTGGCAGGGCTGGCTGCCAGCGAGTGGTCCAGGTGCCAGCAGCCCCCCTTTGGGAAGGCAGTTGCCATGGAAACTCATCCCTTTCTTTTTTTTTCCTTTGGCCACTGGAGAACACTTGTTCTCCATCTCCAGGCTGGGGTGGGAAACTTCAACAGGAAGAGGGGTGGAAACAAATAAAAGGCAGAGGGAAAAAGCCCTGGAGAGGCCATGGTTGGTCCTGCAAGGTCCTGCACCTTGTTGGATGGAGCCCTGGGGTGAGATCCTTTGGGGTTCCTGGGCTCACCCTGGGGTCCCTGCCTCCCACCTCAGACCCTTCAGCTTTATTTTGGCTGCCTGGCAAATGGGGCAACAACGAGCTGCCTCTGGGAGGCCCCTGAGCTGGAATTCCTGCCGGGCCCAGCGTGGGCTCCAACGTTTTCTTGGAGGAAAAGGTTGTTACTGAGATGATTGACCCGGAGGGCAGAGTTAAAGCAGGCTGGAAATTGTAAAAGAAAGATTCCATTTTCCACCTAAACTATCAAGGCTCCCAACAAAGTCTTCCAGGCTCTTTTCTTCTCTCTCTTTTTTTCTTTTCCTGTTAACAGGCATTTCTTAAGGTCACGGGGCTGGCTTGCTGTGCATTGCCAAGTGATTTGCACAATATATTTCTTCCCTCTGTGTATCTTCTCCTGATAATGTATCAAGCACCAGAGCATTAACTGGGGGGGGGCTGTGGAGGCGTTTGCTGCGTGGGCAGCAAGAGCTGAAGTCTCCTCGGAAAGGATGGAGGTGAGAGCAGCACAGGAGGACAGGGCAGAGGGCAGGGAAAGGTGAGAGACACCAGAAACACCAGCAGAAATCCTTGAATAAACCATATTTTGTGGGTGGTTTTTTTTTTCTGTCTTATTTTTTAGCTTTTTCCCCAGTTTTCCCACTATCTGCTGGATGCAGGACAGCAGCCTGGGTTTTTAAAGAGCTGAGTTTGACACCTGGTTTTGCCCGAGGTCCCACGGGCTGGGGCTGGGTGGGGTTTGTCAGGCAGAGGCTTTGCCTGCACTTTGTGCTGAAGCAGGAGCTGTCTGGAGGGAGAAGATGTTGTTCTGAGCTGGTGCCACGGGCCTGGCTGGGCACTGCCTGTGCTCAGAGCTCAGGAGCATCCCCCCTCACCACCATCCCAGTGATGCTGAGGTGACTCCGGGGCAGATTCTCAGTGCTGGTGGCCTCAGCATGTCACATCTGGGCAGGAAAACAGTCCCTCGGCTCTCTAAAGGGTATTTCTGAGGCCTTCCTCCTTCCAGCCCACTCCTGTGGCCCAGCCTGCAGGACAGGGACCCCCACCTGCCCCTTACCTGGCCCCCCCAACCTGGGTGAAATGCTGGCACAGCCTTGGTGCCCTCTTGGGTGGGACAGAGACAGTTCAAAGGACTTGATGTTTCACCTCTTCTATTTTTCTCATTGCTAATTCCCACTCTGGGGACTGTCAGTCCCCAAACCTGCTGCTGTGCTCGTGAGTGGCAGGGAGATGAAAGCCCTCCCTGGTCAGACCTGCCTTCTCTGCAAGCAGAGATGGAGCTGGGAGCTGCTTTGCAGGGCTCTCCAGGTAAAGCAGCCAACACACACGGAGTCAGGATCCCTCCTGGAAGCAGGGATGGATCCTGGCAAGGGAGGATTTGGCCCTGAGCCTTCCTCCAGCTGAGGAAAAGGCTTCTCTCTTCCCCTGTCAGGAAGCAAAGGAGCAGCTTGAGGGCACAAAAATGGGCTTTTTTTGGGGCCTGGAGCCCTGGGAATAGCAGAGAGGATGGCAGGTGGCAGCAACCCTGCTGGGGCTGAGCCAGCCCTGCCTGCTGGGGCCCCCAAAAACAGGCTTGGGAAGGCAGATCTCCAAGGGGAAGTATCAAGGAGGGCTCATCCTGGTTTCAGGCCACCTCTCCTCTGCCACAGGCAAGAAGTCTCTTTAGTCATCTACTTCCCTCTACAGTCCCTGGGAAGAAACAGCATCACGGATCATCCCTGCCCCAAGGGGGGTTCCCCCAGGACCTGGCACTTTATCTGGGGTTCCCCTTCCATGGGCACCCTAGGGTGAGGGGTGAGTCCCTCTCTGGTGGTGCAGGGAGGTGGAGAACAGGGATCACATCCCCAAACCTGGCTGGTGGCCACGGTCCCCTCCTGTCATGGGGGAAAGTGAAGGGCAGGCTCACTGGTCCCCAGTATCCAGGCTGGACTGGGCACACTGGTGCACAACCAGCCTGTCTGCTGCCCCAGCCCTTTCTGGGATTTTTTATTTTAGCAGGACTGATGATGAAAAATAACTTAGAAGGGAGAAGAGAACCTGAAGCCTTGTGAGCCCGGGGAGTTTGAACACCTTTTACCTGCTCTCTTGTCTGCTCAGAGCTCCTTTGCTGGGTGGAAAAGATCTCCTGCCTGCTGGGCAGGGGGTGCCTGGCCCCTTCTCCAGGCTGTTCTGTCCCTGCCACTCTCCCTCTCACTTCTGCAGGGGCAGGAGGAGTTTTTTCCTCTTCCCAAGTTTGTCCCTGGGCTGCTGGTGCTGCCCATGCAACCCCCTTGCAGCTCTGGTGACAGCAGATAATGGGAAAATTGGGGAAAAAGCTAAAAAAAGGGGAAACCCCCCCCCCCCCTTCTGTGCTGGCTGGTGAGGGTGACACGATGTCCCCTCTGTGGGGACAGCAGGTGGGTCTCAGGCTTTGCTCCATCTTCCAGACAAGGGGCTGGAAGGGGATGGCACACTCAGGGTGCAGGGCCCCAGGGGTGCTGTGCTCTCTTCCAAAGGCAATTTTCCCTAGAAACTAGGATTTTTTAGGTGTAAGGGATGTAGCAGTGGATGCTAATTGCACTTAGGACTTCAAATGCTCATTTTTGGTGATGGGATTGCACAGGGATTTGGAAAATGTGCAAGAATGTGCTGGTATCAACCAGGGCCCCTGTACAGCTGTGCAAGGGGAGAGAGTGTCTGAAATAGACTGAAATAAGGATCTTCAAATACTATCACTGGTGGTTTTTTGGTTGGTTAAAGAAGAAATAGATGTTTGTGTGGACGAGCTGTGAAAAATCCCTCAGCAGCTGAAAGGGAAGAACAGGCATTTTAAAGTCAATTTCCTTCCTGAAAGAAAGTTTCCCAAGGTGGTGGGGCAGGAAAGCTGCTCCCCAGGGCCAAAAATGGGGAGGTCTTTGCTGCGTGTGGAAAGGGAAGGCATGAAAAAAGGGGCACGGGGAGCTCTGAGAAGGACTTTCAGAAACTATTTTAGATCCTCTGGGAGTCTGGGAGAATTAGTTGTTTGGCTGGAGGTGAATAATTAAGGATTCTGATGTGGTCAGGTATGTTAATGTCCCTCTGAAAGCTTCAGATCAATGATGGGAGGGAAAAAAAATAGAAGATGTGCATCATCATCATCATCAAAAAAACCACCAGAAACTTTGCTTGACGTGATGACATTAGTGATTTTTTTTTATGATCTTCTCAAATAAACTCTGTAACAGTTGTTCATTTAGTGTCGTGAGGGGCTCATGCTTCAAATGTCAGGCAGAAAGGGAGGCTACAAGGGAGGATTATCAGGAGCAAAGCTGGGGAAGGAAAATGGGAAAGGACCATCCAGGCTGGTTCCAGCACTGGGACACTGGTGTGGTCAATCCCAAAAGGGCAAATTGCAGGATCATCCTCATGGCATCAGTCACTGAAGCCCCAAATCCACTCTGGTGGGGTCTTTTTTTGGGGGGTTGGGTTTGGTTTTGTGTATGTGTGTGATTGCCCAGGGGTGAGGAGCAGCTGGGCTGCAGCCCAGGCTCAGCTGTTGCTCTGGAGCAGGTGGGAGCTCCATGTAAACACCCCTTTAAATAGGGAGCCAAGCTGAGGCTCTGGAGATGCTGCAGGAAGGGAAGACTCACCCCAGGAGCCCCCTTTCCCCCTTAGTACCACGTTTTAGCAGCCTCAGAAGCCAAGCCTGAGTGTTTTGGGGCACTTGGAATGTGAGCTCTGTCCACCCAAGCACAGGTATGTGGGGAAAGGGGTTGCAGGGGTTGTAAGGAGAGAGGGCAGAGAGAAGGTTTTGCAGTGGTCAGGCTGAGCCTTCTGGTGTAATTCTTGTGCTGTTACCCCCAGGAATCAATGCTCATGAATTTATTAAGAGCAGGAGGCAGCAGGATTTGCAGGAATAGGAAAGCAGCCTGTTCCTAACCAGAATGCAGGTTGCAGGCTGGGGGTGTGTGTGTGTGTGTGGGGGGGGGTAATGGCTCTGTGTGTGTGTAATTTAATTTTCTGGTTTATGAAAAAGGAGCAGCCATGCCCGTGGTCTTAAGTGCTTCAATAACACTGTCCAACCAGTGTGGGGGGGGTGTTAAATGGGAGTGTCTGGGTGCACACAGGCTGGGTGGGTGCAGACAGGGAGGGAGGCTGCACTTCAGCAGCCCTGGAGGTGTTTGCTGGGGAGGAGATACGGGAGAAAACCACTGGATTTGGGGTGGTAATCAGCCTTCTGGTGTGCAAAGTGAGATTTTTCTGCTGCTGGCAGCGTCTTCAGACCCAGCAGTGTCTGACCATGTGTGTGGTGAGGCTGTGCATGTGGAGGTTGGCTCAGTGCTGATGCAAGTTGGAGGTGGTTTTGCATCACTCCGTGTCTGGGAGGACAGCAACGTGGCTCTGAGGCTTCTTGCACTGGTGCAGGCAGGGAAGATCAAGCTAAAGCAGCCCTGCTGGATCCGTGGCAAATGGAGTGGGGAAAGGGAGGTGTTTGGGGGTGTCTGCAGCCCCTCCACCCTGGTATAGCCCAAATCTTCTCACCCGTGAGGGTCCCACTGCCCCTCACCCAGCAGCAGCTCTGCTTCCATCGCCTGACTCATGCACAAAGGGGGAGCAAACTGAGTTTTGTGCTGGGGGAGGAAGAGAGAGGGGAAATTTTTCTCTTCATCCAGCCTGCAAAGTTCCCCCAGCCCTGCCCCATCTCCCCCAAGCTGTGAAAACCCCTCAATAATGGAGCTATTTCTGCTTGGTACAGACGTCACTGCCACGGAGCTTTGGTCAGTTTGGGAGTTAGTGTGAGGGAAGCACAAAATTAATTCCTCTTTGCCCCTTCCACCCCATCCCTTCCTCCTCAGGTGACACTCTTGTCACTTCTCAGCAGCAAATCGTGAGGGTAGTGCTGTGGAAGTAATTTATTCTTATTTGGGGAAAAGGATTACAAAGAAGGAAGCCACTTGGGATGGTCTCAGACTTGCATTTGACCCGAGGTTAAATGTTTGTTTCGTTTTGGAATTAATCATCTCCTGCTCAAACCCCTCCTGGAGTCAAAGTGTCAGTGGAGGGCAGAGGGATGCCCTGGTGGGAGGAAAAAGCTTGAGGCTTGTGCAGACATTGGGGGGGGGGGGGGGGTGTGTGTCTCTGCTGTGCTTGAGGAGAAGGATGGGGGGCCTGGGGATGGGATCTGCAAACCTTCTTGGTGTCACCCAGCTGGGCTCTTCTCTCTGCAGCTGGTCCTGTGCTGGGGTGGGGGCAGGAGGAAAAGCCCTGCTTGTTCCTGGGGGGGGTCCTAAGCCACCCCCCACCAAGCCTGGGGGGAGTTGTGCAGAGCTTGGAGCCCAACGTGGGAGGAAGGTCTCCACGGTGGCAGGGCTTGTGACATGGGGCTTGGAGCAGCCCGGGCTGGTGGGAGGTGTCCCTGCCCATGCAGGGGGTTGGGTCTGGATGATCTTTGAGGTCCCTTCCCACCCGAACCATCCCATGAATCTGTTGGCACCTCTGGAGCTGAGTGCTGTGCTGCTCTGGGTGGCTTTTTGGTGGAAAAAAATATATGGGGAGGGGGGTTGGGAAACCCACTAAGAGGGAGAAATGGTATGAAACCCCCAGTATCTGCAAAAGCCTGACAGTAAATGAGCAGCAGTTCAAGTGATGGTCAGGTGTGATGAACCAAGGGGTGCCCAGGAGCAAGAGCAGGGGGGATGTCCCACCCGGGGGGGGCATGAAGGAGAGGAGGGAACCCTCCTGCTGCCCCCATCCCCCTGGCTCAGGGAGGTGGCAGCTCTCTGCAGCCCAGCCCAGGGTCTCTGCCTGCTTTTCCTTCCCCTTTAACACTGATTTCCAGGAGAAGGGTGAGGAGAGGGGGGAGAGGTAAAAAAAAAAAAGGCAAGGGGAAAAGCAAACCCTCAGAAACTCAATTAAAGCCGTTGCCTCCTTTAGAAAGAGAAGGCTACACTGAATGTGCTAAGTGTTCCTTTCTTCTGTAAATCAATTGAGTTTATAAAATGCAGAAGGGGAAGGGGGGGGGTTTGGAGAGTCAGAGCCAGGCCTGGCTGTGCATTATCAGCCCACGGGTCCCTTCGCCTCCCAGCGCCACTGTTGGCTTTGCCTCCCCCACCTTTGCTCCCACCAGTCCTCCCCCCTCCTCCCCTCTTTAATTTGTGCTTATTTATTTGTTTCCCCCCAAGCTGAACGGGCAGGAGACCAGGTGTTGGGGTTGCCAGTTCTCTTGTTCCTGTGAACAGCTTTCTGGCCATCAATATTTCCTTCTCGGAGATGTTAATGGCTTTGAACTCCTTGTCTTGGGTGCTGTCCAAGGAGAAGTCACCACCCTTGGTGTTGCTGTTTGTCTCCGTGCTGGGACCAGCTTCAGCACAGCCACTGGTTGGGGGCAGGAAAAACAGGCAGCAGCTCCTGTGCAGGCAGGAATGTGGCAAAAACTTGAGCCTCAGCCTCTTCTGGCCTCTCACACACACCCCTGGGGTTTGTCCCCTTGCCCAGCCTGAAGGCACAGCTTGGCTGACTCCTCCTCAGGCCCCTCTGCAGCCAGGGCAGCCCTGAAAATGTAAGTAAATGAGGGCTTGGTGCAAAGAAATAACCGGAGCAGAGTGGTGGCTGGGCTGTGTTTGCCCAGCTCGTGAGATGTGTGGTAACATGGAGCTTGGCAGGTGTCTGAGAACATCCTGCAGCTGGGGAGGTCAGAGCAGAGGGGACAGGCTGGGGAGGCAGAGCAGTCCCCTGCCTGGGGCAAGGATTCCTCTCTGACCCCTGGGAAACAAGAGTCATCACCCAGCCTGGATGAAGCAGCTACGTGATGTGCTCTGAGCAAGCCTGGAACACTCTGGAGCAGGATTTTCCAACGTGCAGCTCCAGCACCCAAACAGGCCCTGACTTCAGCTGCAGACTCCCAAAGCCACCCAAAGATAAAAATCAATGAAGCGGCCCGAGGAGAAGACCCTGTCATTGCAGGCTGGGATGGATTCCCTGTGTCACCATGGCAGTCTCCTGGCTTTTTTTTTCTTGCCAGGGCTGAAGATCAGTGCCCATGCTCGACTGTCCTCACCTGGCAGGGTTGGACCTCACTGGCAGGGAAGCTTTTGCAAGGGATGTTGACAGGCTGAGGCTGGGTGGCTGTGGGGAGTGAAGAGGATGGGGAGGGAGGAGAAAATGGAGAAACTGCTGGAGCTTAGCTGAGCCTCCGTGCTGGAATTCTTACCCCAAATCTTCTAATTAATAGGCAGGATTAGCAGCTGCCGAGGTTGGGTCTCAGCCATCTAATCACAGTGGCGCAGAGCGACTGTGCTCAGCATCCCGAGCAGGAGGCAGCCCTTCCAGACTGCCAGATAAAGAAATTAGCAAATGAAACAACAGCCAAAAAAACCCCACTAATATCTGGATGGAGCCATTCCTTGCAGTCGTGCTGCTGGGAGAGGGAGGATTTGCTGGTGCAGGGCAGTTCCTGCTAATAAACCCCTTCTTTGTCCTGGGGATCGGGCTCTGGCTGCTGTAGTTGTCTTCCAAAATCCCTCTGATCCCTCCTTGTGCTGCAAATCTTCTCCTGTCTGTGGGTGCTGCTCCGAGGGCCCAGCAAGCCCTTTCCACAGAATCATGTTGACTGGAAAAGACCCTGAACATCAGAGTCCAGCCTTAGTTGGACCTTAAAGACCAGAGTCCCATGCCAGCTGTGCCTCTGCTTGGTGCAGCTCCCTTGCCTGACTGCTGGTGTGGGCATAACCCACCCCAAACAGCCAGGCCCACCTTTCCCAGTACCTTCCAGCACTTTGCCTTCCCAAGCCTCCTGAATTTCTCCTGGGAACGCAGCTCAAAGCTGTGCAGTAGGTGCTGGGCACCTGGGAATAGTCTGACTTGGTGGAGTCCCAGCTGAGACCCGGCTTCACCCCAACCCTGGCAGCTCTGCCACATGGGAGATGCCAAACCCTTTGGGGTGTCACCAGGCCAGGAACCACCACCCCCTCCTCTGCATGGGCAGCTTCAGCCCTGGTGGTTTGAGCAGCCCCTTGTCCCCAGGGCCCACTCGAGGGGCCAGCACTAGGTCAGCCAGCAGGTGGGGGAGCTTGTAACAGCTTTTTGTGTTATTGGATTGATATTTTTCCCCTCTCAGCAGCACTGCCTGCTCTGTTCTTGAAGGTGCAGTAGGAACAAAGGAGCTCCAGCTGTTTGTCTTCATTTCTCCTGCTGCCTTCCCTCTGTTCAATATTTCTGCCTGGCGAGCGCTTTTCCCGGTGCTGTGGGTGTGTGTGGGCTGGGCTGAGGTACCTGGGTACCCCACAAATAAAAGGAGGGGTACAAGTGCTTCAGGGCTGGGGCTTGAGGGTGTGTTTTGCTGCTTTTTGGCATCTGTGAAACCATCCAAACTTGGCTTCCTTGTGCATGTTCAAGTGCCTTCTCCTGCCAGCTGCCTGTGCCGGCTCCGATGGGTCCCTCTGACTTTTTTACTTCTGCCTGCGTGGGGGGATTTTGAAACATCCCAGCTGTGTGGGGAATGCAGAGCTGCAAATGGGGCTCTTCGGAGCAAAACACAGCTGGGGGAAAAAAAAAAAGATAAAATCAAATGCTGCACTGTTCCCATGCAGAATGGCAATCAGCTCTGCCCTCGCCCTGACTCGTGAGGATGCCTGAGCTTTGCTGGGACCCCCTGGCCGAGGGCTCAGGAGAGCTGCACGATGCTTTGTCCCCATCCCATCCCTGCAGTGACACACGTGGGGAGGAGGGCAGTCACATGAAGACTCCGGGTTTCACTTGGCATAAAAATGACTGAGTTTTCAGCCTGAGAAGTCCCCTGGGAGCTGCACGTGGGGTGAGCGGCAGCGCCGGGGCTGGTGGGACTGGGGAGGGCTCAGCCACGAGGGTCCCTCTGCTCCCCTGGCACAGATGAGCCTGAGATGCTTCACAACTTCCAATTCTCTTTTATGGAGCTCGGTACTTGTTGCCATCTGCTCCTGGGGTGTTCAGTGCAAATCAGTTCGTTTTTATGGCTTTAATTAACCTAATAATAAGCCTTGCGTGCGGGGGATGGGGGGGAGGGCAGGCGCTGGGGCTGAGCACGTGTCATCCCAGCAGAACCTGTGGGTTTGGGATAAAGCCCATCTCCGAGCCCCAAATGAGGAGTTGTGCAGCAATTAATTCCTGATTATTAATTAGCACTGTAGACTCCTTCAGCAGCAGCTTGATGGCAACTGCCACCTCCTTTTGCAGCTCCCATCCCTCTTGGTGAGGACGTACCACGTGGATGCTTTTCCTGCTCCCTGTTGCGAGTCCAGCACATCTAGGCTCCCAGATTCCCTCAGATATCCTGGATTTGGTTCAATAATGTATTAATATTCCTGTTGAGGGATAATGGCAGCTCTGCTCACCCCATTTGGAGCATCCCAGCCCTGGGGTCCAGCCTGTAGCAGCTGGGTCCCTTTGGCTCTGGCTCCAAGGAGACTTGAAATTTCATGAGGTTTTCATTCCCTCACTGGGCTGTAAAAGATGTTTGATCTCAGAAAGGCCACTTCTTTTAATTTTTTTCTTGAAGCACAGGGGAAAAAACAAGCAAATGGAAACATGCCCTTTGGGTAGATAAACAGACTTTGCTCTCCTGTTGTCTCTGGTGAATGTGGCAGGGAATGGGAGGAGGGAAGGGTGGCAGCTATAACAGTGTGTGTGTGTGGATGGACGGGTAGATAAACAGATATTTGGTTTCCGATGATGACTGGGTCTCTAAGTGGATAAATAGATAAATCTCCTTCCCTGAGTCACTGGAGGAGTGAGATGGGGGAGATAATCCACTGTCAGATCCTCCTTGCTTCCCAAAGCATCAAGGAGCCTTGGCTGGTGTGTGAACTGCTTTGATTCCAGCACCGTTATCTCCCTGTTAATTACTTTACCTTTTTTCCCCGACTTTCACCTTCTTTTCAGCTCTTTATCCTGCCTTGTATCATCCCTAACATCACCTCTGATGTCTTCCCTGCTCGGTCCCGCCGGGATGGCTCTGGGATCGGGGATGTGTTTGAGGGAAGGAGAGAGCAAGTTGTTCCCTTTTATCTCCTTCCCGTGCCGTGTTATCGCTCCCCACGCCGCCTCCTGAAGTGTTGATATAATTGCCTCTGAAAGCCCTGTCTGCCTGTCATCTCTTATTGCTGGGGCTGGGTATCAAGAAAATGCAAAACTGCCACAGTTTAAAAGCATTCAGTGTCTTTTTTAGACGTTTCCCACCCTGTTAGAAACATATTTAATAAAGTTTTGACGTGCGGGAAGAGGCGCCCGGTAAGTGATGATAACATTCTGAGCAGAAGCAGTGCAGCCAAGGGGATGTGGTAAAGCTAATGAATAGATGGGCTGATTTCCACTGAAAACGTGATTGTAAATAAGCATCAACCAAAAAAAAACCCCACAGACACAACAAGAAGCAGAGGGCAGGCAGCCTGTGTCCTCGTGCAGAAGCTGCCGCAGCACAGATGGACCAGGTACAGATAGAGCCCCTCAATGAGGGAAAGGGAATCAAAGAGGAATTCTGATGAACTTCACCAATGAGCTGGCCTCTTCCTGCAGCTTTCTGCACCAAATGCAAAAGGCTTGGAAAGCTGCAGGTCCCGGAGGAGTTTGTTCACCACAAGCCATCCCCTGCTGTAGGACTGGGGGGTTTCCTGGGGGCTCTGAGCACCCAGCCCAGGCTGGGCAGGGATGCTGAGCACCCCTGGAGCTGGGTGGGAGCTGCAGAATATCTCAGAGAAATACCAGGATAGGCAGGGAAACACCGTGTCACTGCCTGGATGCTTCACACAGCAAATAAGGCAAATTCATGGAGAAACTGGTGGCTTCAAATAGTTTGCAGTGCTTGGGGCTCTGGCCACACGTTGGCCTCTCACCAGGGAGAAATATGTGCAGCCAGCTGGTAATTCCAGCCCTTTTTATTTTTTGGGGGGGCAAACCCATCAGATTAAGTAGCAGCATTTCTGTGTCCTTCCCCTTGCTGGGAGGAAGGGCTTCCAGCCATTCCTCCCTCCCTCAGTCCTAGTCACTGGGATACAGATGCTCTATCCTAACCCCCCCCTTTTTTTTTCCTTCTCTCTCTGCTGTACCTTGGTGATTGCAACTGTATTTAAAGATCACAGCAGAGACATTAAAGCCCTGTTAGACTCCCTGCTTGAGACTCCCACAGGTCCAGGACAGGATCCTGCCAGGGCTGATGCAGCTCACACTAAACTGATGCTACATTTAATCTGACAACAAATCATCAGGCACAATGAGGGAAGGAGAAAACTGTTCCCACAGTGATTCCATTTGCCTGGAGGAGTCAGCGCAGGGTGAATGTTGGGGAAAACATTAAAGGAAAACAAACACTTGTTTCCAAATACCCTGAAGAGCTCCATTTGGTGGCTGGTTGCTGTAAAGCTCAGTGCTGGGTGCACTTGCTGCTGCAATTTCAGAAGTCAGCAGCTCTGTCTTAAAGACAATTAGGCAGGGAAATCAAAAGAAGCAACCTGGTGCTGGCTCCTTTCAGGCAGGCTGGAAATGCCAAGCCAAAAAAGGTTGTGTTGGGGTTTTAAAATGATTCTTTCTTGCAGGGATCTAGCACAGTTTTCCCTTTGCAAGCCACCGGATAATATAAAGTAATAATGAAATGAGGCAAAGCAACATGAGTCAGGCGTGTGCTGTGGGTCCTCCTGCCTCCCCCTGGGGAGGAGATCCTGCAGAACCCGACTGCAAATCATTCCTTGGGTTTTTAGGGCTGGGATCAGGGAGTTTGGGCTGAGGGAACAGTGGTTTAGGGACACGGGTGGCACAAACCTGCTCCCAGAGTGCTGGCAGCTCCAGGGCAGCCAAGCACGACTGAAAATGAGCTTCATTTTAGTTGTTTTCACACTTTTCTCAGGGGTGTCCAGGGCCAGGACAAGGGGCCATGGGCACAAACTGGAGCACAGGAGCTTTGACCTGAATGTGAGAAAATCCTTCTTGACTCTGAGGGTGACAGAGCCCTGGGACAGGCTGCCCAGGGAGGCTGTGGAGTCTCCATCCCTGGAGACATTCCAGCCCCTCCTGGCTGTGTTCCTGTGGGATCTGCTCTAGGGGATCCTGCTCTAGCAGGGGCTTGGACTGGATGATCTCCAGAGCTCCCTTCCAACCCCCACCACCCTGTGATTCTGTGTAACCAGCCTTACTCAAGCCGTGGCATTTTCAGCCCCACTGCTCCCATTTCTGTACCTGTCATGGCAATAAAAGCTCCCAACCCAAACCAGTAACAGCTCTGATTTCACAAAACCAAAAGACAAGGGCTTCATCCCTCTCAAGATTGCTTCAAACTGTTTAAGTCAGCAAAAGGAGGTGACGTAAATGGAATCATTTGAATTTCTAGTCCCACCTGATCAGACAGAACTGCCCCAAACTGAATCCAACCCACTCCAACCAACCAAATGTCATCCCCTGTTCCGAGCCAGCAGGGCTGTGCAGTGGGGCTGTTGTTGCACTTAATGCTACATGACATTTAATTAATTTCCAAACAGCTGCTTTGTACCCAGTTCCGGGGAGCTGCTGGGCAGGACAGGGACACGGCTCCGTGCTCCAAGCAGGGGCAAAGCTGGAGCAGGTTGCAAGGGCTCCCTGGGTGGGAGGACTCAAGCCTGTGACCTTAGTTATCCTGCAGGGAAACTTGCTCCAGAGTCTGGAGCAGCGACTCTGTCTCCTCCCCGGCTGCCAATACTGTGCTGCATCACTGAGCTATATAATTGCATATTTGTTCCTGTTGGGTTTTGAAATATGAGGACCTAGTGTATCATGCCGTGGTGCCTGAGTGGGAAATTCTGCTGTGTAACTACAGGAGAGCAAGTTGAGTGAGGGGACCTGGGCCCTGGAACTGCTCTGTGCAATTAAACCCACGCTGGAGCAAAAATGATGGGGGGAGGAGACATTTATTTGCTGCCTTTGTGCTTCCTCCCCGTCCCAGAGCAGGATGCCTTGGTGCTTTGGCCTGAGCTGCTCTGTGCAGAACGAGCCCTTGGTTTTGCTGTTCTATTCCCCCTCCATCCTTGTTTTTTTTTCTGGAATAAGTGCTTTGGGTTGGGGACAGAAAGGGACAAGTTGGTTTCCACCTTTTAGCAACTTCTGCTCCAGCAGCAGCGCCCAGAGTGTGGGGGCTGCAGCTGCTCATCTCCCTGGCTTCTTTCCTGCCAGGATGCCTGGGAACCATATCAAAACTGGAATATTTGGGGGTTCCCCCCCCCCCTCCCTTCATCCCTGGAAGGCACACGCTTACCCACACCAGCAGGTTTAAGTGACAGCACCTTTGCTGCCTCTGCAGCAAGAAAGAGGAAGAAAGAGCACCAAAAATATATGACATATTGGCAGAATAGTTCCTAACTAGAGGGTTTTTCAAAGTTGTCCAAGTGTCAGCAGCTCTTCTCAGAGCCTGAATTTATTTGGCACGGTGTCACAGTTATCTCTGTTAAACAAGTCCTCATATGCACCTTTCTGAGCTGAAGAACACCTGAGGGAAAATGTGTTAGGATCTTTGCTTTCAATCTTGCTGTAATTTCTGCCTTACCAAGGGAAGGGGAAGGGGGGGGAGGAAGGAAGACACAAAAAAGAGAAAGGGGAATGTAATGCTGCTGCTGGGGATTTGGGATTCATTTCTTTATTTTCTGTTGAATCCAAAGGGGCTGTTGTGTCAGGGAAAGGTGTTCTGGCTGGTAGCCCCGTGGAGGTTTATCCCCAGGGGCCACAGATGTGCCAGGAGGTGGGGGATGCCCTGGGGCTGAGCTGCAGCCCTGTGGGCCCTGGGATCCCTGTGGGCCCTGGGATCCCTGTGGGCCCTGGGATCCTTGTTGTCCCTGTCATCCCCATAATCCCTGGACTCCTTGGGATCCCCATAATTCCTGCAGTCCCTGGGATTGCTGGGATCCCTATGATCCTTGTGGTCCCTGGATCCCCATAATCCCTGGGATCCCTCTGGTCCCTGGGATCCTTCCAGTCCCTGTGATAATTGTAGTCCTTGTGATCCCCATAATCCTTGTGGTCCCTGGGATCCCTGGGATCCCTGTGGTCCCTGGGATCCTTCCAATCCTTGTGATAATTGTGGTCCCTGGGATCCCTGTGGTCCCTGGGATCCTTCCAATCCTTGTGATAATTGTGGTCCCTGTGATAATCGTGCTCCCTGGGATCCCCATAATCCTTGTGGTCCCTGGGATCCCTGGGATCCCCATAATCCCGGTGGCGTCTGGGATCCCTTTGTTCCCTGGGATCCCTGCAGCCCCCCATGAACCCAGCTGCTCCTTTTCCCTGCCATGTTCCCATCTCTGCACGTTCGCCCATCGGAGGGAATGACAGGGGTAAAAAAAACTCCCGATGCTCCTGAAACTTTCACCCGGAGAGCAGGCAGAAAAGAAACCCAAGCCCAAAAACCCCCAAGGATTCTGCTGTTGACTGGGAAAAGCCTTTCCAGAAGACAGGAGGGACAGAAACCCACCCCCTGGCAGCTGGGGCTGCACCTCTGCCCCTCTACATTTCTTTACTCTCCTTTGACCACAAAGCTGCACCTTGATCCTCAAAACCACAAGGTTTAGAAGCCCCTGGCTGGTGCAGGGAACAGCCCAGCTCAGCATCGTGCCTCTCCCAGCTGAATCCATGGTGGATTTTTGCTTTCCTGCCCCTCTCAGGGTCATCAAACCTCCAGCGTGCAGGTTGTTAAACAAAATCCAATTAAGTGGCTGGGTTGGAAATGTAATTGTTACAAAGAGCAGCGTGTCGGGTGCTGAGATGTTATTGAAAATACAGAAAACAATTTGTACTTCCCTCCCCTTTTCCTATCCTGCCTCAAATCCTTGGGATCACAGCCGGGTGGCTGCTCCCCCAGCTCCTCTGAGGTTATTCCCTGGGAGGAACGTGAGCTGGAGCAAAGCAGGTGGTGCCACAGGATCCCTTGCCCGGCATTTCTGGGGGAAATGGGACATTCATGCTGTGGGTTAAGGAGGTGAAGCTGCATTTTAAGGGGGTGCTGTGGCAGGGGGGCCTGTGGGTGCCCCACAGCTCAGCCAGGAGCTGCCGTGGATAAAGGGTGGAAAATGAAAGATGTTCTCCTTGCAGCTTGGGGCTGGCATGGACCTGTGGGCTGGGCTTGCTCAAAGGCACCTGTAATGGACTTTCTCCTGGAGAGAGGCCAGAGGAGGCCACAGAGGTGATCCCAGGGCTGGAGCAGCTCTGCTCTGGAGCCAGGCTGGGAGAGTTGGGGTGTTCAGCCTGGAGAAGAGAAGGCTCCAGGGAGACCTGAGAGCACCTTCCAGTGCCTGAAGGGGCTCCAGGAAAGCTGGGGAGGGACTTGGGACAAGGGCAGGGAGGGATGGGATGAGGGGGATGGATTGAAACTGGGAGAGGGAGATGGAGGTTGGACATGAGGAGGGAATTCTTGGCTGTGAGGGTGGTGAGAGCCTGACCCAGGTTGCCCAGGGAAGCTGTGGCTGCCCCATCCCTGGCAGTGCTGAAGGGCAGGTTGGATGGGGCTTGGAGCAGCCTGGGCTGGTGGGAGGTGTCCCTGCCCAGGCAGGGGTTGGATCTGGATGCTCTTTCAGGTCCCTTCCCACCCAAACCATCCCATGATTCTCTGATCATTTGGACAGGGAAGTCCCCAGGGTGTTTCAGGGTGCCGTTCCAGACCCTTCCCTACTTTTCCCTGGGGAGCTGCAGGTTGGGGTGGGGCAGTTTGTGTTGCTTCAGCCCTGCTTGTCTGGCAAGTTTTCCTGCTGGACCCGACCTGCCTTGTGTGCTCAGAAATCCCGTCGTGCTGTTCCAGGGCTGAGCAGACCCCGCTGCACGGAGCTGCTAACGACTCAATCTTATGCTGGTATTATTTTTACTCAACAAAAAAAAAAGAAGAAGAGCTGTTCAAACAAACATTAAACCATCTGTTTCTTGAGCAAGCCCTCGGGGTTGTGTTCCATCCTAACTCCCTGCTATTGCTGCCTGAGCGTGGCTGTTGGGAGCTGCTTCCCGTTCTCCCCATCCCTTGGGAGACACGTCTAGCAGCAGGAGGGTGTGTTGCTCCAGAAAAAACCTGTGTCAAATCCTGTAGCTGGTGTTTGGACAGTGATGGGGAGTGGGTGATGCTTGTCCCTGAGGGGGAAGCTTATGATGTCCTGCCCTGTCTCCAAGGTCTCTCTGCCGTGGGGAGCTGCTGCCTCCTGCAAGGATGTGAAGTGCAGGGCGTGTTTTTATGTCCCTGGTTCAGATGAGCACTTCGAGGAGTGCTTGGAACTAACTCTTCCACTCCTCCCCAGCCCCAGGCTGGTTTCCGTGCAACAATCAGTCCAATGCAAAAAAGAAACCCAAACCCAAACCACTCGGTGAGGGGGAGTGGAGGTTTGTCTGGGAAGGAAGGTTTATCCATCCTGGCAGCAGCACCCCCACCGTGCCACAGACTCATTTCCCATGCAGGGATCAGAGCCAGGGGCAGCCCCAGGAGCATCCCAGCAGGAACAGCAAGGAGCTGGAGCATCCCTGGTAGCCACAGGAAGAGAATTTTCTTAAGGCTAAAAGGCAATTCCCAGGAGTCCTCTGCATGTTCTGGGCAGACACAGCAGGTGGGAGCAGGCAGGTGCCTGGGAATGCAGCTTGCACAGGCAGGAGAACATGAATTCCCAGTTTTCCTTTGCTGAAGCAGAGGGGCATGGAGAAAGGATTCAGAAATTGGGAATCAACTGCTGGAAAACAAAATCCAGGCCCTGCTGGCTTCACTCCCAGAAGTGTCCAAGGGCAGGTTGGATGGGGCTTGGAGCAGCCTGGGCTGGTGGGAGGTGTCCCTGCCCGTGCAGGGGGTTGGGACTGGATGATCTTGAAGGTCCCTTCCCACCCAAACCAGTCTGGGATTCTATGAAGAAGCTGTCCCTGGTCCTGCAGGTGAGAGCGTGGAGGGGGCTGGCATGTGCTGCAGGCTGGTATAAAAACCAAAACGTGCTACCAGGAGCTCTGGGTGGCACTGCCAGGCTGGGGGAACCCCAAGGGTCCTTCAGTTGCTGCATCCCTTGGTGCCCACGTGGGTGGCAGGGATGTATTGCGCTGTCTCTCCTGTCCCTGAGCCTTCAGAGATGTGTTCAGGCTCAGCAGTGGCCTCAGGCGTGGAGGTGATAAATCTGGCAGGAAAAGAAGTTCTGGCTTTGGCCAGTTTTTAGATGAAAAGCTCTTTTTCTGCTCCCCCTGGAGAGGTGTTTGCTGTGCTCTGGCTCCGAGCTCACCTCGGCCGGGCAGCGTGCTCCGTCGTAACAGGATAAAGAGAAGGTGATGATTGCAATTGATGCTTCTCACAGCTTTATCACCCCCAGGACACGGGTATTAATGAATTAATGTCTGCAGCAGCTGGCAGCACTGCAGAGCTGTGTGCAAGGCACCCATGAGAGGGGCTGAGGGTGCAGAAGAGGGATGCTCTCGGTGACAAGCCTGGGTCTCCTGTCCCGCTGCTCATCCCCTGGGCCCCTGCTCCCAGGGATGGCACCTCCCTCCCCAGGGATTCCCCTTTCTCCTGCTCCAGCTCCAGCCCCATCCTACTGACATCTCTGCCTGGGGCTGCCTCTCTGCCCCCCGTCCCCATCCTGCTCCCCCATTGCTCACTTCATCCCCATCCTGCTCCCCATCCTGCTCCCCATCCTGCTGCTCATCCTGCTCACCTCATCCCTGTCCTGCTCCCCATCCCCATCCTGCTCCCCATCCTGCTCCCCCATCCCCATCCTGCTCCCCCAGCCCCATCCTGCTCCCCATCCTGCTCCTCATCCTGCTCCCCCATCCCCATCCTGCTCCCCAGCCCCATCCTGCTCCCCCAGCCCCATCCTGCTCCCCATCCTGCTCCTCATCCTGCTCCCCCATCCCCATCTTGCTCCCCCATCCCCATCCTGCTCCCCATCCCCATCCTGCTCACCTCATCCCCATCCTGCTCCCCAGCCCCATCCTGCTCCCCCATCCCCATCCTGCTCCCCCATCCTCATCCTGCTCCCCCATCCCCATCCTGCTCCCCATCCCCATCCTGCTCACCTCATCCCCATCCTGCTCCCCCAACCCCACCCTCTGCAGCTCAGGGCAGCTCAGCACCCCCTGCCCCGTGTTCCCCCCATCCCACCTCCTCTGGCTGATCCACAGCTTTCCTCAGATTTGCAAAACATAAAAACCTCTTCCAACTAAGAACCTGCTTGCCATTCCGGAGGCAGGTTACATTCCTGGCTGCACACATGCCTGCATATATTTGAACAAGTTTGATTCAGTGTAGCTGACACAGAAACCACTTAGTTGTTTCCCCTACATCATCCTAAGTTAATGCTGCTGACAAGTGCAGGAGGCTTTTCAGCAGTTTTTCTGTTCCAGCTCCCCTGGCTTCCTGCTCTCTCTGCTTCGCCCCCGCTGTGACATTCCCCTGGCTCCCAGCAGCTGCTTGTACCCCAGCAATTTGTACCCAACATGCTTGAAACCAAAGAATCCAAGGGTGCCCACGGATGCAGGATGCAATGACCTGAGCCACTGAGCTGCGAGGTGTTTTCTGCACACTCTGTGTTTTCAAAGGACATGAAAAATAAGGAGCTGGAGACACTGGGATGGTTCACACACCCAGGTCAGGGCTTGCTTGGCTTTTTGCACCATTTCTGGGCTGCTGCAAAGCTGGCTCTGCTCCCTCCCTGACTTTGGGGGGCTTTTGTTAGGCCTCAGGAGGGTTTAGTTGAGCTCTGCTGTGCTGGAGAGGCTGGTCTTGTACTCTTGAGCTCTGTAGCATTTTGACACCTGTCCCCCCTGGGCTCTGTGGATGCTGCTGGACCTGGAGTTTCTGTCCCAGCTGAGCCTTGAGCTCCCCCCAGCAGCCTCCCTGAGCCCATCCCCTGGGCATCCAGCCGCTTGCCACGCTGGCCCCTTGCACAGCACAGAGAGGAGTGGCTCTGGTTCCTGGGGTTTGGGTTTTCCCACTCCTGGGATCTTCCCAGCCTCCCCAGCAGAGCAGGGAACATCCAGCAGGTCCCCAGATCGCGGCCGGTGACGGATGCGTCGCTTGGTGGGGACAATCAATTGGGAAAGCAATCCTGTCTGGAATTTATTCAGGGTTGAAATGGGTTCCCCAGGCTCTAAGTCTATCTATTCTCTCCGTGTAGGTTATTTTTGCCATTATTTATGTGCTAGCAGCATCTGGGGGGACTAACTCAGAGCCTCGCTCTGCTGTGTTAGGTACGGAGTGAGAAGCAGCACCTCCTTCCTATGGAAGGGGCATAAATAAGCAGGAGAGGCTGCACAGGGGGGGCAGCCCTGCTCTCGTGGCCCTTTTTTGCATGGTGAAGATAAGTGACATGGAAAGGTCACGCCAGGAGGGACAGGAATCTGTGCTAAACCTCCACAGAGCCCGTGCAAAGCTGGCCCTGGCATCGAGCTGCTGCTCCAGCAGCTTCCTCCTGTAATTGGCCCTGGAAAAGGCTGGAGAGGTTCAATCTGTGACTGAACTGTCTCCAAAGAAATAAACCTTGGGGCAAAACAGCTCGTAATGTTGACTTTGCTAAAGAAACTGGTGTTTTTTATGGTTGCTGTAGCTTTTTTCCTGCCTTCTTCTATTGTGAGGGTGTTTCTATTCCGTGTGCCTTTTGTGACTGCCTCTGAAAAATGGTGGTGCCTTATCATTCTCCTTTGCTTTCATGTCTCTAAATATTTATCCTATGGTTTCCCTCGACTGGCAAATAAATGCTTACACCTTTTCTGTTCCCCAACGTTGTCTTTCAAATTAATCTCTCAAAAAGTAAATGGGGAAGAGAGGAAGAAGTTGGAGTTGGATCAGAAGTTGATGAAGCTGTGGTGAAACAAATGGTTGTATTCAAATCCTTTCTGTTGGTTCAATTTCAGACTCAAAATAGTCCCAACTCTGACATTCACATTTCTTAATAGCCTCTTCTCCATCTCCCCTGTAGGGAGGAGAAGGCATGATGGCTTTAAATTGTGCCAAGAGAATGTGGGGTTGGGTAGGATGATAAATTTTCTAATTGCAGGGAAGGAGAAGCAGATGATTCTCGAGGCAGGGAGGGAGGAAGGACAAACTGGGCTACATCATTTTTTCTGAGGTCTCTGTGAGCCTTATTTTTTCTTTTCTCTGATGCTTTGTTTAAACCTAATGTGTCCACCTCTGGCACACAGGACTCAGTGTTTCCTGGGCAGCTGGTGAAATAGCCTTTGACTCTTGAATGTATCGGAGAGGGGAAAAGAATGATTGAACTTTTTGTCACCTCTTTTGGGCTCTGATCTGGCAGAGACCCACTTGAGTGTTTCCCTGGCTGCACTGAGGATCACCAGCCTGGTGCCCAAGACTTTGCAGGACCAGGAACCTCATTTGTATTAAAAAATATCCAAGACATTGGCTGAGTTGAGCAGGTTTTACTGGAAGGCAGGATGGAGGGTTTTCCTGCCCAGCCCTGGGTGTCCTGGTGTTCCTCACAGACCCAGGGGACACCATTTCACATGGATGTCCCCACCAGCCACCATGTGGCAGGAGTTCTTTTTGCCTGCTTAGCTCAAATAACGGAGCTGATTCAAACCAGGGAATGAACTTTCCTGAATTCCTGGCTTCTAATGAGGACAATGCAGATGGATGGTTCAGGCTGCTTCAAGCTCTACCCAAAGGCTCCATAGAGTTCAACTCTGATCCTGCAATTTCTTACACCCCTGTGGAAAGGGATGGCTTGAGCAGGGGCGTTGGATGGGGTTACTCACAGCCCTGAGCATGTGTTGAAGTCTTTGCCAGACTGGAACTGTGCAAATCCTGGGAATTTGGCACCCAAAGCTGGAAAAAGGGCCCTGGGGGCCACCCAGCAGCATTGCTTGCCCATGGGCACTACAGCCCAGAGGTGGGGGGGGGTGGGCTTGGGCACTGCCTGGATTCCTTTCTTGGTATAATTCCCAGCATTTTTCATATTCCTGCTGCTCATCAGTGAGTTTCTCATTTCCCACTGTTGGTTCAGGCTCAGTGCTGGACCCTGCTCAGTATTTGCCTTCTCGTCCCTGCTATTTGTTCTTATTTCCCCGTGTTTAACATTCCTATTTGTTGCTGCCTGCCCAGTAACCACATCCACCCTCCCGTGCTGCTTCCCTTTCTCCTCCAGCCTCACCGAGGGAATCCCCCCTGGTTTTCCAAGGAGGGGATGCTCCAAGAACCAGGGTCCCACTGCAAACCAGGGCAGAGATGCAGACAGCAAAGCCACAGGTTCAGCTGTTGTTTTCTGAGCCCCAGAAAAGCTGCCACAAACCCCCAATATCTGGTTTTTCTCCTCCACACGGTGTGAACCAGGTTTTTCTCCAGGCCCTACAGGGCAGGTTGTTTCCCTCAGAGAGGAGCTGTCTTGTCTCCGAGGACCTTGAACCTCTCTGTAGATGAAATCCTGCTCCTGCTCTGGGTTTGGGTGTTGCCTTAGTCCCTTCAGGCAGGGGAAAAGCAGAGTGTCTGTGACAGGGACAAGGTGCTGTGTCCTGGCAGGACAAGGTGCTGCCTGCTCCTGCTCTGCCTGTCCAGAAGGATGAGGCTGGAGGGTATTTGTGTGCCTGCCAGCAGGTTAGTCCTGTGGTGCTCTGCAGGCACATCTCACCCCAAATCTCTCCTTCCCCCCATTAGTGAGGGGGCAGCTGACAGCCCTGCTGGTGCCAGGGGCTTGTCTGCAGGCTGCTGGGACAAGGGGGGATGGATGAAAACTGGGAGAGGGAGATGGAGGTTGGAGATGAGGAGGAAATTATTTGGTGTGAAGGTGGTGAGAGCCTGGCCCAGGTTGCCCAGGGAAGCTGTGGCTGCCCCATCCCTGGCAGTGTTGAAGGGCAGGTTGGATGGGGCTTGGAGCAGCCTGGGCTGGTGGGAGGTGTCCCTGCCCATGCAGGGGGTTGGATCTGGATGATCTTGAAGGTCCCTTCCCACCCGAACCATTCTGTGATGCTATAGTATGGCTTTGAGTGTGCTGGAAAACAGCAATAAAAACAAGGAAGGGAAGAAGGGAAAGGTGGAAAAAAAGATGCACAGAGTGAGGCACAGGCTGGGAATTAAAATACAATATTTTGCTCCCTAAAAAACCCAGGACCTCAGCCTTTTGTTTCATATCAGGTTTTCTCTTGAGTGAGCAATTGTGAAGCCAACTTGTCCTGTGAAATGAGCTGTCACTCCTGGCACCCAGCAAACACTATTGACTGCTGCTGCCCACCCTGGGGGATGGGGGCTTGTTCAGCAGGGGGGGGTCAGACCCTGCTTCCCAGCACTGGGAATTGGCAGCTGGGTGATGGGCAGCAGATGGACAGAGCTGCTGAGGCAGGTGTGGAACATCTGGGGTGGCACCTCCAAGGAGCAGCAGCAGAATTTTGGAAGGAGGAGCAGGGTTTTTGGCTGTAGTTGCTCTTCTCTGATAGATGGGATTGTTTGGGGGTTTTTTCTGCCTTTGCTGGGGTGTGTTTCTCAGGCTGGGAGGACAGGACCCTCCAAAACCAACCCTGTGCACCCCAGCACACCCACAGCATCTCCCCTCCTCCGTGCTCCCTCTTCACCTTCCACCAGCTCCACCCTTCGCTCTCCCAGAAGCTCTTGCTTGGTTTTATTATTTATTTGAGCTGCAGCTCCGTGTTTTGCAAAGAATCCCCCCTACCTCCTCCTGTCCTTCGTTGGCTCTGTCTTTCACCCTCGCTGCTATAGCAACTGCCAGAGAAGCTCCAGCAAGGCCACCCTGGCCAGGGCCATCTGCACCACAACCTGACTCACTTCAGGCATTTTTAGCACCGAGCAGGTAGCTCTGCACGTTGCAAAGAGCAACAGTTGTGGCTGTGGAGCAGTATCACCCTCCAGAGGGTTTCTCAAGCTAATAAAGCCCCCCCTGTAGCTACAGAGAGGCAGGTTTCTGCAGCTCGTGTGTCACGCTCCTGCAGTGAGTAGCTCCAGATGTATTGGAGGGATCATCCACCAGATTCTCATGCTGCTCTTTCTTCTCTTTCATCCCACAGATGCTGTGCAATGGGATCCATCATCCCGTGCAGGTTCCTGCTGGGATGGAATCACAGGATGAGTGGTGGGGGTTGGAAGGGAGCTCTGGAGATCATCACCCCCCTGCTAGAGCAGGATCCCCTGGAGCAGATCCCACAGGAACACGTCCAGGTTTGGAATGTCTCCAGGGATGGAGACCCCATGGAGTGGTTGAACCTGGCTTCATGCCAGTGGCTGAGGGGGGAGCTCATCCCTGAGCCCCCACAGACCTGCAGGGACATGTGTGTGTGGGGGTGAGTTGGTTGGAGCCCAACTCTAGCAGAGGGCTGGGATACTGGGATCCATCCTGCTCCAGCCCCCATCCCGCAGCTCTCGCTGGTCCTTCAGACCCAGGGCAGCGGGTCCACCTGGCCCTGCCAGGACAAATCCTGCTGTTTCTTTTTTTTTTTTTTTCCCCTGCAGCTTCTGGATTTCCCTGCTCTGAAGCAGACAGGCTGATGGATGGGGTTGGACATGGCTGGAGCTCCCAGTCACCCCTGCTTGATGAACAGGTTCAACACCCGCCGCGCCGGCCGCTTCGTCACCGCGGGAGTCGCCGTGGGGCAGGTGGGAGTCGCTTGCTCTGCAAAGGGATGAGAAATATTCTCTAGTTCCTCCTCTCCGGGGTGGGATGGGAGGAAGGTCAGTGTCCCCTGACCTCTTCTGCAGCTCTGGGTGTCACCACCCTCACCCTGCCTGCCCTCCCTGGGTCCTTACCCGAAACGCTGGTGTCATCTCCGTCCCTCTCCCTCCCCCCTGAGCTGTTGGATGCCAGGCTCCAGAGCCCTCCCTGCTCAGGGCTGTGTCCTGACACTTGTCACCCCTTCTGCAGGCTCTGGGTTGATGGGGGAGAGAGGGAAAAACCACCCCGTGCCTCTTGCAGCCCGGGCTGGCCCCGCTTAACACGCTCGGGCAGCACCCTGGTGATCCCCCTGTTAACAGCCCCGGGTCCCCTGGGAGCACTGCAACCCTGCTGGCCACTAATGAGCTGCTCTCCCTGCATTATCCCCTGTAATTGTCTTCATATTAGTGGGAATCATCTCTTAATGAAAACACTCAGGGCCAGGATCCTCCTGCACCCCAGCTGTGGGTGCTCGGGGTGAAACTGGAGGTTCCCCACCCCACCATGGGGATCCAAAGCTCCCCAGCCCCTCACCTGCCCGTGGCTCCTTCCAAGGAGCATTGCTCTTCCCAGCCTGTAAATGGGATCGTCTTGTAAACTATTTTGAAATCCACTGCCAAAAAAAGCCCTCTGTCAGAGGCAGATATTATTGATGTTGTTATTATTGCATCCCTCGTCTCCCCTGCAAAGGATGCCTGACCATGCTGACAGCTGCTATTAGGAAAGCTGCACAGCCAGTGTTTCTGAGGATATAATTCTTCCTGAGCAAAGTTAAACACTAAAAGGGGTTATTTTCACCAAGTAAAAGCCAGGGCTGTGAAGAACTTTCCCCGTGACATGTGAATAGTGATCGTGTTGTGTATTATCCAGAGCCAGGCCCAGCACCTGCTCCCTCTGTGCTCTTTACAGGTGCAGAAAACCCCCTGATCCCAGTTCTGCAGCTGCCAAGGGCAAACTGGGGGAAACCTTCCAGGCTGTCCAGGACAAACAGGGGGAGAAAGGACATCTCTGTTCCTGGCGTTTCTCGTGCTACGGGGGTGAGAAACACCCAGGGATTCTTTCCCCAGATCCAGACAAAATGCTGAGCACAGGCAGAGCTTCAGCCTCTCTCTGGCTTCAACATAAAACCAGGAGACGTGGTGGCTTGGGCTGTGTTTTCTATGAGGTGTTAAGGTAGAGGAAGGTGTTCAGAGAGGGATGAACAGGAGGGAGAATCAACCCCTGCAGCTCCTCTCTCCCTCAGCATCTCTGGAAGCCCCAGAGGGTCCCTTCTGGCACTGGGTGCAAAGGATGAAGCAGAGAGGAGCAGGGAAGGGGATTCCTGACAAGATCCTTCTTTTTTGTTTTTTAAGGCATCCTTGCAAGCCCTGGTTTGCCATGGCAAAACCCTCAAAGCTCTGTCCCCATCCTGCTGTCACCCAGCACCTGGGGACAGCCAATCTGTTCCAGGCTGGTGTCACCTCCTGGCTGTGGCTCCTGGCACCTGGCACAGCCTGCCAGCCATTAGCCATTTCCCCAGCACTGCAATTTATCCCCATCATTTAGGGTTCATGTGCTATTATTTACTCTATTTCCTAGATCTTATTACATTTTTTATTCATAGGGAGGTTAGATTTATATATTGAAGATCAATAAAAGGCTCTATCATGGCTACATTATTAATAAGGGATACATTATATGTAGACAGACAGCCCACTCTGTTGGAATTACTTAGTAGATAAGCTTTTTGGGGGCAATTCTGAAAATTTACTACCTGTTCGATCTCTCTTCCTCTCCTTGCCTCTCCCCAGGTCTTTCTGCACGGGGATAATAGCAACTTGATTTAGCAGCACGTGTCCTTTGTCCCTGCAGGTGACACTGCCAGGCCCGTGTGCCCCACCAGCCCCTGCATCTTGGGACAGAGCCCGGGTGCATCCTCAGCTGGGCAGCAGGGACAGTGCAGCACTGAGGTCAGCCCGTGAGGATTTGGGACTAGGTGGAAGATGGGGTGATCCTGAGTTTGGGCAGAGCAAAGGATGAGAGGTGGGTGAAAGAAAAGGCAGTCCTGGGTGAGGAGGAAGAGAGAAGGTCCAAAATGGAGCTGGGAGATGAGGTGTTCCCGAGTCCACGGGAGAACAAGGCTGAACCTTATGGACAACCTGAGCAGGAGCCAGAGCTGGACCTAAAAGGACTAGGTACCCATCCCTCCCTCCTTCTGTGTGGGGATAATAACAACTTTAATTAGCAGCACGTGTCCTTTGTCCCTGCAGGTGACACTGCCAGGCCCGTGTGCCCCAACAGCCCCTACATCTACGGGAGACAGCCTGGGTGTCCCCTGGGGAGAGCATCCTCACCTTGGCAGCACCCTGGCCATGGTCTCTTTAGTGTTATGTTGCTTGATTCAGGTCCTGCTTTTCTCTGGGAATGTAGGAAGAGGGAATGTGTCTGTGGGAATGTCTGTGGGAATGTGCAGCACCCAGCAGTGATGCTCCTGCCCCGGGTAGGAAACGGAGGCAGCAACATAAATTAGGGAAATTTGGGGTAAAACCAAATGCTGATTCTTGATCAGGGCTGGTGCAACCCCACAGCAGAGAGGCAGAAACTTGGGCTCCAGCTCCCAAACTCCTCCCAGTTCCAATATTGCACCTTGTAGCCACCAAGCAGGGATTTGCCATCAACCTTTTGGCACCTTTTTGCCATCCCTCCCGCTCGGCTCTCGCTGTTCTTTACGTGACAGCATCTCCCAGGGGTGTTGAGAGAGGCTCCTGCCTCTTCAGCTGCCCAAAGGCTGGGCAGGGACACAGGCAGCAGGAACAGGGATGGGAGGGGGAAAGGATTTGTCCAAGGTCACACAGGGAAGGGACAGAAAAGCACTAAAAGTGGCTGCCGAGGTGGGGGCTGCTCCTTGTGCCAGCAAGGGCTGGGTGACACCCACCCTCCCCAGCCATAACTGTAATTCTAACCAGCAGTAATTCACTCTAATCATCTGAATTAACAGAGAGCAGGGAAATGTTAGTTGGAATAATCACATCTGATCAATCTGATGCTGCCTTTGCCTGGGAAACCTGCTGGGGGGGGGATAAGTCAACTCATCGGCACCGCGCTCGGACCCTATCAAGGTCTCCTGAGTCCCTGAACCACCGAGCTCATCAGTAATGATTCCAGCTCCAGCTCAAGTTCTGACCTCCTGCAGCTAATTAAGAGCACTGCAGTTCATCACGGAGCAGTGTTGGCAGGTTGGTTTCTCCCTCTGCTCTTGGTGCTGGGCAGGGGACGCAGCCCGAGCTGCCGCGAGCCTGGGCGAGTTCTGGGGGTGCTGGTGGGTGGGAGGAGACCTGGCAGGGGATGTACCATGGGCTGGGAAATCAATACAACGCAGAGGGTTCTTGCATGCTGAAAATGCTTTTCCTTCCCCTGCTGTTTTTAGCATTCAGGACTTCACCAGGCTCAGGCTGGAGCTGGTGAGAGGAGAGCAGAGAACATTTGGCTCCCGAGGTTCTGCAGATCTTTAGTTCTCTGCCCTTGGTGAGAGCTCTGCCAGGTAAGAGTGAGCAGGACACGTCCAGGGCAGGATCCCAGTTGCTGCACGCAGCCTACAAAGGCAAAAAAATGCTCTTTATGAAGAAAGCACCAGTTGTTGGACCTGCCTGTCCCCGGGTGGAGATGCCTGGAGTGTCCTGAAGAGGTGGCAGCCCCGTGGGGACCAGGGATGCGGGTCCAGCTGTGGTGTGGAGGGTGGCAGAGCAGCCTGTGACTGCAGCACATCTGGCTGAGGTGTTGGAGAGTGTTTCTCACCATCTGGGGGAAGGGAGGGCTGGGAAATCCCGCCCCAGCTTCCCCTACTCCAGGGGGCAACCATCAGCTGGAACAGTGGGATGGAGGACACCCCACTCCACTGCTCACAGAGTCACAGGATTTTTTGAGTTGGAAGGGACCTTCAAAATCATCCAGTTCCAATTCCTTTGCATGGGCAGGGACACCTCCCACCAGCCCAGGCTGCTCCAAGCCCCATCCAACCTGCCCTTCAACACTGCCAGGGATGGGGCAGCCACAGCTTCCCTGGGCAACCTGGGCCAGGCTCTCACCACCCTCACACTGAAGAATTTAGGCCTGGTCTCTAACCTAAATCTCTCTTCTTTCAGCTTAAAACCACTGCTCCCCTCGCCTGCTCCAGGTTTGCTCCTCCAACACCTCAAGGGACACTTTGCTGCCCATGTGTGGCATGAACAGCCACACAGTGGCATGAATCAATGGCTAATTCCTGCCAGCAGGATGGCCACAGCTCCTGGACCTTCCCTCCCCTCTGCATGGTCAAGCATCTTGATGTGCTCAAGCCCTCAGCACTTCCCAGGCTGCCCTAGGAGAGACCCAGCCCTCAGCACAGTCATCTGAAGCTTTGCAAAGAAAATAAACCCAACCATCTGGTCTGGTTTTTCCCAGCTCTTCCAAAATTCCAACCTCTCCATCATGTTCCTGAGAAACAGACAATCCAGGTGGCTGCAGTTCCAGCCTTCTGAAGTTCCAGATCATCTCTTCTGCTCCAACTAAACTGTGTCCCTGATCAGGATGAAATCAGGTATTTAGCAGCATTAAGTACTTTTAACTCCACTCTTTATTATGCTGTGACTCACAGTTTGTCTCGGGATTTTTCAGCCACTCGATGATTTGGGAAGGGAGCTTCTTATTTCTTGTCCTCTCAGGAGCTTGTAGCACATAAAATGCTTTTGTTGAGTAGTTGGTGTAATCACCTAAATGAAACGTGTCTCTGCTGTGTGGTGTTTTATGTTCATTCCACAGTGACAGCAGATAAAGAAGCTGAAGGTGGGCAGGAGAGCTGGGAAAATGTCCCCCTTTGGGATGGAACTGAGGAGATGGTGCAATTCCACTGGATGAAAGCTGCAAAAAGGGAGAGCAGGATGGGATCCACTGTCTGGCCTGGCTGGGGATACACAGGGCCAAGCTCCTGGTGGTGTTTGTGGCTGCCACTTCACTCAGAAGGCTTTTTAAAATTCTTATTATTAACATTATCATCATTATCATTGCCATGATTAACCATTATTATTATTCTTTCCTTGCAGGAAAAGCTTTTTGCATCTTAACACCAGTGCTGTGCTCTTGATGGCTCAGCTCCAAGTCTCCACCTCTCAAGGTTCAGTTTTGGCCTTCAGATTCCTTATGGATTCTCCAGCCCTTCAGAAACCACCTTCACCTTCTGCCTCTGGAGCTCCAGCCTCCGTGGGCTGCTGTTCTGCAGCCACCAGTCCCTGAGGAAGGTGTGACAGTGTCCCCAAGGAGGACAGCTGGGCCACAGCAGGGTTGGAGGCAGCTCAAGGTGGGTACGTGGGGCTGGGGGGTCATGGGGTATCTACAGATATTATATCTGTATATATTAAGAAGACATTCTGGAGTGTGAGGGTGGGGAGACCCTGGCCCAGGCTGCCCAGGGAAGCTGTGGCTGCCCCATCCCTGGCAGTGTTGAAGGGCAGGTTGGATGGGGCTTGGAGCAGCCTGGGCTGGTGGGAGGTGTCCCTGCCCATGCAGGGGGTTGGATCTGGATGATCTTTCAGGTCCCTTCCCACCCAAACCATCCCATGAATCTATGATTTATCTCCATTGCTCCCCCATTGCCTTGCCCACTGGGTGCCAAGGGGGTGCAACATGCAACTCCAGCTGGAAAACCAGCACCCAAAGAGGCCAAAGGCTTCTTCTAAAATTCACTGGGTGTTTCGGGGCAAGGATGAGGAACCGAAGGCGAGATTTCCAGGGGTGTTTCTGCAGGCAGGTGAAACAGCAGGTTGGAGAGCAATTGGTATGCAAGGTACAGCCCAGGCAGCCTTTATATCGAAGCCTCACAAAGGCAATTCTCAGCAATTGATATAAAAAGGTGTCAGTTCTGGTTTAAGTACTGTATTACCAGCAAAGATTTATCTGCTTCAAAGCCAGGCCTTGTGCCACCGAGGGAATAAACAGCTCTTCTCCTTATCTCTTTCACATAGCACAGGATTTTCTCCTTTGGCTCAAAAAAAAGTCTTTTTCCTCCACTTTCTTATATGCATATTGTAATTTGGGACAGCCTCCCCCCCCCAGCCCTCCCTGGGAATCTCCCCAAGAAAATGGCCTTTTTGAGGTCCCTGGGAGAGGTTTCTGCAGGTGCTGCAGTGGACAGAGGGTCCTGGCCAGGGAGGGAGGGGGGCCAGAAGTGAGACCCAGTGGGGACAGCAAAGAATTAATGAATCATGGGATGGTTTGGGCGGGAAGGGACCTGAAAGAGCATCCAGATCCAACCCCCTGCATGGGCAGGGACACCTCCCGCCAGCCCAGGCTGCTCCAAGCCCCATCCAACCTGCCCTTCAACACTGCCAGGGATGGGGCAGCCACAGCTTCCCTGGGCAGCCTGGGCCAGGCTCTCACCACCCTCACAGCCCAGAATTCCCTCCTCATCTCCAACCTCCATCTCCCTCTCCCAATTTCAATCCATCCCCCTCATCCCATCCCTCCCTGCCCTTGTCCCAAGCCCCTCCCCAGCTTTCCTGGAGCCCCTTCAGGCACTGGAAGCTGCTCTAAGGTCTCCCTGGAGCCTTCTCTTCTCCAGGCTGAACACCCCAACTCTCCCAGCCTGGCTCCAGAGCAGAGCTGCTCCAGCCCTGGGATCATCTCCATGACCTTCTCTGGCCTGTCTCCAGGAGCTCCACGACCTTCTGATGTTGGGGGCTCCAGAACTGGCCCCAGCCCTGCAGGTGGGTTCTCAGGAGAGAAGAGGGGACAATCCCCCTCCCTGGCCCTGCTGGAAAAGCTGCTGGTGACACAGCCCAGGACAGGGTTGGTTTCAGGGCTCCAGAACACAGACCCAGCTCGTGTTGAGCTTCTCATCCACCATCACCCCCAAATCCAGTTCCCACTCTCCATCAGCTGCTCAGGTGCAGGAATCCTGGAGAGAAACTGCAAAGGGCATCCCAAGTCCTCTCCAGCACAGCCCAGGCTGGGCTACGAGGGGCTGGGAATGCAGGGAGGGCTCCCATCTCCCCTCCCCTTTATTTGCTGAAAACCTCACTGGCCGGATCCAGAGATCAGGAAGGTAAAACACTTTTCTCTTGCTCCTTTGCTGTGCTGGCCCTGGGGCTGCATGGGAATGACCCAGTGCTTCCCTGGGACAGTGGGAATGGGAAAAGGGAGCAGCTGCAGGATCCAGGCAGGCTGGGCTCACCCAGTGCTGGGGATGGAGCCAGGGCTGAGCTGCCCCGTGGCAGAAGGGGCCCTGCCAGCCCCAAGGGTGCTGCTGCAGAGCTTCCCCTGCTTTTCCAAGGAATTCCAGTGGACCACTTTAAGAATGATGTCTTTAAACATATTCATAGGGGCCACATATATTTTACATGCCTGCAACAATGCATTTTATGAAGCACATAAAAAAAGCAGATAGAAATGATCTGTTTCTCCTGCACAGCTTGTCTCTTTCCAGGGAGGGGGGGACAGATAACAAAGGACCTACTTTATTTTGGTTTGCTGCAGGATGCCATGCAGGAAATTGAGAGGCAAAGTTTTCAGAAATTATTCTTTTCCCCCTCCCTTTTTAATGTCATTCTAAGCCAGAAAGATCCAGCAAAGGGAAAACAATATTTGCAGGCTATCAGCCCAGAGTCCCTTTTGCTCCCCTCTCTTTGTTTGCTCACTGGAAGGAATGGGCTCTTTCGGCTGCCAGGATCGTGGTGGAAATTGGAACTAAAGAGCTTTGTGTTTGCAAAGAATCAGGGATCTTCCCTTTGCAAGCTTTGCAAAATGTTTCCTCTGATACTCGGGAACAATTGGATGGAGCCCAAGCAAAAGCTGCTGCTGGGTGCTGAAGGGTGGCTTCATGGAATCATGGGATGGTTTGGGTGGGAAGGGACCTGAAAGAGCATCCAGATCCAACCCCCTGCATGGGCAGGGACACCTCCCACCAGCCCAGGTTGCTCCAAGCCCCATCCAACCTGCCCTTCAACACTGCCAGGGATGGGGCAGCCACAGCTTCCCTGGGCAACCTGGGCCAGGCTCTCACCACCCTCACAGCACAGAATTCCCTCCTCATCTCCAACCTCCATCTCCCTCTCCCAGTTTTCATCCATCCCCCTCATCCCATCCCTCCCTGCCCTTGTCCCAAGTCCCTCCCCAGCTTTCCTGGAGCCCCTTCAGGCACTGGAAGGTGCTCTCAGGTCTCCCTGGAGCCTTCTCCTCTCCAGGCTGAACACCCCAACTCTCCCAGCCTGGCTCCAGAGCAGAGCTGCTCCAGCCCAAGGATCATCTCCGTGGCCTCCTCTGGACTCTCTCCAGAAGCTCCACGACCTTCTGATGTTGGGGGCTCCAGAACTGGCCCCAGCCCTGCAGGTGGGTTCTGACCAGAGCCGAGCAGAGGGGCAGAATCCCCTCCCTCATCCAATATTCAGCACAAATATTTCATTATGAGCCTAATTCCTGTGCTGCATCCACAGCTGGGTGGTTTGAGAAATTAAACTGTGCTCTCCCCTCTAACCAGCAGCCGTGCTGTGGGGCTGCAGCCCCCGGGCTGGGCCTGCCCTCACCCCTCAGCACCAAGGCATGAATCACGTCCCCAGTGAAGCCAGCAAGCTGTGCAATTACAGAGATGTTCAGGAGATAATTAGTCACTTGCCTCTGCTGTGGAGAGAGCCCTGGAGCTGGGAAAGGTTTGCTGGTGGGGCTGGTGTGTGTTCTGCATCTCAGGTTGGGCTGGACCAGGAACGATTCAGCTCTTGGGTGATGCTCCCCCTGAGGTTTGGAGGAGAGGTGACATGGGGACAGTGTGGCCATGCTGTCAGGGACATGTGGGCCCTCCCAAGGGAGGGGAGCTCTTCCCACTCAGACACTGGGTTGTGAGTTCTTCTTTACGTGTCCACAAAAGCACGTACAGGAGGGCTTACGAGCCAATAAATCCCTTGGTGCTGTGAGCTGAAAAAACATCAGCCCCAGGGATTTGTGCCCAGCCCCAGCTTTGCAGCACTGGCAGTTAAACTCCTTGTTGGCATGTGGGTTCTCTGGAAGGTTGGCAGTGTGTTCAGCTCATGCCACTGCTGGGGCTGCTCATTGTGAGCATGAAATGGCATCAAAGGACTCAGATGGGGCTGTCATCAGGCCCTGCACATCTTTCAGGGCTCTACACGTGACATCTGTGTGATGTTCCATGCTGGGGCGACCAGAGATGAAGTCAGCATGGCATTTTCCACTGACATTCCAGGCCTGTGGTCAGGGAGCTGTGCTGGTGAGGGACACACCTTCCCCAGGCAGAGGGTCTGGCCCCGTGGGAGGTGCAGATGTTCCTGCTCAGCTGCAGTTCTGACCCGTCTCGGCGAGCTCAGCGCTCGCTTGTCACACGCTGCTGCTGCTGCTGCTGCTGCTGCTGCTGCTGCTGCTGCTGCTGCTGCTGCTGCTGCTGCTGCTGCTGCTGGGGGTTTGATGGGTTTGTGCATCAGCACCAGGGCTCCCTGTGGCCCAGTGCTTGGCTCCTCTCCATGGAATTACAAATGCCAAAGCTGGAGCTGCAGTGGGAGCAGCTGGACCAGGCCACCTGCATAGGGATCAGCCCCGCACTGGAGTGGTGGCACAGGGTGGACTGAGAATTCCCTGAGGAAGCACCAGGCAAAGACTCAGTTCACCAGGGAAGGGCTGGCTGGGATGCCAGCTGTCACAGCAGCAGGGATGCTGGTGCAGGGACCTAATTAGGCACTTGGTGCACGGGTGGTTCCAATGAAAACCATCTCGCCCAGACGACAGCTCTTGGCCACGCTCAGGATTCCCCAGTCAGGAGAGAAATGTTTAAAATCAAAGGGAGAAGCCCAGCACTGCAGCATGGCAGGTCTGTCCAACCTTCTCCTCACTCTGGACTATTAAAAAACACGGTGGGTGGGGCTTTCTCTCACCTGCTCAAGTAGTTGGCCACTGACTCCCAGCAGCAGGAAAACTTTGGGATGTATTCCTGGCCACCTGTCAGGCAGGGCCAGTCCTCAGGCTGAGCTACAGCCTGAAGTTTGCTGGGCTGTGAATCAGCTCCTCTTGGACATCCTAACTCTTCTTCAGAGGCTCTTCCCCCCTCATAAATCAAGCTCATTCCATATGGGTGCCCTGCAAAAGACAAGTCTGATCTGCAGCTTCGTGCCAGCTCTGGGGGCATCTCCCTGGCAGCTGGCAAAGCACCCAGGGAATCTCTCCAGCCCGGCCGTGCCTCTTCCTGGGACCCCCGGCTGTGGGACAGGGACACTCCAGGGAGACCCTGGCAAAGCAAGGGTGGGGCTGGATGCTCCTGCCCCTCCCAATCCGTGTCCAGCAGTGCAGGGAGTGGAACCAGGCACTCGGGAAGTCCCTTCAGCCACCCAAATCCTCGTTGTCACGGCAGGGTGACAAACCCCCTGGCCTCCCTTCGGGTCCCTGGGCAGGTCCTACACGGGGTTTGGGTGGGGAGACCCCGGGCAGGTGGGGGTCCCCATCCCGCCCCCGGCCGCAGTCCCTGATGCCCCTGGCAATGCCCGGGTCCAGGACCGGCAGAGCCGGGGGTGCTGGTGCTCAGCCCCCCAATGGACCTGCCCCCGCCCGAGCCACAGCCCCCTGAACCCGCCCCGCAGGTGATCAGCCCCCCAATGATCTCGCCCCTCCGAGGAACACCCCCCTGAACCCGCCCCCCTGAACCCGCCGCTCAGGGGCTCAACCCCCAATTAACTCTCCCCCCCGAGGCTCCTAATGAACCCATTCCCCGGGGCTCCGGATTCCAGGTCGAATCCGCCCAAGGCTGTTTGGGAGCTCCCACAGGCTCCATCCAGCTCCCCATCCTGCCCCCCGCACCCCACGTCCTCTCCCGCATCCCGCAGCCTCGCGGTGCGTCCCGGCCCCGGCAGCGGAACATTGCGGGCCGGGGTTTGTGGGGACTCGGCAGCGCTGGGGACCGGGGGCACTGCGGGATCTGAAAGGGCTTTTGTAGCCAAACGCTCCTGGGATCGCACGGCCCTGCAGCCAGCGCTGGCAGCGGCACCGCATGTGGGATCCCGCGTCCTCCGTCCCGCATCCCGCCTCCCGAAGGGCGCAGCCGGATCCCGCAGCCTCCCCCTCCATCCCGGCCCCGCAGCCCTGATCCCGCAGCCCTGATCCCGCAGCCTCCCCCTCTATCCTGACCCCGCAGCCCCGATCCCGCAGCCCTGACCCCGCAGCCCTGACCCCGCAGCCCTGATCCCGCAGCCCTGACCCCGCAGCCCCGATCCCGCAGCCCTGATCCCGCAGCCCTGACCCCGCAGCCCCGATCCCGCAGCCCTGACCCCGCAGCCCTGATCCCGCAGCCCTGATCCCGCAGCCCTGACCCCGCAGCCCTGATCCCGCAGCCCTGATCCCGCAGCCGTGCCCCTGCCGCCCCGGCCCCCGCGCTGCCGGGGGGGCTGCTCCCGGGGAAGGGCCCCCCAGCCCCGCCGCTTCCCGGGGGCTCCGGCTCCTGCCGGGGGTCCCCGGCGCCGGGACGCGGCTTTCCCGGCCTGGCCATGGGGGGGGGATGGGGGGGGACATGTGGGGGGGCCCCAGAGCGAACCCCCCCGGGCAGGGGGCCTGGGGGCCGGGTTCCCGAGCCCGGCTGTGCTAACGAGGCGATGGCCCGCAGCTGGTGGGGGGCTGAGCCCCCCGCCCCCAGCCCAGCTGTGCCCCATCGGGGGCGGGGGCAGGACCCCCCTGGGGCTGCCGGGAGCTCCTGCCGGAGATTTAGGAGCCAGGGCAGGGGCTGCAGCTTCTGGCGGAGGCTCTGGAGCTGCTGCGCGTCCCCGGGCGCTCGGAGGTACCTGCTGGTGCTGCTGTGGGGCTGGGGCAGGGGACGGGGCTGGGGGGGAAGGAAACGATGCTGGGACGGAGCCTGGTTGTGTTGTCTGTGTTTTCTCTGCTGTTTTCGGGAGGCCCAGAGCGTTTGCTGCCGAGTCTGCCCCGGGAAGCGAGCGCAGCGTCTCCTCCCCGGCCGTGGCTCCTGCGGGAGGGACAAGGTGAGTCCGGCCCCGCCTCGGGAGCTGCTGGGGCTGTGCCGGGGCCCTGCGAGGGCCCGGCCGAGCCCCCTCTGTCCCTGCGGGCTCTCGGGGGGCTGGGGCTGCCGGGGCTGCGGGAGCGGGACGGTGCCGGTGTCCTCCCGTGGGGCTGGGGGGGGCATTTCACGGGCTGATGGGTTTGGGGGAGCCGGGGAGATGCTCCCGGGAGATCCCTGGTGCCTGCCAGGGCAGGGCTGGACGTCTGTGCGAGGTTCTGCGTGTTCAGGGGGCTCTGGCCGTGGTTCTAAGTGTGGTCAGACGGGGTTTCAGGAGGAATTCCGGGATGTGGCAGATGTGGCACTTCAGGGCACCCTCCAGTGGGCAAGGGGGGGACTTGGGGGTCGTGCTGCTGGTCCCTGAGCTCTGTTAACACGCGTGGTTGTGTCTGTGCTGCTGGGAAACTGGTGCTGGTGAAGCAGGGAATACTGGGCTGGAGCTGCAGCTGCGGGACAGGGAGCGTCCTGGGCTGCGGGGCTGGGCTCGAGCTGGGCTTGTTCCCTGCGCCTGGAAGGGGGGCCGGGAAATCAGCTCTGCTCCTGCCAGCACTGGGGGTCGGGATCGCTCTCTGCTCTGGGGCTGGGAGCTGGGCAGGAGCTGGGCCTGGCTGGGGGGACAGTCTCTTCCTGGGCTCAGCTTCGTGTTCTTGCAGCTGCTGCCGGGAGGAGCTGCTTTGATCCCCACGTGTAACTGTTGTTTGTCTCCCCTCAGGCTTCTCGTGGCTCTGCTGGAAGGAGCAGCCCCTGCCTGCTCCTCAGGGCTCTGCCAGGGGCACCCGGGACCCTCTGGGGTTGCTCCTGCCCTTGGACCTTGGTGCCTCCTCCCGGGGCTGCGGGTGTGGGTTCTGGTTGTGATTCCCCTCTCCTCTCTCTTGCAGGCTGTACCCAGCTGCTGGGCAGGCTGCAGCTGACCCTGTCCTTCCTTGCAGGACTGGCCAGTGTCACCCTCCACATCCACCCATCCCAGCCTGAGGGTAAGTCCTTGGGGCTCCCTCCCCACCTCTGGGGAGGAGGTCATGTACAACATCCATAATCCCTGGGTAAAGGGACAATGCAAACATTGCAAGTATCTGAGAGAAAGATCCTAAAGTCTGAAAGTTTTATAAATTTACTGTGCAAGGTTTCTGAAAAGTGAAGGTGGCTGACAGAGCCTGACAGGGAGTTGATCTCTCTCCCCCTCTCAGGGCTGCAGCCACATGTGCCTTGTCTTGTCTCAGCTCTGGAGAAGCCATGGCTGGAGCAGGTGTCTCTGCTGGAGAGGAGCAGGTGCAGCAACCTCTGGAGAAGTGTACAGGAGTCTCTCTGGTGGAAGATGGGACCGGGCTTTTACAGAAGGAAGTGGATTGGCTGCTGTCATGGAACTGTTTAGCTGTGCCTCCAAAATCTTTCAGTGGGGAATAAAAGGAAAGTGGGGGAAAGAAAAACCCAAGGAGGCCCTTTTCTCACCAAGCCAACTCTCTCCTTTTTTTTGTTGCTTCTTGTTTCATCTGTGGCTGGGCTGGGCTCTGTGTTCTTCACCCCCAGAGAGCAGCTGGGGCTGTGGGCATCACAGTGGCCTCTGGATGTTCGAGGTTGCTCCCAGCTCAGAGCTTGCTGTGTCCTTTTGCTTGCCCATGGGAACCTGTCCCCTCCAGGCCTGGGGCTGTGCAACAGAGGCCAAGAGCAACTGAATCATGAAGAGCAAGTGGGGCAGGACCCCTGAGCTGGGGTGTCCTGCTGCACCCCCAGCAGGAGCCCAAGCCTTGGAGTGAAGCCCCAGCCTGGCAGTCCAATAAAGCTCTTTGCTGGGGAGGGGGGGGGTGTGTCAGTTGGGTTCATCCAGCTGCTGGAGGGTCCTGCAGTGGCAACACTCACCTGGAATGGGGTGGGGGGGCTGCTTGAAGAGCCCAGCCCTGCTCTGCACAGCACCCCTGAAAGCCAGAGCTGCTGGTGCTGGGCTGTGTCCAAGAGCCCCGGGTTGTGCTTCCCCACACACACTGGGAGGGCTCTGGGCTGTGCTGGGATTTCCCAGCAGGGTTTGTCTTGGGGGGCAGCTTTGGTGGGATGGGTCAGGGCTGGTGTGTGGTGCCCGTGGGAGCTGGGTCCTGCCCTGGGACCCCTGGGTCCTGCTCACCCCACACACACACACGTTTCGGTGGGAGCAGAGGAGCAGGTGCCAGGACCTGTCCCCCAGCTGGTTCTGGGAGGGGATCGGGTGGCGGGGATCGCGGTCCCGGGCGGATCCCGGTCCCTGGAAGGCGGAGCCCGGCGGCACAGGCACCTCATCGGCATCGCTTTCTCTGCAGGGGCGGCCGCCTCCAGCCCCCCTTCCCCGGCCCGCAGCCCCCGCCCCGGGTTTGGCGCCCAACGCAGCGGAGCGTGGCTGTCGGGAAGGGGCCGGGGCCCCGATCCCGCAGCCCTGATCCCGCAGCCTCCCCCTCCATCCCGGCCCCGCAGCCCCGATCCCGCAGCCCTGTTCCCGCAGCCCTGATCCCGCAGCCTCAGCCTCCATCCCGGCCCGCAGCCCCGATCCCGCAGCCCCGATCCCGCAGCCCTGACCCCGCAGCCCTGACCCCGCAGCCCCGATCCCGCAGCCCCGATCCCGCAGCCCTGATCCCGCAGCCCTGATCCCGCAGCCGTGCCCCTGCCGCCCCGGCCCCCGCGCTGCCGGGGGGGCTGCTCCCGGGGAAGGGCCCCCCAGCCCCGCCGCTTCCCGGGGGCTCCGGCTCCTGCCGGGGGTCCCCGGCGCCGGGACGCGGCTTTCCCGGCTTGGCCATGGGGGGACATGTGGGGGGGGACATGTGGGGGGGCCCCAGAGCGAACCCCCCCGGGCAGGGGGCCTGGGGGCCGGGTTCCCGAGCCCGGCTGTGCTAACGAGGCGATGGCCCGCAGCTGGTGGGGGGCTGAGCCCCCCGCCCCCAGCCCAGCTGTGCCCCATCGGGGGGCGGGGGCAGGACCCCCCTGGGGCTGCCGGGAGCTCCTGCCGGAGATTTAGGAGCCAGGGCAGGGGGCTGCAGCTTCTGGCGGAGGCTCTGGAGCTGCTGCGCGTCCCCGGGCGCTCGGAGGTACCTGCTGGTGCTGCTGTGGGGCTGGGGCAGGGGACGGGGCTGGGGCTGGGGGGGAAGGAAACGATGCTGGGGACGGAGCCTGATTCTGTCGTTTTGTTTTTCTCCCCCAGGGCTTGTCACTCCCCCCTCCTCTCCCCCCTACCCCCCTCCTCCCCCCCCCCCCCCTACCCCCCCCCCCCTCCCCCTCCCCCCCCCTCCCCCCCCCTCCTCCTCCCCCCCCCCCCTCTCCCCCCCCCCCTCCTCTCCCCCTACCCCCCTCCTCCTCCCCCCCCCCCTACCCCCCCCCCCTCCTCCTCCCCCTCCCCCCCCTCCTCCCCCCTCCCCCCCTCCTCCCCCCCCTCCCCCCCCCTCCTCCCCCCCCCCCTCCCTCTCCCCCTCCCCCCCTCTCCTCCCCCCCCCTCCCCCCCCTCCCCCTCCCTCCCCCCCTCCTCTCCCCCTACCCCCCTCCTCCTCCCCCCCCCCTACCCCCCCCCTCCTCCTCCCCCCTCCCCCCCTCTCCTCCCCCCCCCTCCTCTCCCCCCTACCCCCCTCCTCCTCCCCCCCCCTCCTCTCCCCCCTACCCCCCTCCTCCTCCCCCCCCCCCCCCCTACCCCCCCCCTCCTCCTCCCCCCCCCCCCTCCTCCCCCCCTCCTCCTCCCCTCCTACCCCCCTCCTCCTCCCCCCCCTACCCCCTCCCCCTCCTCCTCCCCCCTACCCCCCCCCTCCTCCTCTCCCCCCTACCCCCCTCCTCCTCCCCCCCTCCCCCCCTCTCCTCTCCCCCCCTCCTCCTCCCCCCCCTACCCCCCCCTCCTCCTCCCCCTCCTCCTCCCCCTCCTCCTCCCCCCCCCATTTCCCCCCTCCCACCCCATAGCCCCCCCCATCGCTTCCCTCTTCCTACCCCCTTCCTCTTCTCCTCCTAGTCTCCCCTCTCCTCCCCATCCACCTTCCACTCCCTGGCCCCCCCTTACCTCCTCTCCCCCCAACTCTTCCTTCTCTCCCTCGACTACCCACCCTACTTTCTCTCCACCCAGGCCCTCTCCTCCTTCTTTCCCCCTTCCTTATTTTGCTCTTTCTTCTCCACCCTGCCTCTCCTCCAGGATCCCCCCCGGATCTCCCACCCTGGGGGTCACCCCCCTCTCCCCCGCCCCGGAGCAGCCCCTGCAGCCCCGCCCGTGGCTCCTGCTGGAGGGACAAGGTGAGTCCGGACCCGCCTCGGGACCCGCTGGGGCTGTGCCGGGGCTGGGGGCTCTCGGGGGGCTGTGTGGGGCTGTGCCGGGGGGCTCGGGCTGCCGGGGGCTGTGGCAGCGGGACGGTGCTGGGCAAACGGGGAATACTGGGCTGGAGCTGCAGCCGTGGGGCAGCGGCTGCGGGACAGGGAGCGTCCTGGGCTGCGGGGCTGGGCTCGAGCTGGGCTTGTTCCCTGCGCCTGGAAGGGGGCCGGGAAATCAGCTCTGCTCCTGCCAGCACTGGGGGTCGGGATCGCTCTCTGCTCTGGGGCTGGGAGCTGGGCAGGAGCTGGGCCTGGCTGGGGGGACAGTCTCTTCCTGGGCTCAGCTTCGTGTTCTTGCAGCTGCTGCCGGGAGGAGCTGCTTTGATCCCCACGTGTAACTGTTGTTTGTCTCCCCTCAGGCTTCTCGTGTCTCTGCTGGAAGGAGCAGCCCCTGCCTGCTCCTCAGGGCTCTGCCAGGGGCACCCGGGACCCTCCGGCGTTTCTCCTGCCCTTGGACCTTGGTGCCTCCTCCGGGGGCTCCTGTGGCCTGGCCAGTGTCACCAGCACATCCCTCCCTGCCTGCCCAGCCCGAGGGTCAGTCCCTGGGGACCCCTCCCCACCTCTCCCTGCTCCCTCGGCACCAGGAAATTCCTGCTCAGGCTCCAGGGAGGCAAGTTCTTTGCCCGGCCGGGAGCAAAGGGGCTTTTGCCCTGCAAGTTGCTCTCGGCCTCGCTTTGTTCCCTGAGCACTTAGGAAAGCTGGAGGTGAATCAGTGCCAGCAGCTCAAGTGTTTCCAGCCCCCCCCTCAAGTCAGTGCCCTCTGGCCCCCCGGCTCTGTCGAGCTGCACTTGCTGCTCCTCAGCAGCCCCGGGCTGGGGGTGGTGCCAGGGAGGGAGAAATTCCCCCCCCGTTGCTCTTGGTGCCTGAGGCTGCAGAGAGAAGTGGGGAGCGGTGCCCCCGGGCTGAGGGGTCCTGTGGGTCTGTGCCCCCAGCCCCTCCAGCCTCACCCCCCAGCCCAGCACACGCAGGGGTTGCTGGAGCCCAGCCTGGCAGTGCAATAAACCATGTGTGTGTGTGTGGTCATTGAACACGGGGGGCAGGGGGTGGGAGGAACAGGGGAGAGAGAGAGAAGGGGGGTGAGAGGTAGGGGGGAGAGAAGGGCAGGGGGAAGAGGGAGAGGGAGAGAGGGGCAGGGGGGGGAATAGAAGGGTAGGAGATGGGGGACAGAGATGAGGGGAGCAGGAAGGTAGAGGGGGGACAGAGGTGAGATAGAGCAGAGTGGCATGGGGGGATAAAGGGGAAAAGAAGGCTGGGGGAAAGAGGGGAGGGGGCAATAAACAGTGAGGGGAAAAAGAGGCGAGAGGGAATAGAGGGGTAGGGGAGATAGAGGGATAGAGATAGAGGTGTAGGGGGATAGAGGTTTAGGGGGATAGAAGGGTGGGGGGATAGAGATAGAGGTTTAGGGGGGATAGAGTGAGAGATAGAGGTTTAGGGGAGATAGAGGGATAGAGATAGAGGTGTAGGGGGGATAGAGGTTTAGGGAGGATAGAGGGGTAGTAGAAATTGAAGTTAAGGGGAAATAGATGAGTACAGAGATAGAGGTTTGGGGGGGATAGAGTGATTGAGAGACAGAGGTCTGGGGGGATAGAGTGATTGAGAGAGGTTTTAGGTGGATAGAAGGGTGGGGGGGGATAAGAGGTTTAGGGGGGATGAGGGATAGGGGATGATAGAGGTTAGAGGTGTAGGGGGGATAGAGGTTTAGGGAGGATAGAGGGGTAGGGAGATTGAAGTTAAGGGGAAATAGATGAGTACAGAGATAGAGGTTTGTGGGGATAGGAGTGATTGAGAGACAGAGGTCTAGGGGGGATAGAGGTTTAGGGGGATAGAGTGATTGAGAGAGGTTTAGGTGGATAGAAGGGTGGGGGGGATAGAGGTTTAGGGGGGATGAAGGGATAGGGGAGATAGAGGTTTAGGGGGGATAGAGATAGAGGTGTAGGGGTGGGAGGGTAGGGGTGGGAGGGGGGGGTGAGGGAGGGGGGGGGGAGGGGAGGGGGAGGGGAGGGGGGAGGGGGTGGAGGGGAGGGGGTGGGGGGAGGGGGAGGGGGAGGGGGGGGGGAGGTGAGAGGGGGGGGGGGAGGGGGGGGGGGGAGGGGAGGGGGGGGGTGGGGAGGGGGGGGGGAGGGGGGGGGGGGGGGGGGAGGGGGAGGGGAGGGGGGGGGGGGTGGGAGGGGGGGGGGGGGGGGGGGGGGGGAGAGGCAGGACTGTGACCCTGCACTTGAGATCTCTATAAGATCTATATATATAAAGAGCTGCAAAGGACAGTCATTTTTCCTTTGTCAGTGAAGTGTGGGGGAGGCACCCCCCCTCCCCTCCCCCCGCGCCACCCCCCCTCCTCCCCTCCCACCCCCCACCCCCCTCCCCTCCTCCCCCCCACCCCCCACCCCCACCCCCCCTCCCCTTCCCCCCCAACCCACCTCCCTCCCACCCCCCCCCCCCCACCCCCCCACCCCCCACCCCTCCCCACACCCACCCCCCACCCACCCTCCCCCTCCCCTCCCCCTCCCCCCCCCTCCCCCCCCCTCCCCTAACCACCCCCCCTCACCTCGCCACCCCTCCCAACCCAGGACCCTACCCCACCCCCTACACCTCTATCTCTATCCCCCTAAACCTCTATCTCCCCTATCCCTTCATCCCCCCTAAACCTCTATCCCCCCCACCCTTCTATCCACCTAAACCTCTCTCAATCACTCTATCCCCCCTAAACCTCTATCCCCCCTAGACCTCTGTCTCTCAATCACTCTATCCCCCAAACCTCTATCTCTGTACTCAATATTTCCCCTTAACTTCAATCTCCCCTACCCCATCTATCCTCCCTAAACCTCTATCCCCTACTCCTCTATCTCCCCTAACCCTTCATCCCCCTAAACCTCTATTCCCCCCCACCCTTCTATCCACCTAAACCTCTCTCAATCACTCTATCCCCCCAAACCTCTATCTCTGTACTCATCTATTTCCCCTTAACTTCAATCTCCCCTACCCCTCTATCCTCCCTAAACCTCTATCTCTATCCCTCTATCTCCCCTAAACCTCTATCTCTCACTCTATCCCCCCTAAACCTCTATCTCTATCCCCCCACCCCTCTATCCTCCCTAAACCTCTATCCCCCACCTTCTATCCCCCTAAACCTCTATCCCCCACCCTTCTATCTCCCCTACCCCTCTATTCCCTCTCGCCTCTTTTTCCCTCACCTGTTTATTGCCCCCTCCCCTCTTTCCCCCAGCCTTCTTTTCCCCTTTATCCCCCCATGCCACTCTGCTCTATCTCACCTCTGTCCCCCCTCTACCTTCCTGCTCCCCTCATCTCTGTCCCCCATCTCCTACCCTTCTATTCCCCCCCTGCCCCTCTCTCCCTCTTCCCCCTTAAAACTCTTTCCCCTTCCTCCCTCCTCCCCTGCCCTTCTCTCCCCCCTACCTCCCACCCCCCTTCTCTCTCTCTCCCCTGTTCCTCCCACCCCCTGCCCCCCGTGTTCAATGACCACACACACACACATGGTTTATTGCACTGCCAGGCTGGGCTCCAGCAACCCCTGCGTGTGCTGGGCTGGGGGGTGAGGCTGGAGGGGCTGGGGGCACAGACCCACAGGACCCCTCAGCCCGGGGGCACCGCTCCCCACTTCTCTCTGCAGCCTCAGGCACCAAGAGCAACGGGGGGGGAATTTCTCCCTCCCTGGCACCACCCCCAGCCCGGGGCTGCTGAGGAGCAGCAAGTGCAGCTCGACAGAGCCGGGGGGCCAGAGGGCACTGACTTGAGGGGGGGCTGGAAACACTTGAGCTGCTGGCACTGATTCACCTCCAGCTTTCCTAAGTGCTCAGGGAACAAAGCGAGGCCGAGAGCAACTTGCAGGGCAAAAGCCCCTTTGCTCCCGGCCGGGCAAAGAACTTGCCTCCCTGGAGCCTGAGCAGGAATTTCCTGGTGCCGAGGGAGCAGGGAGAGGTGGGGAGGGGTCCCCAGGGACTGACCCTCAGGCTGGGGCAGGCAGGGAGGGATGTGCTGGTGACACTGGCCAGGCCACAGGAGCCCCCGGAGGAGGCACCAAGGTCCAAGGGCAGGAGAAACGCCGGAGGGTCCCGGGTGCCCCTGGCAGAGCCCTGAGGAGCAGGCAGGGGCTGCTCCTTCCAGCAGAGACACGAGAAGCCTGAGGGGAGACAAACAACAGTTACACGTGGGGATCAAAGCAGCTCCTCCCGGCAGCAGCTGCAAGAACACGAAGCTGAGCCCAGGAAGAGACTGTCCCCCCCAGCCAGGCCCAGCTCCTGCCCAGCTCCCAGCCCCAGAGCAGAGAGCGATCCCGACCCCCAGTGCTGGCAGGAGCAGAGCTGATTCCCGGCCCCCTTCCAGGCGCAGGGAACAAGCCCAGCTCGAGCCCAGCCCCGCAGCCCAGGACGCTCCCTGTCCCGCAGCCGCTGCCCCACGGCTGCAGCTCCAGCCCAGTATTCCCCGTTTGCCCAGCACCGTCCCGCTGCCACAGCCCCCCGGCAGCCCGAGCCCCCCGGCACAGCCCCACACAGCCCCCCGAGAGCCCCCAGCCCCGGCACAGCCCCAGCGGGTCCCGAGGCGGGTCCGGACTCACCTTGTCCCTCCAGCAGGAGCCACGGGCGGGGCTGCAGGGGCTGCTCCGGGGCGGGGGAGAGGGGGGTGACCCCCAGGGTGGGAGATCCGGGGGGGATCCTGGAGGAGAGGCAGGGTGGAGAAGAAAGAGCAAAATAAGGAAGGGGGGAAAGAAGGAGGAGAGGGCCTGGGTGGAGAGAAAGTAGGGTGGGTAGTCGAGGGAGAGAAGGGAGAGTTGGGGGGAGAGGAGGTAAGGGGGGGCCAGGGAAGTGGAAGGTGGATAGGGAGGAGAGGGGAGACTAGGAGGAGAAGAGGAAGGGGGTAGGAAGAGGGAAGCGATGGGGGGGGCTATGGGGTGGGAGGGGGATGGGGGGGGAGGAGGAGGGGGGGAGGGGGGGAGGAGGAGGGGGGGGGGGGTGAGGGGGGGGGGGAGGAGGGGGGGGGGAGGGGGGGGGTGGGGGGGGGGGGGAGGGGGGGGGGGGGGAGGGGGGGGGGGGGGGGGGGGGGGGGGGGAAGACC